>NW_028270140.1:129717315-130363002 GCF_037043375.1 Chiloscyllium plagiosum
AGGGGAATAGGGAAATCGCTGGCAATTACAAATCAGTCAGTCTTACGTCTGTGGTCAGCAAGGTTTTGGAAAGAATTCTGAGGGATAGGATTTATGAATATTTGGAAAAGCATAGCGTGATTAAATGCAGTCAGCATGGCTTTATGAGGGACAGGTCATGCCTCACAAATCTCATTCAGTTCTTTAAGGAGGTGATAAGACAGATTGATGAAAGTTAAACAGTGGATGTGGTGTACATGGACTTCAGCAAGGCATTTGATAAGGTTCCCCACAGTAGGCTCATTCATAAAGTCAGGAGTCAAAAGAGAAAATGCTGGAAAATCTCAGCAGGTCTGGCAGCATTTGTAAGGAGAGAAAAGAGCTTTGACAAAGGGTCAGTTAGACTCAAAATGTCAGCTCTTTTCTCTCCTTACAGATGCTGCCAGATCTGCTGAGATTTTCCAGCATTTTCTCTCTTGGTTTCAGATTCCAGCATCTGCAGTAATTTGCTTTTATAAAGTCAGGAGGTATGGGATACAAGGAGATTTGGCTCTCTGGATTCAGAATTGGTTGGCTGACAGAAGGCAGAGAGTGGTTGTAGATTGAAAGCGTTCTGCCTGGAGGTCAGTGGTGAGTGGTATCCCACAGGGCTCTGTTCTTGGGCCTCTGCTCTTTGCAGATTTTATAATGTACTTGGCTGAAGAGGTAGGGGGGCACCTGACAACCACCTGATGAAGGAGCAGCTCTCCGAAACTAGTGCTTCCAAATAAACCTGTTGGACTATAACCTGGTTTTGTGTGATTTTTAAGGTTGGGGGGTGGGTTAGTAAGTTTGCCGATGACACAAAGGTTGGAGGTGCCATTGATAGTATCGAGGGCTGTTGCAGGCTGCAGCGCAACATTGACAGGATGCAGAGTTGGGCTGAGAAATGGTAGATGGAGTTCAACCTGGATAAATGCGAAGTGATGCATTTTGGAAGGTCAAACTTGAATGCTGAATATAGGATTAAAGACAGGATTCTTGGCAGTATGGAGGAACAGCGGGATCTTGGTGTTCAAGTGCATAGATCCCTCAAAGTTGCCACCCAAGTGGATAGGGTTGTTAAAAATGCATATGATGTTTTGGCTTTTATTAACAGAGGAATCGAGTTTAAGAGCCGCAAGGTTTTGCCGAAGCTCTACAAAACCCTGGTGAGACCACACTTGGGGTATTGTGTCCGGTTCTGGTCGCCCTATTATAGGAAAGATGCGGAGACTTTGGAGAGGGTGCAAAGGGCGTTTACCAGGAAGCTGCCTGGACTGGAGGGTTTGCCTTACGAGGAGAGGTTGACTGAGCTCAGACTTTTCTCGCTGGAGAGACCTGATTGAGGTGTACAAGGTAATGAGAGGCATGGATAGAGTCGATAACCAGAGACTTTTCCCCAGGGCAGGATTGACTGCCATGAGAGGTCATAGCTTTAAGGAGATAGGAGGAAGGTATAGAGGAGATGTCAGAGGTAGGCTCTTTACACACAGAGTTGTGAGCACATGGAATACGTTGCCAGCAGTAGTGGTGGAAACAGAGCCATTAGGGACATTTAAGCGACTGCTGGACATGCACATGGTCAGCAGTGAATTGAGGGGAGCGTAGGATAGGTTATTTATTTTAGATTAGGATTAATTCTTGCTCAACATAGTGGGCCGAAGGGCCTGTACTGTGCTGTACTTTTCTATGTTCTATGTTCTATTATCAAAACACAGGATGAGGAAACATGGGTGCCAATGTATTATAAAACGAAGTTTAGGATTTATATTGGGGAGCGCTAGTTCAGGCAAAATGGTTAATATGCAGGAGTGGTCTCTTGATGAGCCAGTAAAAGAAATACTCTGGAACGTTCTACAGAAGAATATGCTAAGTAAGTGAATACACTCACTTACCTATAGCTATTTTCGCTTTGTTTATGGGCCAGTCTTTTAAGAAGCCTTGAAATTTTAAGACATTTTAGCATATAAAACACATAGGTAGATTTACAATAAAACTTTGTGCCATCTGATGCCAAACCTTAAAACACAATTATGCTGATATGTTAACAAAAACAGGAACTCCTGGAGAAACTCAAGAGGTCTGGCAGCTAATATGGAGAGAACACAGTTAACTTTTCAGGTCCAGTGACTCTTTTTTCAGAACTGATGAGTTGAGATGTTCTTTGTTTTATACATGATTGACATCTTCAGTGATAACCTTTAAAGTGCACAGCATAACTTGAACTACTGCAATTAATAAATTAAATAGTAGATCAATGTTTTAATCTAAGTGCAAAAACTATATGAAATTAGAAAATGTAGGTGTCACAGCACAGGAACAGGTGCAATCTTTCAAAATATTAATGTGATTCTTGCTCAGTGAAAATATGGTTTTAAGGCTTATATTTAACTTTTTTAGAGAAATAGTTACTCAGAAACATGTCTTGATCAATGATCTAATGGATTGCAATGTTGAAATACACTTTCACAAGGAGGTCTTGCATGCCAAAATGCTTAAGTAGTATTTGGTTTGTGTTACAAGTACAGTCACAAGTAATTTTTTCCAAATAACAAACTAGTGAGGGAATAAAAACGTATAAATACAGGAAATGTTGTACATAAATATTACACTAATGTAAAATGAATCAACATACCATTGCAAGCTTTATGTGGTACTGAACAATACATCATGGACCTTTTCGCTCATACTCACTACATTTACAGGACAACACATGCATAACTAGTTTTGTTGCTAGGTGGCAAATAATCTTTGGGTGAACTTCCCCCATATACTATCATCATCCCTCAGTACTCTCTTGCCTGTGTGTCCAAACTTTACATTACTGAATGTATGAGATAAGAAAAAAGTGCTATGGATTTACAGGACAATGCAAAATAATAAAAGCCCCTTTCGTGAAAGTCTGGTGGCGCAGTGGTAGCATCCCCACCTCTGGGCCAGAAGCTGCAGATTCAAGATTCCATCAGGACTTACAGGAAGGAATATCTCTACATATAAGTAATCAATCTGGTCAGAGATGTTATTACACACCCCTGCAGCAGATAAGATTTGAAACTTGTTTTTCCGAGCTTAGAGGACATTACAACTGCACCATGAGCACCCTCGGAAGGAGGGTCTATGATATGGTCCAACAGGCTTACATTTAGCCCATGAATCCTCTACCATATCAGCCCACAGCGGAGGGTGTGTGTGTGTGAGAGAGAGAGAGAAAGAGAGGGACATTCCAATCCAGTTTCAACCATCATGTGAGTTATTTTCACCCCTGAATGGTGGGGTTGGACACAAAGTAAAAGCAATAGAAGTTTCAAGCATGATCACAAGCTGTCTCCAACACATCCAATCCTGGGATTAACCGAGCTAAATTAAGTCTGGTGAGCCAAATGTTCTGCTCTTGCAATTAATTAATGGGCTCTGGGCATCCCCAGGGAGGGTACTATTTGTGGGCCATCCCAAATTGTCCTCAAGTGAGTGATACTGGTTCCCTCTTTGAACATCATTGTCCATGTGGTGTGGGGCAGTGGCGGGGGGCACTAGGAAAATATATAAGGAAGACCATATACTCCTGCTGTGCTGTGGTCACAAATTGCACAACAGGAAACAACAATGCATGGGAGTATTACAAAAGGGAAACTTGCACAAGGCAGGGATTCACAAGAGAGGAGTCATACAAGAGAGACAGGTACATGAGAAGTATACACTGGAGAAGGGCCCATAAGAGAGAAGTGCGGATAACAGGGAAAACACTAGCAACATGTGCACAAAAGAAACTGCACATAGAGGTGCACAAGCAAAAGGGAGATACACAAGGCAGAGGGAGGTGAATTAGAGAAAGGAATACTAGAGAGTGGTGCACTATAGAGAGAGGTGCACTAGACAGAGGTGCACAAGACTGAGGTACATAAAAAAACGAGAGAAACAATGAGTGATTTTGTGTGTATGCAACCAACTGAAGAGCTTTCCCTCCATTCCCATTGGTCCCTTTAGTGCTAAGAATCATGCCTAACTCTTTCTTGAAAACACTCAGTATTTTGGCCTCAATCATTTTCTGCGGCAGAAAATTCCACAGCCTCACCACTCTCTGGTTGAAGAAACTTTTGCTATAAAGAATGAAAATTTAACTGTGGAAAATTGAGTAATTTACCAATTTACAATACCATGGTTAAAATCCAATTGTAATAATCACACTTAGCAGAAGTGGTACAAAGAACCCTCTTTGGAGACTGGTTGCTCATGTCTGTACCTGACTGTGGAGATGCTTTTGGCTTTAGATCTCTGAAGTTTGGAGCTTTGGTTGACAAAAACCCACACAACGACAGACTCAAACATTGGAAGATGAGGCATCTCATTCCTGAAGAAGGGCTTATGCCCGAAACGTCGATTCTCCTGTTCCCTGGATGCTGCCTGACTTGCTGTGCTTTTCCAGCAACACATTTTCAGCATCTCAGAATTGGCAAGGGGACACTGGGAGTGGGATGGGACATGTATCCTGTGAGAAGAAGAACCTTCTTTCACCATGGACAAGTATCAAATTAGTTATAAACTAGCATGGTGCAGATCAATGAGACATTGTAAGGCCATGGATGAAATGGCTGGCTTCCTGCTTAAGACAGAAGACTTCTCCTGAGCTGTTGTGATGAATTCATTTCCTTGAAGTTTCATAAAGGTTCTCCTGGTGGGCATATGTCCTTACCCACGCCAATTAGAGTCATAGAGATGTACAGCATGGAAACAGACCCATTGGTCCAACTCGTCCATGCTGACCAGATAGCCCAACCCAATCTAGTTGCACCTTCCAGCGCCCGGCCCCTATCCCTCCAAACCCTTCCTATTCATACACCCATCCAGACACCTTTTAAATGCTGTAATCGTACCAGCCTCCACCACTTAGTCTCGCAGCTCATTCCATACATGTACCATCCTCTGAGTGAAAAGTTGCCCCTCAGGTCTCTTTTATATCTTTCCCCTCTCACCCTAAACCTATGCCCTCTAGTTCTGGACTCCCCCACCCCAGGGAAGAGACTTTGTCTATTTATCCTATCCATGCCCTTCGCAATTTTATAAACCTCTATAAGGTCAGCTCTCTTGGATTCCTCTATTCTCTCAGCTAATACTTTTGGCATGCCTGTTAATACCTCCAAAGACTGATGGTGCATTTCTACATTCTGTTTCTTAATGGGGATCCTGGATTTATTATCAGTGTCCAGCTGAGTACTGCTGGAGCAGGATGCACCGGTGATGTCGACTCTCCACTGCTGCTCATGCAACATGCGCGCACTTGTGACTTGTGAATCAACATGTGGAACCCTAATCCTAACTTACTTCTTATGATAGTCTAAGCTCAGGAGAAATAACATACTCTGGTGAATCATCGTCAGGCATGTCTGGAGATTTTTGATGCAAATAGAAGGCCTTCTCCTGAGTAAGTGCCAACTCAACAGCATTCCTGGGTACCTAAGGCTCGGTGAGTAAGGAAATAGATTCAGTGTGCTTGCGTTTAGAGATTTTTCTAATTCTGTCACTATTCAATTGTGAGTTCCTAATGACTCCTTCCCCAATTCACAGGGCCATAGTTGTCTCATGTATCTCCATGTCTTCTTCCTCTGCATCTGTTCACTATATAATTGGGGACGAACCACCTCCAGTTCTCTCCAACTCCCTCACATTTTACGCTCTCTTCTAAAATTGGCAGAAGAAGACCTATGAGTTTTCATCCATTTAAGACAGTGCACTCCATGATGATGAGTAGCCAACAGATACAAGGGCAGTTGAGGAAGTGTGTTAAGAGACGGATGCTGATGAAACTTAGGTGGGTGATGAAATGGAAAACACTTGGGGAAACAGAGTAAAGTGGGGGGCCAGTGTTACCACTGAGTGCCGACGGATCAGCAAATGTATGACTATTCATGACCTGGGCAGATTGTGAAACCAATTCCTGGATTTCAAAGAGTACAAAGCATCATCTTCCAGTTGCTATCCTCCTCAGCCATGTCTTCTTGGAGCAGGTTTTTTTTCCTTCTAACGCTAGGGAAAATCATGACTCTCTTGCTCCAACTGCACCCAGCAATAATTCAAGAGAAGAATCCTTGAAGTTGGATGCTGAGTCTTTATGAATCCATGATGAAAATCTCTTGGCTCTTTCTCAACTAATTTTTGCTATGATCCCGTAAATACTTCAAATTGCATCATGCGTGTGTGTGCATTGCACCCATTGTGCAGCTTGGAGGCTCAGAATCCAAAAGAAACATTTAATGATTCAATCAAGTCCCAGTGAGACACTCAAGGTTGTTCAAACAATTCACATTAACAAATCTCCCCCACTGCAAATAATCCACTTTCCATTAACACCATCCTGGTGTGATTGTGTTTGATGCTTTAAGACAAGACATTAAGTGAAAATTGTATATTATTAATATGAAAATGTCAAACTTGAAGATAAGTAATTTTGATCCTTGTCTGTTTAAATTTGTTTTGCATTGTCCTCATAAGTTTTCTTCTGGCTTGTATGCCAAGTCTGGATTTATGCCAAAACAGGATTAATCTAAAACTGTGCAACTCCTTTCCGAATTCTCGCAGATTCACAGTAAGTTAGCCAGTGGTGGAACAAACAAGAATATTTCAAAGGACAGCAGAAGGCGGCCATTTGGCCCACTCTGCCCATGCTGGTCAACACAGTACGGATGACATTAACTCCTTTTTCCAGTTTTCAGCCCATAGCTTTGGAGGCGTCGGCAACACAAGTAAATTTTAAATACTGCTTAAATGTTACGTAAATTTCAGATTGGTCCTAATTTGTGGTCAATAATGTTGAAAGTTCAGCAGGCTAAAGACTATCCTTCAAACTATGTAAACTGATCTCCATCTTATCCCTGCCGATAGCTATACTGCAACTCAAAGTTTGTGAGAAGATTTGTAACTCGGGTGCTCGTTGTTGTGGTTCTGTTCACCGAGCTGGGAATTTGTGTTGCAGACGTTTCGTCCCCTGTCTAGGTGACATCCTCAGTGCTTGGGAGTCTCCTGTGAAGCGCTTCTGTGATGTTTCCTCCGGCATTTATAGTGGTTTAAATATGCCGCTTCCGGTTGTCAGTTCCAGCTGTCCGTTGCAGTGGTCGGTATATTGGGTCCAGGTCGATGTGCTTATTGATTGAATCTGTGAATGAATGCCATGCCTCTAGGAATTCCCTGGCTGTTCTCTGTTTGGCTTGTCCTATAATAGTAGTGTTGTCCCAGTCGAATCCATGTTGCTTGTCATCTGCGTGTGTGGCTACTAAGGATAGCTGGTCGTGTCGTTTCGTGGCTAGTTGGTGTTCATGGATGCGGATCGTTAGCTGTCTTCCTGTTTGTCCTATGTAGTGTATTGTGTAGTCCTTGCATGGGATTTTGTACACTACATTGGTTTTGCTCATGCTGGGTATTGGGTCCTTCGTCCTGGTGAGTTGTTGTCTGAGAGTGGCTATTGGTTTGTGTGCTGTTATGAGTCCTAGTGGTTGCAGTAATCTGGCCAACTAGCCATTTTCTTGTACTGTTACTCTTCATTGGTGAAGATAGTGCCACATTGCTGTAAGTTAGGGAAGTCTAAGACCTTGATTCAGAGTCACTACATAGCATCCAACCTATGACTCGTACTTTTCACTTTTCTCTCTTTCTTCCCTCCTTTCATTTATCTTGCTCTTACCTTTCACTTTCACTCTTCCTTTCTATCCTCCCTCTCTTTTCATTTTCTCTCTCTCTCCATTCTATTCTATCTCTCTACTGCTCTTTTTTCTTATCAACTCCTTTTCTTCCCTCTCCTCTTTGCTTTCCACCTTACTGTATCTTTTTCACTTCTCCCATCTGTTGTGTCTTCCAGCTACTGTGTGGAATCCTGTAATAATGTGGCCAGGTGAGAAGGTATTTCTGGAAAATTCTATAAAAGTGGGGGAAATCTCTGGAAAAATCAGATGATGCAAATTGAGGGTATCCTGAAAAAGAACTGGGTCAGTAAATGAGCAAGGGATTGCTGGAAAAATCTGATTCACTGGGAGATTCCCTGGGGAAACATTTTGGTGACTGGCAGGTGTGTAATTGAAGTTCAATCAAAATTTCAAGATTGTAAGGAAAAGGAACTGGTTACAGCTCGTCAATCAGAGAAAGAACCCAATATCCCCAATTGCTGTTTCCTGCCCATGAGTTTATTCTTTATCCAAGTCAATATACCACTTCCAACACTGTGGGCTGTTATCTTATGACTTGGCCTTTTGTGGTATGTTGTCAAACACCACCTGTAAGTAAATACAACACATTTACTGGTTCCCATTTTATTTACTCTGGTTGAGACTGCTGAAAATACTGTAATAAATTAGTCAACACAATATCCCTTTCATGAAGCCACGCTGACCCTGCCCATAGTTATCTGCTTGTGCCTCCCTCCCTTCTTGATTATGGGTGTCGCATTTGTAGTTTCCCTGTCCTCTGGTACTTCTCCAAATTCCAACGATTTTTGGAAAATAAAATCCGATATATCCATTATCTCTGCAGCTACATCTTTTAGGATTCTAGAATGCAAGCCATCTGGGACAAAAGACTTATTGGACTTTAGACCCATTAGTTTATCTAATATTACTTCTATAGTGATAGTGATGGCACTTAATTCCTCCCGCATGTTCTTTAGTAATGGTTCTTTTGAAATATCTTCCACCATAAAGACTGATGCAAAGTATCTGTTTTACTCCTCTGTCATTTTCTCGTTTCCCATAACTATATCCCCAGATTGGTTTTATAAAGAGTGTTAGCCAGTGTCAGGGTTTGTGGGAATCATAGTTTGCAAGGGTCAGAGTTTGGGAGTCAGGGGTTCAGAGGCCCAGGTAATGTTCTGAGGTACCAAGTTCAAATACCACCATGGCAGATGGTGGATTTTGAATTCAAATTTGGAATTAAGAGTCTAATGATACTGTGAAGCTATTGTCAATTATCTGAACAAAACCATTGGTTCACTAATTCCTTCAGGGAAGGAAACTGCTACCCTCACCTGGTATGGCCTACATGTGACTTCAGACCCATAGCAATGTGGTTGACTCTTAACTGTCCTGCCAGATGGGCAATAAAGGCTGGTCTCACCAGTGATGCCCTCATTCTGCGAATGAATGATAAAAAGAAAATAAATCCACCAAATTTTCCAATTTAAAGGACTTTGTTGGTGGATTCAGATTTGCCAATTGGAAAATTCAATTTCCCTCGGCCATTTCCAAGGAATCTGCTGCATTGGGGAGTTTACATGATCCTGACGCACAACTCCAGTCTACACTGCTCCATCGGCTCTCCAGACATTGGAATATCTGGGCCCATCATTATTTTGCCATTCCCTTCAAAGCAGTACTGCTAAGAGCAGGATGCACATGTACCTTAAAGGTTGGCACTTCTGACTCTTGGTGAAAGGTCCATATATTCTCTCATAGAAATGCTTGGAGTTCAAATTCAGATGTAGGTTGTTCCAGCCCTATCAATCCTTGCTGGTGTTTACCAAACAGGCCTAATCACTCTTATCTTCCCTGTTCCTGCATTCATTTCTCCTGCTTCCTTCATTCACCTATCGAACCCAAAATATTTATTGCGTTTATGTCTTGATCATTCAGCCTAGAAATTAATTCCACACTTCCTCTATGTTTCTCATGCTCCAAATGTAGTTGCATTTAATCTCTTACCTGAGGTCACTTATTCTGGATCCGTCAGTGACAGGTAATTCTTCTACAATGTGATGGTTGCGTTCTTGTGCAAGCCCATGTTATAGAAAAATCATGCTTTAGAAACAGCACTTAAAGTGTTGGCGGTGTAATTGTGTTACAGCCAACACATTTCAAAAGTTCATACTTCAGAAACGGTGTCTTCAATTCATCAATCACGTTAAAGCGAGTTCGCAATAATGAAATGTGCGTTATACCAGAACTACCTGTACTTGAAACAGTACATTATTTCAAACTTTGTACAAAGTCACTTTGTAATTTGTATTGCTCTATTAAGAAGCCCAGAAAAGTTCATGTGAATTTTCAAGCTTATATTTTCTCCATAGGACAATATTGCAGAAAATCAGCCTTGTACTCACTCAAAATTCTCCTTATAATAGGGAGCTCAACGTTAAGTTGTTTGAGGCTTTATATCGTTCTGTAAAATTTCAAATTAATGAGGCACGAATGCCTTGACATGTTAAGGTCCATTTCCATTCCTCTAATCTCTTGTTGATTTCTTTAACAAAGGATCCTGCACAGGACCAGATAAGACATGACATATCTATGGCCCACTAATGGGCTATTCCTGAGGACTGTACACATTGCTGACCTCCTTATCTTTGGTAAGGAATGTTCCTTTTAAATAAATCTTCATGTTTGTTTTGACTTCCCAGCATTGCAGTTAATGATCAACTCTATTTTTCTGGTTACCTTTAAACTGAAACTTTCATTTGAGAACATTGTTCATAGTCTAGGACTCTATGACAACTTAATTTTTTTTAACCAAATACAAAGAATTTTCATGATTCACCAGTAGTTGGAATAAACAAAGAATGCTTTTTGTCTGCTTGGATGACCAGAATTGTGCTAACCTTTCTAAGTATTGAATCACTTATTATTAGTGCATTTCTAGCCATGTTTTGAATATTCCTCCATACACCCTCCTCAAGTCACCCTTTGATTTTTTAATATCATTGATATGTATTTGTTGGTCTTGCCCAGTGACCTCCTCACAGGAAGCTAAAAGCTAATCCTTTGGACAGTAACTAATTCCTCTGGCCACTCCTGTTCTAATCATTCCTTTCTGTCTCTCCTTATTATTTGGCTAGTCACTAGTTAACCTCTTCATTATAATTAAACAAGAACTACGGATGCTGGAGGTCTGTAACAAACAAGAACAGCAATTGCTGGAGAAACTCAACAGGCCTGGCTACATCTGTGGAGAGAGAAACAGAGTTAACATATCAAGTACAATGGTAACTTTGATTTCTCCCCACAGATGCTGAGTTTCTCCAGCAATTTTCCACAATTCTTCGAGTCATAGAGTCATAGAGATGTACAGCACAGAAATAGACCCGTCGATCCAACATGTTCATGCCGACCAGATATCCTACACTAATCCAGTCCAATTTGCCAGCACTTGGCCCATATCCCTCTAAATCCTTCCTATTCATGTAATCATCCAAATGCCTTTTGAATGTTGTAATTGTACAAGCCTTCACCACTTCCTCTGGCACCTCATTCCATACATGCACCACCCTCTGCGTGAAAAAGTTGCCACTTAGGTCTCTTTTAAATTTCTCCCCTCTCACCTTAAATCTATGCCCTCTAGGTATGGACTCCTCCACCCCAGGGAAAGGACCTTGTCTATTAGCTCTATCCATGTCCCTAATCATTTTATAAACCTCTATCAGGTCACACCTCATCTTCAATGCTTCAGGGAAAACAGCCCCAACCTCTCCCTATAGCTCAAACTTTCCAACCCTGGCAACAACCTTGTAAATCTTAATCCCCTTACCAAGAACCGAACTATCTCTGTCTTAGATACAATGACACGGCCTCCACAGCCTTCTACAACAATGATTAACTACTGTCTAGCTGAAGAAACTCCCCCTCATCTCAGTTCTAAAGGGTTGTCCGTTCACTCTGAGACTGTGTCCTCAGGTCCTCATCTCTCATACTAAAGGAAACACTCACTCTTATTCAAGCCTCTCCTTAAAGGAGGTGGAATGTAAATATTGGATGCATTGGTTGTCATCTTTCTAACTTCTTTGGAATTTGGAACAGTCCTGGCAGATTGAAAGGTGGCAAATGTAACCCCACTATTTTAGAAAAGGAGAGAGGAACAAACCAGGAATTACAGATCAGTTAGCCTGATAGCAGTTATCAGAAAATTGCTGGAGACTATTAGAAATAGTGTGAGGATGTGATAACAGACACTTAGAAACTAGTGCGATTGCACACAGTCGGCATGGATTTGTGAAAGGGAGATCATGTTTGACAAACTTGCTGGAGTTTTTTGAGGATGTAATGAGTAGAACTGTTGAGGGGAAACAAATAGATGTGATATACTTGGAGTTTCAATGAAGTTCTGTCTCATATTTCTAAACTCCATCGAGTATAGACCCCGAGTCTGCAATTGCTACTCACATGACAAGTTAATCTATCCATATTTGCCCACTCATTCAACTTGTTTAACTCATCCTGAAGCCTCATTACAACCTCCTCATCACTCACAAACCAACCTAGTTTTGTGTTGTTAGCAAAACTGGAAAACTACATTTGACTCTCTTATCAAAATAATTGAGATATGTTGTGAAAAGCTAGGACCTGAATACTGATCATGTTGGTACTCCGATCACCAATGTCTTCCACTCTGCAAACAACCCATTATTCCTACATTCTGTTTCCTGTCTGCTAATCAGTTCTCAATCCGTGCCAGAATATTACCACCAATCCCATGTACTTTGATTTTGCACAATAACCTTTAATGTAGAACAAATCAAAAGATCTCTGAAAATCCAAATATACCACATCTAATTGTTTTGCTTCAACAATTCTATTTGTTACATCCTCAAAAAACTCCAGTACATTTGTCAGACATGATCTCCCTTTCATAAATCCATGTTGACTGTGTGCAATCTCACTATTTTTATGTGTGTGTCGTCACATCCTCTCATAATTTCTAATAGTCTTCAACATTTTTCTGATAACTGCTATCAGGCTAACTGGTCTGTAATTTCTGGTTTGTCCCTCTCTCCTTTTCTAAAATAGTGGAGTTACATTTGCCACTCTTCAATCTGCCAGGACTATTCCAGATTCCATAGAAGTTTGAAAGATGGCATCCACTATTTCGATGCCACTTCCAGTAATACCCTGGCATATAGATTATCAGACCGTGGAAGGATATCAGCTTTCAGGCCCATTAATTTCTCCGTCAATTTTTAAGAAATAATTCCTTGAATTTCTCTTTCACAATAGACCCTTGTTTCCCTAGCATTTCTATGAAATTACTTGTGCCTTCTTCAGCAAAGACAGCACTAATGCAATTGTTGACTTGCTCTGCCATTTCATTGTTCTCCATTATCAGTATTCCTGTATCAGACTGTAAGGGGCCAACATTTGTCTGCGTTATTCTATTTTTTAATATACTGAATTGGCAATTAGTATTAGCTTTGCCAGTGATGCTCTCATCCGGTGAATGAACAAATAAAACAATCTAATTAATATCCAGCCAGTGACTTACCGACAGTTAAATGCCCCCTAGCTTGCAGTAAGTTAAATTTAAATCAAGACTTAAATGCAGATCAGTGAAAAGCACAATTCCTGCACTATTTGTTCTCAGATCACGTTTTTACATTTCAAAGGTAAATGATTTGTGATATCCCAGGTTTTATTGAGTCCCACATCCCGAAGTCCCACAGAAGCCCATTCTTAACACCCAGTCCTACCTCAATCCATTATCATTTCACACTCATAAAAAAGGAATTCAGCTGCTCCACATTCCTAAGGAGTCAATCATATTGTAATTCATTTTAAATGTGCAAATTTAAATGTGTACCAGCTTTGTTCAACATAAAAATGATTAAACTTTTATAAAACTTTAGTGAGACTACTTCATGTTACAAGGAACTTCACTGACACAGAAAGAGACTGGAATATGTCCTAAAAGCAGAAGAGATTAGCAGGAGCACTGAGAAAGATTTTGAAAGAGTAAATACAGAGAAACTGCTTCTAGTAGAAGAGAGTTGCTGACCAGACGACACCGTTTGAAGATGATTAACAAAAATAGCAGAGGCCAAATGAGGAAGCATTGTTTTAAACAGAAACTTTAGGCAATTTCTCCAGTTTCCTCATTTCCCCTCCCCCCCACCTTAACTCAGTTAAATCCCTCGAACTCAGCACCGCCTTCCTAACCTGCAATCTTCTTCCTGACCTCTCCGCCCCCACCCCACTCCGGCCTATCACCCTCACCTTGACCTCCCTCCACCTATCGCAATTCCAACGCCCCTCCCCCAAGTCCCTCCTCCCTACCTTTTATCTTAGCCTGCTGGACACACTTTCCTCATTCCTGAAGAAGGGCTTATGCCCGAAACGTTGATTCTCCTGTTCCTTGGATGCTGCCTGACCTGCTGCGCTTTTCCAGCAACACATTTTCAGCAATTTGGATTGCACTGTGTGAGAGAATAGTCAGACTCATAGAGGTCTATCACACAGAACAAAGGCCCATAGAATCTGTGATTGTCCAAAACTTTCAGAGATTTAATAGTAACTTTTAAAAGGAAGTTAGATAAATAAGGAGGAAAGAAAAAGTAAGGCTAGACCGTAATAGCAACCTTTAGGAATTGGCTAGTGCTATCAAAGAGCTGGCACAGATGTGGTGGGTTGAATGGCCTCTTTCTGTCCTAGATCATTTTCTTATTCTACGGCAGTACATTTATCCATTAAACCTTTGAGGAACCTTTGAAAATATAGTGCTATCTTTCCAAAACAATGTATCTGTGAACATGTGGTAGTGATGTACATCATTGAGAAGGGATTTGGAGGGGGGGGGTGGGGTGGCAGAAGAAGTAACATAGAGGGTAGTACAAACAACAGACTTGTGAGGAAAGTATAGATCATGGAATAAACACAACAGTCTCAGCATGAATACAAAATTGACTTGAGGGACAGGAAACCGAGTCATGATTAGTGGGTATTTTTCAGGCTGGAAGAAGGCTCGTAGTGGAATTCCCCAAGGGTCTGGACAGTTGTTTTTCCTTATAAATGATCCATTGGTGTGCAAGGGACAATTTTAAAGCTTGCGGATGACACAAAACTTGGCAAAATAGTAAACTGTGAGCATAGTGTAGAATTTCAAAGAACATTGATAAGTTGATGGAGTGGGCAGTTAGGTGACGTGAAGTTCGATGTGGAGAAATGTGAGGTGATTCACTTGATTCAAACAAGATGGAGCGACAAAACAAGATATAGTATTGTACTAAGTAGTGTGCAGGTGCATGGCAATCTCAGTATATATGTAAATAATTCATTACAGGTGGTAGGACAGGTTGAGAGAACTATTAATAAAGTATAAAGTATTCTAGGTATCACTAACAGAGGCAAAGAACATAAGTGCAGGAAAGTTACCTTGAACTTATGTCGGACTAGTGACTGGGCCCAAAATGGATTCAAATAGGCCCAGTGTGGACTCAAGTAGGCCCAACACGGATTTGAGTAGGCAGCATGGTGGCAGGGACCTGGTTCGATTCCAGCCTCAGACGGCTGACTGTCTGTGTGGAGTTTGCACATTCTCCCCGTGTCTGTGTGGGTTTCCTCCGGGTGCTCCTCTTTGCTCCCACAGTCTAAAGGTGTGCAGATCAGGTGAATTGGTCATGCTAAAATGCCTATAGTGTTAGATGCATTAGTCAGAGGGAAATGGGTCTGGGTGGGTTACTTTTTGGAGGGTCGCTGTGGACTTGTTGGGCCGAAGGGCCTGTTTCCACACTGCAGGGAATCTAAAAGTCTAAAAGAGTAGGCTGAATATGGACTCAAGGAGGCCCAGCCTCAGCACAGATTTGAGTAGGTCCAATAAGAACTTGAGTAGGCTCTGAGTGGACTTGGCTAGGCCCAGTATACTCTGAGAAGACCCAGCACAGATTCAAGTAGGCCCAGTGTGGACTCACAGCTTCACTATCAGAGAGGATTTGGGTTCCTAGTGGCTTCTGCAGCATTGAGGCAATCCTAGTGCTGACACATGGCTGCTGTGGAGGAGATGAGTTTGGATCTTTGGCCGCATCTGTGACCAGTGCAGATTCATAGTAGCGGTGGTGGTGAGTTTGGGCCCAGTACAAGGCCCTGTGGCAGCATTAGTGAGATAGGCCTAAAAAGGAGTCATGGTGGCATGGGAGTCGAATTTGGGCCAGTGTGGTACCTGGTTGCAGCTGCATTGATGAAGTCCAGCAAGGACTCATAGTGGTAAAGGCATTGGTGGAGGCGAGATGGTACCGAAGAGTGGTGACTTTCGCTCCAGTGGTGGCAGTACGGTGAAGGGACTCATATCTGGGCCACTTGTATGAGCACTTAACAAGGACTGTAAAGTAGAACACTTGTTCTTTAATTCTTTATTCCTTGCCATTATATTCTATGTTTTGGTTTCTTTTTCTGTGTTTTAAGATGGCACTGGACAGTAGTTGAAAAATGTGTTGCTGGAAAAGCGCAGCAGGTCAGGCAGCATCCAAGGAGCAGGAGAATCGATGTTTCGGGCATAAGCCCTTCTTCAGGAAATTTAATTGGCAATGGCTGGAAAATGGCATTGGAAGAGTTAAGCGGTTGCTTTTGACACGCCTTCTTTTGGTGTAGTAGATCTCTGTGACTATGACTAAATTAAAAATGCAAAGACAGTGCAGACATGATGGGCGAAATGTTCTCCTTCTGCACTGTAACAATTCTGTGATGCATTGGGTAAGTAGCAATCATGTTGGCAAAATGGAACATGATTTGATGAACTTAGAGGGATAAGGAGATACAAATGGAGAATGAAACTTACCGGGTAGCTCTTACAGTAGCCTGTACAGACACAATGGGTCAAATGGCCCCTTTCTGTGCTGCATGATTCTATGCTGCAGTGTATCCATCTGCATTCTTGATGATTCTGAAATGCAGAATACTTTGCTATCTCATCCGGAAAAAAAATAAACAGGAGCAACAAGAAATGGCGAATGTAATCAGCTGAGGTGATTTTTGTGCTGCATGGAAAAGTACAGGCATGGTTGTAATGCAGGCCCATGGTTGAGATGCAGACATCTGTTCTCACGGTTAATGGTTAAAAGCAGCCTCAGGGAAATTACAATCTCTGATGGGTGCGTTACTGCTTCTGTATCTAAAAGTCCGTGGGTTAGAACATAGGCTGAAAAAACGTTTTAACAAGCCACAGTTAAACTTTCTGGAGCTGAGAAAACAATGATAGAGTTAAGCTACCAAATAATACAAGGGGACATTATAAATAATGTTAAACAACTCAGTATGTAACAGTGTTTATCTGTTTCTCTCATTTTACAACCATTTTCCATCAATATTAATTTTTGCACCTATCCAAATTTAATAATCGGTTCCATTAATGTGAGCAAGCTTAAAATGTATTTCCTTTAGCAGTTACGCAGATCAGTATCTTGTGAACATGTAAAATGAAACTTTAATGGGCGGTAAATAATCAAATTTCTAACACAAACAGGTTATCTTAAAGAAAGAAAGCACCGAGCAATTTTGTAGCCGTTAAGTTATTTTGTTTTAATCGTTGAAATCCTTGTCACAGAAAAAAAACCCAAATGTGCGCAGAAACATTGAGATAGATATAGTCCTATGGGTCAATCTGTGCAGGTCAAAACCGTCCTCGGGAGTGGGTGAGGGATTTCTCTCTCTCCGTTCACTGTGGCCAAGAGTCTGGACCCCCCCGGACTCGAGATCTCCAGCACCAGACCAATACCCCCGCCCCAGCTGCGGCCACCAGAACCACCTCCCGCCCCAGCGGGATCTCTGGCCACCAAGCGGATCTGAGGACCAGTTCCCCCCAACCCAAGCGGATCTCTGAGCATCAGATCCCCCGCCCCAGCGGATCTCTGAGCACCAGATCCCCCGCCCCAGCCGATCTGAGCACCAGATCCCCCCCCACCCCAGCCGATCTGAGCACCAGATCCCCCCCACCCCAGCGGATCTCTGAGCACCAGATCCCCCCCACCCCAGCCGATCTCTGAGCACCAGATCCCCCCGCCCCAGCCGATCTCTGAGCGCCAGATCCCCCGCCCCAGCCGATCTCTGAGCACCAGATCCCCCCGCCCCAGCCGATCTGAGCACCATATCCCCCCGCCCCAGCCGATCTCTGAGCACCAGATCCCCCCCACCCCAGCCGATCTCTAGCCACCAGATCCCCCCGCCCCAGCCGATCTCTGAGCACCAGATCCCCCCCACCCCAGCCGATCTCTGAGCACCAGATCCCCCGCCCCAGCCGATCTCTGAGCACCAGATCCCCCCGCCCCAGCCGATCTCTGAGCACCAGATCCCCCGCCCCAGCCGATCTCTGAGCACCAGATCCCCCGCCCCAGCCGATCTCTGAGCACCAGATCCCCCGCCCCAGCCGATCTCTGAGCACCAGATCCCCCCGCCCCAGCCGATCTGAGCACCAGATCCCCCCCACCCCAGCCGATCTCTGAGCACCAGATCCCCCCCACCCCAGCCGATCTCTGAGCACCAGATCCCCCCCACCCCAGCCGATCTCTAGCCACCAGATCCCCCCGCCGATCTCTGAGCACCAGATCCCCCCCACCCCAGCCGATCTCTAGCCACCAGATCCCCCCCGCCCCAGCCGATCTCTGAGCACCAGATCCCCCCCATCCCAGCCGATCTGAGCACCAGATCCCCCCCACCCCAGCCGATCTCTAGCCACCAGATCCCCCCCCCCCCCAGCCGATCTCTAGCCACCAGAATCCCCCGCCCTTACCCCGCGCCCACCCCCGACGCGGAGCGGGCCGGGACCCAGTCCACCCTCCGGACTGACGATCTGGGGAAGTGAAAACTGAAAATGAATTTGTGATGAACCCGATGCAGCCCGTCAGACCAATGGAAGTTTGCAGAAGACTTCCGCAGTCGGCCGAGTGAGGCCCGCCCAGGCGATGGTGTAAATTGTTAAGGCACAAACACGAAAACAAATCGCGAGGGGGGAGGGGGGGATGGAATTTCCAGCCTTTCGCCGCCTTCTTTTACTTTCGATCTAATTCTGCAACTGGCAGGACGGGGGGCTTGGGTTTTGCCTCTTTGGTCGTATCTGTGTGATTCTTTCCCCCCTCCTCCCCCTTTTCCTTTCTCGACGTGACCATCCCGCTGTCAGCCACTTTGAAAACACCAGGGATCATTTATCTTTGGAAGTGGGGATTTGGAGGTAACGAACAGGTTTTGTCAAAAGATTCGAAATGCATAAAGCAGGAAGTAGTTTATTGTGTATTGCAACATTTTTTACGTGCATGAGAAATGTCAGCATTTTGTGTCTAAAAAGAAAGAAACATAAAGCGTCGAACCGCGCTGCAAAAGGAAAACTAAAAGTGTTTCCAACTTTTTTTTTAAGCGCCGAGCTTTCTGTTTTTTTTTTGGCAGTTTTAGTTTCGTTTTTACCATAAACACCTCTGCAAATGTTGGTAATTTAATTAATGCCGGACTTGGATCTTTGCCGACACATGCAATTTGATTTACTCAGTTTGTTTCTTTTACAAAATGCTGTTGGTTTTGATTTTTTTTCGGGGGGGGGCGGGTGCAGGGTTGAAATGCATTCGGGCTACTTTAGGTCAACAAGTGCACTATTAAAAACAAGTCTGATCCTTCTTGCCGATGTTAGAAAACTTGAATCCTTTTACAGTCTGTGTGTTAAAATATGGAGGAACTAGCAATTTGGGTTTGTACGTTTTGGATTAAGGAAAACATCAGCAGGGCTAGGTTGCTAAATTATGGGAAGAAATTATAAACGGAAATGTGTTAAGCGATATACTCTTGACAGTTCGATTTGGGAAATTTCAGATAATCCTGCAGTGGCGTCAAGACGTATTTATAGGACAACTTTGCCAGTTTAACCGACATTAAAGGCAGAAACTCGTACTGCAATTGCCCTGACTTCAAAGTGGAAAAAAAAAGTAGAGGGTTGAGGCTGCAGTAATGCGGGGCTAGTTTGTATTTTTTGCAAGCTTTTATTAGTTTTAATCTGTTTTTTAATAAACTCACTTCCGCCTTCTGAGCTCTGGGCGCGTCAAAGGCGGCTTGGTGCTTTAATGGACATTTCCGAGAACGAATAGGACACAAGGGAATGTGATTGACAGAGGGAGCGGACAATGAGATGGTGTCGACCCGCTGACTGATGGAGATCGCAGCCAATGTGCGTGTCTCCTTCCCCTTGTTAAACAGTCGAGCGAAGGTGAACAGATGCGGTTGCGTTACATAATTGGAGAATTACAGTGTTTAAAAAAAACCACACACACACACACACGTTGGGAAATATGGCAGAGTGAAAGAGGAAAAAAACATGTTTTTACTTGAAGTATTTAGGGGCAATACGATTCAAAAGCAGCGAAGGTTGTATTCGTGTTAGACCCGAGAAAAGTGTTACAATTCGAGTCTCCATGTTACAAAGGCGATAAGCAAACCCTGGAGAAAGTGCTTTGAAAGTTTATCAGGAAAGGTTGAACGCTCTTCGTCAGGAAAAAGAGAGGCGTGAGATGTGACCTGTTTAAAAGAGGTCGTTAAGACTATGAAGGGGTTGGGAAAATGTGACTGGATATCTGCAGGGTGTAGTGGAGTAGCCCAGGATAGGCATCAGCAAATACCCGTCAGGACTAAACGCCGAGGCTGAGTTAGATTTACATGGTTGCGCCAAGAAAAGCGCTTACCACATGGAACTGCTGAGCTGAATAGTAGCGCACACATTTCAGGTAAAGCTAAGTAACAAGATGAGGTTGAAATAAATAGGATTCCGTGATCGAGTGAACTTAAGTGGGAGGAAACTTGTGTGAAGTATAAACACTGGTATGGAGTTCCTAGGCCAAATGGCCTGTTCCTGTTTAATTATACGTGTTTAATATGGTCACAAAATAATTGAGGATTAAAGATTTAAATTTTAAAAAAACTTCAGTCTTGGAGAGGATTTTTTTTGTTAAATACAGTTAAAATCCAAGTACTTAAGTGTTTGCAAAATACTTGATGGCTCAGTGGTTAGCACTGCTGCCTCACAGAGCCAGGGACCCGGATTCGATTCCAGCCTCGGGTGACTGACTCTGTGGAGTTTGCACATACTCCACATGTCCTGTAGGTGCTCTGGTTTCCTCCCACAATTCAAAAGATGTGCAGGTCAGGTGAATTGGCCATGCTAAATTGCCCATCGTGTTCAGGGATGTGTAGCTTAGGTGCATTAGTCAGGGGAAATACGGGTCTCACTCTCTCTAGTTACAGGTCTGCCATGTAGTCAGCGGGTCTGTCCAGGATCTTGGAACCTATATAGTGGGTGCTTCTAAGACTTCCAAACATTCAGTCAATCAACCAATGATGCATAGTGATCGCAGTGTATACAATCCACAAGAGGCAAAGCAGTAACTAAATCTCCTTAGTTAAAAATCACACAACATCAGGTTATTATTCCAACAGGTGTATTTGGAAGGCCTAGCTTTTAGAGAACTGCTCGTTCATCAGGTTGCTGTGGAGCAGAATCACAAGACACAGAAGGCTCCTTAGACAGTGTCTTCCAAACCTGTAGAGGGGCATGGATATGGTGAATAACCAAGGTCTTTTTCTCATGATAGTGGAGTCCAAAACTAGAGGGCATAGGTTAAAGGTGAGAGAGGAAAGATTTAAAAGGGACCTGAGTGACAACTTATTCACACAGAGGGTGGCGGGTATATTGAATGAGGAAGTGGTGGACAGGCAGGAGGCTGGAAGAACAAAGCAAGCCAGGCAGCATCAGGAGGTGGAGATGTAGGGTTACACTGTCCTGAAGAAGGGTTACACGCAAAGTGTCCACTTGTACCATCTCCTGATGCAGCCCGGTTTGCTGTGTTCTTCCAGCCTCCTGCCTGTCTGCTTTGGATTCCAGCATCTGCAGTTTTTTTTTGTCTATAGAGGAAGTGGTGGAGGTGGGTACAATTACAACATTAAAAAGGCATCTGGATGGGTCTGTGTACAGGAAGGATTTAAATGGGTATGAGCCAAATGCTGGCAAATGGGACTAGATCAGTTTAGGATATGTGGTTAGCATGAATGAGTTGGACCAACACACTTCTTTCCGTGCTGTATAACTCTATGACTGCTACTATCTAGAAGCACAAACACAGCAGGTGAATGAGAATGACATCAAATTGAAGTTCCCTCCAAGCCACATGTAATACTAACCTGAAGGTCTGTCACCATTTCTTCACTGTCAATAGGTCAAAATATAGGAAGTGGCTCTCTAACAGATTTATGGTGTCTGTATACTCAAGAATTGCAATTAGTTGAAGAAGTTCCAGGGCAACTAGGGTTAGGGTGCAAAAAGTGCTGAACATTGTGCAATCATCAGTGAACATCCTCTCTTTTGATGCTATGATAGAGGGAAGATCATTGACGAAGCAGCTGAAGAATATTTTCCTGTAGGGATGTACTGAAGCTGAGATGATTGATCTTCAACAGCTACTGCAGCTTATTTTGTGGCAGGTAATACTCCAATCATTGGAGATTTTTTGCCCCAATTCCCATTTACTCCAGTTTTTTCCTCTGGCTCCTTCATTCCACATTCGGTGAAATGTAGCCTTGATGTCAAGGGTGGTCACTCCCACCTTACCACTGGTATTTAGCTCTTCAGTCTGTGTTTGAACCAAAGCTCTAATGATGTCAGGAGTGGCCCTAGCAGAACACAACTGGGCGTCACTAAGCAGGTTAGTGTTGAGCAGGTGCTGCTTGGTAGCATTGTTGATGGCACCTTCAATTACATTAGTGATGATCAAGAGTAGACTGATGAGGTAGTAATTGGCTGAGTTGGATTTGTCCTGCTTTTTGTGTACAGGAGATATTTGGGTAAATTGCCACATTGCCACATTGCCAGGTAGATGCCAGTGATGTCACTCTGCTCAAGTCTCCAGTGCCTCCAACTGTTTTTTTAATATCACTTGGAGTGAATGGAATTAGCTGAAGACTTGTATCTGTGATGCTGGGGATCACTGGAGGATGCCACAGTGGATCACCTGCATGGCAGTTCTGGCCGAAGATTGTTGCGAATGCTTCAGCCTTAATGTTTGCATGAATGTGCTGGGCTCCTCTGTCATTGAAGATGGGGATATTTGTAGATCCTCTATCTCTATTGAGTTGTTTAATTGTCCACCACATTCACCACCATGTATTTTTTATTTCTCATAGTCTACCATTGTTAGGTGGAGAAGGTATTCTATCAGCAATCCTGGATGATGCCCTTAAGTGGGGCATTTAAGGGACTCATTTGGCATCAGAAAGGAAATGCTATCCACAAGCCTCAGACTTAGTTGGGACAAGTTGAGATGATACATGGTCGTCAGGGTTCAGCCAGCACCACTCCATCCAGTTCATTGCCCTCTTGCCTCCAAATGTGTTGGATGACATTTGCATTTATATAGTGCTTCTGACAGACTGAAATACTTAAGGTGTTTCAAAGAAACATTATAATTATGCCTCCAAGCCACATAAAACGATATTAGGATGGATGACTAAGTATTTGATCTAAGAAAGATTCGTAGAGTCCCTACAATGTGGAAATAGGCCCTTTGGCTCAATAAGTCCACACCAACCCTCTGAAGAGTAATCCACCCAGACCCATTCCCCTATATTTACTCTGACTAATGCACCTAACCCACACACCCCTGATTGGGCAATTTAGCATGGCAAATTTATCTAATCTGCATGTCTTTGGACCGTGGGAGAAACATAATACATTACAGTGCAGTACAGGTCCTTGGGTTCTTGATGTTGCTCTGACTGGTGAAACCAATCTGAAGCTCATCTAACCTACACTATTCCATTATCATTCATATATTTTTCCAATGACCATTTAAATGCCCTTAAAGTTGGCCAGTCTACTACTGTTGCAGGCAGGGCATTCTACACCCCTATCACTCTCTGAGTAAAGAAACTACCTCTGACATCTGTCATATATCTATCACCCGTTAAAGCGTTGTCCCTCGTGCTAGCCATCACCATCTGAGGAAAAAGGCTCTCATTGTCCACCCTATCTAATGCTCTGATCATCTTGTATATCAGTATTAAGTCACCTCTTAACCTTCTTCTCTGTAATGAAAACAACGTCAAGTCTTTCCTCATAAAACCTTCCCTCTTTACCAGTCAGCATCTTAGTAAATCTTCTCTGCACCCTTTCCAAAGCTTCCACAACCTTCCTATAATGTGGTGACCAGAACTCTGTGGCTGCAACATGACCTCATGACTCTGAAACTCAATCCCTCTACCAATGAAACCTTACACATCGTACACCTCCTTAACAACCCTATCAACCTGAGTGACAACTTTCAGGGATCTGTGTACATGGACACCGAGATCTCTCTGCTCATCCACACTACCAAGAATCTTACCATTAGTCCAGTACTCTGTATTCATATTACTCCTTCAAAAATGATTCACCTCATACCTTTTCTCCATTAAACTCCACTTGCCACCTCTTAGCCCAGCTCTGCAGCTTATCTATGTCCTTCTGTAAGTTGCAACATCCTTCCACACTGTCCATGACTGCACCAACTACAGTGTCATCTGCAGATTTACTAACCCATCCGTCTATGCCCTCATCTAGGTCATTTATAAAAATGACAAACGGCAGTGGCCCGAAAACAGATCCTTGCGGTACACCACTAGTAACTGAACTCCAGGAAGAACATTTCCCATCAACCACCACCCTCTGTCTTCTTGCAGCTATCCAATTTCTAATCTAAATGGCTAAATCACCCTCAATCCAATGTCTGTATTTTCTGCAATAGCCTACTGTGGGGAGACCTATCAAACGCTTTACTGAAATCCATATACACCACATCAACCGTTTTACCCTCATCCACCTGTTTGATCACCTTCTCAAAGAACTCAATGAGGCGGAACCCCAAACAGACACTGGGAGAATGTGCAAACTCCACACAGACAATCGCCCGAGACTGGAATCGACTGTGGATCCTTGGCGCTGTGAGCAAGCAGTGGTTTTAACGGAGCCCCTTGAAGGATGAAAGTGAGGCTGGAGAGCTATCGAGACAGATTTCCAGAATCTGCGACCTTGGTATCTGCAGACACTGGAGCAATTGGAAGTGTCGGAGAGGACTACTGCTTACCTGGAGGGTGGTGGATTTGAGGGGAGTCAGCAGGGCATGACTATGATGATATTTGAGAATAAAGTTGAGACGTCCTGGAGAAATGCAGAAACAGCTGTTTGAAACAGGAATTTCTTCTGGGGGGCTTAGTTAGGAAAGTGTACCCAAAATGAGACATGTGGTGCATCTGTTTTTACGTATGTGAATTTACACTCCAATTTCCTGTTTAACGAGTGTAACTTATAAGTGGAAATAAAAAGGTAGAGAACAATGTAAACACTAGTGCCCAAAGATAGCTGTGTTCCCACACAGTACATTCCTCATTTAAGCTGGAAATTCAAGTTGTCAATCTAATGTTTTCAAGCTCATTGTGTACAGAATGTCTGAGAAGGTGAAGTTGTAGACTCTTTTAACGTGACTCATACTGGTGTCATAAAAATGCATGTTGGAGAAAAATCAATGAATAAGTGTGATTCCTGACGAGATGTGAGAAAGAAATTGCTCCAAAGGCAGCTATGAGAAACACACAAATGATTTTGTTTCTTGGTGAAGCTGGAATTCTGGGTTGAATTTTACATATGGTTTGAACCAGTGTACCAGTGAAACATTTGTGTTCGTAGCTTTTGAGCCTGGGGAAAGTCGTCATAATGAGCACACAGTTTGATAACTTCATGGAAAAGAGCAAGGAAATTTAGGCATTACGGAATTCCAGGTATAGCACAATTGTGTGCAGGTAGCCTTTATTATTTTGAGCCAGATATTTTCTTTATTTATATCTTTGGGTTCAAATATACAAGAGAGTCCACTACCTTCTGTTTTGCAGTGAGTTTCCATTGATTCTTTACTCAGGTTTTGTCAGGAGAACTTCACAAATATTTTGTAAAGAAAACCTCATTGGGACATGTTTGTGGGAATAAATATAAGGGGGAAACAAGTTCTTAGAATTTAAAGCCTGAAGAGTGGATTATTGTTTTGCTTGAAAATAAAAGTGGACTGAATTTTCTCAGCCCTCCAGAGAATTGAGGGAGGGCTGGTTTTATGGCTGGCATAGGCCTTCTGAAGGACTTCTTGCCCAGGGTGTTTTGCCAGGAGCAGCAGCAGCAGCACCTTTTTTTTTTAACAGTGAAGGGGAGGGTAGGGACTAAATCAAAATAGACTTGAAGGGGGAAATAATGCACTCCACTCCCTGCAGTGCCCACCTCTCCCTGAACAACTCCAGGGTGTTGGTGGACACCGCGTGCTCCTTCTCCAAGGACATCCGGGCCCTAACGTAATCTTGCAGCACTTTTTATTGGGACACTGGTCTATTGGGCGGCCAGTTGAGCCAATTTATGTCCACATTGTCTGCATTGGGATGGCCTGCTGCTGTGTAACTCTCTGCTGATGAACGATGACCTCTTCACCTCTGCCCCCAAGTACCATTTGTGCTACACCATCTGTAAGAAGAGAGAGAATCTTAACAGTCTGCTCTTAATGTTCAATGGCATTGGACCACTACTAATACCCTTGGTAGGGAGACCATTGTCTAGAAACTGAACTGAGTGGGCCAGCCAGATGAATACTGTGGCAGCAAAAGCAGATCAGAAGCTAGCAATGAACTCTCCTCTAGTTTCCCCAGTGCCTTTTACTGTCAACAGGACAGAAGTGAGGTGTGTGATGGAATACCCATTATTTATCTGAATGGGGGCAGATTGGTTTAAGCTTGATACCATCCAGGATAATGCAGCTTGCTTGATCAGCATGCCATCCACTCCCTTGAACATTCATTCCTCATCATTGCACAGAGGAAGCAGTGTGTGCCATCTATAAGATGCACTGCAGCAATTCACTAAGGCTGCTTTGACTGCACCTTCCAAATCTGAGAGTTCTGCAGCCTAGAAAGACTAGTACTCATCAAAATACCACCAACTGCAAGTTCCTCTCCAAGGTGCACACTATCCTGACTTTGAAGTATATCACAGTTCCTCCACTGTTTTTGTGATTGAAATCCATGAACTCCCCTCCCTGCAGCACATTGGCGGATGTAAACCCGATAGACTGCAGTGGCTCAACATGGCAGCTGACTGCCACCACCTTAGGGTAATTAAAGATGGACAACAAATGATGGTCTAGCCAATGACACCCATGTCTCATGAAAGAATGGAAAAAAAACCTAGAGGTTGATAGTCTGACCGTAGCTTCCAAACAAAGCCGTTGGTCTTTAAGGCAACTTCAGCCACAGGTACCACTGATGCTGATGTAGTTGAGGATGCGGACAAACTGATGGGGCAAGTTGTCCTCGTGTTATCTGGCTACTTCTAGCAAAATACTGCTCTGGGATCCCTCTAGAATTGGGTTGCCAGTTGCTTTTGGTCATGGTCAGCAGATCTTTAGCTTCTGCTGATCTGTTCAGCCCTAGTATGTCCATAAGAGTCCTGAACTCAACCTATCTAACTGTGGACTCTTGTGCATCTCGCCTTTGTTCAGTCCACCACTGGTCATTTTATCTTCAACTGCTGGACTCTGAAATCTGGAAACTTCTTTCCTAACCTCTCTCTTGTGACTTCTCCCTGAAAACACTATTTAAAAGATGGCTAATTGAGGTTTTTAAACCTAGAATTCCCACAGTCTGGAAGCAGGCCCTTGAGTCCACACCAACCCTCTGAAGAGTATCCCATCCAGACCATCCCCCTATCTTATCCCTGTAACCCTGCATTTCCCATGGCTAACCCACCTAGCCTGCACATCCCTGGACATTATGGGCAATTTAGTATGGCCAATTGACTGAGCCTGCATATTGCGGGATTGTGACAGGAAACCAGAGCACCAGAGGAAACCCACGCAAACACTGGGAGAACATGCAAACTCTACACAGACAGTAACACAAGGCAGGAATCGAACTCTAGGTTTCTGGTGTTGTGAGGCAGCCACCTTACCGCCCCTTTTATCAACTCTCTTAACATCTCCTTCTTTGGCGCATTGTCAATTTTCATTTGTCTAGGTGTCTGGAGTGCCTCAAGATGTTTCGTTCTGTTAAAGGTGATATACAAATGTAAGTTAGGAGAAAATTACTGCCGATGCTGGAATCTGTACTGAAAATAACAAATGCTGGAGAACACAGCAGGTCAGACAACATCCATGGAGAGAGAGCAAGCTAACGTTTTGAGTCTAGGTTGCTGTTCTTCAGAGCTGAAGTGAAGTGTGGAGGGCAGCATTTATGCTGTAGTTGGGGGTGATGGAGTTGGTGGGGCGTAGAGTGCTGGTGGAGAAAAGATGTTGATGGTTCAGATTAAATTGTTATTTTGCAGGTAAAGCAGTACAGCTCTCACAGCTTCTAGTTGATACGTGCTGTACAAGGTTGTCAGTGTATCCTGTAGCCTGATATCCTTTAGACTGCAAGCAACACAAGAAATCTGAAACAATAGTTAAAAATTGCACTTTTAGGGAGGATTTGAAATAGGTATTTAAGATGGGAATGTTTATGTACTATGTCGCTATTTGTGGCTTTTCAGTTTGGAAAGAGCCACTGTCATTTTGACCACACTTTACAAAGTTTCTCTTTTATCTCAGCATGGAACAAATTATACAGTTACGTGGACTAGTTTTAAAATCACAAGTTCCATGGCAATGAAAATGAGGAAACTGTCAATGTAGCAATGTTATATGAAGGCAACGAAGCCGGTCTATATCTGTCCTGGGGACCTGGAAGACTGAAACATTCACAACTTAATGACTCCATTCAGATACTTACTTGAGGTTTGTTATCATTACCAACCAAGGCAACATGAAGTTTGCGAAGTGGGTAGGAATAAATGTTAACCTGATTGCGAAACAACAGTGTGTGGAATTTGTGACAGGAAGCAGTGAATAATTGGGATTGCAAAGAAAAAAGCTGCTTGACCTACCTAGAATAAGCAATGTACCCAACACGGTACAAATGGCATTTTATCATCAATTCCTAATATAATGATGAATGGCTATCATGAAAAAGAGTATTGTTTCTGCTTCTCTTTTAGTTGTGTTAGCATCACGGACTAATAGCCATATTCTGCTGGCATTGTCTGGGTCGTGCTAGCTAGCTTGACACTAGCTGAGGTGATAGTCCTGATAATGAAAACAGAAATAATCTAAAGATGGGGCTTTACGATTTCACGTGATGTGTCTCTGACTGTTTCGTTTGGTAGCTTTTCCATTGTGAGATTGTCCGTGGTAAGAAAGATTGTTCACACACTGCCTTGGAAACAGATAGTCTTTGTGCTTTGTGTGGATGATTATTTTGTGTTTTGTCATTGTTGGAGGGCATGAGATTTGCATTTTTGTCAATTTCCACAAGTTCATTCCTTATTTCACAGAACATGGCCAGGTTATTTATTTGCTTCAGTGATTCGCATTCCAAATCTTTGAGCAGAGATGGTGTTTCTCCATTTCTGATGCTTGCAGAATTGGATTGTATGAATCTTTCCTAATCAATCAATCTCTCACCAAATATAGGGACGCTGCACACTCAAGGAATGGATGAACTAATTAGATTCTCTACAATGTGGAAACAGGCCCTTCGGCCCAACCAATCCACACCGACCCTCTGAAGAGAAACCCACCCAGACCCATTTCCCTCTGACTAATGCACCTAACACTCTGGGCAATTTAGCATGGCCAATTCACCTGACCTGCACATCTTTGGACTGTGGGAGGAAACCAGAGCACCTGGAGGAAACCCACGCAGACACTGGGAGAACGTGCAAACTCCACACAGACAATCGCCCGAGGCTAGAATCGAACCTGGGACCCTGGTGCTGTGGGACAGCAGAGCTAACCACTGAGCCACCATGCCCTAATGTTTGTTGAATGAACAAACCAATTGTCAAACTGCGAGCTATGTATGTATTTTTAATATGATTTACTCCAAATTTGGGTTCATGTAATTCTAAGTTAAACATATGGGTTTGTCTGCGTGTTTGGTGTTAACAATTAGCTTTTCAAAACTATTTTACTCAAAATTCCAATTAAAAGGGAATTGCCAAAGGTGTCTATGGAACTACCCAAAAGGCTGAGGGGGTCGATTTCCCAGACTCCTGTTTTTTACAGGCTGCGTTGGGAAGCCATTTGAGAGAAGCATGTATCAAACTCTAAAGGGCTGCAAAGTTTTTCAGTGGAGTAATATGCTGAGCAGCACTCCAAAGAAAATAAATTTACTGGTATAAGACATTTTTATTATTCATAACATAAGTTGTGGAAAAGAAAAAAATAAATTGAAGCTGACTTAGGCATAGTATAGCATTGAGAGCAGGATATGTCAGAAGCATGGTAACAATTAAGAAAAAATTATCTATAATTTAGCAGATGAGTTGAAATTGTAATTACTTCAAAGTATTAAAAAAGTTAAGAATTTCTTTGATTTGGAAAGGAACTGATCTGGGTTGCGCTGGAGGTGTAGGTAAGGGAATAGAGTTTTTCTTTCTTGCCTGTCTTCATTTTTGTTGTTAATGAACTTCTGTTTTATTGTTAAAACAAAGTCTGCAACATTGTGTGTTTACGTCTTAGTAGGAGATCACCTCGGTAACACTCTATTTGTTTTCTTACCATTCATGGTCTATTCAATCAGATTACTGTTGCAGATCTGACTTATCAGTTATGAACATCAACTAGACATTATTACATTACAGATGTGACCATGAGATCACAATAGAGTCATAGAAATATGCAGCATAGAAAGAGACCCTTTGGTCTAACAAATCCATGCTGACCAGATATCCTAACCTAATCTAGTCCTATTTGACAGCATTTGGCGCATATCCCTATAAACCCTTCCTATTCATGTACCCATCCAGATGCCTTTTAAATGTTCTAATTTGTATCAGCCTTCACCAGTTCCTCTGGTAGCTCATTCCATACACACACCACCCTCTGTGTGAAAGAATTGCCCCTAAGGTTCCTTTTAAATCTTCCTCTGCTCATCTTAAAACCTATGCCGTCTAGTTTTGGACTTTGCTAACCTGGGGAAAAGACCTTGGCGATTCACCCTATCCATGTTTCTCATGATTTTATAAACCTGTACGATGTCACCCCTCAGCCTCTGATGCTCCAGGGAAAACAGCCCCAGCCTATTCAGCTTCTCCCTATAGCTGAAATCCTCGACATTGGTACCATCCTTGTAAAACTATCCTGAATCCTTTCAAGTTTCACAGCAATAATTGGGACCTCATGGCTAGGATCTTTGAGTGCCGCTGAGGCAGAAAGCAATTGTTTTGTGCGGAAGTTTATTGTGCAACATTTGAAGATGGTTTTGAATGTTGCTAAGAGTTTTCTGAAAGCGAACGATATAACATTGGAATACATGAAATCCCTGACTCAAGTAAAACCGAGGCATTAGCAGATTATTGATGTTAGAATTGAAAGCCGGATCTTGTCAGGATGGGAACATTCAAGTGGTTCTAGAACATTTAGCATTGGGAGAAAGGAAGCCTGAAACTGGGATGTCACAGTACGAATTAACTTAGAATATATTTAACAAAGGAAAGATTGGAATTAGAGGAGAGAGAAATGAAAAATGGTGGATTGCAGATAAAGCGGAAAGAGACAAATAGTGGGAAATGGAATTAAAACATCTTGAACTCCAAAGAGAGAAGAAAAGTAGATAATTTGAGTTAGCAAAAGAAAAGCTTTGATTAAAGAAGGGTGTATAGCATTGACAGGGCCAACTGTGACAGTGTACACCATTTTGTCTGAAGAAGTTATTTGCAAAGTATAAGACTGTCAAAGAGGCAAGACTCAATGCTTATGAGCTTCTGCCTGAAACTTATTAATTGAAATTTAGGACTGTAAGAAAGAACTGAAAATGTGTTGCTGGAAAAGCATAGCAGGTCAGGCAGCATCCAAGGAGCAGGAGAATCGACGTTTCGGGCATGAGCCCTTCTTCGGGATTTCTGAAGAAGGGCTCATGCCTGAAACGTCGATTCTCCTGCTCCTTGGAAGCTGCCTGACCTGCTGCGCTTTTCCAGCAACACATTTTCAGCTCTGATCTCCAGCATCTGCAGTCCTCACTTTCTCCTCAGATTGTAAGAAAGAAACCTAGTCAGACGTGTGTAATTTGCAAGGGAGCAAGAAATGATGTGGGATCAGTGGCTTAGATTTACTCAAGCTAGAAAGAGAATCTTGAAAATGGAAGGACAGTTATGATCATGAAAAAATTCAGAAACAGAATTCCTGCAAATTTTAAAAACTTATTAAGCTGAACACTCCGTATTCAAGATCTGAGAAGCAGCTGTTCTGGCAGAAACCTATGATACTTCTCATAGACAGTTATGCTTGGGGGAAAATCCATAAGAAAATTGTATAAATAGCAAATTTGGTAGATGGACGCGGAACTAATTTTAAAGAACAAACAGAAACACATCAAAATGATAAGGGAGGAAGGCTAGGACTGCAATTTGATATGAGGAAATTAACGTATTATATTAATGAACATTCATTGTATTAAGAGAACAGGTGTGCCAAAGCTAATTACTGGAAATTAAATGGGAGACAAATTTCAATAAAAGGAAAGTCTAAGCACTATTCAAAGAAGGGGATAGTAAGAAAGGAAGTAGCTACAAAACCTGTAGCAGTGACACAAAGAGAACATATTTCCTTAGAATGTACTAAGAAGGGAGAAATAGCACTGGATAGCCATGAAAATTATGTTCTGGTGATTCACAAAGAAAGTAAGACAGCTGAATGTTCTGATTATGTAATCTCCAAAGGGGAAGTATTTCTTAACGTTTGCAATCTGATACAATCATTGAGAGACATTGGAGCACCTCAGTCAATAATGCTGGCTGATGATTCTCTTTGTCTTCCAGAGGGGTTAGTGAAGAAGAAAATATAAATTGGGGTTTACAAGTCAATCTCATTATGCAGAATGTGATTAGAGAGTGACATGCTGAATGGAGTAGTAGTAGTGGGAGTAGTGAAAGGAATATCTTAAGGAGGGAATTGACTTTATTTTGAGAAATAATCTGGCAGGTTCAAGATATTGGCCTGCCCAAGAATTGTAGAACACCAGTGAAGGTTAAAGTTTTTGAAATTTAATACAAAAAAATATCATTAATTATTTCCTGATTGTCAGCCAGCTAGATTTAAAGCTCATAAAACTAAAGAGGAAGAAAAGGAGTCTATGAAACAGGAAGTTGATTTCGTAATTCAGTTATAAGGTAAGTTTTTCAGAATTTAACCTGACTGTTTGATTACATAAAGCCAATTTGATGATAAATTTGGCTAAGAGTGAATTTGCAAAGACCAACATTACTTTTTTGGGCCATATTGTGTGCCAAATTAGTCTAATTATTTTTTGGTGCATTGGCCCACCCAATGGGCATGTGTGGAACCTCCGAGGAATCTTGATGTGGTTGATCATGGAACAAGGCTAAATAGCACGAGGAGAAGCAAATGCACAGGCTCTTATGGATTTTTCTGTGCCTGAGACCCACTGTGAAATTTTATTTGATATCAGCAATAAGTGGATGTTGGACGATTAGCAAACATTCTGAAAAAATGCAAAAGATTTGGTTAATTGCCTTTAGAGAATTTGAATGGTATTCTTATGACGACAACAACAACCAGAGTTAGCTGTGCTGAATTATGTGGAACTATTCAAACAGGCTGTTGATGCCAGCAATGTCAGTGTGAGAGCTGTTTTACTACAAGATGATGATATGGCAATTGAATGACCTGTCAGTTAGTTTTCAGAGAATCTGAACACCTATCCATGGAAATATTCAACTGTGGGGGGATAAAAAAACATTGGGTCTTGTGTTGGCTCTGTCATTTTGAAGTTTATATTAGTAAGAACACAGAAGAAACTGCTATTTATATGGACTTCTATGCTTTTTGTTTTTTAGCAAGGTTTCAGGACAAAACCTTAAGGCTTGAGTCTAATTCTCCAACCCTATAATTTCAAAGTTTTTAATGTGCCTGGAAAAGAGAATCTCATTGCTCACCATTTTTTTGATAGTACAGGGACTGTATATCGGAGCTATTCCGCTCATCATATATTTAATGTTAACATGTTCTGATTTGTAGAATAACATAGAATTAGCCATAAGATCATTTTGATGTGCAGTGAAAATGCCTCTTTCAGATATATCTTCACTCTTTAGGGGGAGGTGTGATGAAACTCAGTTTTATGTATGTGTATTTTAATGTCATTTACTGCATGTTTGGATTCTTGGTATTTCATGATAAACACATGGATTTGTCTGTGTGATTGGGGTTAACAATTAGCTTTCAGAGAAACACTACAATATTCGTAATTTGAAGTTACCTAGAGTTCCTAGGGAAATACCCAGAAGACTTGAGGGGAGAACTTTGCAGACTCTCACTTTATTTTCAGTCTGTGCTGGGAAGTCCTTTGAGAAAGGAGCATATGTCAAGCTGTCTTGAGCTCTTGGGGTTCTTGTGGCACAGTGGTAGTGTCTCCACTTCTGGGCCAGAGTATCCAGGTTCAAGTCCCATCTGCTCCAGAAGTGTTTCATAACAGGTTGATTACTTTTTCTTTACTTTGTGCTGAAAAGTCTTTTGATGGAATAACTTGTACTAATCAGCAATCATAAAAAAAGGAATTTAAAGTAATGAAATTATCTTAGAACAAGAAGTTACGTTCATTCCAGACCAGAGTGATTAGACACAGTCAGTGGTGAAATTCTGAATTTTCTTTTTTTTTAAAACAAAAGAAAACGAATTGAAGCAATGTAAGGGGAAAAAGCACTTGTAGAAAGTCAAGTCAGGGTCAGACTAATAATTTAAAAACAGTTCTCTATAGTTCTTGAAGATGAATTGAAATTGTAAACATTTCCAGCCCAACAAAGTATTAAAAATAAAAAAAAGAAGTCCCTCTCGCCCGGAAATAAGGTGGACTGGAGCTTTCTAGAGGTACAGCAGAAAATGTTCTTGCAATATCAACAACATTAGTAAACTATACCAGGGTGAGCTGTTGTTTCTGGTCTATCTTGAAAGATTGTTTGAGCTGTTCCTGCTGTGTTTAAAAATCTTATAAGGGAATGGAGTGTTTTTTTTTCTTGCTTATCTTTACTTCTGTTGTTAATAAACTTTTGTTTAATTTAATAATTAATACAAATACTGCAGCATTGCATGCTATTATTTTAGTAAAAGATCACTTTGGTAACAAAAATGTGGGAAAAAAAACTTGTATCCAGTCAGGTTCCTGTTTGGGATCTGACTTGTCTAGTACTAATATCCAACTACACATTACCCCATAACAACTGGGGCCACCAGCTGATCATGCAAACTGAGATAACAAGTGTTGTTGTAAGTGATGGAGACTTTGTTAACATATATTAACATATTGATAATCTAAAGCTATATCTTCAGAAATGTCATCACATTAAAGGAAAAGCAAATGTAAACAACAAGTGTACACCTTTTCAGTCTGGAAAAGCATAAGCATAAGCATTTCTGTGTCAGGAAATGTTTTTGCATATATTGTGAAGACCATAAGAGAAACTGAGTTTGATGTACTTTTCACTTATCTATATTTTTAAACTAAAGTAATCTTATTGCCTTGGCAGGTTTCCTCCAGATTATTTTGCACACAAAACCTTTCATAGAAATTACTTCATATAAAGTATTGTGCAATAGAATATCAAAACACACATGTTTTACATTTTTGCCTCCTGTTAATATGATACATTTGAAAACAGATGGAAGAAAAAACTGGAAATGGCTAATGTTTTGACAAAACAGACCACCACTTACACCATTGCTTTATATTCAACCAGACAGTCCTCTATATTGAACAATTGTGCTAGCAATATTCTTGTAAAGTTTGCTCAGTAATAAGGAACAAGCCCCTGCCGCTGGTCAGTTTTACAGTGTTGTTTTCTGAAGAAAACTTGAGTGAAACTTACAACTTGGGAACTCTTGAGAAGTATGTTTAATATGAAAGCAACTTGTCTGTTATGCTAACTCTGAAGTATTTATTGACTTTGTATGTCTAAGTTTCATAGTGGTGTTACTATGGTCCCCAATTCAGGTTAAAAATGCAGAGTGCATGTGTGTCAGTTTTTTTTTTAATGTAACAAATGATTATGTGACAAAATGTTTGTGTGATGAGAGTTGTGTATTTTCTTTGTGAGAAAATTATCCAGCAGATTTTATGTTGCCTTTAGCATTTTGCACTTAATTTACAAGTAACAACTGGTAAAATAACATTTTAATTTGAATGTTTAAATCTTTCTTTCCTGACTATCACTTCCATCTTTCTCAGGATATTGCTGTGTGACTGTTATTAAGAAGGTAACTTTTTTGTAGTTTCCATTATACATTACTTCCGTAAATTTCCCAGTGACCAAATGTGAGTAATTACTTATATGACATATGATAGATATAGAACATTACAGCTCAGTACAGTCCGTTCGACCCTCTGTTGCGCCGCCCTGTGAAACCAATCTGAAGCCCATCTAACCTACACTATTCCATTCTCATCTATATGCCTTTCCAATGAACATTTAAATGTCGGTAAAGTTGGCGAGTCTACAACTGTTGCAGGCAGTGCATTTCATGCCCCTACTACTCTGAGTTAAGAAACTATCTCTGACGTCTGTCCTATATCTATCACCCCTCAATTTAAAGCTATGTCCCCTTGTGCTAGCCATCACCATCCTAGGAAAAAGGCTCTCACTGTCCATCCAATCCAATCCTCTGATTATCTTGTTTGTAATTATATGTAATTTAAATGTAATTCATTATCTTATATGTAATACATATTCTTCCCTTCTACCTAGTCACGCAACCGATTGGCCTCCGATTTAAAAGGCTACCTTTTTGTTACATTGTTTGGAAATATGATTTATTTGTTGTATTTGCATAAACAAACTAAACTGGAGCAGCGCTTACTTCAACTTGGGCTACAATTGTCAGCATCAGTTTGCAGGTCAAAATAAAACTATTTCATAATGGAAATAATGTATCTTTTTTTAGTCCAATCCTTCAACTTCAGATCCTTATTTCCACCACGTGGGAGTATTGATAAACAATTGAATATTCTTGTCTACACTGTTTGTAACACATAAACAATTTAAGTCTCTGAGTTTGGACTCTTGGCTTGGCTGGAAGTGAAACATTTGTGAAGTTACAAGTTTCTTAAATCTACTGTCTTTTGTGCTGCTTTGATGTAAAATCTCTACATACACAAACTAAAATTGTTTTCAACAATTTATATTATTTATTCTTTTTTTCTACTCTTGTTTAGCAACACTTACTTTTCATTCAACTCGAGTGCATTCAAAATTGTCAGAGCAGTCAGTACCATAACTTTTCCAAGTTTTGAGATTGAGTGCTTATTTCCCCTTTGCAAAGCAGCATAATTTTAGCAATATGCCCATTGCATTTTAACTGGGGCTAGTTATAGCCAGTTGCAATTTTGAACATACATAACAACCATTTTTGTTCACAGTGGTAGTGTTTGAGGAGGACATTAGATAAATCAATCAACAGGCCAATCCATATCATGTTTTCAGATGATGGCCAGGAGTCTGGAGCCAAAAATGCAGAAAATGAAGCAACTTGAAAGTAGGTAGAAACAGAATGAGGCAACGTTGTATGTGTGTGTACATAAAATCAGTGAATTATGTCTCTGATATACCTTGCTACAGGTAATAATTTTCACGTAATTAATTTTCTAACTTTTCAACAAAGTTTTGTTGTGACCAGGAATGACTGGTATTGAATGCATTAAGTTCAAATCCTGAAGTAGCAATTTTCCATGGACTTTAATTTCTATTTAAAAATTGTTAACAAATGTTGGTATTCTAATTTTACGTAGGCCTGAAGGAAGCACCAATCCTGTGGTGTTGTGTGTACTAATAACAGATATTGTGGCTGAAGATTTGACAAGTGCTTAAAAAAAACACGGACCACATTCTATAATTTATATGTCAGCTCACGTTTTGCTGTTGTAGTGTTTAAGCAGAAATGCCGTTGACATGTGCAACTGAAACAAACACTGGCTAGGTCAACCTGGTTACAGCTCTACACCCACAAAGGCATTTACTTGTTCAGATGTTCAGGTGGCTGAGGGTGAAACTACATTTCAAAAGCAGCCTGTAATGGAACAGTTGAGAGATACTTTCAATGCTGACTATGTATAAATTAATAAGCAAAGTTCTTCTGTTGGTCATATTCTTGTTAGTAATTTGGGATAAGTATGTTACTACTTGTAAATCTTAAGATCTGGGTGACAACCGGAACCAATTCTTCTCACCTGCAACATTCTAGAATGTACCTGCTTTGTTGTTCACTTGTTAATGTTAACTGTTTAGTGAAATATGTTTTTTTTCAAAAGTCAGACTTGCCTTCCTTACCAAGAACCTTACCTGGGCGGCACCATGGCTCAGTGATTAGCACTGCTGCCTCTCAGTACGAGGGACCGAGGTTCGGTTCAAACCTCTGGTGACTCTGCCTGTGTTGAGTTTGTACATTTTTCTCTGTGTCTGTGTGAGTTTCCTCCAGGTGCTCTGGTTCCCTCCCATTGTTCAAAGCTGTGCTAAGTTTCCCATAGTGTCCAGGGATGTGCAGGCTAGGTGGACTAGCTATGGGAGATGCAGGGTTACAGAGATGGGGTAGCTGCTCTTTAGCGGGTCAGTGTGGACATGATGGGCTGAATGGCTTGCTTCCACATTGTAGGGATTCTAGGATTTTGTTCTTACATGGGGCATCATATACTTAAATATTGTTTTCGTCTTTTCCAGCAGTGAATGCTCCACATCTCCACCATATCCCAGATCTGACAGAAATATTGCCCTTTTCCTGTATGACACACTCTCCAAGTCAGATACAGTTCTGACTGTACATTCAGTCACAGGTAAGGAAACCGATAAAGCAACCTCACTTTTGCTTTAAATTTCACAGAATCTTCATTTACACCAGCACTGTACTTGCCTTGCAGGTCCCTTAATAATAGACCCTAAAGTATGGTTCGGAGTGGGCAGGCTTCCATTCGTCATGATAAGGAAACTAAATTACTATGATTTGTTTTCAATTCAAAATCATCATGATGCTTGCTGGAGCTGATCTGAATATATATTGCGAAACTAAAGGCTTTTTCTTTCACCATGTGTTTTAAAAAATTCTCAAGGTCAGGTTCGTAGGAGAGTAGTCTGACACAGAACAAACGACCAAGAGGCGAGTCTGCTAGAATATGCTTCAGCTTTTTATTCCCCGCAGCGTCGCCACAACCAGGTCTCATACTTACAACGGGTCTGGCTTATACTCACTCTACATGTTACCGGAACTGGGAGCCGTCAGTTCTCGTAGAGCGGTTGCCAACAACCCACGCTCGGCGGTTAAACGTAACCCCGGAGCAGACTCCCCGAACTGGAGACTTTTCCAGCTGATATACTCTTTTCCAGATATAAACATTCATGTGAACAGCAGAGCAAGGCTAAAAAACACATTCCATTCTGGTTACATACAGATAAGAAGATTCACACGGGGAGGTGTGTAATAAGATTCACACGGGACTAAGCAACACCTCCATTCCGGTTAGATTCACACATGTATTGGGACATAATTTTTAACCGTTTCACCACATTCCACTGCTTGGCCCAATACATGTGTTACATTATGATTCACACATGTATTGGGACATAATTTTACACCACACCATGTCAGTGATGTTGTTTCAGAAGATGGGGGTGAAATTTATCTTCAGCAGCAGTGTAAAAGGGGCACTGGTGGTTTAGCAACATGTTTGGCTGATTTTCTACTTTTTAAAGTCAGTGGAAACTGGAATCAGACATTTAAAACAGGCTGCTGATTCACTACCAGCTACATGTTGCTCCCAACCAGCAAAGATTAATTTCATTCCAGTTAATGTCTCGTAAATCCTCAATTTAATAAACTGAAACGTTTTGTCTAAACTCAGTCTGCATTAGTTTTGTCACACTTTATTAAGGATTTAATTTTTTTTAAAGAAAGGCTTTGTGAGCAAACGTAGATGAAAAGTGTAACTGTTGAGTTCTTTTTTGAGAACTTTTCAGCAAGATTTCATTTCGTCAAGATGAAGGGAGATAGTTTAAGGATCATAAGTGGAATCGTTTTTCCCCTTTCTGCAGTCTTACGTGCTGATTCAGATTTACGTTCTATTTCAGATTTCCAGCAGCTGCAGTTTTTTACATTTGCATTGCTTTCTTCCATTGCATTCTGGTTGGGGTCCCGTAGATTAATTAGAGCAGATTAATTAGATGGAGAGTAAAGCTGACTCAACGTACTTGTACTCATCCTTGCCTTGTTCTGCTGTGATGTCACCATTTCCAACAATATTCTCTGTATCTAAATTAGAGTGGTGCTGGAAAAGCACAGCAGGTTAGGCAGCATCCGAGGAGCAGGAAAATTGACGTTTCGGGCAAAAGTCCTTCAGGGTTCTGGCTTTTTCCAGAAACGTCGATTTTCCTGCTCCTCGGATGCTGCCTGACCTGCTGTGCTTTTCCAGCACCACTCTAATCTAGACTTTGGTTTCCAGCATCTGCAGTCCTTGTTTTTATCTAATATTCTCAAAAGACCCCTTTATGGAGGACTGTCAATTCAATCCTGAATTACAGCCTCTATTATATTTATGGAATCAGCCTTGATAAGCAGCAGCTTTTTCTCCCCCAAACAATGTTGCTAACTTTCCTCAGTGAAAATTATTCAGGCTATCGACCAGTGCTCAGTAGAGTAGTACAGTGGATCCGTGGTTAGCACTGCTTCTTCACAGTGCCAGGGACTTGGGTTCAAATCCACCCATGTGGGTGACTGTCTGTGGAGTTTGCGTGTTCTCCCTGTGTCTGTGTGGGTTTCCTCCATGTGTTCCAGTTTCCTCCCACAGTCCAAAGATGTGCAGGTTAGGTGGACTGCCAATGTTAAGTTGCCCCATAGTGTCCAGGGAGATGCAGACTAGGTGGATTAGCTATGGGAGTGTAGGATTACAGGGATAGGATGGGGGTCATCTGGGTGGGATGCTCTTCAGAGGGTCAGTGTGGACTGAATGGCCTGCTTCTACACTGTCGGGATTCTATGATTATAGTGAGCAGGACTGCAGGGCATAGGTACTGCCTGTCATCTGATGCTTATCAAGAGAGGGTAAAAGAATGACTGATGTGCAAAGTATAATATTTCAAACTGTTCTTTTGGAAACTGGAATTATTGGGTAGTACAAGGTGTGGAGAGAGTGGGATAGATACTTTCATACACCCAATATGTTAACCCTTTGTTTTAAACCCTAGTGAACCTGTTTTGTTGTTCATTGGTGCTTTCCCGTGGAGGTGATGGACAGTATCTTATCTGGAACTGCTTTATACAAACAGCAGGCAAAAAGAAGTAATGCTATTATTTTCAACTCTGACATCATTCTTCTTCAGGCGCATTCCTTTCCACAAAGATACACGTTTGTTGTTGTCTCATTCCTTTGTTATAATTCTCTTTTGCTACCGTGTTTTACGTTGTTGGTTTCCCACCCCCATTTAATAAAAGTGGTGATGTCATCCCACATCAATAATATCTTAAAAGCTGAAGCTTGAAAGTTTAAGTATGAAAACTTACCTTTTTCAGCTATTCCCCTTGTGCTTTGATATAACTCAGTGCTGCCCAGTCACTATTTGCCACCGAATTCTCTTTTGGCAGTTTCAGAAGGTGCGAAGGTGTAATTCGTCAACAGAAATGTACCTTGAAAAAAATCAGGTCACCATCTGATTGAATTGTTCAAATGACAGTGGGGAAGATTTTTGTCTTTTCCGGTGTATGTGTCAGGATTCACCTGGACGTACGAACACACACAATTGGAGCAGAAGTAAACCATGGAGTTTAGAAGGATGAGGAGGGGATCTCTTTGAAACTTGTGGTTGGGTCGGAGTTAGGAATACTGCAAGACCTGGATCGAATGGACGTGGAGAAGATTTTTCTACCAGTAGGAGAGACTAGGACCTTAGGGCACAGCCTCAGAGTGAAGGCACCAACCCTTTAGAACTCCGGGAAGGAGGAATTTCTTCAGCCAAAGGGTGATGAATCTGTGGAACACATTGCAATAGAAGGCCATGGTGGCCAAGTCGTTTCAGATAGAAATTCTTGATTAGTAAAGGGATCAAGGGTTATGGGAGAACAAAAGAGAATTGGGTTGAGAAACACATCAGCCATGTTTGAATGGAGGAGTGGACTCAATGGGCTTAATAGCATAATTCTGCTCCTGTATCTTATAAATAGACTTGATTTGGCCCCTGACGCCTGCTCTGTCATTTAAAAAGATCATGGCTGATCTGTTGGTGTTTTGAATTCCACGTTCTCCTTCATCCCATATCTTTGTTGCCTATCTTCAATTCTACATATTCTTACTCTTCTCCTGCTGGTCAAAGTCTCCCTTTATGATCACAATGACTTGCCTTCATTCAAAGCCTGTGGAAGAATCATCTTTAAAGACACAAAGTTTGCACAATTCACGTGTGTCTGTGATGAATCTGTTTGGAATTAATTCCTCTGAGCAGAAAAAACCCTTGATTATTCATCAAATGAATAAATTGATGATAGTATTGTGTAGAATTTGCAATATTTAGTGTTAACAGTAGAAACTGGAACATCTTAAGCTTTTGAATCATTGGAATCAGATGATGGCTGAGATTTTTCTAATAGATTTGGACCACTTTATTTTACCCAAATCTGCCGGGAAACATCTGTGCAAGACATTTTTTGCTGAACGTGCTTTCATGTCTGACCAATCACAGTATGTTGTTGAAACAGTTGCTTAAGCTTTTAAATGGCCTTATGATTCTTTCACCAACCTCTTCAATGTGCTTTCTATGCCTAGGCATCTGAAAAATGCTGAGTTCTTTGAGAGTTGTACTTGAAAGATCATTATGAGCTGATACGGCTGAATTCTGTTTTGTTTTACTATTTCCTATCTGTGCAGAGGGACAGAAAGGTCTCTATTCAGAAATTGCAGGCTTTTGATAATTGAAGATGTTAGTTCCATTATTACAGATAAGATTTGATTAGACACGTTGAGGGAATGAAGGGACATGGGAACAAGCTGTCATTGGAATGCTGGCAGGTCTGTTTCTTCTGTCATTTTTGCATAGTTTTCTGCTAAACATCTTTTATGCACATAGCCTAGTAAAAGTTAGTAGGTGAATATTTTCTCAAAACAACCAAATCCAGCCATGTGTCCTATTAGTCAGCAGTATGGATGAATTCAGTCTTCAATTTTGCGGGTGTAGTCAATGGTTGTTGAGTACTTGAGGTATTTCTGTTTAGTTGCAAGAAAACCATGATGTGGGGTTTAGGGTAATGATGCCACAGTTAATGAAATATAATTGATTAAATAGCCAAGCAGCTGAGATGATGTGCTTCAGTTGCTAAGTGATATGGTGCAGATAATGTATCAATTGTATCCTGAAATTCCAGCCTGGAAGCAGTTTCTTGTGACTATATGATGGCACAGTGGTTAGCACTGTTGCCTCACAGCGCCAGAGACACGGGTTCAATTCCCGCCTCAGGCGACTGACTGTGTGGAGTTTGCACGTTCTCCCTGTGTCTGCGTGGGTTTCCTCCGGGTGCTCCGGTTTCCTCCCACAGTCCAAAGATGTGCAGGTCAGGTGAATTGGCCATGCTAAATTGCCCATAGTGTTAGGTAAGGGGTAAATGTAGGGGTATGGGTGGGTTGCACTTCGGCGGGTTGGTGTGGACTTGTTGGGCCAAAGGGCCTGTTTCCACACTGTAATGTAATCTAATCTCTGAATGACTCCCTGTTGACTTCAATTTTATTGCTACAGCTTTCATCCTTTTTTTGACTCTTATTTCATTTAACAATGGTGGCTGCATGCCAAAAATGATTGTTTGCAACCGTAGTGTTTCATTTATTCTTGGGCTGAGTTTCCAATGGGTATCGGTTCCATCATGGCAACTGCTGACTTGAAGCACTGTGACATTGCCAGTCTTTGTACCTACCTCAGCTTGTCTGCTGCCAAAACCCCCTATCCTGCCCTTTATACTTTTAGACTCAACTGTTGGTGTTGGAAATGTTGCTGTTGTTCACCATTTTCATAAATGATTGGGATTTGGGAATTATTTGTGAATTCTGCTAAGTTGAAAGTTTTATTAATACAAAAGGGAAGACACTAAGATATAGGAAGATGCTAAATTTGCAGAATGAGCACACTGGGTTGACAAAAGAAATTTAGTATCTATAATTGAGAGGTAGTAATTATTGACAGGAAGAAGATGATCGTATGTTCCTTGAAAAGTAAATGTCTTAGTCAGGTACAGGAAGAAAAGACCCCAGGCTTTTGAATACAGAAACACAAATCATGAAAAGTATGAGTTAAGGCCATAACTAAAGAAAAGACAAGGATTCCTTTTTAGAGAGGTCAAATTGAAATACAGATTGTTCTGTCATAACGCGGATTTCGTTAATATGAATTTGCTGTAAAACGATTGACAAACTGGGAACACAGTTTCTAAAGCACAACCTTTTAAAGTGTGTATTGGTTATAACATGATTCTGGCCCCATTAGTTTCAATGCTGTTGCTATTATGCAATTTTCTTATAACATAGGATTGCACGAGAATGGAGCTACTGTGTTATAACAGAACCGACTGTATTGAACTTCGGTTAGACTTCACTTAGTACTGTAGTGCAATTTATTCTGTCTTCATGTCATATAAAGGATAGAGTGGCCTTCAAGAAAATGCAAAAAAAATCTAATGGAGCTGAGAAATTGGGAATGGTGAAACTGACTTGGGCTGTTTTTTTTTCTAGTGACCAATAGACTAATGGCTGACTTCATAAGCATTTAAGATTATGAATAGGTTTGTAAGATCTGTGCAGAAACAAAGTTTCCCATGAAGGTAGAGACCAGAACTAGGGCTGTAACCAAAAGGTTGTTAATAAATCCAAAGGGAATTCAGGAGAAATTCTTGACAGAGTGGCCAAGAGATGGAAAACATTACCCTAAGGAATGCATGGGACAATTGGTGTAAACACACTTTTTAGGTACAGATTGATGAATACGTTGTGGTGATGAGGTGAAATTATGGATGGAGTGCTCTGTAGATTATAAACACCAGCATGGAGCTCTTGGGCTGAATGGTCATTGGTGTCCTGGAATTACAAATTTATGCCATGTAACAAAGCCAACTGTTTCACTGCTCATTTGACAGACCTCTTACCTTGTACCTTTTCTAATTTGAGGTAATCCAAAACTCCATTGCACTCTAACTTGTTCACCCATCATGTCTTGTTCAATGACCCACATTGGCTGCTGCCACAATGCCTTATCCTTGTTTTCAGATTTCTCCATTGCCCTATCTCTGCAATCTCCACCAGCTCCTACAGCTCCCCTGGATCTCAGTGTTTCCAATTCTGATTTGTTGCTCATCCCCAATTTTAATCAACCCACCATTGGTGGCTGGGTCTTCAGCTGTGTAAGCTCTGGAATTCTTTCCCTAAACCTTCTTGCCTCTCTCCACCTCTCTCCTTTTTAAGATGCTTGCCTTTGAAAGTGCTGTATCAGTAGAAGCTGTAACTGTTGTTGTAGTATTGACAGGATATGAAGTACCACATTGATATCTTTAATTAGACCATAGGATATAGGAGCAGAGTTGGACCATTCATCCCATCCAATCTGCTCCACCATTCAATCATGGCTGATAGAATTCTCAGCCCATTCCCTGCCTTCTCCCTGTAACCTTTGATCCCCTTACCAATCAAGAAACTATCTATCTCTATCTTAAATACACTCCATGACTTGGCCTCCACAGCACTCTGCTACAATGAATTCCATGGATTAACTACCCAGTGTCTAAAGAAATTCCTCCTCATCTCCGTTCTAAAAGGTTGTCACTTCTGAGGCTGAGGCTGTTCCCTCGGGTCCTAGTCTCTCCTACTGGAGAAAATGTCTTCTCCACACCCATTCTGTCCAAGTTTCTCAGTATTTTGTAAGGCTTGATGATGTTCCTCCCCTATCCTTCTAAACTCCACCTAGTATAGATCCAGAGTCCTCAACCACTCCTCATATGCCAAGCTCTTTACCCTCAGGATTATTCTTGAAAACCTTCTCTGGATCCCCCTGCAATAATGATTGTATGGTAATGTTGGCAGAGTTGGAGAGCCCTGTCATAATGCATATCTCTTTATGATTATGTGGCTGTGGACTGAAGCTACTTTTGCCACATCTATGGTTGAACCATCAGGCCTGGCATGAATCTGAATCTGGACAGCTTTATCTTCATAATTGACCATTTCATCAAGCGTGCAATGTACGTCTGAGGTAATGTTAACAAATGTAACACATCTGGCAGAAAAATTCAAACACCTGACAAGTGACAAAAGAGATGGTGTGAATTTGAAAGAAAAATGTTTTTGCCACATTTTTGAAGCAGATTCAAAGGGGAATTGGAGAAGCACTTGAGCAGAAAACATTTTCAGAGCTATGAGGATAAAGGACCAATTGGATTTTCAATTTTCTCTTTCAAAGAACTAGCACAGGCAGGAATGCAAGCTTCCATGGTTTAACATTGCATGATTCTAAGAGAAAACATAGGAATGTGAAAGAAACCTCTAAATGCAAGTTAAACTGAACTTCAAAATTTAAAAAAAGCCAAGAGAATTCGGAGGAAGGAGAATAGTATTGAAAATGAATACCGGTGAGGGGGAGGTATGATCTGATTGGAAGCATTGCTCGTATGTAGGAGAGAGGGGAAAGAATAAGCCTTTGAGGCAATTGCTGCATTTCCACAATGTATCCAACAGGTCTGATTGAAACTGTTGTGGCAGACAGTCAAGAGTGTTGAACCACTTCATAGGCTGAAACTTGGCATTTTTCCTTGTTAGAGGTAGATGTGTTGCAATTTTGGATTCCCCAGCTGCCACAACCAATAAGATGTACTTATCATTTTAAAGATAACAAGCCACGAGCTTCCTGCTTTGTTAATAGAAGTGAACTTCTGTTTCTGAAGTGATTTTTGAAAGTGCTTGTTACAAACGTCAGTGAAATTCTCCATTGCCTTTGATTTCCTTTGATTGTTGTGCCTTTGTCAATACCATGGGGTTGCGATGTTTTATTTGGCTTACAGAACAAAAGATTGGAACAGACCAAACCAAAGTCTAATGGGTGTATATTGTCACCTAGCCACTGATTCAACGCAAGAATTGTGCCAATCAGAGAATGAAAGAGAGATAGAGTGTTGAGAGTTTATGATACATTAACCACTGTAAAACATGTAAATCCTAATAGCTGTTCTAAAGCTATGGTGTTTTATTGGAATATTTGAACATTTGTGAATGTAACATTCTTGTGTTGTCTTATATTAGATCAGGAAAGTGACTGTTTTAACAGCTTGAACTTGGTTCTGTTTAACTTCCGACATAGCAACAAATGGTAATTTATAATATGTACAAGCAAATTTATCAGAGCTAATGGTAACTGAGAACATTATTCCACGTTCGATGAAAGACTTTTTAAATGCACGCATTTTCATCACGGATGGGTGAAACCTTCCATATTTCAGTGCCATTTTGGACACCAGCGAATTTTATTTTTTAAAATGGGGAACTTTTGTGCATGTGGAGGTGATATATACTCGTACTAACCACAAAACTCAGACATGAATTAGCTATTGAGTAAAATATTTTACCAAGATACAAAAATGAAGCAGAAGTAGACAGTTTAGTTTCTTGAGTATGCTTTGTCAATCAATAAGATCATGGCTGATCTGTTTGTCTTTCAAGTGCCATATTCACATTTATCCCTAATAATCCTTGATTCTCCTGCCTAAAGAATCTGCCTACCTCAATCCTAAAAAGATTCCATGACCCTCACCTCCACTGTCTTCTAAGGTAGATTTTCAAAGATGTACAACTGATACAAACTCAGCTGATGTTGCTACTGGACAAAAGTGGAAAGAACTGCGGATGCTGTAAATCAGAAACAAAAACAGAGGTTGCTGGAAAAGCTCAGCAGGTCTGGCAGCATCTATGCAGAGAAATCAGAGTTAAGTTTCGAATCCGCTTCTGAGGAAGCGTCACCGGACTTGAAATGTTAACTCTGATTTCTCTTCGTTGATGCTGCCAGACCTGCTGAGCTTTTCCAACGATTTACGTTTTTGTTGCTAGCAGACATGTCAGATCCCAGTCTGAAATCTGTCCTGATAATATGACATTGTTTTGATGGTTTTAACAAGGTGGTCTCTCACTAAAACATAAGCCCGCAATATTGCAGATTTGGATTTCAGCGATATAAAGAGTTTGTTTACACAAGTGAAATTAGATAAAATAGAATAAACCAAACTATTTCCATGTAGCATAGAATCATAGAATCCCTACAGTGCAGACAGGAGGCCATTTGGCACACTGAGTCTACATCGATCTTCTGAAGAACATCCCACCCCGACCCTATTCCCGTAACTTTGCACTTACCATTGCTAATCCACCTAACCTGCACATCCCTGGACACTGGTGTGATTGTGTTTAGCATATTTAAAGATACAATCCCATTAATCCATAAAGTACCTCACTATACTCATACCAGAGAGAATTCTCTTCTCACCTTGCCTGATCTAAAGAAAAGTAATAATCCCTGGCATTCTATACTGGAGTCTAATGCTCAACTGCTTAACTTGTTCATTCTCAACATTCTCCCTTTGCAAACAAAACCCTATTACTCTCCAGAAGGTCTTTGTCTCACTGTGTTTTAAATGAAATTGCCATGGCAACATGTACAAGTTAGTCATTAGATACACCACCCACATGTCACTAGTTCAAATTAAAGTATTTTAGCTCAAACATAAATGATATTGATATATATAAATCACATACCTTACAACATAACTCACTGTGCAAAGAAAATCTCCTACCTCTGCTTAAAGGGTGACCCTATTTGTGGACTGACTCACAAGGAAACATCCTTTCTATGTTCACCTTGTCAAGATCTTATGCACTTGGGCGAAGTCACCCCTTACTCTTCTGAACTCCAGTGGAAACAAGTCCAGCCTATCCTCCTAAAGCTACCTATTCACTCCAGGTATCACCCTAGTAAACCTTCTCTGATCTGCTTCCAATGCATTTACATCCACCTTTAAACAAGGAGACTAGAACCGTACACAGTATTCAAGCTGTGATCTCACAAAGGTCCTGTATAACTGAAGCATAACATCCTTATTTTTATGTTCAGTTCTTCCTGTGCTAAAGGATAACTTCCAGGAGCCACCTTGATTACGTGCTGTACCTGCATACTAATGTTTTGTGACTCATGCACTCATATACCTACATCCTTCCGTACCTTGGCAGAATGTGGAGGAGAAAAATGTTCTCTGATTATCCTTTCGATCCCATGGGGACTTCATTAAATGACATGGTTTTGAGTAACTGCATTCAGATGCTTTCACTCTCAAAATACAGTAATTGAAATTTTAATATTAGAAATTGATGCATTCATGTAGGTTTACAGGGCTCTGCTGGCTATGGGAGTTTATTTCAAAGATGGTTAGCAAAACAAAATTGCCTGACTAGTACCAACCCTCTAGCATGTTGTTTCAGATTGACAGGCATAGTATTATTCCTTTTATTCTTGATGAAGGGCTTTTGCCCGAAACGTTGATTTTACAACTCCTTGGATGCTGCCTGAACAGCTGTGCTCTTCCAGCACCACTAATCCAGAATCTGGTTTCCAGCATCTGCAGTCATTGTTTTTACCTAGGCATAGTATTAGTCTATTTCCTCCGGGCCAAATAAAGTAACTTTGTGCTATGCACTAATGAAAACCCTGTTGATAAATAGATCTCTCAGAATAGAAAGGAAGCATTTGAACATTATATTTAAGACAATATAATATAGGAGCAGAATTTGACCCATCGAGTCTGTTCCACCATTGGATCATGGCTGATGTGTTTCTCAACCCCATTCTCGTGCCTTCTTGCTGTAATCTTTAAATCCTTTACTAACAAGAAGCTATAGCACATTTCACAACCTAAGGATGCTCAAAGTCACCGAGAAGCCTATTAACTACTTTTAAAAAGTATAGTCAGTGCCGTAGCGAAGGAAACACAGTTGCCAAATTGCACAAAGCAAGGTCCTATAAATGTGTAAGGTCATAGACTTGGATTTTCTTGCCTCCATCCATGTGATGAGAGGAGGGGGTTTGGAAATACTGGACATGACCCGATTCCTGGTTTAAATGTTGGAAGGATGCCTGTACCCTACATTCCCAACCTGCTGAATTCATTGTAGACTCAGCATCTTGTATCCCATCCCTTCAATTTTCAAGGCGTCATGCACTTCCTAGACAAATTGTGAATCATCGTCTGGATTCAGGAATCCATTCAAAGATAAATTTAAAAAAGTCTTATCCATACCCTGTATGTCCCTTCCACGCTATTTGCCCAGGATGCACCTTATAAAGAGCAATCATGCAAGATATTTGACAAGAGTTAAAGTACAGTGGAAAACAAATTCGCAAAATTTGCTTTGACTTCTACTGTTTCTACAGCCTTACAAACGTTTCCATCTCATTGGACCATTATATTAGCAATAATAAAAGCTTTACCCACTAGGTGGCACGGTGGCACAGTGGTTAGCACTGCTGCCTCACAGGGCCAGAGACCCGGGTTCAATTCCCGCCTCAGGCGACTGACTGTGTGGAGTTTGCATGTTCTCCCCGTGTCTGCGTGGGTTTCCTCCGGGTGCTCCGGTTTCCTCCCACAGTCCAAAAGATGTGCAGGGCCAGGTGAATTGGCTATACTAAATTGCCCGTAGTGTTAGGTAAGGAGTAAATGTAGGGGTATGGGTGGGTTGCGCTTCGGCGGGTCGGTGTGGACTTGTTGGGCCGAAGGGCTTGTTTCCACACTGTAATGTAATGTAATCTAATCTAATCTAATCTAATCTAATCTCAACCTTGGACAAAAGAGATCATTGAAAGAATAATTTATTATAACCCCAAAGATATCTCTGCTGAGTCATAAAGTCATAGTCATACAGCATGGAAACAGACCCTTTGGTCCAACCAGTCCATAATGCATTACTGAATCTTGGAGCTCAGCCAAGCATTAATGATAAGCCCATCTGAGAACTGTTTCAGCAGAACTAAATTCCCAGAAAGCATGTGATCTGTACAACAGTGAGAAATTATCTTGATTTGGATTATGAAAATATAAAATTAGGTTCAGTGGAAATGAGAAATAACAAAGCAACAAAGTCATTGGTGGGAGTGGATTGTAGGCCCCCTAACAATGCTGTACTGTAGGAAGGGGAACATCTCAAGAAATAATGGAAGCCTGTAAGAAATGTATTTGCAATACTTGAGGGAGATTTTAGTTTTTGTACAGATTGGACAAATCAAATTGGCAAAAGTAGGCTGAGGGTTGAGCTCATGGACTGTATTCAGGACTGAAAAAGGCAAGAACAAGAATTTAAGTGGAATTTTTATCTTATTCACTTATGGGGTGTTGACATCACTGGATTCACATGGAGACCAGACTGGGTAAGGATGGTAGATTTCCTTACTTAAAGGACATTAATGAACCCCAGATGTGTTTTTATGTCCGTGGTTACGTGGTAGAATATCTTTTAATTTAAGACTTTTGTTTTAATAATGGGAGTTTAAAGTTCATTATCTGCCATGACGGGTTTCACACCCTTGTCCCCAGCAAGTTAATCTGGATTACTAGTCCTGTAACGTTATAATTAGACCAATACCTTTCATTGTAAATTGAAAGATAAAATTCCATAGAGGCAGCAGCAGCTGTTTAAGGAGATATTTTATAACAGTCAACAAAAAAAGCATTTCATTGAAGGAAAAAAAACCCTTCTACAAAGATGCCCCATCTGTATAGCTAGCTAAAGAGGTTAAGTATGGTGTAAAATTGAATATTGAAATTGTACCTGTGTATAAAGCTGCAAAGATTAGCATTAGCCCAAACGTCTGGGCAAGTTTTAGAAACCAGCAAAGGATGAGTTTAAAAACAGAGAAATTGAAGTGTGGGAGAAAACTAGCAAGAAATATAAACACATTTGCGAAAGCCTTCTGCAAGTATATAAAAGGAAGAGAATAGCAAAGGTAAGTATTCGTCACTTAGAATTTAGATTGTGGAATTAATAATAGGAAACAAGGAAATGGCAGAGTGTTTGAGCAGGCATTTTGTATCTGTCTTGACACAGAAAGCAGGCTAAGTATTTAAAAATTGACTTAAAAGGAGGAGGAACTTAATAATTCACAGTTACCAGAGGAAAAAGTTCGAGGAAAATGAATAGGATTAAAGACTGGACCTGATGGTCTGCATCTTAGGGTTTTAAGAGAAAGGGCTGCAGAGGTGGTGCATGCATTGATTATAATCTTCCAACATTTCTTTGATTCTGGAAAGGTCACAGCAAATTGATGAATTGGAAATATAATACTAAGTTTGCTAATAATACAAAGGTAAATTAGAAAACAAATTATGAGGAGGATATAAAGAATCCTCAAAGCATTACAGATATTTTAAAAATTGGTAACTGGAGTACCAGGAAAAATAGAAAAGTTATTTAGTTGGAGAGAGGTTGTAGAATATAGTCGAGTAAAAGGATCTGGATATCAATATTTATAAATCACAAGATGTTAGCATGTACTTGCAGTAAGATATTAGGAAGGTGAATGGAATGTTGGTCTTTATTGCAAGGGATACAGAGTATAAAAGTAGGGAGATCTTCCTCTGACTGTGGCCCAGATTACTGAGACATCACTGAGAATAGTATATGAAGCTCATGAACTTTTCACGTTTTTTCATTTAGTTCAGGGGATGTTGGGAGTTGCTGGCTGGGTCAGCAGAAGGGCCTGTGCCCGAAACGTCGAATCTCCTGTTCCCTGGATGCTGCCTAACCTGCTGTGCTGTTCCAGCAATAAAGTTTCAACTTTGATCTCCAGCATCTGCAGACCTCACTTTCTCCTCAGCAGTTATTAATAACAACAAAAACAGAATTTGCTGGAAACACTCAGCAGGTCTGGCAGCATCTGTGGCGAGAAATCAGAGTGAATATTTCAGGTCGAGGGATCCTCAGAACTGCCCAGCAGTTATAATCTATCCCTAGTTGCTGTTGATAAGGTAGTGGTGAGCTGCCTTCTTGAACCACTGCCATCCATTGGTATAGCAAGGAAGGAAGGGACTTCTAGGATTTTGACCCAGTGACAGAACTGCAATATATTTCCAAGTCAGGATGGTGAGTGACTTGGAGGGGAACTTACATGTAGTGGTGTTCCTGTGTACCTGCTGCTCTTGTCATTCTAGATGGTACTGGTCAGGGGTTAAAAGGTGCTGTTAAGGAGCCTTGAGAATTTCTGCAGTGATTTTTTATAAATGGAACACCGCTGCTACTGAGTCTCCATTTGGAGGGAGTTTTCTTTTGTGGATATGAATGTTTTTGGAGCTGTCAGCCAGGTAAATAGGGAGCATTCTGCTTTGATGATTCAGGGGGCTGTGTTACTTATTGCAGCATTCCTAGCCTCTGAACTGTCTTTGTAGCCACATTAATTATTTGCTTAGTCCCTTTCCGTAACACACTCCAGGATATTGATAGTGTGGGAACTAGTGATGGTAATGCCATTAGTTGTCAAGGGGTGATGGTTAGATTTGATCTTGTTGGAATGGTCATTGCCTGGCAATTGTGTAGTGCCGATGTTAGTTGCCACTTGTCAGCCAGGCCTAGATATCGTCCAGGTAATGCTGTATTTGGACATGGACTGCTTTAGTATCTGAGGATTCATGAATGATGCAGTCATTGGTTAGACCTCACTTGGAGTACTGTGAACAGTTCTGGGCTCCTTAAGATGGATGTATTGACCTTGGAGGAAGTACAGTGTAGGTTTATACAAATGATACCTGGGCTTCAGGAGTTTAGTTATAAGGAGAGTTTGTATAAATTAGGCATGTTTTCTCAAGAACATTGGAGATTAAGGAGTGATCTGATCAGAGTCTTCAGGTTATTAACAGGTTAGATTAAGGTAAACTGGGGATTCCAGAACAGGGGGCATAGCCTTAAAAATTAGGCCTAAGTCATTCAGGCGCGATATTAGGAAGCACTTCTACACATAAAGAGTGGGAGATATTCAGAACTCTCTTCCACAAATGGCAGTTGTTGCTCAATCAGTTGTTAATTTTAAATTTGAAGATAGATAAATTTTTGTTAAGGAACTGACTAAAAGATACCAGCCAAAGACAGGATCAGCCATTACCTGAATAGGCTCCGGAGGCTGAATGGCCTCCTCCTGTTCCTGTGTTCCAATGTGGTTGCCTTGGAGCAAAGTGATATCCAGGAGCTCTCATATACTGTAGCTGTAACTCGTCACCAGTCTTGCCATCCTTAACGTGTTCTAGTTAAATACTCAATTATGTTATTCAGTTATATCTTTACTTATGTTTATGCATTTTGTTAATGCTAAATTATTCTGAAACTGCATACACCTCTAGTACCTACCTGATATGCACCAAATAACTAGTCTGTTCTCCTGTAGCAGAGTAAGCTCCAATTCCTAAAGACTGAAAAAGCTAGAAAGAATGAAGGCAAATGATTACTGCTTTCCTTTTCTCCCAGCTCCCTTAATCACCCAATTCCTAGCACTATTTCTTGCACGAGAAATAGTGGAAGAATGGTACAATAAACCATTGTACCAACTCCTTTCCTCACTCAAAGTGAATTTATTTGGAATTTGTCAAGTTATCACCGTAAAGGCTAATCAGTTTCCCTTGCAGTTATCATTGAATAGTGTATTTAGTTTCTTTTTTGGTGATGCGATAACAAATGAAAAGAAATAAAAGTAGTGCAAACTGACAGTGCAGTAAATACTTTATGGTTGGATGTTGTTCTGGATCCTATGGCTTATTGTTTTCTATGATTTTTAGCTGTGTTTCTTTGTAATATATACCTTTCTGTTTTGATCTCCAGAGACCAGCATCTCTGATCTAATTTGTTTTAATACTCCCTAAGTCCCTATGACTCTGGAAGCACAGATAAGCTATAATTGCAGCTTTCAATTAGCTTATGATTGTACACCTGTACAATTTAGTCTTCCTTTTGGTAGTGAAGATGGAAATATTGACTTGCAAAATGACAGATTAATTTCCATGGTGTCTGACGAAGGCTGATTTTAAGGCTAAATTTAAATAGCCTGTGGTATTATAAGCAGACCCAACTTTGGTCTCTGACTTTGTCATTATAATCTGGTTACTTGTGTGATTTTTAAAAAAACAGGAAAGCCATGACAGGGAATAAAAATTAGTGGTGCTGGAAAAGCACAGCGGGTCAGGCAGCATCCTGCAGAGTGGAGATTTTCCTGCTTGGATGCTGCCTGACCTGCTGTGCTTTTCCAGCACCACTCTAAACTTGAGTCTAATCTCAATCTCCAGCATCTGCGGTCCTCACTTCTGCCTAGGGAAGAAAAATTATTGACTCCAAATTAGTGTTTCATTATCATAAGACACATCACTCCAGTGAACTGATGATGAAAATTAGTCTTGATTTCTGGACATTTCATCTGAGCATACCTCAGCAGATTGTACTTTGCGCTGTCGATTTTGTGTAACCTGTAAGCATTTCAGGTGTCCTGTGTTTGGAGCCATTGTTTCGTTGTCTGAGGAAACACTGTTTTCTGCATCAACAGAAATTGCTGCAAGCATGGCAATGTAAAGGAAAACTTGAAATGTTTGAAATGTGAAACAAAATAGGAAATGCTTCAAATCTTCGAGCCAGTCAGCATCCAAAATAAGAAAAATAGGATGCACGAGCAAAACTTGCGTGCCTGTGGTCAGGAGAATCGAAGTGGCCTACTTTATGAACTTGTTTTTCTGGGACTGAGTGTTGTGATGAAAGCCAATCAGGATTTGTGCTGCTCACAATTTCCAGGATGGGGGAAGAAGCTGTCATTGCAAAATAGGCTTCAAAACAAGCTTAGTAGTGATGATATCCCTGAGTCAACCAAATGTGGGTGGAGGTTTCTTCATATCCACAGCAATTAATGATGGACAAATTTTCTCCTTCCATGCATGTCCACTCAAGGATTATGGAGCAACTTTAAATATTTAAAGTGAAATAAATTTATGTTCTACCAAGTAAAATATGGAACAAGACCTGTTTGCAAAGTCTATCAATGTTCAGGACATAAATAACCCCTCTCCACTCCACTTTTTCTCAGCACTTCTATTTATAGCTCTTGTAGGTGCATATTTTAGTAATAGCGTATAATTTGAAGTTTAATTTATATGTTATGATCTGTGAAAAGGGATGCCAATTTTGAAATCCCGACTGTCATCAGATTTCTGGGAAATCAGGCTGTGATTTCAGGTTGCTAAGGAAACACACACTGATTGGGGGGCGGGTGCGTGAGCGATGTCCCCCCAGGGATTAAATTTTGTCAGGTAGTCATGGCAGGCAGTTTGTGAGGATCCGTGTCTGTAAGACCGCTGATGAGCAATGGAACCTGCAACCTGGGGATTCAGCAGCTTGGAAAAGTAAAATATCGCGATTGTTTTTGTACAGTCAGCCATAGCGTGTACTGAGATGTTATCGAGTGGTCAGGTATTGAATCTCCACCATCAGTACTGCTGTGAGCTGGACTAAATAAGTGCTACAGAATAGTGGTGTTTTGTTGTTGAATGTATCTATAGAATTTGGATAAAGTAAAACTAGGAGACCTAGGGTAGAATTGTCCCCTTCCTAGTGTTGGTGAGAACGGGAAATAATTGAGGGTGAGTTTGCCCTGGAGGTAATCCTGCCCCCTTCTTGACACCTCTACAATTAAGTACTGGGGGAGAAGATCCATAAATGACTTTCTCGACTTCGATGGCTGATTAATGATAACTTAAGGACCTCAACTTCCCAACTCCCCTGTTTCCTGCTTCCCTGGCAGGTGTACAAGATGGATAGTTTGCCAACCAGGGTGACCCGCCTGCCAGTATTGCCTGGAGGTGGAGGTTGGGTTCCAGGACCCTCAGTTGAAGGCCTGGATGGTGGACAAAGGAGGTAAATGCCATTCCTCTACCCTTTTCCTGAGCCACTCTCACCACTTCACCACATCCCTTATCTCAAAAGAAGAAGAAAAAAACACTTTGGCCCTGGCTATTGGTCCTTAGGACTCAGAAGCTGTTGGCCTTTGACTTCAGTTCCTTCAGTGTCATTGGGTCAAAACTGCACTTGTCCCGCCATGAAATACTGGGGCCCCAAGAGCAGATTGGAGGTTGGGAATTCTGCCATGTGTAACCCACCTCTTGATTCCTCAAAGCCTGTCCACAACCACAAGGAATGTAATGGAATACTGCCCACTTGCCTAGATGGATGCAACTCCAACAACCCTCAAGAAACTTGAAACATCCATGTCTCATCAGCCCGCTTGATCAGTAAAACATCCACAAACCTCACTCCCATCACCACCAACACTCAAATGAAGCAGTCTGCTCATCTGCAAGCTACCCTTCAGAAATTCAGCGCAACTCCTTAGACAGCACCTGCCAAATCCATGACCGTTACCATGTTGAAGTACAAGGACACTAGTATGTGGGAACCATCCAAATGGCGTAACATCCTGATCTGGAAATATATTGCTTCTCAAGAGCAACTAGGGATTGGTAGTAAGTGTTGGCCCAGCCAGCACCATCTGTATTCCATGAGCAATTTTTAAAAAATCCTTTAATGCGTCCCTCAGGAATTGCCAATGATCTTGTTATTTAAAGCAAAAAGAACATGTACACTTATTATTAACTCAGTAAATCAGGAGACAGGTATACTTTGGTTCATTTTTCATGGTAGTCCCTGTCCCTTGACCAATCAGAGGCAATTCTAGTTTACATTTGAACAAAACTTGGCAGTTAACTGTCAGTATTCATCTATCTGGCGCATTGCCCGTGGCCATGCATTCTAACAATCAAAGTTCATCTATTAACCACTCAGCACTCCCTCCTTATAGAATAAAAAAAGTTATTTCCCCTCCACATTGGTATTTCATGCAAATTATCCTGATGAGAGCAAGTCAAAAGGCTTTGATTCAATGTCTTTTTTCAGCAAAATTTAACGTCTTTATCACTAAATGATGATATCTACCTTTGTTGTATCAGCTATGTAAATCAGTTATTTTGTAATTCATAGTTTGTATTGAATATAATTTACCTGTTAATTCTTGCTTAATTTACATTGATTTTGGTTTGATTCTTTGAGTAAAAGTTATAAAAAGTGAAATCTTGGCACTGTTGGGGCATAATGGTGGTGTCCCTAACTCTGGGCTGGGATCTAGTCCTGTCTGTAACATATGGATGTCACAATATGTCTGAAAAGGTTAAAAAGATTTAAAAATTAAAACTCACCCATTAGTTTTTCACATCAAGGTTGCTTGATAATATTGTCCTTTTGAGTTTGTTGTTTCCATGTGAATAGCTCTTCTGAAATGAATCTAACTATTCCTATCAAAACCACATCAGCGTTTGGAAAGGAATGGGAAGGATCAAAATGTATTAATGAAGTCACTTAAGAATCATTGGGTTCTACTGTCAAATCCCTTCTTTGCAACCACTGTACCAGTGGATTCCCTTTGATTTGTAGGGAAAAAGACAGTCTTCCCTTATGTCGCTTCAGTTTTCCTTCTCAACAGGAAGAGCAATGCTTTACAGCAGATACCTTTAGCACTACTTAAGTACTGAGCACCTCTCCTGCTTTCCATTTTATTGTAGGTGGCAATGCCAGTGGAGAGAATGCGTATGCGTCCATGGCTAGAAGAACAAATAAATTCAAATAAAATACCTGGTTTGAAATGGCTAAATAAGGTAAGGACTCCAGTATATTCAGAAAGCCAGTGACAATTTAATGCCATGGAAAAACCTCTTTGATTTATCCAAACAATTTCTTGTGTTTGAAGCTGCAGTAGGATCCCACTATTTTATTGTGGAGGTAAAGATAGTCTGTTGAAACTGAGAGAGTGAGTCAGCTGTTGTGTTTTTCTTTAAAGTGCCAGATTGAGAGATTAATTCAGGAATTATCCATATGCTGAGGTCCTGTTGGCCCTGTCTTTGGAATTACATTCCCAGTATGACTCCAATTCCATTGCACCATTCCACTGCACCAGTCTCTGAGAATCTCCTCAGCTCTTGCTACCAGTGGTGGTTACATCTCCAGCAATTTGTTCCAGTGTTCTTCCAACATCCTTCATCTTCTTTAATGCTTGCTTAAGGCCCACTATTGGCTAACAGTTTTTTTTCACCCCACCCTAATCATTGACTTGTTTATTGTTCCTTTGAATTGTCTTTGGTTTTTTTCTCTGCATTGAAAGTTCAGTCATTATTTGCACATGATAGCAATTGATGAGTGATCAGTCACAGCCTTAATTTAGAGAGGAAAGTGCTAAGAGTTTTGCACTGTTCCACGTTTTCCTCCAATCTTTACAATTTGCTCTGAGGCTGCCCAAGTGCATAGCTCATTACCCCAGCATTTACACTTGGGATCTTGCCTGGCATTTGTTTGGCACTCATTACTGCCGCATCACCGTCGATGCATTTTCATTGCCTGTCTGCTGCTGGAACCTGAGCATCTCCTGCCAGTCAACTTGATCCCCATCCCTATCTCCCACCGTCCTACCAAACAAAACATGTCTGCCCTCTCTTGGACTTGCATTATAAAAATGTTATTTACTGCAATTCCATTTCGTTACCTGAGCCCCAAGGTGAACCTCTCTTGTGACTATCCCAGGGTGTCTTTTTTCTCTTGGTATATTGGCATTTGAAGTCTCACCAGCTCAATGGTTGTTCTTACCATGTGCATCCCTTTGACATGCATACCACTCCTTACAAAGCCTCAGAGACACTGGCGCACAAATCATGGACCTCGTATATCTCTAACAAAAGGCAGGAAATGTTAGAAACACTTGAGGGGGAAGAGAAATGGAAAAAAAGCCTTGTGACGCTTCATTCAAACTGTACTAATATCGAAATGCATGGTTTTTAAGTATGTTCAGAGGCAGGGAAAAGGTGATAGGTAAAGGGTAAAATAGAATGAGTCTGTGAAAGAATATGAGTGATTTATCTGAGAGATCTAGAATAGTATAGCACAGGAGGAGGCCATTTAACTCATTGGGTATGGCTGATCTTTCAAGAAACAATCAAGCTAGTCCCAACCTCCTCTTTTGCCATTTCCGTAAAAGTGTTTCTGCTTCAAATTATTCAATCCCCTTTTGAATGCTCCTGTTGAAACTGTGTCAACCAATCTGTCAGACTGTGCATTCCAAATCCTAGCCACTCACTACATCAGAAAATCCTCATGCTTTTTCTGCTCCTTTTGCAAATAATCTTAAATCTGTGCCCTCGATAACAGAGCTTCAGAGTTGTTTTTTTAAATTGTATCTCCGCCCTTCAACATTTTAAACATCTTCATGGGTTTCCTCCGGGTGCTCCGGTTTCCTCCCACAGTCACAAAGATGTGCAGGTCAGGTGAATTGGCCATGCTAAATTGCCCGTAGTGTTAGGTAAGGGGTAAATGTAAATGTAGGGGTAGGGGTATGGGTGGGTTGCGCTTCGGCGGGGCGGTGTGGACTTGTTGGGCCGAAGGGCCTGTTTCCACATTGTAAGTAATCTAAATCTAAATCAAACCTTGACCTTGTTACTAAGTAGAGCAACTTCATTTTCTCCATACTTTGATCCCTCATTCCCTGGAGTCTCACAGTTGTAACCACCCCACAATCTTCACACCTAATTGGAAAGTGTGGTACCTAAAATTGGACCTGTTACACCAGAGGTGGTTCAAATTGAGTTGTGGGTTCAGAAAAGATTTGCAAGGATGTTGTCAGGGTTAGAGGATTTGAGCTACAGGGAGAGGCTGAATAGGCTGGGGCTGTTTTCCCTGGAGCGTCGGAGGCTGAGGGGTGACCTCATAGAGATTTATAAAATCATGAGGGGCACGGATAGAGTGAATAGACAACGTCTTCTCCCTGGGCTGGGGGAGTCCAGAACTAAAGGGCATAGGTTTATGGTGAGAGGGGAAAGATCTAAAAGGGACTGAAGGGTAACTTTTTCACAGAGGGTGGTGTCTGTTTGGAATTAGCTGCCAGAAGAAGTGGTGGAGGCTGGTACAGTTACAGCATTTAAAAGGCATTTGGATGGGTATATGCATAGGAAGGGTTTAGAGGGATATGGACCAAGTGCTGACAAATGGGACTAGGTTAGATTGGGATATCTGGTTGGACTGAAAGGTCTGTTTCTGTGCTGTACATCTCTATGACTCCATGACTTATAAAGCCCAAGATTCTACATGCTTTATTAACTGGTTTGTTAAATTAAGTAAAATTAGTAAATTGCAACAATAGTGACGTTTGTGGAAAATAAGAACTCATGGTGTTGTAGATAACATATTAACATGGATAGAAAACTGACTGACAAATGGGAAGCAGAGAGTAGGCAAAGGTGGATCATTTTTAGTTTGGCAAAATGTAACAAGTGGTCTGCTCCATGGAGCAGTACAGGGGGACTCCTGCTGTTTACAATTAATATGAAGGACCAGATGAAAGGAAGGAAGAAATTTGTTGATGGCAAAAAGACAGGTAGAAAAGGGAATTATGAAAGGACTATAATAAGATAGATTTTGCGAGTGAGCAAAGATTTGGCAAGTGGAGTATAATGTGAGAAAATATGAAATTGTTGATTTTGGCAGGAAGATTGAAAGAAGGTGTGATATATAAATAGTGAAAGATTGCAGAGCTCTGAGACACAGAGGAAATTGAGTGTCATAATGTGTGATTCACAAAAGGTTAATATGCAGTTGCAGCAAGTAATTAGGAATGCTAATAGAATGTTAATCATGTATGGCAAGGGAATTGGATACAAAAGTAGGGAAGTTATACTCCACTTGGGAGACTACATCTGAAATACTATTGGCCACCTTATTTATGAAATTATATAAATGCGTGGCACCACTTCAGAGAATGTTTACGAGTAATACCTGAAATGGATTATGAGGAAAGATTTCACGGGCTAGGTTTTTGTCTGTTACAGTTTAGAACAGTAAGACTCTTTGGAAGTCCCTTGTTATCGATAGGTCGTCTTTGTGAGACAGTAAGTTAAGGGCGTGTCAGAGTCCTGCCTCTTGTGCTCAAAGAGGTTAAGAATTGGCAGTTCAGTCACTTAAATAACCAAGGCAGAAGCTTGTGACCTTGAGGAATATCTTTATCGAATTGAGGGACAGTTGACAATAAAAGCAAAACGTTTACAGTTGAAGAGCTGATGGGGAAGGAAAATCTGACAAAGAGGGGAATGTTCCTGAGCCTGGGAATATGATGAAGGAAGATGTAGATTCCGAGGGGCAGGACTTGAATCCCAACATCATTGTAGGGAGACCTCCAGCACAAACCGCAGGTAATACCTCCTTCACCTGAAGTGACTCTGGTACAGCCAGGCACTATTACCAGTACACGCTGCTGAGAGAAATTGGAAACAGTGGTAGAAATCTAAAGTTGTTAATACTCAACATTAAAAGGCTGGAAAGTTCTGGCCCATTTCTGACCCCTCAGCTTCACTTCTGGTATAGTTTTTGCTGGTGTATGCAGAAAGAGCTTTGGAATTCTAGCCATGAAAGGTTTAAGGAGAAATTTAAAATAAGTATTGGTGATGAGACTGAGCTGTCAACAAAGTTCTGTTGCAGAGTATGTGCTGGAAAAGCACAGCAGGTCAGGCAGCATCCAAGAAGCAGGAGAATCAACAGTGGGAATGAGCTGATGAGAATGCTCATTTCTGTTGAAGGGCTTATGCTGCTCCTCGGATGCTGCCTGACCTGCTGTGCTTTTCCAGCACCACACTCTCGACTCTGATCTCCAGCATCTGAAGTTCTCACTTTCTCCTGTGAGAGTGTGCAGCTTGTCCAGTCCAAGCTAGCTATTATTTTCTATAAGGGAATTCTATTATATTCCCAATTCCTCTGAGAGAGGATTCAGTGATTGGGAGCGGATGGGGAAGGAGGTCATAGGAATTTCTCTGATTCTTGAAAGTGGAAGGGCTGGAACAGTGGTGGTAGGCTACATTGGGAAGACTCCCTGATGATACATTCTCACGGTCAGGGATGTCTGCGGGGTGGGGTAGAGGGTTGAAGGGAAGCAAGACTGGGATGGAGATCACTGGTCAGAGCGGGCAGCAATTTAACATTGTGGAATCCACATATGCATAGATTTGTGGCTTGGCTAATTTCCTCCATAATGGGACTACAGGCTGGAAAGGTTTCCCCAACCAACCACTCCACTGAGGGGGGAAATGATTTTTCTGGAGGGGACTCTGTTCTGCGAAACTTGCCGACATTGCCCCTCACTATTTAGCTTCCACTTCTGAGGATGTCTCCATGTTGAGGCAGCCTCACGGTTTCTGACCTGAGACCTTTGGAGTTAGATTGATGGGACGGAGAGCCCACCCACTGGCCTTGTTGGATGGTATGTGACAGCTCATTGGAGGCTATCTCTCAGAAGATTTCTGAGTCAGTCTCACTGCCACAGGTGTGGGCTTAGTCCTTCCCCCATTTGTTCCTGATGTAGGGGTCTCTTAAGGTTCTGTTGGTAAAGCAGCCTAATCCTTCCATAGAAGCTGGCCCAACATTCCTAGATTTCCTCAGCAGAGACAGTTGTGGATCTATAAAGGTGAAAGGCCACAGTCCCACCAGATCATAGAGCTGCTCTCCCATTATCGAGAGACAACTCTTGGTGGTTTAACCTGAGGGCCACCGTGCCTCAGGTAAGGGGAAAGGTTGAGAAGAGTCCTCTGTGGTAACTTCAGCTGACATTGCAAGTCAGCCATTCAGTCAGCTGAGCTAACCGGCCCTGAGTGGATTAATAGGAATTGTGTGAATACCAAGCGCAGGTTTAAGTACATGAAATGTCCAGTAGGAAGAAAACTGAAGACATTTGGCCTCACATTGGCTGTTTTCCATTACATTGTGTTGTTGAGCACAGGATCACTGTGATCACATAACACTTCAAGCAGACCGTAATAGAGAAAACCCGATAGGAACAACCATTATGCCTCATGAGCCATGAATACTCTGGGTTATAAGTGACATACATTAGAGAGACATTTCTGCCCTAACAATGAAAGGCACTGCATGTTCTTTGCATTGTTTCTAAGGGAGATTTATCAGTTATACCTTTGCTGATGTTCTGTATTTGGTTGCTCAGAAGAGATGAATGATCTTTAGCAGATCTTTTCAAAGTTGCCACCTTTGAGTGGCAGGTTTCCCACCTTCATAGATTATACAAGATTAAAGGTGTTATACAAATGCACATTGTTGAGCATTTGTAATAACAGGTGTAGCATGATTAGTCAACTTCCTGTTGTTCAGAGGATGTTGTGTGTGTCAGGCCAAAGCATCTCACATCCACAAGTTGTAGTGGTGACTCAGTACTAAATTGTAGAATTACAGGATGAATGATCACATTGTTTGCAGTAGATTCTCTCTGCTGATTAAACACACACCTCAAAGTCAGGCTTTGAACTGCCAAAGCATTTGAAAATATAACGAGACTACTATCATGTATTTATTTATTTATAGAAACACGTTAGGTGTTACATTTTGGCAAGGTACCTCAGGTAAGGACTTGGTAGGGTCCAAGGAGCGATTTCAAACAAAGAGATCTTGGGGTGTAGGTTCGTAGTTCCTTCGAGTCACAGGTAGCCAGGGTAGTGATGAAGGTGTTTGGTACACTTGCCTTTATTGCTCAGTGCATTGAATACAGGATTTGGGCTGTCATGTTGTGGCCTTACAGGATATTGGTTGGGTCACTTTTGGAATACTGCTCCGATTCTGGTCTCGCTACTTTAGGAAGGATGTTGTGAAACTACAAAGGGTGCAGGAAAGATTTACAAGGAGGTTGCTGGGTTTAGAGGATTTCAGCTACAGGGAGAAGCTGAATAGGCTGGGGCTATTTTCCCTGGAGCGTCAAAGGCTGAGGGGTGAATTGTGGGAGTACCTTCATCGCAAACTGCAATAGGAGGAGGCCAGTTACCACTTTCTCAACGGTAATTGGAAATATACTAGAACAATACATGCCAATAACGCCCATGCCCTGAGAAATTATACTTTAAAAAAAATGTTTGATAGTTGTGTTGTTCATATATTGGCCTTAAATTAACTATGGTGTTACTTTTCTAGGAGAAGATGATTTTTCAGATTCCGTGGATGCATGCTGCTCGACATGGATGGGATGTGGAGAAAGATGCTCCTTTATTTAAGAATTGGGCGGTTCATACAGGTAGATAAATAAAAGTGGACCCATAAATTCATAAATTAAAAGCAAAAACAAGTTGGGAATAATCAATTAAAGTCATTGAAATACATTTTATGTTGATAATTTGGGAATTGTTTCCTCAACAAAAATAATGCTTTCAGAGCTACCAGCCATCTTTCCTCAGTTAGGAGGGTGGAAATGTGGTCAAACTGTAATCAAACCATGTGAGTGAGAAAGTTAATTACTCTCAGTGGAGAAACTCAGTGAAATAATATCTAACAGACTCCAAAGACATGATGGCAATTACAAAAAAAATGCTGGACTAGCCAGTGAGGCTCTTGTGCCATGAATGATTTAAAAAAAAATGCTCTGGCTGAAATTGTACAAAATCACAGAACCATTGAATCAGAGAATTGTTATAGTGGAGAAGGAAGCTACCTAGCCTATCAGCTCAGTGTTGGTTCTCAACTAGAGCAGCTCACCCAGTCCCACTCCCCTGCCCTCTCCCTATAGTCCTGCAGAATCCTGTTAAGATTCCTTTTCTACTGCATCTTGGGAGCCAAGATTGAATTTGCTTCCACTCCACCCTCAGGAAATGTATTCCAGATCTAATCACAATATAAGTAAAAAGAAAAATGCTTCCTTTTTTTTTTCCTCTGAGGAACTCCCTTCCTCAAAAGGCAGTGGATGCAGAATCTTTAAATATTTTTAATGCAAAGTTAAATCGATTCTTGATTACCAAAAGGATGAAAGATTATCACAGAAATGGGCAAATGACTGGTTGAGGTTGAAATTGGATCAGCCATGTTCTTGTCTGAATGGTGGAGCAGGCTTGAAGGGCTGAATGGCCTGCTCCTGCTCCTTATTATATGTTTTTATGCTCACATCGCTGTTGTTTCCTTTTTCACTCACCTTCTCTGAGTCCTCTAATTCCTGACCCTTTCAACATTCAGAATAACTTCTCCCTGTTTCTTCTGTTGACACCCTCATGACAATGAATGCCAAATCTCCTCTCAACATTCTCAGTAAGGAAATCAACACCAGTTTCTTCTACCTAATTACATAAATGAAGTCCCTCATCTCTCAGAGCATTCTAATAAACCTTTATTGCACATATCCTTCTTAAAATGTATTGGCTAGAACTGAACACCAAACTCCAATTGAGGCCAAACCAGGGATTTATGAAGGTTCTGCACAACTTCCTTGGTTTCATATTCCATGTTTCTATTTGTAAAACGCAAGACCAATATGATCTTTTTTTAAAAAAAAATGTTTTAAAGACTAGCACAGCCTGGCACCTGAGTATTAGATATTTCAAAGTAAGAGTTAAGTACTGATGCTGTATGAGCTGATGCCTGTTAGCATGTTTTCATGAAAATCAGAAAGAAATTAGAACATTTGGGTGAATTTTCCAAGGGAATGTGTATGTAGACGTAATGGGTTCAGGAAAAAAAAACACTGGTGAGTTTTAGAGATAGTAAACTAGGAATTAATTATTTTTGTATAAATTAATAGAAAATAATTATGACGTGTTTGTGTCATATGCCTCATCACTATTTTAATAAAAGTGGTAACCATTAAATAAAGAAAGAACAAAGAAAATTTACAGCCCAGGAACAGGCCCTTCAGCCCTCCAAGCCTGAGCTGATCCAAATCCACTGTCTAAACCTATTACCCAATTCCTAAGCATCTGTATCCCTCTGCTCCCCACCTACTCATGCATCTGTCCAGACGTGCCTTAAATGAATCTACCGTGCCTGCCTCTACTGGCAAAGCGTTCCAGGCACCTACCACCCTCTGTGTAAAGTACTTGCTGCGTGTATCCCCCTTAAACTTTTTACCTCTCACCTTGAACACATGACTTCTCGTTGTTGAATCCCTCGCCCTGGGAAAAAGCTTATCTCTATCTATCCTGTCTATACAAAGAACAAAGAAAATTTACATCCCAGCAAAAGGCCCTTCGGCCCTCCAAGCCTGAGCTGATCCAAATGTACTGTCTAAACCTGTCGGTCAATTCCTAAGCATCTGTATCCCTCTGCTTCCCACCTACTCATGCATCTGTCCAGACACATCTTAAATGAATCTACTGTGCCTGCCTCTTCCACCTCTGCTGGCAACGTGTTCCAAACACCCACCACCCTCTGTGTGAAGTACTTGCCGCATGTATCCCCCTTAAACTTTCCACCTCTCACCTTGAAAGCGTGCCCTCTCGTTATTGAATCCTTCACCCTGGGAAAAAGCTTGTCTCTATCCACCCTGTCTATACCCTTCATGATTTTCTAAACCTCAATCAGGTTCCCCCCATCTCCTTTTTTCTAGTGAAAATAAACCTAACCTACTTGACCTCTCTTCATAGCTAGCACCTTCTATACCAGGCAACATCCTCGTAAACCCTCTCTGCACCCTCTTCAAAACATCCACATCCTTATGGTAATGTGGCGCCCAGAACTGTACACCGTATTCTAAATGTGGCCGAACCAATGTCTTATATAATTTTAACATGACTTGCCAGCTCTTAAAGTCAATACCCCGTCCGATGAAGGAAAGCATACTATATGCCTTCTTGACCACTCTATCCATCTGTGCAGCAACCTTCAGGGTACAATGGACCTGCACTCCCAGACCTCTCTGCCCATCAACTTTTCCCAAGGCTCTTCCATTCATTGTATAATTCGCTCTAGAATTAGACTTGCCTAAATGCATCACCTCACATTTATCTGGATTGAAAGCCATCTGCCACATTTAGGCCCAAGTCTCCAGTCTATGTATATCCTCCTATATTCTCTGATAGTCCCTTATGCTTTCTGCTACTCCACCAATCTTTGTGTCATCTGCAAACTTGCTGATCATACCAACAGTGCCCTCTTCTAGATCATTTATGTATATTACAAACAACAGTGGCCCCAATACTGACCCCTGTGGAACACCACTGGTCACCTTTCTCCATTTCGAGAAACTCCCTTCAGCTACTACTCTCGGTCTCCTGTTGTTCAACCAGTTCTTTATCCACCTAGCTAGAACACCCTGCACACCATGTAACTTCACTTTCTCCATTCGTCTACAATGGGGAACCTTAGCAAACGCCTTACTAAAGTTCAGGTATATGACATCAACAGCCCTTCCTTCATCTAATAACTTGGTCACTCCCTCGAAGAACTCTATCAAGTTGGCAAGGTATGATCTCCCCTGCCCACCACTGATAAGCTCATTCCTTTCCAAATATAAATAGATCCTATCTCTCAGTACCCTCTCCAGCAAATTCCCCACCACCGACGTCAGGCTTACTGGCCCGTAGTTACCTGGAATATCGCTACTACCCTTCTTGTACAGGGGACAACATGAGCAACCTTCCAGTCCTCTGGCACGTCACCTGTATTTAAGGATGTCACAAAGATATCTGTCAGGGCCCCAGCTATTTCCTCTCTTGTCTCCCTCAGCAACCGGGGATAGATCCCATCCGGTCCTGGGGATTTGTTCACCTTAATAACCTCTAGCATATCCAACACATCTTCCCTACTTATGTCAGCGTGATCCAGACTAATCAAACTTCTGTTTCTAATCTCCAAGATTCATCATGTTCCTCTCCTCAGTGAACACTGATGCAAAGTAATCATTCAGAATCTCACCCATTCTCTCAGGTTCGGCACACAGCCTTCCTTCATTATCTTTTAGTGGACCAATCCTTTATCTAGTTACCCACTTGCTTCTTATATAAGAATAATACCCTTCATGATTTTGTAGACCTCAATCAGGTCCCCCCTCAATCTTCTTTTTTCTAATGAAAACAATCCTAACCTACTCAACCTCTCTTCGTAGCTAGCACCTTCCATACCAGGCAACATCTTCATAAACCTCTTTGCACCCTCTCCAAAGTGTCCACATCCTTTTGGTAATGTGGCGACCAGATCTGTACACAGTATTCCAAATGCAGTCGAACCAATGTCTTATACAATTTTAACATGACCTGCCAGCTCTTATACTCAATACCCCGTCCGATGAAGGCAAGCATACCATATGCCTTCTAGACCACTCTATCCACCTATTCAGATACCTTCAGAGTACAATGGACCTGAACACTCAGATCTCTCTGCTCATCAACTTTTCCCAAGGCTCTTCCATTTAAGGTATAGTCCGCTCTAGAGTTAGACTTCCCAAAATGCATCACCTCACATTTGCCTGGATTGAACTCCATCTGCCACTTCTCTGCCCAACTCTCCAGTCTATCTGTATTCTTTGACAGTCCCTTATGCTTTTTGCTACTCCACCAATCTTCATGTCATCTGCAAACTTACTGATCAGACCAACAATGCCCTCTTCCAGATCATTTATGTATATCACAAACAACAGTGGCCCCAGCACTGATCCCTGTGGAACACCACTGGTCACCTTCTTCCATTTCGAGAAACTCCCTTCAATTACTACTTTCTGTCTCCTGTTGTTCAACCATTTCTTTATCCACCTAGCTAGAGCACCCTGCACACCATGTGACTTCACTTTCTCCATTAGTTTACCATGGGGAACTTTATCAAATGTCCTACTAAAGTCCATGTATATGACATCTGCAGCCCCTCCTTCATCTATCAACTTGGTCACTTCCTTAAAGAACTCTATTGTGTTGATAAGACACGATATCCCCCCGCACAAAGCCATGTTGCCTATCACTGATAAGCCCATCCTTTTCCAAATATAAATAAATTTTATCCCTCAGTACCTTCTCCAGTAACTTTCCCACTACTGATGGCAGGCTCACTGGTCTGTAGTTACCCGGAATATCCCTACTATCCTTCTTGTACAACATGAGCAACCCTCCAGTCCTCCGGCACCTTACCTGTGTTTAAAGATGCTACAAAGGTATCTGTCAGGGCCGAAGCTATTTCCTCTCTCACCTCTCTCGGCAACCTGGGATAGATCCCATCTGGTCCTGGGGATTGTCCACCTTAATATCCTTTGGCCTACCCAACACATCTTCCCTCCTTATGTCAACATGATCCAGAGTTAACAAACTTCTATCTCTAATCTCAACATTCATGTCCCTCTCCTCAGAGAACACTGATGCAGAGAATCTCGCCCATTCTCTCAGGTTCAACACATAACCTTCCTTCCTTATCCTTTAGTGGACGAACCCTTTCTCTAGTTACCCTCTTGCTTCTTATATAAGAATAAAAGGCTTTGAGATTCTCCTTAATTCTGCTCGCTAAAGTTATTTCATGACCCCTTTTAGCCCGCTTGATTCCTTGTTTAAGATTGGTCCTACTCTCCCAATTTTCCTCCAGGGCCCATTCTGTTCTTCACTGCCTGGACCTTATGTACGCTTCCCTTTTCCTCTTGGCTAATCGCACATTGTCAACTGTTGTCCATGGTTCATGAATCTTGCCTTTCCTATCCCTTATTTTCAAAGGTACATGCCTATCCTGCACTATCTTCAACCTATCTTTGAAAGCCTCCCACATAACAAACGTGGATTTTCCTTCAAATAGCTGCCCCCAATCCACATTTCCCAGCTCCTGCCTAATTTTGGTATAATTGGCCTTGGTCCAGATTATTACTCTTCCCCTAGGACCACTCTCATCTTTGTCTATGAGTACTTTAAAACTTACAGAATTGTAGTCACTTTTCCCAAAAAAATCCCCCACTGCAACTTCTACCACCTGGCCTGGTTCATTCCCCAACACCAGGTCCAATATGGGTTAATAGCGTCATTAAATTCACAATGAGTGGAATTTGTTACAAGTATCTTGTACATTTGCATATGTGCACTGTCCTGATTTAAATATGTGATATAAGACTGTTAATATATGTTCAATTTTAATTAATAGCGCTTGAATGAAAAATCCACAATAAATCTTAATTTTAGTGCTAAATGTCTGTTCCCTTGTTTGTTTTTTTCTTTATACTGACAGGAAAATACCATCATGGTGTCGACAAACCTGACCCTAAAACATGGAAGGCCAATTTCCGCTGTGCCATGAACTCATTACCTGATATAGAAGAAGTAAAGGACAAAAGCATCAAAAAGGGGAGTAATGCATACAGGGTGTACAGAATGCTACCAGCTACTGAAAAACCAAATAAAAAAGGTACTTGATGAGCACTTGGTTTTCAAACCAAATCTACAGAATTTTTAATGGACAGTTGAGTTGCTTTCAAATCATGATTCTATCAGGGGATTCAGATGACATGATCAACCATGAGTCTGATAGTTGATAGCTTAAGTCTATGATTTGAACTATGACATTGATTACGCCGTTGAAACTCAATCCTTATTGTTAGCACATAAATGTAAGAATTTTTGGTAATGTGAGGAAATGAACCAGTCTAACTTAACCATCTCATATTCAGTGAGGAGTAGTATCCACTTGTCCCTTCTCCTGGAAAGAACACCTAATTTTCTTCTTGAATTTATTTATGCTATCCATCTCAGTGAACTTTGTTGGTAACTCAGCCCAGATGGTATTGGGAAGAGATTGGGATATGGCGGGGTAGTGGTGGAGTTGGAAGAGAGTCTTGAAATTACTTCTGTCAACAATCTTAGCACAAATTGGGCAGACCGGGGCAGATATAGTTCAATGTAGAAAAATGTAAACTGCAATTCAGATGTTGAGTTTTATTAAAGGTTAATTTTGAGCCAGAATACTAAAGCAAGCAAGTTAATCTATAAATTGTACTTACAGCATTATGCATAGTCGTAGTCACTGCTAAAAATATATTGCAGTTATTGAAAAAAGAAAGTAATCAGATGATTGTGGAAATGCAGAGGTTGGATTATGATGAGCAATTTGGAAATTAGACATATCCTTCTTGGGAAAAACAAGTTAAAAGATTATACCAATGCAGCTTTTCAGAAGGATGGGTTCCCTGCAGCTTTTTATTTCAGGGTGGAAAGGTCAAGGGTCTCATGGTGGGTAAGGGGGATAGTTTGTTGGGCAGGGAGAAAGCAGCACATAATCCCCTACCTCTTGGCATCCACTCTTCCAGCCTTCTTTCACCTGCAGGGATTCCGGAGACCTGGGAATGGAAAATGGAAATGAAGGGGAAAAGTGAAATGGTTCTTGAAGTGAAAGCAGGCAGCTTTGTGATATTATTTACAGGATCTAACGACAAGCAAGAGCATATTTGGTTGGCTGCCCTTTGCTTGGATGGAAGTAAGGAAATCGGGTTCCTGTTTGAGACTTGTTGGGTCTGAACTACTGACACCAACTCACCCATTTTTGGGTTTAACGTTCCAGTGAAATGTAAACCTATGGACAAAATTCCCTGGGAAATGACAGAAACGGTAGTAACTCATTCAAGTACAGATTAGATAGGTTGCTTTCACAATTTTGGAATATCGAATGAATAATTTGAGACATGGCCTGTGGTTAGTGGAGCACACAATCTGGAGGAACATTTGCCTTTAGGCTGATGCTGTCTCACATTTTGCACCATTGGGAGTTTTTTCCAACTCCTGTCTGGGTTTGTGATAGGCCAAATGATGGGTATTGATTGGTGTTATTTAGTTAGCAACTCTGTTACCTTGCACCATGTGACTAGCAGGATGGAAGACAGCAAACCAAATAGATCTTGGCCTTTGTCTATCAATTTTTATATAACCAGGATGAAATTTTTTGCAATGCTCACATAATTGATGGTATCGCTCCACAACACAAGCTCCTTTGTTCAACCCTGACTGGTCACATTCCATTGCATGGGCCCAGAAATACAGGAACTGTCCCACTGCTTAGAGTAATTTCAATCTTAACAATGATATATGCTATAACTATTACTCCCAGACATTTGTGAACCTTCCTTTGTAACAATGACGTTAGTATTTTTAAGTCACGGCCTGTTCATATATGGGAAGTTCTCAGTTTCTGCTCTATGTTTCTGATTGTAGCCATGATGTTTAGTTGTATCCAGGCATTTAATTGTATTTTAATTATACAAATTTGTTTAGATGGACTGAATGGCCACTTGCAGTACCCTAATGACTCTAGTTATATTAATGTCCTTTGATTATCACATACCTTAACCTTTATCTTTAAATTGTACCCATTTGCATTAGTTCTGCCAATGAATTTTTGTTTCTTAAATGACCGTTAATCTTATTATGATATTTAGATCTGCTATCACTGGTCTGTCTTTACCTGTATTGTATGTTCATTTCTTTGAGTTGAAATTTGGGTTGATACCTCTCTCAATGAAATAGGTTTCATTCTGCAAATTAGGACAGAATTTTGAAGTTGCAGAATGGCCATCATGTTCAATCTTTGATCTTTGCTATTGACTACTAACAGTCGGTAGTAAGCTGCTTTGAACAACACTTTGTACTTTTGCAAAACGTGTCATTGTCTGTATTTTGGTTTACAACTTAAAAACGTTCTGTAAGAGGTGAGATTGTACATGAGGTTTCTAATCCTGTACTGTACAATGGGTGACTGTTGAAAAGGATAAATGAGTCCGGATATGTATTTTACCTGAATATTTCTCCCTAGCCATACCCTTTTTAAGGATTAGTTTGTGTTCAGAGCTGCCTGTCTCCAGTCACTATTTTCATTCTGAAATATAAAATATTTCTTCACAGGAAAGAAGTCAAAAGTGGAAAAGGAAGAAACAAGTAAACCAGCCAAGGTGAACTGATGGATATTTACTGTGTTGTATGACTGTGCTGAGTTAGTGGTTTGCGTCTGTGCAGAGATTGGGAACCAATCTTGTGGCACCACAACGTTGTTCATACTGTTCTGACTGTGTGTACACACACACACACACACACACACACGCACACGCACACGCACACGCACACACCCCCTTTCTTAACAGGTTGCCAACCTAAACCATCGTTATAGTTTTATAAACATAAAGATCGCACTTGGAAATGTGTTGCTGGAAAAGCGCAGCAGGTCAGGCAGCATCTAGGGAACAGGAGAATCGACGTTTCGGGCATTAGCCCTTCTTCAGGAATCGCACTTCTCTATTATAGCATGGCATTGCTAATTACTGTGCAGCATGCAATGAGGCAGTTCCAACAAATGTAGGGAATCTATCAGTATCCCAGCTTCAGCACAGAGGATACATTTGCTGTTCTAAACAAATGCAGGGCACAGTTAGAGAGTCACCACAAACTGGATATTTATATCTTTTAAAATAAACAATGACTTATCAGCAAACGACTGTACCCCAGAGAAAAAAGTGCCCAGCAAATATTAAATGAACACTTTTCATTTTTACCAGAGTGAGAATAAAATGGTTAATGTTTTCAATGAGTTGGTGTAGAAAACCCTGCATTGGTTTGCAATCTGGAGAATGGCCGATGAGTCAATCTCCCTGCCCTCGCCCTCCTCTGGTACTGCCCAGAACTGGATAGTACAGGGTGTGATATGCTAGGCCATAACCTGTCCTTTAATTACTGCACCAACCTCAGTTATAATTTTAGCAGTTATTAAAGGCCACTCCTTTCACTCTTGTGTCATCATGTTTTAGCATTGAGGTCAGTAAAGGAGTAAAAATAGTCGACAGGAAGTTCATTACAAAGTGACAAATTTATATAAACAGCTTTGTTTAGATGTGATTCATGAACTTCTGAGATTTTCACTAAAATAATGTGAGAAGGATATCTCCTTCTGTGGGGGATTCTGGGGGCTTCTGTGCTGTTTACAATTAGACTGATTTGTTTCTTAAAAACTTTCTTTTTGGTAGTGGAAAACACCAAGTTTTCCTTTTGAAGAAAATCAAGTATTGATAAACAGTCATGGTCTCTACACAAACTCCAGTCCTGTAGTCAAAGAAGATGCACAAGTTCACAGCACTGTGGGCAGTCATATGGGTGAGTCTTGTACATACTTGACTAGATCAGAAAAGTCCATTGTTTAAATGCCAAGATTATCTCCTATTAATTTATATATTTCCATGGCCTTTGAAAAATATATGGCACAGAGAAAACTATTTATTGGAATTAAATGGGATATGTTGGTATGTGAGAGTTAGCAGGTTAATTGTATTATACCGCAGTAGAGCTAACAGCTCTCATGACTCATCTGTTTCAGTATCTCTCAGCAACCAATGTTGTCTCCCCAACACAGGTAGCAACAGACACAGTGTTGATCCACAAGGAAAGTTCAAAGTGAAACCTTCTAACTGCAGAATAGCATAAAACTTAGAAGAATGAGTAGTGGCAGTGGATTTTCATGCACCAAACTTTTGTAGTATGGAGGACATAGCCTTGCATCTGTGTCACACCACACAGTGAAGCTATTGTCTTGAACATGCAGCCATTATGACGGTCATAATCTCTGAAAGTACAGAATCTTCCATATTGTGGTTATGTTCAAGAGGTTTCTTTTATGAAAAAAAAATGACTACATAATGACAAATAAAAGTAATGCATTAGATGCTATCATCTTCATCTTTTGAGCAGTTCAAGTGTCATATCAAATCCAAAGTTAGATGTTGTGACGCAACTCACACTCCTGTGGCTCTCTAGTTTTTATTGTGCATTTTCTGTTGAGAATTCTGTTGTATATAGTGTTGAGGAATTTATTTGAATCCACAGTCAGATAGCAGGCTCAACAGCAATTCTGTTCCAATTTGATTGTGACTAAAGCAACTGGTAATCCTGATTTAGTATGAAGAAACTCCTTATGCGTTTTCAACATGATTTGTGGAAGTGATGAAGTACCACAGGGTGCTCTCTCAATGTCTCACTGGGGGAGTTACAACGCTTGTGGCTGCTAGCCATTATAAATGAGAGGTTTCTCAGAACGTGGGAAATCAGACGTATGTTGATATCTGACCTAAAGACTCACGTCTTGAAATGTGCCTGTTTCATAATTTTTAGTCATACTTCCGTGAAAACTGCAATTTTAATTTGAAGAAAATTCCCTTACCAGCTTAGAATTATAAAGTTAAGCTTTGCAAGGCCGTACTGTGGGATTGGAGGGTATTGGGCAGCAAGAGAGTGGAAGGTCAGGTCACCTGCTCCGTAATGCTCTAGACATTGCTTAGATTGATCCTAATTACTTACAGATCAGGAGCAGTATACATAAGTGACATTCATGACTGGTTCTCCAATCCATATCCTTGTTGAGCAGGCTTCTATAACAGAAAGGTACTCAGAGTTCACTGTGAATTATGTAAAAATCTACCTTGTCTGAATTCTGCATGGAACAGGGAACCTAATTATCATTGTTTAAAGCATGTGCCAGCATATCAGCTCAATTGAGAGTGTAAACACGTCTTTGTTTCTTTTAAAGAAGCATCAAAATTAGTGTATTGAGGTTTTTTGGTACTGTGGAGCTGCCGTGGTGGAGTGGTTCATGGCCTGAGTGTGGAAGGGAATTGTAAAGTTGGTGATATCCTTTGTCAGGAATGAAAACATGCCTTTTCTATGTTGCATGAGACATTTGCTTGCAATGATATGCAATCTGATACAGTGTGATTCCTTTTTAAGAACTTGGGCATTCTCCAAGTCATAGTGTACTGGAAGAACCAATGATTGTCAGCAATCCTCCAGACGTCTGCCAAGTTATAGAAGTGACCACAGAATGTGACGACCAGCCTATCAGCACAAGCCAGCTATACCCATTGCAGATCTCCCCAGTCTCCTCCTATGCAGGTTAGTGTTACGTTGTAACCCATTCAACATTGTCAGTTAATAATCCCAGATGTTTTACAAGGAATGTTTATGCACTTTAAGCAAAAATGTTGGAACATTTTTCAGTCTGGCAAAGCAGAGGTTGCACTGACAGACCAAGTGTAATTGTTTGTAGAGGCATGTCTCAAACTCCCAAGGAAGAGCTGGGAGATTACTAGTGGGTCATTGATAGCGCAGTGGTCACAAAAGCTGTCCCATTGATACTCGCAGGTTCAGACACCAGTCGTACGGAGTTAACTACACTCAATCAACACAGCAGCAGTGAAGGAGATACAGTTATCAGGAGATCTAGAGTCCTGCAGTTCTCCATTTTTTTTGGAGGGGGCGGAGGGTGGAGAATGTGGGTGCTGGGTCAGGAGTGGGTGCGCTGTGTCTTGATGGGGACTGGGGGCCGAGCCATCAGTACTGGGGCCTGTGATTTCTGTCCCTGGCTCCGTTAACAGGTTCAAGGCTCCTGCAGCCTCTTAGTGACAAATGTTGGAGCTAGCGGGTGTATGAATGAGCTGGCCACCTCACGGTTGTACAGGAAACTATTCCAGTGGGAAGAGTTAATAGGAATGCATGGATGGTCGGGTCACTGACATCAGGGGGACAGACACAATTGTTTGCAGCAAAGAGCAAGAATCCAAATGGTTTTCTTACAAGCCCAGTGCCAGTGTTTGGGATGTTTGGTCTGGAGAAGAACCAGTAGTCGCAAAGATCTAGTTGTCATGGACTCTCTAGGTACCAGTGAAATAGGCAAACAGGTTGTGGTCAGGAAAGGTTATGAGATGTTAAGGCCTATATTAAAGTGTTAATCCCAAAGCTTTTTGATTTTACTTCCTGTCTCATGGCATGGTTTGTTTGTGGTTATATTATTGGATGAGTAAACATTAGTCCAAATCCCACTGAGGAGTTTAATTTCAGCATATTAGATAAATCTGGAATAAAATAAGATTGTATCAGTACTCATGACAGTGAAATGATTTTTGTTGTGAAAATCCTTCTGGTCTAGCCTCTGTGTAAATCCAGACTCTCAGCAACACAGTTGTCTTTAACTGTTCCATGTAATGGCCAAGAAAGCTACTGGGTTCTATTATACTATGGTTTTAAGAGGTGTATTTTCTCTTTTTTTGGAGTAGTTTTAAGACCGAGTTAATGAACTGTCTATTTGAATCTGATAAAGTGAACAGCTTGTGAGGGCTTGGGTTTTGTTTCATGTTGGAACAATAGAAGCAGCCTGAATGGGTGTGGTCAACTCCCACAGAACCGGGATTTTTAGTTTTAGTTTTCAGCAGTTGTAGCTGGGGTCTCAGCAGAGTTTAGAAGCTGTAGTATATCTCTCCCTGCTCCACTCTCTTTTAGAGTTGTCTCTTGATGTTTTTTTTTCCTCCTGCTGCTGGAGTTGCATGCGAGGCAATATGTTTTTCTGAATTTGCCTATGGCCAGGGTGTGTTTATAGGATTTTCTAAATTGGGTGTTTACTAGAACAGTTAATTGGTAGTAGTTATTGTCTCAATTATTTTATTAAGCCTTTCAATAGAGTTACAGCTAAGCCAGTTATTTTATCTTATTTTTCCTTTGTTGTATTTTAACTGTAGTTTATGGATACTGTGTGTTTTGCTTCAAATCTGGTAGTTTGACCAGTTGAAAAGCATCTGGAATGCAACACCTTATGCTTACTTCTAAAATAAGAAAAATGTAGGGTCTAGACTATCCTCTGAGTATCTTGAGGGGGTATGGTCTGGTCCATATCGCTATTCAAATGGTTACAGTGAGAAGGTTGTTGCTGAACAAGTGTTGTTGATGCCATCTTCCATCACTTTACAGCTGATCAAGAGCAGACTGCGGGGTGCAGGGTTGGTCTGGTTGGAACAACTTGGCTAGTGGGTTCCGAGGAAGGGTCACTGAACCCGAAATTTTAAATCTGCTTTCTGTCCAGATGCTGCCAGACTTGCTAAGTTTTCCCAACAATTTCTCTTTTTGTTTCAGATTTCCAGCATCCACAGTCATTGGGCTTTTTGCTAGGGCTGCAGCAACTTTGCTGTTCCTTCACATGGCATTGTGGGTGAACTGGCACCAAACAGATCATAGTGGTTCAAATAACAGCACATCACAGAATGTTAGTGAGATCACATCATGAATACTGTGTGCACCTTTGTTCTCCTTAAGGATATGTAACTGCATTGGAGGATTTCAGGGATTGTTCACTAGGTTGCTATCTATTGCAGAATAGGTAGATTGTGGTATGTGGGAAAGTTAAACAGGTTTTGTTTTCTTTGGCATTTAAAAGAGTGGATTTCTGCCAGTTGCTCCAGTTTCCTCCTGTAGTCCAAAGATGTGCAGGTTAGTTGGGTTGGCCATGGTAAATTGTCCGTAGTATCTATAAATGGGCAGGCTAGGTGGATTAGCCATGGGAAAGGTGGGGTTACTGGGTGAGGAAAGGGGGCTGGATATGGCTGGGATTCTCTTCAGAGGGTCGAATGTCCTCTTTCCTCACTAGGGATTCTTTGATACTGTGGTTTTAGTTTAGAACAATAACATGTTGACATTCCTAGCAATACATAAAGCAAGATCTTTAGCACTTGTGTAAAAGTAAATGTGTGGTACTGCTATGTAAAAACCCGAGGTCTATGTTTCTACTGTCTTGTTTGCAGCTAGATTGAATAGTGGAAACAAACAGTTGTTCAAAGAGAGAAATGAAAAGAACTTGGGAGAATATTATTTCATTTAAAAGAATACAAACTTTTAATTTTAATCGCCAATTGGCAGCCATGTGACCTTCCAACACAACGTTTGACATTTATGTAGTATTTGTTGTTCCTGCCTGCAAATCCGCAATTGGCAAGGCTCCATTGAATATATTTGGCAGAATTCCTCAACAAAATCAATTGTTCAATGAACTGTTCCAGTAGGAAATGGTTCAAGAATCATGTGGTGCCATTTAATGGGTATTGTGAAGAGCGTTGCTATGTGTGGTCGTTTTGTTAACCTCCCTCATAGCAACAGCTACACATTTTAGCTTTTAATGCTATTCAAGATTGACCCATTCAGAATCTTGTCTGTTTGTCGAACTTGATGGGAGTACTGCTTGTTTTGCAGAAGCAGATTTTTGCACAGACAAGGTGTGACTGTTAACGTAATGGATCAGAGTTAATGCTGGATGAAGAGCTAGGTGTTGTTTTGATGAAAATGAAATTATCTGCGAAATGAGGCTGAAGGGCAATTGATTTAAATTAGTTTTCACTTTTGTTTATCCAATAGAAAGTGAAACGGATAGCGTCGGAACTGAAGAAGAACCTGATGAGGTCAGTAAGGAACATGTTGTCTTGAAGCCAAAACAAAAAACAAAGAGAAAGTTTATTTGTTTGAAGGCATTGACCGAGCTGGTACAGACCTCTTCTCTGTATTCTTCCACCTTGGCAGCATTGCTGTATTTAAACTATCCCCCTCCACTGCTGAAACCTGTGCTCACTGCCACTTTACCTCAACAGAAGGTCAGAGCCTCATAAGAGGTCAAATTTGAGCCTTCTGGGAGAAGGCAATGAGCAAGTCAATAATAGTGAAAAACTGAATCCCAGCTTCGAATGATAATGTCGGTCCTAATGGCCAGTTATTAGCACATTGTAAAGTGCCAATTTTTTTGCTGATATTTCTTTCAGACTCAGCTCCCTAGCTAAGACCACTGAACTGTAAGATATAAGAGCAGAGGGAATCGGCTTAGCTCAGTTGGCTGGATTGTTGGTTTACATTGTGCGATGCCAACAGCATGAGTTCAATTCCCATCACCGGCTTGAGGTTACCATGAAGGACTCTCCTTCTCAACCTCTTCCCTCACCTGAGGTCTGGTGGCCTTCAGGTTAAATCACCATCAGTCGCTTCTCTCTAATGAAAGAGCAGACCCTATGGTCTAATAAGACTTTGGCGACACATCAGCAACATAGGAGCAGAATTAGGCCATTCGTTCCATCAGGTCTACTCTGCCATTTGATCATGGTTGCTATGTTTCTCAACCCCATCCTGATGTCTTCTCCCCATAATTCTTAATCCCCTTACCAATCAAGAACCTATTGATCTCTGTCTTAAATACACTCAGTGACTTAGACTCCAAAGCCCTCTGGAATGGGTTCCACAGATTCACTGCCCTCTGGCTGAAGAAATTCCACCTCATCTCAGTTCAAAAGGGTTGTGCCTTCACTCTAATGCTGTTCTCTCATGCCCTAGTCTCTTCTACTGGTGGAAATATCTTCTCCATATCCACTCTATCCAGGCCTCTCAATATTCTATAAGTTTCAATGAGATCCCCCCTCATCCTTCTAAACGCCATCGAGTACAGGCCCAAAGTTCTCAACCTCGTATCTCATTAGACAAACCCTTCAGCCCTAGCATCATTCTTATAAACCTCTTTTGGACCCCCTCCAGCACATCCTTCCTTAGATAAAGGGCTTCAAACCGTTTACAGTATTCCAAATGCAGTCTGACCAGAGCCTTAATCAGGGAATATAGTCTCTCATTTATACCGGATACGGTCAAACTGAGATAGTAATACTTAAAATTTGAGGGGAGCTTTTCTTCTTGCTGGGTTTATGCTCAGATTTAATGGATTGCAGAAGATTCAAAAATATCGGCCTGAGGAGACTCTTGTGATGCAGTGGTGCTGACCTTACCTCTGGTCAAGGATGCCCAGGTCCAAGTCCCACCAATGCCAGAGATGTGTAGTAATGTCTCTGAGCAGGTTGACTAGAAAGCATCCAGAAATTGTTAGGATTGTGGGATACAGGCCAGGCCAGTAAAGCAACCTGCCCAACTTCCATTGAAATCTGGCACGGTTTGGTTAGGCTTCCCTCACTGGTCTGCATCACAGACCTGTCTGATTCCTGAAATTCCTTGTGAGCCTGACAGGTACCATGGCAATTCTACTTTGTAAATTGAATTTAGACAGAACCTCCCTGCTCCCTGATAGTACAGAAGCGAGCCATTTTGGCTCAGTCAGGCTGGTGTTCCGTGAAAACCCCCTCCGCTCTACTTTCTCCTACCCTCGCTTGAGTCATACATTAAAGACACAAGCGAGGAGCAGTCTTTTGAGTCTTTGTTTCCACCATCTCTTGAGGAAGATAATTTCAGAGTCTTTAAATATTTTTAAAGCTGATTTTTAAATACATTCCTGATAAGCAAGGTGGGGCTGAAAGATTAGGAGGAGTAGGCAGGAATGAATTTGAATTAGCTTTATTGTCACATGTACTCATAAATGCCATGAAAAATTTACTTATAGCGCCACCTTAGATAGGTACCTGGTTACAGTTCCTTGAGTACAAATTCTGAGGAAAAAAATTGGAAATAAAAAAATCCAGCATTACAGAAATTCAAAAATACAAAATCATAGTAATAAATAAGAAAAATAAAGAAATAAAAAGTTCTGAATAACAATGCTTCCACCATAATATAACAAACAGAAAAAGTAATTTAAAAAAAAAGTTGAGAAGTCAGATCAGAACATAATCTTGTTGAGAGACAGAGTATTGTCTAGGGATCAAATGATTTGTTCTCCCTTCCCCTAATTTGTACATTTGCCTCACTGTGGTGGCTTCTAATTTCTCATTCAAGTCCACATCTAGCTTCCACTTAAATATGTCTGAGAATTTCCAAATCCATGTTGTAGCAAGTTCCACATTCTAACAACTAAAGATATTTCACCTGAATTTCTTGCTGGGTTTATTGTTGACTATCCTATAACTTCGATCCTTTATTTTGCCAACTGCACAATCTTCTGCACATTCACTTTATTAATTATGTTAAAGACCACTTGTCAGCCTTCCTATTTCCTAAGGAAGTGCAACCCTCCTTCTCGGTCTTTCTCTGACAGTTACATCTCTTCATTTTGAGTGTTTGTAAGAAGAATATTATCGCCGTTGTGAAGAAATCTCATTTTCTCCTTTGTTGTACGCTTAGGGGACTGAGAGCACAAACCAAGACCAGTCACAATGGCAGCAAAGCAATATCGAAGGCAAGGAGTTTCTGAGCAACATCGGCATGAACACTGCATTTTCCCCTTCCGCAGGTCCCACCGTGACCTCTAGCAACTTCAGTTTCAAACTCCTGACCAATGGCTCTGAGAAAGCACCCGTTTATACCTCTGCCACATGCACCAGCCTGTCAGTCAGCATCTCCACGTCGTCTGTGCCATCGCAGCAAGCTTCTTTAAAACACCGTATGGCTGAAAACCGAGCGACTGTCATCATGAAGACATCAGACTTAACGCGAGGCAAGAACTGACGAATCCACTATTTCCTTGGGTGTAATATCTCCTTGTTCTGGTGATGCCTTAACTGGGATAAGCTGCACTGTACCATAGATGGACCTTACAGGCCTGTTGGACTAAAAATATATAAATATATATATATCTATATAACTTAAAAGAAAATGTGCTGCAGAACTGGAAATCACTTGGTTGCCTTTGCCTCAACTGCCATCTCCAGTTCATGAATTTTAACTCAGGACATTATATTGAATGATTTTCTCTGTTTTCCTGTTGCACTTTGCTGTTACTTCAATGACAGCAAGAGGCCGACCCTTGCCTCAGCCTTGAATGCATGTCTGAGCACTCGAGACAGGACCAATATGATACAACCCCAATCTCCACGTGCCTATCAAACCCACCTGCAGCAGGGGACAAAAAAAAAATGTGAACTGCTTTGACAATGTGTAAATTTTTTTATACTCTTTGAATGTGCATATGTATATAACGCAGGAGAAATTGAATTTTACTGCTTTTTGCACCTTAAATCTAGGCTCGCACTTAACGCTGTCACATTGCTGGCAACTACATGCATTTAGAACTTAAAAGATTCCTGTGGTTTGGAGTTTATGGCCTGATCTTATGCCTGCTTACACTGGTCTCCTTTGCTCAAGCACAAAACTATAATAAGCAGTGCGCAACAAAAGTAAAGTGGCTTGATTAAAAAGGACTGGTTTTAATTTTTTTCTAAAGCAAGCTTTTTTTTATCGTATGTAAAGGGATTATTTTATTCAGGGTAATTGAATTCTGAAATGAACATAAATCTTTAAATTTTTTTTACCAAAATAAATGTTGTTTCTATCTTTGTTTATCAGCATAAACATCTGTGGTAAATTGATAATTTTTTTTTACAAATTTGTAGCAATTATAGACTCTCCAATAAAATGTAGCCTCTACATCAGTGACTAGATACAATGTCTGTCGCCATTATGCTTTCTTTCAAATGTACGTTAATCTCACAGTATATAGGTTGATTCAAAATATTTTTAAGCATGCTGTCACTTGAAGTTATCAGTATGATTTTGGAGACCTACAGAAAACATGGAAAAATGCCCAGTGACCTCCTGCAGAAGTTGTTATTTTTACCAAGGACCTTCTGTAAGCATTGACACTTTCCCCAGGGACATCCTGCAATATTGCTTCATACCTTGAGTAAATATTAATGGGAGAAAGTGAGGACTGCAGATGCTGGAGAACAGAGGCAAAAATTGTACTTCTGGAACAGCACAACCAGTCAGGCAGCACTTGAGGAGCAGAAGAGTCAATGTTCCGAGCATAAGCTCTTCATCCTGCCTCACACGTTTTGACATAAATATTGGTGTACAAAGGGTACTCCTGTGAACATCGACCCACTTTTAAAATGGGGCTGGAGTGGTTCACTTTTAAAATGGGACTGGGTATTTTCCTTGGCAAAATCAGAAATCACATGACACCAGGTTATAGTCCAACAGGTTTATTTAAAGTCACAAGCTTTTGGAGTGCTGCTTCATTTAGTGCTCTGAAAGCTTGTGATTTTAAATAAACCTGTAGGGCAGTAACCTACAGGTGTTGTGTGGCTTCAGATTTTGTCCACCCCAGTCCAACACTGGTACCTCCACATCATAGTTTCCTTGAGGCAGAGAAAGGTGCAGAGGAAACCTGATTGTAGAAAATTATGAGGAACATAGTGTCAATAGGAATGAACTTTTGCCCTTAGAGTCTTGTACAATTGTACAGTGCAGAAGAGGCCCATCAAGTCTGTGCTGCCAAAGTTATACTGCATCTGGACTCATTCCACCTTCCAGTGCTAGGCCCCATAGCCTTGAATGTTGTGACATCTCAAGTGTTCAACCAAGTTCTTTGTTAAATATTGTGAGGTTCTTGCCTCAACTGCTCTCCCAGGCAGTACCCAACAGCCTCTGGGTGAAAAAAGTTCAAATTCCTTCTAAACCTTCCACCATAAAATTATGCCCCCTTATTGACTAAGGGGAGCAGCTGCGTTCTATTCACCCTGGCCATCCCCCAGTTACTATGAAGCATAGAGTTAAGGTTAGAAGCAGGAGGACTATAGGGGATTAAAGGAGAATTCTTTTCATTGAGAGTGTAGTGGGTATCTGGAACTCATTGCCTGAAAGCATGGCAGAGGCAGAAACCATCACAACATTTAAGAAGTATTTAGGCAGTCACTTGAGGTGCCATGGCATTACAAGGCTATGGGCCAAGTGCTGGGAAATGGGATTAGAGATGATAGGTGTTTGCTGATCAGTGCAAACGTGATGGGCCAAAGAGACTCTTTCCACCTTGTAATAGTTCATAATTCTATGACCTCCAGTACCCCTTCAAGTTTTGACTTGCTCACTTATCAATGCACATCCAGAGACCTTGCACTAATATCTACTCTGGGAATCTCGGTGGAAAATTGTTTGCTGCAATTCCGTGTGTCTTGCACAGTCTTCTGTCCACTAATTTTAATGAATAGAAAATTGTTTGTGGACCCTTGTCAGACCCCTGTGGAATGCTGTGTTCAGTTTAACAACTTGCCTCAAAAAAGATTTATTGACTTGCATTGTATGCAGCACAGACTCACTGAAGTTGGCTGGATAAATGGCTTGCAATGCAGAGTGACATAGACAGCCATGGGTTTAATCCCTGTACTGGCTAAGGTCACCCTGAAGGCACTGCATTTCCAACCTCACCTGAGGCATGGTGACCCTCCAGTTAAATTCCGCGCTCTTTGGTGGTGATTTCCACATTTCACTTAGCAGTGAAATCCAGAAGCTGTGTTTCACACAGCGGGGCATGGAAACCTGCAGCTATCTGAGCAAATAAAGGTCTGTTGATGTAGGCAGTGAAGCTGTCAAAATTGAGATCAATAGATTTTGTGAGGGTAAGGATATTGAGGGAGAAACAGCAGCAAAATGGATTTGAGGAATAGATCAGCCGTGATGTATCTGCAGCCAGGAACTCATTGAATGGCGAAGCTGACTTGATGGGTTGAATGGCCTACTTCTGCTCCTCCATCTCATGGATGCCAGGGAGGGTTCCAGGGCAGAATGGCGTACTCCAGATCCAATGTTCCCCAGTCAAAGGGGAACTGATCATCATGCATAAATCCACAAATCAACCTGTCAACACAGTGAAGGGAATGCTAAGCTTCTCTCAACATCAGTTTTAAAAAAGTAAAACTGCCCTATCTTTATAGCAATCTCTCCTCTAGACTACATTACGATATATTAAGAATCCTATATTTCCAAAGACCATTAGATGTCCAGTAATGGGTTTACTGTAAATATACAGATTGAGACCAGTGTTCGCAAAGAGCACAGTTCAGGAAATCATGAATCCATAGCCATTGGTTTGTGGTCAATTATTGATGGCATCCAACTTCCTGCCTCATGCCTTGTCAGATCATTACTCACTGCCTGGAGCACCTGATTGTAGAATCACTCCTATTTCACAAGAATTTCCACATTAAAAACATATCATAACGTAATTTTGTTTCATTCCATTTCAGTGCCCTTCCAGATATCCTCCTGCCCCACCTGAATAACCACATTTAGATGTAAATATCATTGCCACTTCCTTTGAACTTACACCATCAAAACTTTTATGATTTAATCTCTTTCCTCCACAGACCTTCCATGTTGTTGTTTTCATCCCCTTCCCCCTTTTCACTTGCTCAAAAGATTCCTCACTTCTCTCTATAAAAGTTCATTAACCTCTCTGCACAGATCCTACTAGATCTGATGTGTATTTATGGCATTTTCTTTTTGTTTTAATTTCAGATTTACAGCATTTCAGTATTTTCCTTATTGTATCCTTGTCCTTCTGATACAAACTTTGCACTTGATTATATCTTAGAATTGTTGAGCAGTAAAAGAAACCCTTCAGCTAATTGTGCCTTTGTTTGCTTTTTGAAAAAGCTATTGAGTTTAATCCTACTTCCATGCTCATTCTTCACATCTCTGCAGTTTGTTCTCAGTTAAAGTGCGTGTACAACTCCCTTTTGAGAGTTCCCGTTTAATCTGTTTCTGCTATCAGACAGCACAGCATAGCACTTAGTTAATAAGAAAATAAAACGGATAGCATAAGTAGATGTACACAGACAGATCTAAATGTTTGCTTTTTTAAAAAAAAAATTACCAAAATGAAATGATAATTAAAAGAGAGAGGTGCAAAATCAGAATAGATAGGCTTGCTTAGTTTGAAAGACAAATGGTCAAGATATTTTTGCAGCTGGAACATTGACAGTAAAACTACAGTCATGCCTAACATGTTGACTTAGGAAACACGAATGCTTCTAAACATACACAAAGTAGAATAGACGGCAGGTACATGAACACCTGTTTCCAGTGTAATGTATTAATTCCATGTGCCTGGTGTTTGCCTGCTTATTTTGCAATGACGCAAATGACCTTGTACTCTATTGATTTAAACAGTTCTTTCATCTATTCTGCATCTCGGTTTTGTTTGCTATTCAAAGGTTACCGTTTTTATTCATTGTAGTTGGTTTTGGGCAAACAGAAACCCCAAACTAAATAATTACAATCACTAACTAAGCACAAAAAAAGTAAGCAGTTACTGAATAAATTTCCTGTAACTGAATATTTAAAGAAATGCTCTACTTATATATAGCATTGACATCCAACTCTTGGACTTAAAATATCATCAACTTCAAACCGGCAAATCCCACTCAGGGAATTCCTTACTGTTTGAGCTCAGCTCAAGGTGATGTTAACAGGTTTTAATAATTCTGCTATAATCATAAAAAGAGAATGTGGGCAGAGTTAGCTGGACTGCTCTGTGAAATGAGTTAGCAGCAAAGATTGTTGAGGAACAATCATCATCAGCAATCACTCGCTAATGATTATGATTGTCTGTAGAAAATCCCACGTCAATGTGTCCTTATGTGGCTGATACGCCCAAAATCTAGAACCACACATCCACCCATTTGGCAGGTGTTTCCAGGAAGTGGAATTCCTCCTTGCCTTGAGATCATTGGCAATTATACAGAGGTTTCCTCTAAGACAGATTCTTCTGAAAAAAAAAGGGTCTCCCATGTGTTGACGCCTATGTTGCAATTCATGAGTGAAGCCTTCAAGGAGTCTCTGAAATCTTTCCTTTTGCCTCCTCTACTTTGAGTGCCTTCCTTAAGCTGGGTGAAGACAATTGCCTTTGGTAGTTGGAACTCAGGCATCCCAAGCATGTGGCCAGCCTAGTAGAGTTGGTTTCGGATGACCATGGCCTTGATTATGGTGTGACTGGCTCCTTCAAGGGTGCTGATGCAGAGAATCCATCTCAGACAGTGTTCATGATACTTCTCAAAGGTCTTAAGGTGGCATTTATATGTAGTCCAGGATTCTGAACCATGTAGAAGAGTCTGAAGGATGACTACTTTATACAGAAGGATTTTGGTATCAGCACGGTTTTTGAAATCTATATCCTTAGGCACGTGAAGGTGGTATCTGCAAATTGGATGTAATGTTGAATCTCCACATCAATGTCAGCCTTGGATGACACGTAGACTCCCAGGTTGGGGAAATATCCCATGTTTAGGAGGATTTCTCTGTTGATCTTAATGGAGGGTGGAGTGGAACCTGACTTGGTTGGTAAAGGATTCAGGTCTTCTTGAGGTTGAGGCTGAGACCAATTCTTCAGTATACTCCCGCAAAGGCCTTAAGCAAAGCTTGAAGATGCTCTTCTGCGATAGTAGAAATCATATCATCATCAACAAACTGAAGTTCCATGAGGGATGTTAATGCTGTTCTCTTCTTGGATTTCAACTGGCTATGGTTGAGTTTTCTGTCCACTGTATAGACAATTTTCACACCACTTGGAAATTTGTTCATGAATGATGGCGATGAAGATGGAGAAAAGAGTGGAGGTGATGACACATCCCTGCTTTCACCCTGACTTGACCTCAAAAGATTCTGTTATTTTACTGTCAGTGAGGGCTGTCACTGACATGTTGTCATGGAGATGGCAGAGGATGTTGATGAAATCCACTGACACCTGTGTCTTTGGCAGGGTCTTCCACAGTATTTCCCCACTGCCTGATAGAACCCATAGCCAGATCGATGTTGGCCATGTTGATGTTGTTCCTGGTATTTCTTTTAGATTTGCCAGCAGTGAAAATCATGTCCGTAGTTCCACGGTTTGATTGGAAGCCACACTGACTTTCGGGAAAGATTTCCTCAGAACCTGGGAGAAGGTGCCTAGCGCAGATACAGCTGATGATCTTCCCAGTGATGGAGAGTGGGGAGATTCCTTAGTAGTTCCCACAGTCCACTTTGTGTAGATGGTGGTAATGACAGCATTTCTGTGATCAACAAGGGTTTCTTTCTTGTCCCAGATTTTCAGGAACAGTCGATGGAGATGACAATTAAGCTGAGCACCTCCAAGTCTGAAAATGTCCACTGGAATCCGTCTACTCCTGCGGCTTTTCCATTCTTCTTGTAGCTTCAACTTTTGCCACACTACATGGGAATCCAAGTCATCATTGATGGGAATTTCCTAAACACACCCTTGTCAATGATGTATTGTGGCTTTGAAGCCAAGGGTGTTGGGGCCATATATTGCCTTGGCATCACTGAAGAAGCACTGGGAGTTGTGCTTGTCAGCACAGAATTGCAGTCCTTAGCTTTCTCAGTCCAACATTAGGCCTTGATTTTCCTTGCTGTTCTTTGTAACTCCACCTTTGCTGTTTGATGATTTCTGCTCCTTGCCTCGCTGCTGATTTCAGGCACAGAGAGCTTTCCTCTTCTTGTCAGAGAGGTCTTGGATGATATGGTCATTCTTGTTGAGCCAGTCCTAGTGTTTCCTGGTCTTGAAGCCAATGGTTTCTTCACAGTATGAGGTAATGGCTGTCTCCAGCTCTTCCCAGATTTTCTCCACTCTATTAAGATGATCTCTTTGGAGATTTGGTGCAGACGTTGTTGGAAGTTCATTCATCTGCTTGTCACTGAAGATGTTCAATGTTGAACTATTTTATGAACTTTTACCTTCAGTTGCTTCTGGTAGCATTTGATGGACAATGAGGAGCAGATGAGAGCTGGTGTTCTGTCCAGTAGTCATCTGCACTTGTCATCACTTTGGTAATGAGGTCATTCTCTTGGTCGAGATCATACAATGATGTAATTGATCATATGCCAATGCTTTGTTTATGGATGCCTCCAAGAAGTCTTGAATATGTCTTTTCGACAGAACAGTGTGTTGTTGGTCATAACCACCTGGCGTTCTGCACATTTGGAGAGCTGGGCAATCCCATTGGAGTTGCAATTTCCAACTCCTTTCTTTCCAATGTTTCCTTTCCAGAGTCAGGAGTCCTTTCCAACACTAGTTGAAGTCTCCAAGGATGATAATTTTATCTTCCTTAGGGATGTTGCTAAGTATGGTGTCCAGGCTGGAGTAGAAACCATCTTTGACCTCCTTTGTGGCATCAAGAGTTGAGTATTAACACTCACAATCATTGCCTGCTGGTCCTTGGCAAGTTGTAGACAGAGAGTCATGAGGTATGCAGTAATGCCAAAGGGAGCTCTGAGATGTGGTTGACAAGTTCATTCTCGATTAATCTAAATCCATGTGTCCTCAGTTAATCCTTGAGATTTCCTCTCCTTCAGCCCCCCCGTTGTGACAATGTAAACTTCCAATTCTAATAACTGTTCTTGGATTGGAAAAATCAACAAAGATAAACTATGACACATGCATTGAAAGAAGCAGCAATAACTCTTTTTGGAATAAGCTGTTTCTTAAGATGAGAAGGACAGCAAGAAACTGTTATAAAAATGAGTTACAACAACAGTTGACACTCCCTGGGAAGACGGAACATAAATGAGTTGTTTCCTGTGAGAGAGGAGATGACACTTATTTGATAATTTGTGCTTTGTGACAAATGGGTAATTAGACCTGCCTGCAGAAGCTATGTTCTGAAGTAAAAGAGTTAATTGCAGGAAAAAGCTGTGCTTTAAACAGACAGCTAACCCTGGATGTAACAAGAAATAAATGAATTATTTTTGATGCAAAGGCAAGCTGTAAACATGAGGTTTCTGAAAGTGTAATCAATATTGGGAATAAATGAATCTAAAAGATCATCAATAATGTCATATTACAAACTTTAAAAAGAGAAAATTGTATAAGAATCCAACAAAGAGCAACTCAACAGCAGAACTTTGACGACCAACCCTGCAGAATGACCAAACCCTGGACACTTGCAGAGACTGACTACTAATGATTGAACTCCTGGTCAGCTTTCATCATGAATCAGTAATAGCTACATTGGATTGCAGGCTTGTACTTGCTTACTTGAGTCTTAATAAAGTTGAAATTATTATTTCAGTATTTCATTTCTTAATAGTTAGCCGAATTAAAGGTAACTTGAGTAGTTTACCCACAACACCTTTATCTGCTCTTCAAGTCTCCTGGAAAGTAGTGATATCAATGTTGTAGTTCTGAATTCACAGACAACAAGGGCAGTTCTTCATTCAGGACCATTGTTTTGTTCATTATTGATAGGGGTTCCTACACTTGGGCGGCATGGTGGCACAGTGGTTAGCACTTCAGCCTCACAGCGCCAGAGACCCGGGTTCAATTCCCGCCTCAGGCGACTGACTGTGTGGAGTTTGCACATTCTCCCTGTGCCTGTGTGGGTTTCCTCCGGGTGCTCCGGTTTCCTCCCACAGTCCAAAGATGTGCAGGCCAGGTGAATTGGCCATGCTAAATTGTCCGTAGTGTTAGGTAAGGGGTAAATGTAGGGGTATGGGTGGGTTGCGCTTCGGCGGGTCGGTGTGGACTTGTTGGGCCGAAGGGCCTGTTTCCACACTAAGTAATCTAATCTAATCTACTCCAGGTTCTGAGATTGAGTTTGACTTTGGTTTGGAGACTGCAGGCAGCTGAGCTGCTGGGTGTGATTTACCAGCCAGTGTGGTGATGGAACAGACTACATTTAGGGTACCTTTTCTAGCATCTTCCACATTTGGGGTAAGCTGTGTGGATCCTGAAGAGAGTTGCCCAATCGTGAAGAAAGCTGCCCAAACGCTCTCCTGTTCCTATTCCGAGAGCAAAACGACTGTGTCAAACTCCATCAGCTACCTGCTGGACAGAAGCAAGGCACTTCCAGACTACTCTTTCCTATCCTGGATATTTCCCAATGATCACTGCAGAGCTGAGTGTTGTGTGGTGAGGGAGGTGTTGATTTCCTCATGTAGCCTCCTGTATGGGATATCTATTAACATGGAAATGCTGTTGCACATCGGTATGTACGTGGTATTTGAGAGAAGGTAAACCCAATTCAAGTCTCAAGGAAATCTCGACAACTGGGGCCTGCCTCGACAACAGCTGTTCAAATATCTTCTGTAAGACCATAAGATGTAGGCGTGGAATTATGCCATTTGGCCTATCTGGTCTGCTTACCATTCGATCAATGCTGAAATGTTTCACAACCCCATTCTCCTGCTTTCTCCCCATAACGATTGATCTCCTTACCAATCAAGAACCTATCTACCTCTGTCTTAAATACACTCAATAACTTGGCCTTCACAGCCCTCTGTCTCAATGAATTCGCTACTCACTGGCTGAAGAAATTCCTCCCCTAGAACAACTCCGTTCTAAAGTGTTGTCCCTTCTCTTTGTGGCTTGCTCTTGGGTCGTAATCTCTCCAACTAGTGGAAATATATTCTTCATGTTCACTCTGTCCAGGCCTCTCAGTATTCTCCTTCTAAACTCTATCAAAAACTGACCTGGAGTCCTCAACTACTCCTCATTGCCAAGCTCTTGATTCCTTGGATCATTCTTGTAAACCCCCTCTGAGCCACCTCCAAGGCTAACACATCTTTTCTTAGATATGGATCCCAGAACTGCTCGCAATATTCCAAATATGGACTGACCAGAGCCTTATACAGCCTTAGCAGTATATCTCTGGTCTTATACTCTAGCCCTCTTGAAATGAATGCTGACATTGCATTTGCCTTCCTTCCTGCCAACTGAACCTGCATGTTAACCTTAGGGGAATCTTGCACCAGAATTCCTAAGCCCCTTTATGTTTCAGATTTCTGAAGCCTTTCCGCATTTAGAAAATAATCTCTGCCTCTATTCTTCCTACCAATGTGCATAACCTCACATTTGCCCCCATTGTATTCCATCTACCACTTTTTTACCCACTCTCCAAGCCAATCCTCTATGCAGACAGGCAGGAGACTGGAAGAATACAGCAAGCCAGGGAGCATCAGGAGATGGAGAAGTTGACATTTCAGGTGTAACCCTTCTTCAGGACTAGGGGTGGGTGTAGGGGGAGCTGCAGAAAAAGGGAGTGGTGGGGGCAGGAGGTGGTGGGGGCAGTGTGAAGACAGGCAGAGGATACAACCTGGTTGGTCAATGGGAGGACTGAATCTGGTAGGTGGCTGGGAGGGGGTGGGGCAGGGAAGGGCTTGAGCGATGGGGAGGGAGGTTATTTGAAATCCGAGAACTCTGCTGAGTCCTCTGGGCTGTAGGCTGCCCAGGTGGAAGATAATGTATTGTTCCTCCAATTTGCAGTATGATTCGTTATGGCAATGGAGGCAGCCAAGGGTGGTCATGTCAGAAAGGGAGTGGAAAGGGGAATTAAAATGGACAGCGACTGGGAGTTCCATTTGGCCCCTATGGGCCCAGCTGTGATGCTCGGTGAACCATTCCTTAAGTTTAGGTTTGGTCTCCTCGATGTAGAGAAGACCACATCGGAAGCACCTGATGCAGTCAGCTGTATTGGAAGAGAGGCAGGTGAACCTCTGTCTCACCTGAAAGGACTGTTTGGGGCCATGGATGGAGGTGAGGGGGTTGGTCTACTGGCAGGTCTTGCATCTTTTCCGGTTGCAGGCGAAGGTGCCTGAGGGTTTCGGGGAGGTTGGTAGGGAGAGTGATGCAAACGAAGGACTGTTGAAGGGAATGGTCCTTGCGGAAGGCAGAGAGGAGTGGGGAAGGAAGGTGTTCTTGGTTGTAGGGTCTAGTTGGAGTTGACGGAAGTGTCTAAGGATGATGCATTGGATGGTGAGACTGGTGGGATAGTAGGTGAGGACATGGGGGACTCTGTCTTTGTTGCATTGGGAATGGGGGTGTTTAGAGCAGTGGAACAGAGGTGGTGCAGCAGAGGGCTGTTTGGATGACCAGAGGGAGGAAAAGCACATTGTTTAAAATAAGTGGATATCTGGGATGCTCATGAGTGGAATGTCTCCTTGTCCGAGGCGGAGGAATTGGGAGAATGGGATGGAGTTCTTGCAGGATACTGGGTAGGAGGAGGTGTAGTCCAGGTAGTTATGGGAGTCTGTGAGTTTGGAGTAAATGTCCGTCTGGAGACTGTCACTGGACTTGGAAATGGAGAGGTCGAGAAAGGGGAGGGAGGTGTCTGAGATGAACCAAGTGAATTTGAGGGCGGGTAGGTGATTATGGGCGAAGTCGATAAACTGCTCCAGTTCAGCCTGGGTGCAGGACGCTGATGTAACAATGTGGTCTTCCTTTCCTCACCTACCACCCAACCAGGCCCCGAACTGTCCTTCCAGGTAAGACAGAGGTTCACCTGCCTCTCTTCCAATCCAGTTTACTGTATCAGGTGCTCCCGATGTGGTCTTCTCTACATTGAGGAGACCAAACCTAAACTTAGGGAGCATTTCGCTGAGCATCGCAGCTGGGCCCTTAGGAGCCGACCGGATCTTTCAGTCCCCTTCCCAATCCCTTTCCGACATGACCATTCTTGCCACAATGAACCAAACTGCAAATTGAGGGACAACAGCTCATCTTCCACCTGGGCAGCCTACAGCCCGGAGGACTCAACATTGAGTGCTCCAATTTCAAATAACCTCCCTCCTCATCCCCGACTCCCTTCCCAGCCCCTCCCCCTTTCTTCCACTCCTCTCTGCCACCAACCAGATTCATTCCTCTCATTGACCAACCAGGTCATACCCTCTGCCTGTCTTCACCTATCCCCACTTCACCACACTACTCCTGCCACCCCCTTTATCTGCAGCTCCCCCGACACCCACCCTCAGTCCTGAAGAAGGATTACACCCGAAACAGCGACTTTTCCACCTCCTGATGCTGCCTGGCCTGCTGTGTTCTTCCAGCCTCTTGCCTGTTTACACTGGTTTCCAGCATCTGCAGTTTTTTTTGTCTCTTATCCTCTATGCATGCCAGTACCATTCTATTCCACCTGAATCACCACTGAGGACTTGTTTTGGATTGTGCTTAATTTGGTTCTTCCCCTCCAACTTTATTGTCATGGATGGCCCTGCCAGAAGTTGAGAACTCCTGATAGCATCACTGACAGGATCAATGAACACTCAGGCCACTCCACCGTAACAAGGTGGTAATCCACAGAAAGGGAACAATGGCACATGCTTAGTTGGTGACTTACAACAAAAATGTGTCCCAGTGAGAAAGAAGAAATCTAGGCAGGGGACATTCCAAACATGTTTAACCAAATTTGGAGATGCCAGTGTTGGACTGGGGTGTACAAAATTAAAAATCACACAACACCAGGTTATAGTCCAACAGGTTTGTTTGGAAGCACTAGCTTTCGGAGCACCGCTCCTTCATCAGGTGATAGTGGAGAATAAGATTGTAAGACACACACACTCAGAACCTCTCTCATACATTCACACATACACTCCCATACACACCCTCTCACAGACTTAAACCCTTTTACACTCACAGTCACACACATACACACACCCTCTCACAGACACTCATAACCCCCCCACCCACATGTACACATACACATGTAAGTTTGTGGGGTGAATTTGTACTTGCAGAATTATATTGTATTTTGCTCAAACACTGCGTGAATCCATGTAAGATTCTGTAAATCCATCTGTCTGACCATTGTGGCACAGAAAGCCTCAGAGGGGGTTAACACTTTCAATACCTTATCTGGGTCAACATGACACCAATTGTTAAAGTGCATTTGAGAATGTAACTTTTAAAAAATGTTTTGTGATTTACATATGGAAGAACTGAAACCAACATGGTCATTCTAAAAGATGAGAGACTTAACAAACAATCCGGGTCTTTTTCAATATATAGTTTCAGTTACATCACACTAAACATTTGCTATAAATTCTGTGTCTTACAATCTTATTCTCCACAATCACCTGATGAAGGAGCAGTGCTCCGAAAGCTAATGTTTCCGAATAAACCTGTCAGACTATAACCTGGTGTTGTGTGATTTTTAACTATGTTTAGCCAGGAAAGTCAAGTTGAAAATAATAACATGTGATAAAGGCTAGTGGTAAAGCCAAAGAACTGGGAAAGTTTTAAAAGCCACCAAAAAAAAACTAAAAACATGGAGAAAGTAAATTCAAAGGGGAAACTTGCATGGAAACCGGGCCAATCAGCAAGAGCCTGTTTAGATGCATAATAAGGAAGAAAGAGGCGAAAGTAAACAGAGGGCTGAGAGAACAAGGCTGGGAAAACAATAATGGAGAACCAGAAAATGGCAGAGGAGTTGAATACTTTGCCTTCCAATAACATTCTAATAACATTCGAAATAAAACATAAATAATCAAGGACTAAAAGAGAGAGAGCAAATACATAACTACCCCCAGAGGAAATGTACTATGGAAACTAATGGAATTAAAAGCCAATAGGCTGCCAGACCTGATAGGATGTGAAATGAAGTAGCTACAGAGATAGTGAGTGCGCTGGTAGTAATCTTTCAAGAATCCTGAGCTTCTGGAAAAGTTGCAGCGAATTGGAAAACAGTCAACTAATTATTCTAAAGGGGATTAGTCAATTCCCTGACTAATCATATTATGGGTGACCAAACAGGTAGATGAGAGTAAACCGGCTGATGTGGTGTATATGGATTTCAGGAAGGTGTTTGATAAGGTTCCCCACAGTAGGCTATTATACAAAATGTGGAGGAATGGGATTGTGGAAGACATAGCAGTTTGGATCAGTAATTGGCTCGCTGAAAGAAAACAGAGGATTATAGTTGATGGAACATGTTCATCTTGGTGTCCAATTACTAGCGGCGTCCCGCAAGGGTCGGTGTTGGGTCCACTGCTGTTCGTCATTTTTATAAATGACCTGGATGAGGGCTTAGAAGGGTGGGTTAGTAAATTTACAGGTGACACTAAGGTCGGTGGAATTGTGGATAGTGACGAAGGATGTAGTAGGTTGCAGAGAGACATAGATAGGATGCAGAGCTGGGCTGAGAGGTGGCAAATGGAGTTTAATGTGGACAAGTGTGAGGTAATACACTTTGGCCGAAGTAATCAGAATGCAAAGTACTGGGCTAATGGTAGGATTCTTGGGAGTGCAGATGAGCAGAGAGATCTCGGTGTCCGTGTACACAGATCCCTGAAAGTTACCACCCAGATTGACAGGGTTGTTAAGAAGGCATACAGTGTTTTGGCCTTTATTAATAGAGGGATTGAGTTCCAGAACCAGGAGGTTATGCTGCAGCTATACAAAGCTCTGGTACGGCCGCACTTGGAGTATTGTGTACAGTTCTGATCACCACATTAAAGGAAGGATGTAGAAGCTTTGGAAAGGGTGCAGAGGAGATTTACTAGGAGGTTGCCTGGTATGGAAGGAATGTTTTATGAGGAAAGGCTGAGGGCCTTGAGACTGTTCTCATTAGAGAGAAGAAGGTTGAGAGGTGACTTAATATAGACATACAAGATAATCAGAGGGTTAGATAGGGTGGACAGGGAGAGCCTTTTTCCAAGTATGGGGACGGCAAACACGAGGGGACACAACTTTAAAGTGAGGGGAGATAGGTATAAGACAGATGTCAGAGGCAGTTTCTTTACTCAGAGGTAGTAAGGGTATGGAATGCTTTGCCTGCATCGGTAGTAGATTCGCCAAGTTTAAGTGCATTTAGGTCATCATTGGACAGACAAATGGACGTACATGAAATAGTGTAGGTGGGATGGGCTTCAGATTAGTATGACAGGGCGGCACAACATCGAGGGCCGAAGGGCCAGTACTGCGCTGTAATGTTCTATGTTCTATGTTCTGTGGGTCTGCAACAGTGCAGGAAGTTAGCTCACTACCACCATTTCAAGGACAGCTAGGGATGGCAATGAATGCTGGCCAGCCAGTGACGTGCATGTCCCACAAGTGACTTAAAAATAGCTAGTCCTCTAATATTCTCTTATTGGGAATTATTTTTAGATTCTTTTATAAAAAAATGTAATAGCAGAGCAATTAAAAGTATATAGTCAACAAGGCTTCATGAAGGGGAAATTGTGCCTGACAACTTGTTAAAAATTCTTTGAAGAGATATCAAACAGAAACCAGTGGAAGTGGTATATCTGGACTTCCAGGAGACATTTGAGAAGTGCAGCATGTTCGGCTACATAATAAGGTAAGAGCCCGAAGTGTTGGGATAGGATATTCACCTGGATAATAGAAAGGGAGAGTTGGGATATGAGGAACATTTCCAGAAGGGCAACCTATAACTAGTGGTGTGCCATGGGGACCAGAGCTCAAGCTGCAATTACTTACAATGTGTATTAATGACTTGGATGAAAAAAATAAATGCCAAGTGTGCAGATAACACAAAAATCAATAGGAATGCAAGTGGTGAAGATGACTGGAAGGTTTGAGTGCTAGGGATAGGCTCAATAGGCTGCTTTTGTTTTCCCAGGAGCATCAAAGTCTGATGAAAAGTTAATAAAATTATGAGGGGCATGGAGAGAGTGAATAGACAAGGCCTTTCCCCCAGGGTAGCAGAGTCTAAAACTAGGCGGCATAAGTTTAAAGTGAGAGGGGTAACATTTTCATGCAGTGGTTGGCATCTGTATGGAAAGAGTTGCCAGAAAGAATCATGGAGTTGGGTATAATTGGAATATTTAAAAGGCATCTGAATGAGTGTATATATATATATATATATATATATATAAGCAAGGTTTAGAGTGATATTTAGAGTGAAATGTTGGCAAATGGGACTAGGATATCTGGTCAGCGCAGACAAGTTGAACTGAAGGGTCTGTTTCCATGCTGTGTGTCTATAGACAGGTTAAGCAAGTGGGTGGAAGTTTGGCAGATGTACGATGAAGTAGAAAATTGTTAGGTTGTGCACTTCAGAAGGAAGAATAGAAAAGCTGAATATTATTTAAAAGGAGAAAGACTGTTGAAAGCTACAAAACAGAGGGATTTGGGAGTCCTTGAGCATAAATCACAAAAAGCTACCATATAAGTATTACATTAATGGAAAAGACAAATGGAATGTTTGCCTTACAAATATAAGGAAGTCTTGCTAAAACTATAGAAGGCTCTGATAAGACCACACCCAGAATACTGTGAACAAGTTAGGTGCCCTTATAGAACATAGAACAGTACAGCACAGAACAGGCCCTTCAACCCACGATATTGTGCCGACCATTGATTCTCATGTATGCACCCTCAAATTTCTGTGACCATATGCATGTCCAGCAGTCTCTTAAAAGTCCCCAATGACCTTGCTTCCACAACTGCTGCTGACAACACATTCCATGCTCTCACAACTCTCTGTGTAAAGAACCCGCCTCTGACACCCCCTCTATACTTTCCTCCAACCAGCTTAAAACTATGACCCCTCGTGTTAGCCATTTCTGCCCTGGGAAATAGTTTCTGGCTATCGACTCTATCTATGCCTCTCATTATCTTGTATACCTCAATTAGGTCCCCTCTCCTCCTCCTTTTCTCCAATGAAAAAAGTCCGAGCTCAGTCAACCTCTCTTCATAAGATAAGCCCTCCAGTCCAGGCAGCATCCTGGTAAACCTCCTCTGAACCCTCTCCAAAGCATCCACATCTTTCCTATAATAGGGTGACCAGAACTGGATGCAGTATTCCAAGTGCGGTCTAACCAAAGTTTTATAGAGCTGCAACAAGATCTCACGACTCTTAAACTCAATCCCCCTGTTAATGAAAGCCAAAACACCATATGCTTTCTTAACAACCCTGTCCACTTGGGTGGCCATTTTAATGGATCTATGTACCTGCATACCAAGATCCCCCTGTTCCTCCACACTGCCAAAAATCCTATCCTTAATCCTGTACTTAGCCTTCAAATTTGACCTTTCAAAATGCATCACCTCGCATTTATCCAGGTTGAACTCCATCTGCCACCTCTCAGCCTATCTCTGCATCCTGTCAATGTCCCGCTGCAGCCTACAACAGCCCTCTATACTGTCAACGACACCTCCAACCTTTGTGTCGTCTACAAACTTGCTGACCCATCCTTCAATCCCCTCATCCAAGTCATTAATAAAAATTACAAACAGTAGAGGCCCAAGGACAGAGCCCTGTGGAACACCACTCACCACAGACTTCCAAGCTGAATGTTTTCCTTCTACTACCACTCGCTGTCTTCTGTTGGCCAGCCAATTCTGTATCCAGACAGCTAAGTTCCCCTGTATCCCATTCCTCCTGACCTTCTGAATGAGCCTACCATGGGGAACCTTATCAAATGCCTTGCTATACATCACATCCACAGCTCGACCCTCATCACTTTTCTAGTCACATCCTCAAAGAACTCGATAAGGTTTGTGAGGCATGACCTGCCCCTCACAAAGCTGTGTTGACTGCATTTAATCAAGCCATGCTCTTCTAGATGGTCATAAATCCTATCCCTCAGAATCCTTTCTAACACCTTGCAGACGACAGACGTGAGATCTTACTGGTCTGTAATTGCCGGGGATTTCCCTATTTCCTTTCTTGAAGAGATGAATTACATTTGCCTCTCTCCAGTCCTCAGGTACGACTCCAGTGGAGAGCGAGGATGCAGATCTTCGCAAGTGGCGAAGCAATTGCATTTCTCGTTTCCCAAAGCAGCAGAGGACAAATCTGGTCCAGGCCTGGCGACTTGTCAATCTTAATGTTTGACAAAATTTTCAGCACATCAGCTTCCTCTATCTCTATCCATTCCAGCATGCACACCTGCTCTTCAAAGGTTTCATGCACTACAAAGTTCGTTTCTTTCGTAAAGACAGAAGCAAAAAACTCATTTAGGGCTTCCCCTACCTCCCCAGACTCCACACACAAATTCCCTATGCTATCCCTGATCGGCCCTACTCTTTCTTTGACCATTATCTTATTCCTCACATAAGTGTAAAATGCTTTTGTGTCTCCCTAATCTGTTCTGCCAAGCCTTTCTCGTGCCCCCTCCTGGCTCTCCTCAGACCATTTTTAAGCTCCTTCCTTGCCTGTCTGTAATCCTGTAGAGCTGAGCTTGACCCTAGCTTCCTCCACCTTATGTAAGCTACCATTTTCCTTTTGACGAGAAGCTCCACTGCTCTCGTCATCCAAGGTTCTTTTAGCTTACCCCTTCTTGCCTGTCTCAGAGGGACATATTTATCCATCACTCGCAACAACTGTTCCTTAAACAGTCTCCACATATCTATAGTGCCTTTACTATGGAACAATTGCTCCCAGTCCATGCTTCCTAACTCATGTCTAATCGCATCATAGTTTCCTCTTCCCCAATTAAATATCCTCCCATTTTGCCTAATCCTCTTCTTCTCCATAGCTATGTAGAATGTGAGGCAGTTGTGGTCACTGTCACCAAAATGCTCTCCCACCACAAGATCTGATACCTGTCCTGGCTCGTTTCCGAGCACCAAGTCTAGAATGGCCTCTCCCCTCGTCGTCCTGTCAACGTACTGAGTTAGGAAACCCTCCTGAACACACCTTACAAAAACAGCTCCATTCAAATCTCCTGCTCGAAGGAGGTTCCAATCAATATTGGGAAAGTTAAAGTCACCCACTACAACAACCCTACTACGTCCAACGCTACCACGTCCACAAAATCTGCCGACCTATGCTTTCTTCAATCTCCCTGCTGCTATTGGGGGACCTGTAGTAAACCCCTAATGAGGTGACTGCTCCTTTGCTGTTCCTAATTTCCACCCATACTGACTCGGTAGGCAGATCTTCCTCGACAATGGAAGCTTCTGTAGCTGTGATACCCTTCATGATTAGTAGTGCTACACCCCCTCTTCTTTCCCCCCCACCCTCCCTATTCTTTTTAAATGCTCTAAATCCTGGAACATCCAGCAACCATTCCTGTCCCTGAGAAACCCATGTCTCTGTTATGGCCACAACATTATAGCACCAGGTACTGATCCATGCTCTAAGTTCATCACTTTCATTCCTGATACTCCTTGCGTTAAAGCAAACACACTTTATCTGATCCCTTGGTTCCTTCCCAGGAAAATCCTTCCCACTAGCTGGTCTACCTCTTGCTATGGCCTCATGTGCATCAACTCCCACCTCCGGTATACAGCTCAGGCTCCCACCCCCCCTGCCATGCTAGTTTAAACCCTCTCGAACTACTCGAGCAAACCTTCTAAGGAAAGATATATTAGCATCGGAATTAGTCCAGGGAAGGACTAAGTTGATTCCAGCTATGGAAGGATATTCTTTTGAAAAGTTGAGTAAATTGGGCCTGGACCTACTGCAGTGTAGAAGAAGGAGAAGCAACTGTAATGATGATTCTTAGGGTGCTTGATAGTATATATACTGTGATGATGCTGCTACTTTAACCAGGTTCTGTTGTTTTTGACTTTTTTTCAGAAAGGTCGTAAAAGCACAGACCCCGAAAAGTTTAGGTTTGAAGGTTTTTAGGGCTAGTCCAATTAGAGATAACAGATACTGCCTCAGGAAAAAGGCTTTCAAGTTTAAAAAAAAATTCTTGTGCAATGGAAGGACAGTGGCCAGTTCTCCCAGCTCAGCTTTTCTCTGGAAAGCAGTCAGGCAGTTTTAAAACAGCTGGACCCTAAGAAGCAGGTCCAGGCTCATCCTCCTATTCCTCTGGCTTCTCTCCTGTAAGATCCTGTGTTTGACTTTATCTTTTGTGCCAAGGGGTGTTTATGGGGATTGTTGCATTATTCAGTACAGCATCATTAAGTTGGGATGATCTGTTGGATTTTCAGATAGGTTAAGTTTCATAGATCATAGAGTCCCTACAGTGTGGAAACAGACCCTTCGGCCCAACAAGTCCACACTGACTCTCCAAAGAGTAACCCATCCAGACCCATTCCCCTACCCTACATTTCCCCCGATTAATGCATCTAACCTACACATCCCTGAAAACTATGGGCAGATTTAGCAAGGCCATTTCACCTAACTTACACATCTTTGGACTATGGGACGGACCAGAGCATCCGGAGGAAACCCATGCAGACACGGGGAGAATGTGCAGACTTCACATGGATGGTTGCCCATGGCTAGAATTGAACCCGGGTCCCTGGCGCCGTGAGGCAGCAGTGCTAACCACTGAGCCACCGTGCCACCCCATTATTCGGTATCCTGTTCTCTTTTGTTTGTGTTTCATTCGGTAATCTTGTAAATAAATTCTGTTTTGTTTACAACTATATGGTTTGACCAACTGCATTCCTCCTGGAATATTCACATTATACCTGCTTAAAACAACTAGCAAACTGAAGGTCTGGGCTACTATCTTGAAATGTTATGAGGGGGTCTGGCCTGGTCCATAAATTGCCTGCCTCCCTTGACATCAGGAACCTGGGGGCCCTAGACAGCTGAGCTGGGAGAACTGGCCACTGTCCTTCCATTGCACAAGTATTTTTTTTTAAACTTGAAAGCCTTTTTCTTGAGGCAGTATCTGTTAGCTCTAATTGGACTAGCCCTAAAAACCTTCAAACCTAAACTTTTCGGGGTCTGTGCTTTTACACAAAGGTTGCTTCCCCTTGTGAGAGAGCACAAAACCAAAAAGATCATTTCAGACCAATGGGTGCTCAGTTAGGACAGAGATGAGAAGAACTTTCTTCTTTCAAAAGGTAATGAGTCTGTGGAATTCTTTACACAGAGGGCTGTGGATGTTGGGCTTTAAGTATATTCAAAGCTGAGGTACATTGCTAACCATTAAAGGAATCAAAGGTAATGAGGATAAGGCAGGAGTGAATAGCACAGCAGATTTGTTGGATAGAATGGCCTATGTCTGTTCTCATGTCTTATTAATGTAGCAATCTACAGCTATCAAGCATCAAAGCTGTATTGTCATAGCAGTGCTGGGAACCTCGTATCCAGACGAATATACTTCCCTATATTTATATTCTAGTCTCTTAGAAATAAAGGCAAACACTCCACTTGCCTTTCCTATTAACTGCAGAAACTTGTATGCTAGCTTCTTGTCATGTGATTTTTAAACGTAACTGGCCTGATTGGGCAGGAGATGGGCCAAGCCTTCAATCAGAGACATCAAGCACTTCCTAGAGTTCAGAGCTGCACAGTTTGTACCCACAGCAAAGGCGGGTGGCAGCCATGACAGGGAATGCTGTTGCCTTGCTGGAGAGAGCAGGCAGCTCTCAAAAGGAACATACAGACTGAGATGCTATGTCACGATGGACACCAAGCTAAGGGGGCAGTGCTTTACCCAACACCTTTTGACCTGTCAAATTTCAACAGAAATGTACAGGTGGTAACTGTTACAACACGGGGTAAACCCTCCTATATAATTTTTAAAAATGCAACACAGACAAGATTTATCCCATGCAGTAATCTGTAAACTTTGAGTGGCCAAGAACTAAAGTAAAAATTAACCATTTTATTTCTTAAAATATAACATAGAATAATTAACTAACGACTATTTGCAATTCCTTGCTCTAACCTAACTTTACCTTCCCTTCTATAATACTAGCCCAATAAAACTCCCAATTAAGATTTACAGGAAAATTTTAATTTTAAACCTAGCAAGTGGTCACATCTCTTTATCTTCGTTGGTAGATTGGCTGTCCAGGTCAATGTTGAGGTTTTTCTCTGTTCAAACTCCTTCTCTAGACAGGTACCTCTCAGAGAGTTCTGACTAGCAGTCTACAGCTGTTGGTCTGGTGGCAGTTCTCCTCCCAACTATTCAATTTTCCCCAGTCTTATACCCCAAAGCATTGGATTGTGTCATTGGCTTTTAAGATTGTCAATATACTCAATTCAAACTTGATTGGAATTTAATATTTTCCTGGGTATAAATTAAACTGATTGACCTAATTCAAATCTGTTTTGTTGTTTCTAGGCAACCAGCTACTCCAGTGCACTAATTGCAAACACCGTGCACTAATTGCAACAAATAGTTAATCTTCAATTGGAAAAAAGATTTAGATTCCTATCCTGCAGGCTCTGCTCTTTGAGGGCCAGTTAATTGGTGATGGGTTGTTTTCTCATTCCTTCTGCCCTCTTAGACCTTTTGAAAATTACAAACTGTCCCAGAGGCGTGGAATTCAAATTATGGACACACCCATTCCACTCCCTGTAACTTGAAAAACCAGTCCCAGAATTATGTAATTAGATTTATTGAATTTCTTCCCAGACAGGAGGATTTTACCTTTCTTACTTAAATTTTAAGTATTTCTAAATAGTCTAGCTTCTCTTATTTAACCTCTTACTAACCTATGCTAATTTATCATTCTTACATTGCTTTCTGGTTCTTCTGCCTTCTGTTTTCTGTTTCAGGCAAGCCTTGCAAACTAGGTTTAAGTCAAGTAAAATCAACAGATTCAAAGTTTCAGTCAGGAAACGTGACTTAGCTAAATATATTGTTCTGCATCGATCCAGGCCGGTAAAAATGAGCTTCATGACTATTAGATTTACAGTTAAGCCCGCATCTGCATCCCTTAAACAAAATTAAAAAGTTCTGGTGAAATTCAACAGCATCAGTGGAGAGACAAACAGAGTTAACATTTTGTGTCTAATGTGAACTGAAAGGAGCTGGAATCTTATTTTTTTGTGCTGTAAACAGAGAGGGAGGAGTGAGTGGAACAGATGGTGAGGGTGCCTCGAGCAAAAAACACAAGAGTTACTAATGGTGGTGGGAGAGAAGACAGAGATGTATAAAGGATGTAAATGATAGAGAAAATGGGTCTGCTCCTCCACTGTGAGTCAATTTTGTGTGTGTATGTGTGTGTGTGTGTGCGTGTGTGTGCGTGGCTGTGTGCATGGTGGAGGATATAAGAAAAATGAAGGTTACAGAGGTCATGTTCTGAAATAATGGAATTCAGTATTGAGTCCTAGAGGTTGTAATGTAACAAGTGGAAAATATGGTGTTGTTCCTCGAGCTTGTGTTGAGCTTAGTTGGATCATTGCAGCAAACTCAGGTCAGAAATGTTAGCATAGGAGAATGATGTCTTCTTAAAAATGGCAAGCAACTAGGAAGTCATAGCCATTCCTGCAGACAGAGCAGAGTTTCTGCATTGGATCTTGCCAAAGTAAAGGAGACCACAGCAGGGAATGCAGTGACTAGATTGAAAGAAGTACAAGTGAAACACTGCCTCACCTAAAAGGTGTGTTTGGGGCCTTGCAAGGTGAGGAGTGTAGTTGGTTCTCTTTGAACAGCTGTGGGAGGTTAAAAGAGAGGAATGTTTGGCGTATGGGATTGCAGATGCCAAATAAATGGGATTGCAGATGCCAAATAAATCTCGCACTGTCCTGAACCCTAGGCAAAGTGGAACCTTCATGCTAACATGTGTAATGATCTCACCTATTCTGTTTTAATATCGGCAGGTTTTTATATTTTCAATTTGAGACATCCGGACAGACCCTCTGTCAAATTTATTTATTTCTTTGCACTTCAGGTCTTCAGAGTTCCTGAGCCTGGGAGACTGGAAATGGCTGTTCATTGATGACAGTTTGCTGTTTAGAAAAGTGTTTTCCTGCATCAATCAGGGCCTAGACTTTACCAGTTCATGAGGGTCCTGGCCTCAAGAACGATAAAGAGTTGAAATTTCCAGTGTCCAAGCTTTGAGACGGATTCTGTGAGCTAACTGACTCCATCATTGTACTTCTGTCAGCCTTAATATTGCCATTTTCCATCCCATCTAGAGACTTACTTTTCCATGATTACCCAGCTTTTGCCTCCATCTTGAATTCTATCCAAACCTTTCCTTTTGAAGTTAGTAGATAATCAAACACAGTCAAGGTTTGAGTTTGTGGGTAAAATTCTCAACTATGTCAGATTATTAAGGTTCATAATTTGCACTCTAGAGACTCCAGCATAGCCTTTTGATGCTGTGCTGATGGAATTTTGCACTGTCAGAAATGTCTTTTGGAAGACATGTTAAATTATGGCCCCTTCCACTTTTCTAGGCACATGATCTCATGGGACTATCTCAAAGATGAGTGGGGTGGTGGTGGTGGGGGGGGGGGGGGGGGGGGGGGGGGTGAGGTGGGGAAGGAGAGTGCATGGAGAAGGAGGAGGAGGAATGAGGTTTCTCCAGGATTATGATCAATATTTCTCCATCAAACAGTATCACAAATAGATTACTTTGTCCTTGCCATATTACTATTTATATTCTTTAGAACATCACAACAATTGAGTAGTTTCATAATCACTGATTTGAGTTTTTAAGTCCAGATTGAATTAATTGCTTGAATTGAAGTTCCCCGGTTGGTGGTGGGATTTGTGTTCATGCATCTCAGTCTTATTGGTAACTGAACCACACCACTGCCATACTTCATTCATTACTCTTTGGTCTCATAACCCCCTTTTGGAACATGAGCTAAATAAAATGGAAGACAGCACATTACAGCCGGTACAGGTACAATGGGATGAATGGCCTCCTCTGCGCCATTAACAATTCTGAAGGTCCCATCAGATGTGATTCTGCTGCAAGGGGTCAACATCTTATTGAGAATGTGACATTCTGCTTCTTGGTAAGCACCAGGTGGAGGAGGGGTTAAGAGAGGGCAGGATGGTGTTGGAGACCTATGCTTCACTCACTTAGGACAGGGGAACCTTGGCAGAGGCACAGTCCTTGCTTCCATTTCCAGAGACTTTGAGTGATTCTCAGACCAGGTTTTTAGCCTCCACCATGTTTGGGAGCGAGAATGAGCTCCAGTGGTGTTGAGAGCCGGTTCCTTGGCTCCAGGATTGTTATGTGGCAGGAAGCCAACTCAGATCTTTTTTGATGAATCACATAAGGCCAATAAGAGGAAACTATCTAGGGCCCCCAGGTTCCTGCATGTCGAGGGAGGCAGAGTAGCGTGAGGAGAGCTGCAGCCTCCTCCAAAGGGTGCTCCCTCCTTATAATCTAACATGCACAGAACTAAACCTGTAGAATGTTAAAGTGATCTCACTCACAGCCACCTCCACTGCATTTATCCCCTCCCCTCTATCCCCTCATTCCCAGCTCCTTTTGGTTTACCAAAATCTGACAGTCTGTAAAAATGTTCAAACAGCGTAATCTTCCTTTTATTTATGCAAGCACACTTTGGTTTCAATGATTCAACCTTAGCAAACAACGGGAATGCAGAAAGAAATGTTTATGTGGGACTTACCTCTTTGCTGGAGAACAAGGTTGGTCAATCTATCAAAACCCTTGAGCTAGAAAAAGAAACACTAAATCAACAAACTTTAAATATAGTTCACTCAATGCATCACTACACTCACTGCGACAAGAGGAATGCTATGCAAGACGTTTGGAAGCTTGCCCAGCAATGTGATTTTTTGGATGATTTGCTCAGCCATCTCTTCAGCCAACTCACTTCTTTCATTATGTCTCTGTCTGCCACACTCCCTCATCTCATTCTCTTCAAACCTCTCATCAACTCTTGCATGTCTTTTGTCATTCTCTCACTGCTGCTATTGTTCTTTTTTCACTCTCTCTTGTTCCCCTTTTCTTCAGTCTCACTGAGTGGAATCTTACAGGGGTCTGAGTGACATGGGCTATGGAGAGGTGGATGGCAGAATTGGGAAATAATGAAGCAGTGAGGCCTATCTCGACATCAAGATCATCTTCCTTCTCACAAGCAGTGAGTCACACTTCACCTGGTGAAGGAGCAGCACTCCGAAAGCTTGTGATTTCAAATAAACTTGTTGGACTACAACCTGGTGTCATTTGACTTCTGACTAGGAAAAGGTAGTATTTATGCTGATGGAGCTGGAGTAATGGATCAGCGGAGAGAGAGCCCAGAGAGAAAGAGACAAAGATATGGTAAGTATTCAAAAGTATTGGGATAATAAACCAGAGAAGAAAAGAAGCTAGATAAGTGTTAATGGGGCAAAAGTGAAGACTGCAGATGCTGGAAACCAGAGTTTAGATCAGTGGTGCTGGAAAAGCAGGTCAGGCAGCATCCGTGAAGCAGGATAATTGATGTTTCGGGCAAAAGCCCTTAATCAGGATGAAGGACTTTTGCCTGGAACATCGATTTTCCTGCTCCTTGGATGCTACCTGACCTGCTGTGCTTTTCCAGCATCACTCTGATCTAAACAAGTGTTAATAGGGGCTATGGATAGGTGAAAATGGGTTAGCTGTGCTAAATGTCATGACAGGTCTTTTGGTGTGGAGATGGGTAAAGGAGGAGTTCAGGTTCTAAGATGATTGAATTCGATATTGAGTCCTAGAGGTTGCAGGGTCCCCAGTCGGAAGATGAGATGTTGTTCTTCTAGCTTGTGCTGAGGCTTGATGGAACGCTGACACAGGCCTGCAACAGAGATGTTGACCAGGGAACATGGTGGTGTGTTGAGGTGGCAGGCAACTGGAAACTCAGGGTCATTTTTACAGACAGAATGTAGGCGTTCCACAAAAACATTCACCTGTTTTGATTTGTGTTTCATTTTCCCAGTGTAGAGGATACCACACTGTGAGCAGCGAATACAGTCGACTGGATTGAGGGAAGTGCAGGTAAAGCGCTGCTTCATCTAGAAGGTGTGTCTGGAGCCTTGGAAACTGAGGTGGGAGGAAGTAAATGGGCAGTGTTGCATTTTCTGTGGTTGTAGGGGAAGGTGGCCTGGGGTTGTGGGGGAACTGATTGGAGGAGGAGTGGACTAGAAGGGACAGTTCTTGTGGAAGGCTAACAGTGGAGGTGAATGCTGTCTGGCTGTGGCATCCCACTGGAGTTGCCTGTTTATAATCCTTTGGATGAGGAAAGTAAGGGTATGGAAAGTAAGGACCCTATTGTTGTTGTGGGAGGAGAGAGAGAGGTCAGAGCAGAAGAGCAAGAAATAGGTCAGACTCGCCTTTGAGCCCTGCCAACCACAGGAACAGGGAATCTTCAGTTGATATAAAAGGTGAACAGTTCTGCCGTACTCCTTGTCAAGACAGATGTAGCAGAAATGGAGAAACTGGAAGCAGGGTTTGGGAATGTGTAGTCATTTACTTCCCTTTTCTATATCTCTTAGCCTTTTGATTTTATTTCTGAGCTCTCCTCCGCGATGCCACCTCCCCCCAGCAGAGTCTTACATTTTTCTCCTCTCCCAGGAAACACCATCAAATTTCTTTTCAGCTGCAGACATTATCAGCTCGAAGATGTCTGCACTTGCCATTAGCAGCAATGGTTTGCTCCATGCTTCTTTTTCTGAGTCCTCAGCATAGGGGCTGGATTTGCCAATGGTGATGGTGTGAGGAATTAGGAGTGGGTTGTCCATTCAGCTGAACATGTCAAATCTTGACCCTGGAGGTTTGTGGATTCTCTGATGCTGAATGTATTTAAGACTGGGATAGACACAAACTTCATCTCTCAGAGAATCAAGAGATATAGGGAGCAGACGCAAGGGTGGAATAGAAACCCAAGATTAGCCATGATGATATTGAATGGTGGAGCAGGTTCAATGGGCCATATGGCCTATTGCTGTTCCAATGTAATGCATTGCTTTGAATTAAGAATCATTTGGCCATTTAGCAGCTGCTGATTGGGAGGTGGCCGGCTACCTTAGGTAGGGGTGAGTCACTGAACCCAGTCGGGGGTCTAGGTTGGGATGTCAGGTTGGGATGTCAGTTTGGGATGTCAGTTTGGAGAGGAGTTATGCCATAATCTGAAAATTGGTCAGATTCACCAATTCAAAGCCCCTTGCCCTCTCACTCTCTTGTTATTTATTTATTTGGAAACTTGGGTATTGTTGAAAACAAGTGATTTTGCTGCAACATTTCAATTTTGCACTCATTTGGACAATTTGCAAGAATGCCAATTTAAGGGGAGAAGCAACACTTATAATTCGTAAGAAAAGAGTGCTGGTTGGTATCTTATTGGTAGAATTGTTTACATGAAGAATGCACCCATTAGTGATGACCAACAGCACATTGCCAAGTTTTGTTTAAATATTAAACCAGGCAGGTCAACTCTGAACTATCAGGACATTGCCTTGAGAAATAAACAAGCAAATGGCTGTCGGCTAGTTTGTTGATTTGAAGCAGGCACCCTTCAGTTCTGAAGAAGAGTTATATTGCACCCAAAATGTTAACTATGGTTTCATTTCCACCGATGCTGCCCAACCGATGCTAAGTTTCTTCCAACTGTTTCTGTGTTAGTCCGTAAAAAAAGAATGTTTGTCTTGTCTGACCTATTTGTGAATGAATGACTGTGTGTGTGTTTGGATTTAAAGGAGATACAGTTTAATTTATATATCTGTAATTAATAAACTGTTTTTGCTACATGACACAGAGAAAGTTTGTTACAATGAATAAGTATTTTTTAATTTCTTGGTCATTGATGAAACCTGGTTGTGAGTTTTTTATCATCGTCAACAGTGGTCACAGTTAGATAGTAGCCGTCCTTTTTTTTTTAGATTACTTACAGTGTGGAAACAGGCCCTTCGGCCCAACAAGTTCACACCGACCCGCCGAAGCGCAACCCACCCATACCCCTACATTTACCCCTTTAACCTAACACTACGGGCAATTTAGCATGGCCAATTCACCTGACCCGCACATTTTTGGATTGTGGGAGGAAACCGGAGCACCCGGAGGAAACCCACGCAGACACGGGGAGAACGTGCAAACTCCACACAGTCAGTCGCCTGAGTCGGGAATTGAACCCGGGTCTCTGGCGCTGTGAGGCAGCAGTGCTACCCACTGTGCCACCGTGCCGTCCTAGTTGGCCATATTTCACAGTCATGATGACTTGTGGGATAGTAGGGTTTGATTTCCAGCATAATCTTCTCCTCTGGCTAGTGACAGCATGGAGAAGAGGCTGGTAGCAAGTGAGTGGAGTTTGGGACAGAATCAGGCTGTAATATGGAGGAGGAAGGAGGTGAACTTGATTGATCTGAAGTCTGTTGGTTGGAACCTCCCCTCCAGGTCAAATGCAATACCAAGACTGAGAACAGTTTGGTTCAGCCTCAGAGAATTGCCTGGGAATAGAACATAGAGGAATGAATGCTGTCATATCACCAGCTGGCTGGGAGCTTCACCTGGGATCAGTTTTGTTCAGTGACCAAGAAATGAATTCACAACTGAAACAATAGGATTAAAATCATCGATTTAGCCTGAAAGACTGTAGCCCACTTACTAAATCCCCATTATTGTCCCTGGGAGGAAAGAAAAAACTTTGATAACAAATCTTGAAACATTTTGTCTTGCCAAAATCTGCTTTGAAGCATATCTTCTCATAAATGTTGTAAATATTTGTGACAGTTTTAGAGGACTTTAACCAATTACTGGTTGTGAGACATATTAAAACCATTGCTAACAAGACAAGCAATAAGGCATAAAGACATCAGCAGTCATGAAGAGGTCGTGTGGAGGGTGGCACGGTGGCTCAGTGGTTAGCACTGCTGCCTCACAGCATCAGGGACCTGGGTCAATTCCAGTCTCGGGTGGCTGTCTCTCTGGAGTTTGCACATTTTCCCTGGGTCTGTGTGAGTTCTCTTTGTTTGCCCTGGTTTTCTTCCACATTCCAAAGATGTGAGGGTTCAGTGGATTGGCCATGCTAAATTGCCCCATCATGTCCAGGAATGTATAGGTTAAGTGGATTAGCCATGGGAAATGCAAAGTTATGAGGAGCGTGTGGATGGGATTCTCTTTGGAGGGTTGCTGTGGACTCAATGGGTTGAATGGCTTGCTTCCACACTGGAGGGAATCTATGATCATATCTCAATTTTTTTATACAGCACAGCAAAGCACATTTTGCACTATTACAGAATATGAGTCAATGTTGCTGCAATGTAAATACGTGCTTCGGTATTCCTTGGAATGGGAGTAGGAAGGAGATTGGGTTGGGGGCTCCCTAAATAAGATCCCAGCCTGGAGAGCAACCTAACCAACAGAAGTGTCTCCATGTTGGATCGGGCTACTAAGGTATAGCAAGAGCAAGTAGTTTTGTTGTTGCTAGGGTATAGATTGCTAAAGCAGGGGTACAGAGATGTGGCTTGTGGCGTCGATGGAGAGTGGAGAGTACCTTGGTGATTACAACAATCGCTGTGACATTGACGCTGAGGGTAGGGCATGGTGGTTGTGGGTGATGGTAATTTCTGGTTGTGGTGGAAGGGTGGTTGGGCAGGTGTGGGTGGTATCTGAGGTTTTCTATTCATTCATGGGATATGGGTGGTTTTGGCTAGGCCAGCATTTATTGCCCATTCCTAATTATCAGGAGGGCAGTTAAGAGTCAATTATATTGCTGTGAGTTTGGAGTCACATGTAGGCCAGACCAGGTAAGGATGGCAGATTTCCTTTCGTAGAGAGCATTCGTGAACTAGGTAGGTTTGCCAAAAACTGATTCATGGACATCATTAGACTCTGAATTCCAGATGTTTTTTTATTGGATTCAAATTCTACTATCTGTTGTGGCAGAATTTGATCCCCTGTTCCCAGAACACTAGCTGAATTTCTAGATTAATAGTCTAGTGATAATACTACTTGACCATGGGCTCCCAGATTGTATGCGATTTTGGGAGGGTGAGGGGGCGGGTGGTGTCTGATTCTGGGGAGGGAAACAGATTAGCCTGGTGACTGGAAGGAAGCACTCATCTTGGTCCTTAAGCTGCACTGAAAAGATACTCACCTCCACTGTGCTACAGTCCTCAACTGGCCGGTTCCTCAATGCCTGGACAGGTCAAGATTTAAAAAGGAGCATTCAAACCTGAGTCTCACAGCCTTAATCAACTAGTGAAATAATTTATATTTAAATTAATTGCTTTTGTCATCCATTTAATCTACAAAAGCATGCATTCAAGGCTGGTTGAGTTTGGAATTCAAGAGTTTTAGAAGTTTTGCATCCCACAAAACCAAAACCTTAAAAGTTTTTGATTGCTAACCTCTCCATTTGCTTCAGTACAGCACCATCTTAAACAGTGAGGGAACTGGAAGTAATATGTAAATACTCTGTTCAGCAGCCATCTGCTGAACGTGGGTCGGGGAGGTGTGGGGAAATTAGTTTGTTAATTACTTTCAAACATTTTCCTCATCTCTTCTTTGTTGGCTTTCCTTGCAAGGTGCTCGATTATTAGGGTTGCAAAGTTTTGTTGGAGGTTCACTATACAACCTCAGTCTCACTCAGTAAAACAACCTTTACTAATATTTCCAATACTTCATAATTGATAAACAAAACTTTTAAAAAAAAATGACACAACTTTTGCGTGTTTCCCTCCAATGCCCAAGACAGTAAGATTTAATTCCTGGAGAAAGTATGGCTTCTTGGAGGTTTAGTGGCCAAGACAGCCTACCTCCCAGGCATCTGCACAAGTTGATACCAGACTACGCGAATGACAGATCTTTCAATTTATTATCTCTCCTAGTGGGAAAATGCCTGGTTCCCACATTTTCTGGATGTCCCACAAAGCAAGGAGGGCACTTGCCGCAGAAGGTGTAGAATAGTTTATGCTGCAGTTACCACATGTTGGGTTCTGGTTGATCAGAAGGCTCTCCAACTTTTACTGCCTACTATGAGGGCATTTGCCATCAAGTCCTGCTGGAACATACTTAAGCTTTGGGCTAAGGGCTAGAGATCTTACCCCTAGGTCCAACTCCTCAGGTCTCTAGTTCACCTACCCTTCACTGTTGTATAACTAAGGCTCAGTCCATGGGAGTAGGCCTGTATCCTCTTGTTGACCATAAACAAATGTTATTTTACATTAAGTGCTGCTTCTGTGGAACTCACTATATAACATAAAGCTCCACTCCTCTGTGACATGATGGCAGCACATGTGCAACAAAGAGTTTTATTTGTGAACAATAAAAGAGAATTTAATTGCACATCAAAAGTGCGCAAAAATGTTCGCATCTGCCTAACATCTGGCTCATCAACTATACCAAGCAACAGAAGCAGTTAAAGTTTTACTGTTAGTGTAAAGATAGGCATTTGGATTTTTGCTGTGAAGTTAATACATTTATTTTCATTGGAAAACTGAGGTGAGGAGCCAGGTCCACAGTGCATGAGATCATAAAGAAGGAAAGCACAAATATAACATGCTTTCTTTTCTCAGGAATTCCAATGTGCTTTACAAGCTAATTAGAAAAGAAACAAACAAACCCATTGCTCCTTAAATGCTCCTAACACTTCTCCCAGCCAATGAGGTACTTTGGTGGCAAAAACAGAAATTTCCGAAGGAATTCAGCAGGTCTGACAACATCTGTAGAGACAGAAACAGGGTTAATGTTTCACATCCTTCCGCAGATCTGATTTCATAATATTCTAACAGATGAAAGACTCAACAAACAATCATGGTTTTTTTAAATGTATAATTTCAGTTACATCACACTGTAAATTTTTTGCTATAAATTCTGTGTCTTACAATTGTGTCCTCCACAACCACCTGATGAAGGAGCGGCGCTCCGAAAGCTAGTGCTTCCAATTAAACCTGTTGGACTATAACCTGGTGTTGTGTGATTTTTAACTTTCTGCAGATCTGACAATGTCAAAGAAAGGTTGTGTTTAGCTTGATGATGGGGGCAATGGTAGGGAGGTGGTTGGAATGGTGGTGGTGAGGAGATAGCCGGAGACGGAGCTCGGAGAGAGAAAGGGAAAAACTAGCCAGAGAAAGAGATATTATGCCAGGGAAGACAAAAAGCTAGAAGGAGCAGGGGAGAGGGAATAACCAGATAGCTCCTTCAAACATTGAGCACACATAAGCTGAGCTGAATGGCCTTGTCACTGCATTGTAAGATCCTATAGTTCTATGGTAAGTACATAATCTGTTTTCTTCAGCATTGAGTTGGAGCTGAAGAAAGAGTTTCACTTAAGTAATGTTAGGCCAGATCATCTTTCAAGCATTTTGACAACTGAGTTGTGAGGTTATAAATTTTATATGTTATATAACCCTTGTTAAATGTCTCCTGTAACCATTATTTTGAACTCATTAGCTTGGTCTTCTAATAAGTTATTTGTCCTGCAGCATAACTCAAATCTGTCAGAGAATTAAGGGATGAACTCAGATTTCTCCAGTTTCCTCATTTCCCCTCCCCCCACCTTGTCTCAGTCAAATCCCTCGAACTCAGCACCGCCTTCCTAACCTGCAATCTTCTTCCTGACCTCTCCGCCCCCACCCCACTCCAGCCTATCACCCTCACCTTGACCTTCTTCCACCTATCACATTTCCAACGCCCCTCCCCCAAGTCCCTCCTCCCTACCTTTTATCTTAGCCTGCTGGACACACTTTCCTCATTCCTGAAGAAGGGCTTATGCCCGAAACGTCGATTCTCCGGTTCCTTGGATGCTGCCTGACCTGCTGCGCTTTTCCAGCAACACATTTTCAGCTCTGATCTCCAGCATCTGCAGTCCTCACTTTCTCCTCCAGTATTCTAATGCCCAGATAGTTATTGGAGCAGTACAGTGTGCTGGGACAGTGAGGAATTTGAGACGAAGCAGGCTTCATGAGAATTGCTTGGGAATTTGAAGATTCTGATGTGCAATTCTCCTGATTTGGAACACTCTTAAATGTCTGGAGTGATGAAGATCCTGTTTCTGTGAGTTATAATTATAAAGTTAAATAATTAAAAACCTAGGCTAGGTCATGAGTAACAATTAAGCTGAGCAGCTATTTGGCTGACACACACCCACCTGACTATATCAGCGCTCACCAGTTTCTTGGAGACCCAGTCCTACCCACCATCTGGCCACTGTCCCTTGACCATCTGCTACTGCCCTGACATCATCACCCCATCGGCCCCAATACTCCAAACCTGGAAACATCTTATGCTGGGCCTGAGATTTCCTCATTGTCCTCTCAAAAACAGATTACTGGCCTAACACCTCCACCACCCCCACCATCACCTCCCCAGTCTGCTCCTGACAGCAAGCACCAGCTACCTCCACACCCCCCCAACATCCTCCCTACTCCACCACTACTACACCTAATCCCAACTTCACCACCTGGTCTCCTTCCTATCAGAAGGTCGTTGTGAAACTTGTAAGGGTTCAGAAAAGATTAATAAAGACGCGCCAGAACTGGAGAATTTCAGCTGTAGGGAGAGACTGAATAGGCTAGGGCTGTTTTCCTTGGAGCGATGAAAGCTGAGGGGCAACCTTATAGAGGTTTATAAAATCATGAGGGGTATGGAAAGAATAAATAGACAAAGTCTTTTTCCTGGGGTGGAGGAATCCAGAACTAGAAGGCACAGGTTTAGGATGAGAGGGGAAAAGTATAAAAGGGACCTAAAGGGCAACCTTTTCATGCAGATAGTGGTGCCTGTATGGAATGAGCTGCCAGAACGAAGTGGTGGAGACTGGTACAATTGCAGCATTTAAAAGGGATCTGGATGGGAATATGAATGGGAAGAGTTGAGAGGGATATGGGCCAAGTGGTAGCAAATGGGACTCCATTAGTTTGGGATATCTGGTCAGCATGGACAAGTTGGACCGAAAGGTCTGTTTCTGTGCTACACATCTCTATGACTCTATGACTCTAAGTACTTCATTACCTACCCGGCATCTCACCCACCTATCAACCTGTTTTCCTGGCTTCTTGGTGCCTCACCCAGCTGGCACCCTCATCCCTTAACCACTGACCACCCTAATTAAAGACCTAAAGAATGTTCTTGTTTTCAATTTATCTGTGTGTTTGCTGCGAGGAGTTAATTGGAAGCTTAGGGATGGCTGAAGTAATTTAATAGCTTCAGGCACCTTGAGTGTTGCTTTAAGTAAGTTAGGACAGGCGAAGACCATGTAAGCGATTGTTAGTTAAATGCAAATGACAGAGGTGGTGAAGGAAAATCCATAGATAGTTTCAGTTTGGTGTAACTGATAAATATTGGAATTGAAAAAAACTTCAAGCTCATGTCAGCTTAGTGAAACTAGCTATTTGTAAAACAACTCAAAATATTCTTGTAAGTAGATGCTGCAGTACAATCTATGTGTGACATCGGCTCAGGGAAAATATTGAATTACTACTACATGAGAATATTACATAATGGAGCAGATTTTGAAAAATATTGAAGGCTAGCTCTTTGACAATGAAGAATCGGAATCCATTATAAAGGAAGCAAAACTTTAATGAGATTGGTTACTCACAGTGTCACTATTGGTTTTGATTTGGAGGTGGATTGTTATGGAGAAATCTATGGAATCTGCCTTGACTGCATTAGACATTTAAAGTGAAGTTTGTGGGGTTTTCTGTGTACGTTCTCTGTTAACGTACATTTGTCTCACGTTAATTATGGATGTTAGAGTATAAACTTGAGATCTTTTTACCATTCTAACTTTGCATTATTCAATTTGTTTGTTCAAAACCATGGAATCTTGTAACTTTATTCTCCTAACAAATACCTATGATCACAAACTTTGTCAACTTTGAACAAAGAGAAATAATTGGTTCCTAGCCAGATTGTAAAATAAATTGGCGGTCACACCAGAGATAATCATACACCAAAGTCCTGAGAATCATAAATGATTACATTGATACTAATGAGAAAGATTATGGTGAAAAGCTGTTAATAAAGATATGCACAATACTAGACATTAGCCTGACCCTTGGTAATTCAGTGTTTTGCAACTTAAGAATCAATAAAGGGCTGCAATCTGCCTGTTTAATCATTAAACACTGACATTCAAAATGAATGTGATTCATTAAGAACTGGGCCATGGCATGCTGAAACTTATGCTAATAACTTTCTCCTTCAATATTTGTTTCTCTACCACAAACTTATCATATACTATTTCATTGCAATCCATGAATAATCTGCCTTGGTGCATTATAAATCCTTTTCACACAAGTACTAGAAGTGTTAGTTTTACAAAATATTTATATTGTATTATGTTATGTTGTATTCCTAGCACAGCTATATGTTACAGAAAACTCTGGCTTTGTTGTCTTGATTAATGGGAATTTGGGTGACACTGGCTAAGGCATCATTTACTGCCTGTCCCGAATTGCCCTTGAAAATGTAAGGGTGAGTTGCCTTCTTGGAACACTGCATTCTTTGGGTAGTAGGTAGACCCAAAGTTATGTAAGGGACGGAGTTTCATTATTTTGGCTTAGCAATGCTAAATGATGGTGCGTGGCTTGGAAGAAAACTTGCAGATGGTGTTCCCATGTATCTGCTGCCCTTGTCCTTCTAGATGGATTTGGAAAATGCTGTCTAAGGAGCTTTGATGATTTGTAGATGGTACATAATGCTGACACTAGGCATTAGTGGTGAAGGGATGAATGTTGAAAGTACTGGATGAAATGCCAGTCAAAAGGGATGCTTTGTCCTGGATGGTGTTGAGCTTCTTTAGTGTTTTTGGAGTTATATTCTTCCAGGGAATTGGACAGTGTTCCAGTGTTCCTTTATGGTGACAGGCTGTGATCGTCCAATTTGAAATATATATCATTTTTTTAAAAAATGTTCTCTTGATATAGGTTACACTGGCAATACTTGTCAATAGTTGTGCTTTGAATATGGCGGCGAATATTCATTTTTAGGCCAATAGTTAATACAGCTGGTTGATTGCTAGGCTACTTCAGGAGTGTAGGCATGGTGGAATGGGAGCACATGGAGAGTCATTCACAGGTAGATTAATGTTCAACATTCCACAGACAGCTGCTCTTGAGGCATCCTGAGGTTGACACTCAGTGCCTTGTATCGCCATATGCACATACTCGACCCCTCTCTTCAACATGCTGGCTCTGAGCTGCACTGTTACCCATTTCCAACTTCATCCTTCGGCTCATTTAATGTGGAACAAAAAACTTCTTGTTTTCCTTTCAGGCATCAAGAACACAAGATGTAACAACTCAGAGATGTTCACAACCCTATGGAACCTTCCTCTCCACCCATTCCCTCTGACTCCACCCCCTGTCCCAATCCCACCTACTGTTGGGTATTCACCATCTCTCCTGACCTCCTCCTCTCTGATGCTGAATGTTCTGTACTCTGTAAGCGTCTCAGTTTTATCCCTTTCCACTGCCACCTCGTCCCCACCCCACCTTAATGAATTTCTGGCAGGATATGATTTTGAACTCTTCATCATGGGGCTGCATCATCACAGGTGATTCTCAATTATAGGATTTAAATGCATTTGGAGACGGAAGGAGTGATAGCACAGTTTTGTGCGGGAAACATCATTCTCACAACCTTGATAGAGTTTTTTGAGGAATTAACGAAGAAGGTTGATGAGGGCAGAGTGATAGAGTAATTCCTGATGAAGGGCTTATGCCTGAAACATCGATTCTGCTGGTCCTCAGATGCTGCCTGATCTGTTCTGCTTTTCCAGCAACACACTCTTGACTCTGATCTCCAGCATCTGCAGACCTCACTTTCTCCTAATTGTTTTAAAGTAGACATTTTCAGACAAATCAGAACTCTACTTTTATGACCCCTCAAAAAAAACCAAGGACACATAACCTTGTTAAAGGGGCAACATCATCACACACCCCCAACAACTTACCAACCATCAAAGTCAGACTCACAGGTCTATAGTTCCTGGTCTTCTTCTTAAATCCCTTCTTAACCAAAGGTACAACATTAGCCACTCTCCAGACATCTGGCACCTCACGCATAGTTATAGATAGAGTCACAGAGATGTACAGCATGGAAACAGACCCATCCACGCCGACCAAATATCCCAACCCAATCTAGTCCCACCTGCCAGCACCCACCCATATCCCTCCAAACCCTTTCTATTCATATACCCATCCAAATGCCTCTTAACTGTTGCAATTGTACCAGCCTCCACCACATCCTCTGGCAGCTCATCCCATACACGTACCACCCTCTGCGTGAAAATGTTGCCCCTTAGGTCTCTTTTATATCTTTCCGCTCTCACCCTAAACCTATGCCCTCTAGTTCTGGACTCCCCGATCCCAGGGAAAAGATTTTGTCTACTTATCCTTTCCATGCCCCTCATAATTTTGTAAACCTCTATAAGGTCACCCCTCAACCTCAGACGCACCAGGGAAAATAGCCCCAGCCTGTTCAGCCTCTCCCTATAGCTCAAATCCTCCAACTCTGGTAATATCCTTGTAAATCTTTTCTGAACCTTTTCAAGTTTCACAACATCTTTCCAATAGGAAGGAGACCAGAATTGCATGCAATACCCCAGCAGTGGCCTAACCAATGTCCTGTTCAGCCGCAACATGACCTCCCAACTTCTGCACTCAATACTCTGACCAATAAAGGAAAGCATACCAAATGTCTTCTTCACTATCCTATCTACCAGCGACTCCACTTTCAAGGAGCTATGAACCTGCACTCCAAGGTCTGTTTGTTCAGCAATACTCCCTAGGACCTTACCATTAAGTGTATAAGTCCTGCTAAGATTTGCTTTCCCAAAATGCAGCACCTCGCATTTATCTGAATTAAACTCCATTTGCCACTTCTCAGCCCATTGGCCCATCTGGTCTCGATCCTGTTGTAATCTGAGGTAACCCTCTTCGCTGTCCACTACACCTACAATTTTGGTGTCATCTGCAAACTGACTAACTGTACCTCTTATGCTCGCATCCAAATCAATTATGTAAATGACAAAAAGTAGAGGACCCAGCACCGATCCTTGTGGCACTCTACTGGTCACAGGCCTCCAGTCTGAAAAACAACCCTCCACCACCACCCTCTGTCTTCTACCTTCCTCTGTCTTGATACAAATATTTCTGCAAGAGTTTCCGCAATTTCCTCCCTAACTTCCCACAACTGGACCCAAACGTTAACTTTGATTTTTCTCCATAGATGCTGCCAGATCTGCTGAGTGTTTCCCGCAATTTCTGTTTTTGTTTCTGCTTTCCAGCATCCGCAGCCCTTTCAATTCTTTTTCACAGGTAGAGCACAGAAGGAGTCCCACTCACATACTCTTTACCAATAGCCCTGCAAGAGTTTTCTTCTTAGGCATTTATACATTTCCCTTTTGAAAGTGGTTATTTAATTTGCTTCAACCACCCTTTTAAGCAGTATATCTCAGACCATAACAACTTATTGTGTAAAACAATTTGTCTTTACTTTACCATTTGGATCTTGCTGAATCATTCTGAAACTCGGAACTTTGGTTAATGATCTTCTTTCCAAAGGGTTCTCTTTATTTACTCAGCTTTAGTAGTTGTTTTTATTTCTACTGTCAGCACCAAAAAATCAGCAGATTTATTGAATTCAAGTTCATAATGCGTCCAGTGAGGTTTGAGTTCTTAACCGTCATGTTGCCCTTCCCATACCATTATCCTGACATTCTCATACACATTGCTAACTTGCTGTACTTTTTTAAAATTTCTGTCCTTAATACCATCCAATCTATTTTGATAATTGATGGTATCATTTTGTTTTCCTTGACCTTCAACTTAATGGTCACACAAAATTCAATTATGCATTCCTTAAACCCTGTTATTAACTCATTTAGAATAATTGATTTGAAGTCTGTGTTGAAATAGAGGACAAAGTAATTTGAGGTAATGATTTGGCATAATGCAGTTTTACATACTTCACATAATGTCAAAGAAAATTACACCGTTCAGTGACAAAGGCCTGCTTCTAGAGGAAGACTGACTGAGAAACTCATCAAAAACTCATCAGTCCAGAATAGTCCCTATATCCAAACTTAGTACCCAATATCTTATGCTCATGAGTGAAGTATTTAGTCTATTACAGGAGCATCCCCGGAGAATGAATTGAATGTTCTGTTTATGATTGCATCACATAGCTAACCAGAAAACCCGGCTCTGAGGAGCGACTGGAATTTGATAGGTTAGAGGAAGGATGTTCTCTCATTGCCTGTAGAAGGCAGTGGGAGATGGAATCATTAGCATTGTCACCCTGATTCGTACACATTACACAATAAGGTTTCTCTGCAGACAGAAGTTGAGGCAAAGCTGTTCACAACACTTATGTGACAATCTCCGATTAAACACCATTTTCTACTTGACTTGTAGCTGATTATATCCAATATGAAGAAGGTATGGAGTCCAGTCACTTTTCTAGATGAAGCCTTAAATGCATTTGTGCACATAAGATCATAGTCCATTTGCACTCTGCATTAGGTATCCATAGGGTTTTCTGACCTCAGTGCCAATCACCAGGTCCTTTCAAACTTTTGTTTCTCCTACAGCTCCATGTACAAATGTATTCAATCTGCCAGTTCTTCTAGATAGTGAGCCAATCATTCACCCCCAAATCGATTCTACCCCCATCCTACATGTTATTCCCACCACCTCCCTCCAGGCTGACGCTCCTTGTGCCACTTTGCCGACAGGTCACTCTGTCCCCTAAAGGCTGAATTATGTTCTTCCAAGTGACGGAAATCTAAAGGTAGAGTTGATTTGTTTTCAGAGCCTTTCTGTCCAGTGAGGTTTCTGAGCAGACATTTGGAATGCTAATGGCATTTCCATAATGGCATATTCAGATCTCTACTCCCAACCTCTGCACCTTAAACACATCAGGTGGATAAAAAACCAGGCCTGTGGATTCACGATCCACACCATGAAAATGTTAAATTATTTATCTTCAAGCATATGAAATGCTAGGAACATCTAGCAGTGGTTTTTAACTGTTTGTCAGTCTCCCATGGTGATGTATATCGACAATCAAGAAATGGTGAATGGAAGGGGAATAGGAGAGAAACAAGTGAGAGTGAGTATAAGTCAAGAGGAGGGAATGAGAGAAAGACTTGCATCTATATTGCACCTCCTCTGTTGGCAGGATATCCCAAAATGTTTTATAGCCAATGATGTAGATTGAAAGTTACCAATACCATGTCAGAAAGAAGAAGGGCTTATGCCCGAAACGTTGATTCTCCTGCTCCTCGGATGCTGCCTGGCCTGCTGTGTTTTTCCACTACCACATTTTTCAACTCTGGTCTCCAGCATCTGCAGTCCTCACTTTCTCCATGTCAGAAAGATAAAAGTTAAGTCACACATCATGATCGTGACCACATAATCTGCTTTAGAGGTTTTTGTTAGAGGACAATATTTGTCAGGACACTTGGGAAATCCTCCCTGGCCTTCATTAAATTTGTGGCATGGGATCTTTTACATCCATGCAAGAGGTCAGAGGGCAAACCTGCTACACTTATCTTTTTTTCCCGCATGTGTCTCTAGTCCACATCAATTGGTCAAATCTCCTGAAGCAATGAGCCGACTGTTCTTAGATCGTGTTACTAAGCAGCCAAGCCAATGAGCTACTGCCAAGTGACTTTCTCAGAGATATTGAGCATGAGAGCAGTTGCAATGCGACAAAAGTATAAAATCAAACTAAAATTTCTCTCAGCCAACACAACCAACAGTGAGACTATCACTCACTCACAGGAATCAGATCAATCCTAGTTAGATCTGCTCCAAACAGCCTGTAGTCATTTGACTAACTGGAGGGTAACCAAATATTTTGAGTAACTCGATTGTTATCAATGTTTGGTCACTTACAATAGAGCTGTCAGATGTGGGTTGAAATGATCTCTGTTGTGATTCTCAGGCTATCAAACGTTCATTACATGATCTTGCCACATCACTCAGCCGTAACAAGCGTGATAGCAAAAACTCTTGTTATTTCACTCGTGATCGCCCACGTCTGAGAGTAACTTGAAACAGTAATTAGCAAGTAAAATAGGAAAACTTTAGCTAGGTAGTAACAGTGTAGATGTATACCTGATTAGAATAGCAGTACTGCTTTATAATACAATTTGAATTCCACTGTACCTAATGATTATGTGACATTGCTATTAGAGTCATAGAGTCATACAGATGAGCAGCACGGAAACAGACTCTCAGTCCAACTTGTCCATGCCGATCAGATATCCTAAACTATTCTAGTCCTATTTGCCAGCATTTGACCCGTATCCCTCTAAACCCTTCCTATTCATGTACTCATCCAGATGCCTTTGCTATTGCATATCACTTATAGATCTAATAACATCAAAAATTGTGACTTCTTACATTTCATTACTAAGCTTCATGTACACCTAACTAAGATATATCATATGATAGTGACATCGGGAATGTTTGCAAAGTGGAATTGAAGCTCAGATCAGTTATTATTCTATTGAATGGAGGAGCAGGCTTAGCAAGTTTTAAGAAGATTTGTAGCTCAGGTTGAGGTTCAGAATGTAGGTTTGCTCGCTGAGCTGGAAGGTTCATTTCCAGATGTTTTGTCACCCTATTAGGTTACATATTCAGTGGGCCTCCGGGCGAAGCACTGTTGATAATTCCTGCTTTCTATTTATATGTTTGGGTTTCTTTGGTTTGATGATGTCATTTCCTGTGGTGATGTCATTTCCTGTTCTTTTTCTCAGGGGGTGGTAGATGGGGTCTAACTCAATGTGTTTGTTGATAGAGTTCTGGTTGGAATGCCATGCTTCTAGGAATTCTCATGCGTGTCTCTGTTTGGATTGTCCTAGCATGGATGTGTGGTCCCAGGCTTCTTGGGCTGAATGGCATATTCCTATCTCTATTTCTCATGCTTTTGTGATAAATTCTTCCTATTTCCTCAACAAGTGCTTTGCCCAAGCTTTGAGAAATACTGTTATTTAATCAAGGAAATACTTCTATTTCATTCACCAGTGTCCTGCCGCTGAATAAAAGTGGAATACTGCAGATGCTAGAAATTTCAAATAAAAATTGGAAGTGCCAGTGAAGCTCAGAAGGACTGGGTCAGTACGTGTTGAGAGAGAAACTCAGTTAATGACTTGAGTCTGATATGACTCTTCTTTAGAACTATTGAATTCTTTTTTTAAAATCCCCTACAGTGTGGAAACAAGCCCTTTGGCCCAACAAGTTCACACCGACCCTCCGAAGAGTAACCCACCCAGACCCATTTCCTTCTGGCTAATGCATCCAACACTATGGGCAATTTAGCTTAGTCAATTCACCTGACCTGCACATCTTTGGACTGTGGGAGGAAACCAGAGCACCCGGAGGAAACCCGCACAGACACAGGGAGAATGTGCAAACTCCACACAGACAGTTGCCCAAGGCTGGAATCAAACCTGGGTCCCTGATACTGTGAGGCAGCAGTGCTAAACACTGAGCCACCATGGGGTTCAGATAATCTGCTTTAGTGAGATTGATCAGGGGATGGACCAGCATATCGGGCAGAATGCTTCTTTGAAAAAGTCTTCTGAAATCTTTTACTACTAGTTGAGACAGCAAATAGGGCCTTGATTTAATCTTATCGCAGACATCTGACAGTGTAGAGTACTGTACTGGAGCATTAGACCTGGTCTTGTGCTTAATTCTGTACAGCAGAGATTGGCCCCAGATCCTTTTGACATACATGAGTGTTATCACTGAACCATGACTGATATAGCTTAGGAAAAGATTTTTGCCTAATCAGGATAACTCACTGGCATGGAACCAGTCTCAGAGATTCGGACTGTTTAGTTATTGGATTCTCTCCTCCTATTTTAGATTGTTGCTTCATGCTCCATTTATTTGCTGTGAAACAATTTGCACTCAAGCATCTGATAGTATCGCTCTGTAACTGGTTATAGAAATTATATAAAATGGAATGATTCACTTCTGCATTTTATGTTGCCCACTAAATGTCTTGCCTTTACTTGCCATTAACTAATGGTTGGATGAAATCCACAAACTTGATGGGAAACTTAAAAAGTAAGAATATAATTGTGCTTCTCACTGGTGCTCAATGAAGAGGAACTGATGCAGTCAGTGTTGAAATAGCTTGGTCATATCGCCAATAACTTGGAAATAGCCTTGGTCAGTAACTACCAGTGGCTATGTAGGGCAAAGACCATCTTCCAATTCCTTGTGGAATATGTTTTTGCAAAGGAGACCTGGACTGCGATGCAGTATTTTTTGTCAAAGTTTATCCCACGTATTTGTGTGATACAGGATCCTGTGCACTATAGGCTGTGTACCAGAGATGCACACAGAGACAAACATCAACTATTCCTGGAGAACCATCATCCCAGTGAAAGAGCCTCTTTGGTCTGCCTGAAACCTGCTGGTCTTCCTGCACAACGAGCTGTCCTTGATTGAAGCTTGCAGACTGGCACGTTCCAAGGTCCAGGACTGTGTGTTAAGGGCTGCACTAAAACTTGAAACAGCCATCGCACAGACACAGTGGGAAAACGCTGCTGCCTTTCTTTTCAGCTACAGCACACTGACAGCCCGGAAACTTATAAACCCCCAGGCAATGTGCCTTACCAGGAATGTAGATTTAAATCAGGAGTATTGAAAATGTATTAAAGGAAATTTTATATCTATTGCACAGTCTGTAATTTTCATTTTGAAATATTTTACCTTCAGCATGTTTACCTGATGTGAAAATTATTTTGTAAATATGAGGACTACTACTATCATATAATCATTTGGTAATAAGACCATAACATACATTAGCAGAATTAGGCCATTTGAGTCATCGAGTCTGCTTTGTCATTTGTCATAGCTGATATTTTTCTCAACTCCATTCTCCTGACTTCTCCCCATAACCTTTGATCTCCTTACCAATCAAGAACATATCTGTCTCTGTCTTAAATACACTCAATGACTTCAATCACAGCACTCTGTGGCAATGAGTTTCACAGATTAACCACCCTCCAGCTGAAGAAATGTCTCCTCATCTCAGTTCTATAGGGTTGTCCTTTCACCCTTGGGTCTTAGTCTCTCTTACTAGTGGAAACATCTTCTGCATGTCCACTCTATGCAGGGTTCTCAGTATTCTAATTCAAAACCGAAAGAACTGCGGATGTTGCAAATCAGAAACAAAAACAGACACTGCTGGAAGAGCTCATCAAGTCTGACAGCATCTGTGAAGAGAAATCAGAGTTAAAGTTTCAGGTCCAGTATTCTGAGGAAGAGTCGCTAGACCCAAAACATTAACCCTGATTTCTCCTTACAGATATGTCAGACTTGCTGAGATTTTCTAGCAGTTTCTGCTTTTGCCTCTCAGTATTCTGTAAGCTTCAATATAATCTTCCCTCCCCACCCCCCCCACCCCCACCAACATCCTGATGATCCCCTACCTCTCTCTGCAGCCTGAACTTACAGCTGAATACACAATGGCTGGGGCTGAACAGGTGCCTGATCTCCAAGTGTCAGAGACCTAAGGCTGATCCTTCAGGCAGTGGAGGTATGTCAGTGATGTGCCCAGCAGATTGTGCCCCTGATTCTAATTGAGCTGGAATACACACTGACGTATCAGTCTCTGTAAAGGGTGCAGGTGAGTGCCTTACTGGTATATCCCCTGCGAATAGTCTGGTACAGTCTTCCTCCTCAGAGGTGACAGTTGGGCTCAGGCTGGAACATTTTCATTACCTGGAGTTTACTGTGACCTGCATGCGAAAAGAAAAGGAATTAGTTGGTGATGATTCTGAGGTAGCTTATGCAGACCTATGTGTTTACCTGAATGAGCACTCAGGAGGAACACAATGCAATGTTTCTTTCTGGTGCACTGGGCATTGCTGTTTGCTCACTGCCACAGGAACAGTCCTGGTTGTCCCAGCTAGCTTGATGGTCCTTTCCTCAAAGGGATTGAGGATCTGGATGTTTGCTTTTTGCTGGCTCTCTCAGTGCTGCTGTGGGCCAGTTTGTCCTGTAAGGAGAAACAGAGAAAGATTGAGTAAGATGGGTGCAGGAGCTATTGATGAACATGCATAACCACTTGAAATGGTGAGGTGTCCCCAGTAAGTGCAGTGAGCAGAAAAGGTTAATCATTTGAGAGGCCGGGTGGGTGTGCAGTTTTGTGAGATGCCTGTGGAGTAGCAGAGTTAGAGTGAGTGTTATAGCAATGAGAAGGTGTTATCACTTACCCTTGTGGCGTGCAGGACATTATAAAGTTTTTCCTGCACCACTCTCCAGTCCTTTGGTGAGGGGTAGTGGCACTGACTGCTGTTACAATCTTATCCCAAGTTGGACGGGTTTGATCAGGGCTTCCTGGTGCAGTGACCCAGGAATGATGGTGTCCCTTCAGTTGGTCACCCTGTCCAGTCATGTCTGGAGGGCAGAATCAATGAAGCTGGCAGATGGCCTGGAGTTCTTCGGAGGCGTCTCCTGGGTCCTCGGGGTGAACCCCACAGGCTGGGGGGAAGCAGGAAGTTCCCGGTTGCAGTGATTGAAGTGGGCATCCTAATGGCCTTAAAGCATTCCAATAGCACCTTTGACCCCTGGAAGGCCCTGCCAGTGGTGAGAAATTCTGGCTTGATTGCCTTACGATGTGGTGAGTATTTAGTGCAGCATCTTGCCTGCATTCATGTATGCTGGTCAGTTAATGCAGAGACCCAGGTAACATTCTAGGGACATGGGTTTGAATCTCGTCACGACAGATGGTAGAATTTGAATTCAGTTTACAAACAGCAAAATTAAGAGGCAAACGATGACAGTGAATCCATTGGTGATTGTTAGGTAAAACCCATTTGGGTCACTAATATCCTTCAGGTAGGAAATCTGCCATCCTCACCTGGTCTGGCCTACATAAGACCCACAGCAATGTGGTTGACTCTTAACTGCCTTCTGAGCAATAAATGTATGCTTGGCTTCAAATTAATTTCAAAATTTAAAATCTTGGGAGATTCCATTTCCTAATTGGGTGGATTTCTGAACCGGGAGGCATAATAGGCAAGATTTTAACTAATTCAAAACTCACTCATTTGTAACCTAATCTTAAAATCAGGACTGGGCCATTGAGGGATGAAATTATGAAGCTCTTATTTGTCACCTGAAGGCTAACGGAAACGTAGAATCTTCTATCCTAAGAAGCTATGGATGCTAAGCCACTTGAAATTTCAAAGAGAGGTCGAAAGCACTTTTGTTAGGTCAAAGGTTCAATAGTTAATGAGCAAAGGTGGATGAATGGGAATGGTTTACAGCTCAGCCATGATCCAACTGTGAGAGCTAAAGTAGTTGAATGGACCACTTATGTTACCATGATTCATAAATTGCACTCTACAGTTAAGTCAACTTTTCTAACTGTATGTGACTGAAAAAAGACACATTTTGGCAAAGCTTTTGTCTTGTACATTCTGAAATAACTTGTTGGTAGGTCCCTTGAATTTATATGCTTGCTAAATGTCCTGATGGTACAATACTGAAAACTTCAACAAAATGCATCCTTTTAAGCAATACTCAAGTTCTGTATTATCAAGTGACAATATCCTAACTGCACTTTTCACAGGTCTCAGGTTGGAATCTCTCCATGACCTCCTCCAGCCTAACAACACTCCTTTAGTTCTGGTCTCTTGTTCATCCTACTTTAATCATGGCAGCCCTTTCATCTGCCTAATCATGGAATCCCTTCTTTGACTCTTTCACTTTCTGTACTCTTCTTCCTTCTAAATATTTCTTGAAAACCTACCTTTTTGATTGCGTTTTTGGTTGACTGTCCTAGTACTTTCTAATGGAGCTCAATATCAAATTTTAATTTGATAATACTCCTGGAAATAGATTTGAGAATGCTTTGCTAATTTAAGATCACTACATTAAAGGGTTAAAACTCATCAGTGAGAATCGTGTTAAAAAGAATGTTGGATTTTTATCAGGTTTTACATGAGGTGTGTTGGTATGCCTGACAGTGTGGTTTGCTGTTATAATAAATCTAAAGCAAGTAAATTGAAATCATGCTCTCATCAATCTAAAAAAAAACACAAAAAGAGGAAAGTTTGATACCTTAAAGTACTTAAAGTACTATAGTCTTTTTTAGAAATCAGATTTACTGCAATTGAGACAAGTTCAATCTCAATGTATGCAATATATATGAAAGTACCTACAGCAAAAAAAACATACTTTCCAAAAAATCTTTAAAATCACTCAAATTGTTTATTTGAAATTGTCTTTCAGACTCATTGTTGAACAATTGAGTAATAAACTCTTCCTGATTTTGAATAATATTACATGGTAATTTTAACATTAATATAACTGCCCTTGAACTGTTTAACAGAAGGTCATTTGGCCCATTGTGCTTATACTAGCTCTTTAAAAGAGCTATTCGATTTGACTCATGCTGCGATCTTTCATCATAGCTCTGACAACTTTCTGTCCTCAAGCTTGAGTTGTTTTGGGATTTATTTTGTTATCAGGAGGTGTGAGCTGAAAATAATTCACAATACAGTTCAAGAAATGAGATTTCCTTCAGCCAGTAGATGTAAAATAAATTGTTTTTGGTAAATTACATTTTACTGGATGACAACTAAAGAATGTGCACTCCTCAGCCTAACTAGAAAAACATAGCTGTTCCAACCAGACCATAATATTTTCCTCTGTGTCTGTATCACCTCATTTACTATCTCATTTTGTCACTATATACTCCGTTTAACATTGATATGAATCAGTTTCAGCTATGCCTCAAAGATTGTTTCCTCAAAAGGTTGCTCCCAGGAGCTTATCCTCCACTGCCTGTGCTTTATACCATCTGTGGTATAACTTTAGTCCAATATGATAGCACTGTTTAAAAACTGGCTGAGAAACAAACCCTTGCTTATCCTTTATTGCACTTGGTGAATGCTTTTAATGTTAAAATTTAACTTGTTGCAGCTGTCCATTTCAGCATAGCTCCTTGAGCAAAATATAAGATATGACCAGACTGGGTCTCTCAGCTGTACATTACACCATGCAGCTACCGATCTGAAGAACAAACTTGTTGTTAATAACTCCCTTACACTCACTGCCTCTGGCCACCTTTCATCTGCCTTTTTTTTTAACTATTTTCCTCAGCCGTTGTAAAAATATATGGCATAATTCAGTAAATGTCTGAATATAGTGGAACATGAAGTGTTTAAACTGCTGCTGACAAAGCATAGTGGTGAGTGTGGGATTGAAGGCACTAAGAATTCATATATAGTTAAAAAACAAAGAGTCAGGAAACACCTGTGCCTCTAATATGATAGGCTTATGAGAGAGAAATACTAACTTTGAAGACATGCTCTAGCGGCCTCCTTAATCTCATTTCTGCCACATGTTTCAACGTAATCTTCGATGCACAACTGCCTTAATCAAAAAACACCATCTGCTATTCTTTTCTCTTTCAGTTGTAACTGCTGACAATGATTTAGGGAAACAGGGAGTAGAAACAGGAAAAGGTAATTCAGCCCCTCAAGCTTTCTCCACTATTCAGCCAGATCATGGCTAATTTTCTACCTCAAAGCCATTTTCCCACACAGTTCCCATATCCCTTTGTATATATAGTATTTAAAAATCCACTCATCTCTGTACTGAATATAGGAGAAAGTGAGGACTGCAGATGCTTGAGATCAGAGTCAAAATGTGTGGTGCTGGAAAAGTACAGCCGGTCAGGCAACATCTGAGGAGCAGGAGTATCAACATTTCAAGCATTAGGTCTTCATCAGGAATGTGGGGAAGGCCCAAAGGGGCTGAGAGATAAAGGGGGGGGGGGCTGGGGAAAGGTTGATAGGTAGATGAAGTGAGATGAAGTGAGGGATGATGGTGATATGTCGATGTAGAGGGTGGAGCAGATAGGTAGGAAGGAAGATGGACAGGTAGGTCAGTTCAAGAGGGCAGTGCTGAGTTGGAGGGTTGATTTGGGATAAGGTGGGGGAGGGGAGCTGAGGAAACTGGTGAAATTGACATTGATCCCATGTGGGTGGAGGGTCCCAGGCGGGAGATGAGGCTTTCTTCCTCCAGTCATCGGGTGGCTAGGATTTGGCGGTGGAGGAGGCCCAGGTCTTGCATGTCCTTGGCTGAGTGGGAGGGAGCATTGATTTGTTCTGCCACAGTATGGTGGGGTTGTTTCTCTGGGAAATATTCTCTGAAACATTCTGCATGTTGGCATGCTGTATCTCCAATGTAGAGGAGACCACATCGAGAGCAATGGACACAGTAGATGAGGTGTTTGGATGTGCAAGAAAATCTCTGCCGGATGTGGAAGGATCCTTTGGGGCATGGGATGGAGATGAGGAGGGAGGTGTGGGTACAGGTATTACACCTGTATTGAATATACTTAATGATGGAGTAACAAATTCCAAACATTCATCGCCCTTCAAATGAAAAATTCCTCCTCATTGCACCCTTAAATGGCAGACCTCTTACTCTGAGACTGCGCTACCTGGGTCTAGACAAGGTCCCTGCAGCCCAAGGGAAACATCCTTTCTGCATCTCAGTCAAGCCCCATAAGAATTCTGTATGCTTCACTGAGATCGAAACTCTAGAGAATACAGGCCCTCTCTCCTCAATTTCTTCGCAAATCCCGTCACCTCAGGGGTCGACCTGGTGAGCATTTGTTGTATTCTCTCAATGGCAAATATATCTATTGTTAGGTAAGGAGATCAAAACTGTGCACAATATTCCAGGTGCCATCTCACTAAAGCCTCTCACAGATCTGTGGCATGTTGCCCTGACACTTCAAGTAGCTTTTATTTGAAAGCTGAGGTGGAATTAATTGTCAAAACGTTGAAACAATTGATATTAATTCTGGAAGCCATAACAAACCGTCTTGTATGTCAAACCTGCTGAGCTTTTATCTGCAGATTATAGTTCAGTCTTGTTAACGCCCTGATATTGCAATCATCTGTGAAGCATTTCAATCTTTCCACCTGCTGCGCAGCTGTGGCTCAGTGACTCTGGGTCAATGGGTTCAAACCCAGACCAGACCTTGAGTGCTTTACCAAAGGTGAAGTCTTATAGTGAACATGGCTGAGATCATTAACCAAGCACAAAGTACTTGACAAAAATAAACGTTTCACCTTATATGATCTTTTTAATAAGAGGACCATTTGTGAATTTGGCTCGAGCAATGGTGATGATTTGATTCCGTGACTATATTTCACAAAGAAAGAGACCACTAACAACCTTATATTTACTCAGGATAACTGAAACTGAATATCCCTGTACACTAATCTGTGCTTTGCACTTTAATATGTTAAACCATGTGGAATTAATCTCAGCAGATTCAGATTAATGGCTCTTGTGAACATGAATTGCCATGCCTTGATTGGTATGGCTTTGTAAATAGGAGCTAAGCACTGAGCATGTACAAAATGCAATTCAATTGACTATATAGCTAGCTAATGACAAGTCACACACAAACAGCTATTTTGATTTTTTGAAATTACTTGCAATTAATCATTTACAATAATGTCTATTTCTATTACTATTACTAATTTTATTAATTACTAATACTATTTCTTCCCAGTAAAGAAAAACTTGCGGTAATATAAACTCAGATTTTACAGAGAGTGGGGTGGGGACAGTAAAATCACAGAGATCTGCAGGATTGCGGAATCAGAGATTTGCAGAGTATAATCAAGAAAGCTAATGGAATGCTGTCCTTTATATTTATAGGACTGGAGTACTAGGATGCAGAAGATATGCTGAAGTTATACAAAAACCTGGTTACACCCCACTTAGAGCACTGAGAGCAGACCTGGGCACCACACCTTGGGAAGGATACAGTGGTCTTGGAGGGAGTACAAAGTAGGTTAACAATAATGATACCTGGATTTCAGGGGCTAATTTATGAGGAGAATTAATACAAATTAGGCCTGTTTTTTCCAGAACTTAGAAGATTAAGGCATGACCTGATTGAAATATTCAGGATATTAACAGAAAAAGACGGGGCAAATAAAAATAAACAATTGCCACTGGTTGGGGTTCTAGAACTAGGGATTATGTTCATCATAGACTGGTTGGACCAAAGGGTCTGTTTCCATGCTGTATGACTGTGTGACTCTTTGTAAGTCATGACCTCCTGACCTATAGCCAAATATTCCAAGCTTCTCCATTTAACACTGTCAAAGTCAAACGCAGACCTTTGCACCCTACTTGAATTGTAGTACAGCACAGCATTTGTAATGTGATCACAGGACATTTCACTTTTACTATGACTCTAGTGAGCTCACTGTAAGATGGCTACCTGTATGAACATATTGCTTGGCATAGGTAATGTGACTAAATCAGAACAATATTGCATATCCCTTTTTCCATACTGAAGGGAAAAGAAATTTAAATTTATAACATTTATAATATGAGCTGCAGTTACCCACAATGCAGGCAACTGGTCTCATTATTTGCAAAACTGTTCATTCTTCCCATTAATCTCTCCTTTGTTAGTCTCTTTTCAGAGATGCCACGTATGTGGTCTGCCAGCTTTTCTTCCGAAGGTTGCTGGTTGGAATGATGTCCTCTCTGGTTCTGTTGCAAACTTTTTCCAGTGGACTTTGCAGATGTACTCTGTTTGGTTGTCTGTCCATCGGTCATTTGGGCTGTAAATTTCTTCCAAAATGTTTAAGGTTATTAGGCCAACCTTTCAACTTATTTCTGCTATGTGGCTTTAGCATCATGTCTAATATCTAGAATTCTAGATCTTCATTCTTGCCATAACCTTGGGCTGTCAGCAAAATTTGTTCTTTCAGGGTGAGCACAGAGCCTCCAATTTATCTTTGAGGCTTTCACTTGCCGATCACCATCTGGTGTAACTTTACTCAGGTCTGTGAAGTTCATAATGTGGCAGTAGGCACGGTGTCAATGTGGAGCTTAATATTCATCTGATGCTCTTAATCTGCTGTTTTCATCACAATAGTTGCAAAATATTTCTTTCCTTTTTGAAATACTGCGTGCAATTCTGGTCTCCTTCCTATTGGAAGGATGTTGTGAAACTTGAAAGAGTTCAGAAAAAACTTACAAGGATGTTGCCAGGGTTGGAGGACTTGAGCTACAGGGAGAGGCTGAATAGGCTGAGGCTATTTTCCCTGGAACGTCAGAGGCTGAGGGGTGACCTTATAGAGATTTATAAAATCATGAGGGGCATGGATAGGATAAACAGACAAGGTCTTTTCCCTGGGGTGGGGAGTCCAGAACTAGAGGGCATAGGTTTAGGGTGAGAGGGGAAAGATATAAAAGGGACCTAAGGGGCATATTTTTCATGCAGAGGATGGTGTGTGTATGGGATGAGCTGCCAGACGAAGTGGTGGAGGCTGATACAATTACAGCATTTAAAAGGCATCTGGATGGGTATAGGAATAGGAAGGATTTGGAGGGATATGGGCCAAGTGCTGTCAAAGGGTACAAGATTAGCTTAAAATATCTGGGCGTAATGGACGAGTTGGACCGAAGGGTCTTTTTCCGTGCTATATATCTCTATAACTCTATGGCTCTATAAAGGTTGATATCAGGACCTAATGGCCTGCATCTGAGGGGTTGCAGATAGTGGAAATATTTCAGAACTCACTGGAGTCCAGGAGCGTTTCAGCATATTGGAAAATCACTAATGTGACACGAAGGGAGTTAGCCTATTGTTGGTAAAGTGCTAGCGCTCATTATTAAAGGAGAAATATTACAACATTTTGAACAGCCTGGTACCATCAAACAGAGTCAACATGGTACTATGAAAGGGAGATCGTGCTGAACAAATATGCTCATTTCTTTGAGGGTGTGATGAGCAGAGTTGATAAATTACTACTGGTTGATGTGTGTGTATTTGGATTTCCAGAAGGCATTTGGTAAGGTGCCACATCCTTAAACTGTGACCCCTGGTTCTAGACTCCTCACTCATCGACAACATCCTTCTTGCATCTACCCTGTCTAATCCCAGAACTTTATAGCTTTCTATAAGAATCCCCCTCATTCTTCTAAATTCCACTGAATGTAATCCTATCTGATATTATCTCTCCCTGTACATCAGTCCTATCCTTCCAGGAATCAATCGGATAAACCTTCATTGCTCCACTGCCTCAGTTGCCAGAATATCCTTCCTCAGATAAGGAGACTAAAGCTGCACACAATCCTTTGGATCACCCCATATAATTGCAGCAAGATATCCCTCCTTCTGTATTCAAATTTTCTCAGAATGCAGGCCAACATGTCATTTGCCTTCTTCACCGTCTACTGCACCTTCATGGTTCCTTTCAGTGACTGGTGTACAAGGATACTCAGGTGGAGAAAGTGAGGTCTGCAGATGCTGGAGATCAGAGCTGGAAATGTGTTGCTGGAAAAGTGCAGCAGGTCAGACAGCATCCAGGGAACAGGAGAATCGACGTTTCGGGCATAAGGTCTCTATTCCCCAGTCTATCACCATTTAAATAATAATCTGCCTGTCTGTTTTTGCTACCAGAGTGGATAATCTCACATTTATTCACATTATACTCCATCTTCCAATCTTTGTCACGTACTCAACATGTTCACATCACACTGAAGCTATTCTGCATCCTCATTGCAGCGTATCCTCCTGCAGAGCTTTGTGTCATCTGCAAACATGCAGTCAGCTTTCTCATTTAAAACATGAATATATATTGTGAATAGCTGGGGTGCAAGCCTCGTAAGAAATGTCTTTTCAGGGTTCTGGGTATGTGCAGGAAAGTGGGAACTTTCAGCAGCTGTTTCAAAGAACGGGCCATTGAGACAATGGCTCAAATAGTGTCCTTTTGTGAGGTAAGGTTTTGCTATTCATGGATTGAAGCATTATCCTGTTTCAGCCTGACTCACCTGTTCAGTTTACATGCCTGCTGTTCTTATCTGATTCATGGATTGTTAACAGTTCACATGCGCCAGCAAGTCGGACTAGTTTTTCAACCCTCTCTTATTTTACACAGACACCAGTTTGCAACTTAAATGCTGTGCTCAGATTTCATTTGAATAGTTTCTGCTTGCAGCATGATGAACATTACCCAATGTAATTGGTTTCTATTAATTCCAAAGATATTGCAGTACCAGATCCAAGGACTAATGGAGTAGTTGCTTGTAAATTATGCAACAGCATGTCAGTCAGTCACTTTCCAATGATAGAATCACAAGGGGTCAATTTTAAACATCCTATTTGGCAGAAGCAGTATGAAGCATGTAGACTTTGACCACCCCCACACCCTAAACTTTTTCTTTGACTCTTTAGCTAACTGCCCTTTACTGTCTGGGTGAGGTTGACAGAAGTTGTTATGGGCATATACATATTTACAGCACAGAAGGATGTCATTCAGCTCATCGTGTCCAATCAGCAAAGCACTTTTGTTTTATCTGTTCATGGGATGTGAGCATCACTGGCTAGGCTAGCATTTGTTGTCCAGAGGGCAGTTTGGAGTCAACCAAATGTAAGGATAGCAGACTTCCTGTCCTGAAGGACATTGGTGAGACAAATGGGTTCACAAAAATAGTTACTTTTTACAGTATTCCAAATTTTTATTGGTTCAAATTTCACCATCCATTATGGTGGAATTCAAACACATGCCAGTACATTTGCCTGGGTTTCAGGGATCAAAGGATATTGGGAAAAGCAGGAACAGGCTTTTGAGTTAGATAATCAGCCATAACCATATTGAGTAGCAGAGCAGGCTGGAAGGACCAGATAACCTACCCTGCTCCTATTTTCTATATTTACTTTCTTGTCTAGTTTGTCATAAGTAATCTTATCAAAAGTCTTGCTAAAGTCCAAATTTGTTACCCTTATCAACATTTATGGCTACCTCCACAAAATGTTTAATAACATTTGTCAAACATATCCTTACCTTAACAATTCTATGCTGACTATCCCTGATTAGTATGCATCTCTCTAAATGTAGATATTTTCTGACCCCTAGAATCCTGACCAATAGCTTCTCCCTCACCGAGGTTAGACCAACTGGCCTGTAAGTTTCTGGTCTGCTGCACCTCCCTTTTTTGATTAATGGTAGAGCATTAACTTTCCAATCCTTTAGCACTTCATTTGTGGCAAGAAATGATTCTAAAATTAATGCTAGGACCCTGACATCTTCTACCTTGTCTCCCTCAACAAACCGGATACATTTCATTTGGGCCTTTGCATTTATCCACTTTTAAGGCTGGTAAACCTTCTAAAACCTTCTCTTCTCTCTCTATGTGCAATTTTTCTAATATTTCACGTGATGTCTATACTTGCACCACTTTTTCAATTGTGAAAACTGACATAAAGTATTGATTTCAGCCTGTGCTCACTTCTGGATACACACACCGTGTGAGTTTAAGTATCTCAAGTCTCAAAGCTTAGCTATTGAGAGCCTTGTACATTTGTGCTTGCAACCTCTGGCCTGATAGCAATTCAGATTTAAAAATGACTGAAGGCCCCTCTAAATCACAGCAAGATTTAGATAGAGATACTTGTTGCACCCTAAGTTATGCACTAGCACATTTCCATCCCAGGGTTTTAAAGGAAGTAGTTCTGAAAAGTTAAATTGGATTTCTCTTCACAGATGCTGCCAGACCCATTGAGCTTTCCCAGCAACTTCTATTTCTGATTTACAGCAGCCACAGTTCCATTTTTAAAAAAAAAGAAAGTAGTGAGAACACACAGATATTCCAAGCATAACCTTCTGCTTTGAGAATGAAAAACCTTTCAAGTCGCTCTGCTATTTAGGAAAGGTGAAGCAAGGAAATCATAGAGGATCTTACATCAGTTGCTGCAAGATCACTACAGACTATAATTAAGGATGTTGTGACTGAACACATTGAAGACTTTCAACTGGTCAGACACAGCCAGCAAGGATTTGTAAAGTGTAAGTTATGTTTGATGAAACTCATTGAATTCATTGGGCTGATTAAATGGAGGTGATGGTTGCGAATGAACTATTGGTGTATTAACTATTACGTATTATGGCTTATTTGGCAAAATGAGAGAAAGAGTGCTCATTCTCAATCTTCATTGGGATAAATTTGGGCACAAGGCAGTGATCATTCACAACCACTGCAGGTGCAACGCAATTTGATGAGAATATATGTCAGCTGTGTATTGAGTTCAATTGTGAATTCTTTTATCCAATACACGGAGTTCCAACAAGTTCTCTTGATCGTGATATGTCTATGGCTTTCAGTTCATAATAAACCTAACAGAGTTCATTATTGAGCAAGATTTTGGGGGTGAAATGTAAATAAGTAATGTGCCCATAGAGACAGCTGGGATGTCATGAAGCATTGATGTGAAATTGCTGTTGGCACATTTTGTGATATCTATTTGATTATCACTATCACTGGGAGCTGGTGACGGATGCTGGATGTGATCAAATGTATCTGGCTGTGCCATTCTAATAGATGATTCTGCTTCATGCACTGATCTTACTCAGAGTAAAAAATGGTTTTGCATCTATGTTCACAAGATTCAACTTATTTTGCCAAATTGGTGTTATCAAGGTAAGAGGCAGACTACTGTTTGCGAATTGTCAGTTTGATATTAGCTGTCATCCAAGACAGATTGGATTCATGACTGTGTTTTTTGCTTTGGGACTTCTTTGTAGTTAATCAGATTTTCTGTTTATCTACATTAAAACCTTCTATATTCTAGAATTTGGTTATAGCATAAAAGATATGAATTATTACGCTAGATATTTACAAAACTATATTATCTCTTTTTAAAATTTCTGCTATAGATAATATTAAGGGTGGGGGAAGAGTTACTTAGGATAAGTAAAACTGATCGTATCTCTTTGCTCATTAGCTCTGAAGAGCCCTCCTCTGTGTTAAATCTTTTGAGTTTTGGGATTTTCAGTAATAAGTACAAAGTAGGTTCTCAGGTAAATTTAAATCAAAAGAACAGATTACATAGTTGATGCAATGTCCTGAAATGCAAATTATGCAAAGAGTTATACTGATTGCCTCATGGACACACGTACACAACTAATGCTGGATTCTAGACACAAAATATGTATATTTGGATTATTAGCAAAAGAATGTGCATTAAGTCAATTTGGTTGACTTAAATGGATGAATGGAAGTTGGAAGCCTCTGGGTCCCCAGACAAAGTAATTCCCACATTTTGAAGAGGCGAGTCTTTGCAAATGAAACTGATTTGGTCTCTTTGTCACTTCCTTGGTTGACTACTGGTTAGTCAGGATTGCGGTCTTCTTGCTTGAGGATAGTTCCTCTTGTCTTATTAGTTTACAGACTGATGTGGCCCACTCTGGGTTTTGGAGTAGAACAGCTTGTTACTGGAGATCAGTTTCGGTCATCTGACCACTGCTTCCCAATGATCAATATCTCCATTGTCTACAAAGCTGGTTTGAAGCTGGAAGTGACTGCTACACATTGGGATTAATGATGCCTGTTCACTCCTGCTTGTGGTAAACTGTTTTTTCCGTACCTGTCTTTGTCAAGGGTTAGGCTTTCAGACATCATGTTTGGGAATGCTATCGATTTTGAGTTTTGTTATAATCAAAATGAAGGTATAAATTCACAAATAATTTCAAAGTCTGAAAATCTCTTCAAGGAATAGTGCCCATGGTTTTTCTGAAGCATATGTGTTAATATTTTGCCAGTGAAAAAAATCATAGAAAGTTACAAGACTTTTGGTAGTCATTTAGTATGTGACATTATGACCACAATTTAAAGTAAATTTTCAAGTGTGTATTGACACAACTCTATACCTTGTAAATAAGGAATATTATGGTCCTGCAGGCACAATATTGCTATCACAGTGCTAATCTGCCATTTCTCTCATTACTTATGAGAACCCTGATAGGCGGCTGCTTCACATAAGGGCTCCATTTGGAAGAAGGCTGTTTTGTTGTTGAAATAATTCAAGGGGCACTTCCAATGCCTTTATGCTGCACCAAATCAGCGTGTTCCATCCACAGGAGAAATGTAGCAAGAAACTAAGGTTCTTTTGTCAGCACCATCTAACACCACAAACTCTGCCATCTAGAAAGTTAAGGCAGCAACCTGTAAAATAATCCAAACAAAAGGGACACTTTACTTCAAAAGCTTTTGCTCTAAAGCATCATTCTGAATGCTTTCCTGCTTTGGGGTTCTGGAATCTGGGCATCATTGGCGAGGCCAACATATATTTCCCATCACTACAGGCGCTTGTGAAAGTGCTGGTGAGCTGCCTTATTGAACTGCTGCTGTCCATCTGATGCAGGTACACCAACAGTGCTTTTAGAAAGAAAGCTCTAGAAATTTGCTCCTGGAATAGTGCAGGAATGGCAATATAGTTCCAAGTCATGATGGTGTGTGGCTTAAAGGGAAGCTTGCCAGTGTTCCTATGTATCCGACACCCTTTTCCTTTTCGGTCATGAAGGTCATAGCTTTGGAGTGTTATGGAGCGCAAATCATCAGTGCTATTGTCAGAATGTTATTGGGCCGATAGGCTTTGCAGTATCCAGTGTCTTCAGCCATTTCTTGATAGCGTGCAAAGTAAATGAATCAGCTGAAAACTAGCATCTGGGATGTTGGGGTCCTCAGAAAACATCCAGACACATTATGCTCTCAATACTATTCAGAGTGAGTAACTGCCTCAAAGAGATCTTCATCTACCTCCTGCCTCAGCTGCTGTGTGCAGTTTCATGGGCCTGGGGGAGTTGAAAGGTATGAATTAAAACTGTCAAGGTAATAAGATAGTGAAGCCTTCAGTGTCCAAAGGATCAGTTTTCACTGGCTCTTGATATCATGTTAACAAGACTGAGTGTTGTATGGCCCGTGGCTGTGTGATATTTAAATCTGTCAGCTGGCAGCTGGGAGAACCATACCTCTCCCTCTGTCATGTTCAGGAAAGGCAAAACTCTGCTTTTCCACCACTTTCTGTATCCATTTCATATTTCTGACACCAACACTATTACACTTCACATAAATTCATACATTGTTTTAAAAAAAATTCCAGAGAACACTCTGCATACTTGTTTCTGGAAATTTTAAGTGTTAAAATAGCTTTATTTGGGGTGGCACAGTGGTTAGCACTGCTGCCTCACAGCATCAGAGACCTGGGTTCAATTCCCACTTCAGGCAACTGTCTGTGTGGAGTTTGCATGTTCTCCCCGTGTCTGCGTGGGTTTCCTCTGGGTGCTCTGGTTTCCTCCCACAGTCCAAAACTGTGTGGGTTAGGTGAATTGGCCATGCTAAATTGCCCGTAGTGTTAGGTGAAGGGGTAAATGTAGGGGAATGGGTCCGGGTGGGTTGCTCTTCAGCGGGTTGGTGTGGACTTGTTGGGCCGAAGGGCCTGTTTCCACCCTATAAATAGATGGCGAGGTAGAGCAGTTAGATGAAACAGCTTGTGAATGTATTTTCATATTTTTGGTGTCAGAGGTTGCGAACCTGCTCTAGATGTCTAATATTTTTAAGTTAATTGCTGGGAAGTGAGTTTCATGGGGTTTATTGTCCTAGTTGCCCTTGAGAAGATGATGATGAGCTGCCTTCTTGAATGGCTCTATCCATCCAATGTGCGTAGACCCACAGTGCCTTTAGGGAGACTACTCCAGGATTTTGATCCAGCGACAGTGAAGGAATACTGATATGTTTTCAAGTCAGGCGTGCAGGTTCATAGTTTCTGGAGCATTGCAGGTAGATAGGATAGTGAAGAAGGTGTTTGGTATGCTTTCCTCTATTGGTCATAGCATTGAGTATAGGAGTTGGGAGATCATGTTTCAGCTGTACAGGACATTGATTAGGCCACTTTTGGAATATTGCATACAATTCTGGTCTCCTTCTTATTGGAAGGATGTAGTGAAACTTGAAAGGGTTCAAGAAAGATTTACAAGGATGGTGCCAGGGTTGGAGGATTTGAGCTATAGGGAGAGGCTGAATAGGCTGGAGCTGTTTTCCCTGGAGCGTCGGAGGCTGAGAGGTAACCTTATAGAGGTTTATAAAATCATGAGGGACATGGATAGGGTGAATAGGCGAGACCTTTTCCCTGGGGTGGGTGAGTCCAGAACTAGCAGGCATAGGTTTAGGGTGAGAAAGGAAAGATATAAAAGGGACATATGGGACAGCTTTTTCACACAGAGGGTCGCGTGTGTACGGAAAAAGCTGCCAAGGGAAGTGGTGGAGGTGGTACAATTACAAGGAGGCATTTAAAAGGTATCTGGATAGGTATGTGAATAGGAAGGGTTTAGAGGGATATGAGCCAAGTGCTGGCAAATGAGACTAGGTTAAGTTGGGATATCTGGTCAGCATGGATGAGTTGGACTGAGGGGTCTGTTTCTGTGCTGTATATCTCTGACTTTATGTGTGCTTGTAGGGATGCTTGATGGTTTTGCACAGTTCACAAGCATTGACTGGCCTTGTTCTTTTTAAGTCTACAAAACCATAAGACATAGGAGCAGAAATGAGACCATTCAGTCCATTGAGACTTCTCTGCCATTCAGTCATGGCTGATACATTTCTCAACTCCATTCTCCCACTTTCTCCCCGTAACCCTTGATCTCTTTGATACTCAAGAATCTATCTATCTCAGTCTTAAATATACTCAATGACCTGGCCTTCACAGCCTTCTGTGGCAATGAATTCCATAGGTTCACCACTCTCTGAGTGAAGAAGTTTCTCCTCATCTCTGTTCTAAAAGTTCTTCCCTTTACTCTAAGGCTGTGCCCTCGGGTCCTAGACCAAACTACCATCGGAAAGTTAAAAATCACACAACACCAGGTTATAGTCCAACAGGTTTAATTGGAAGCACTAGCTTTCGGAGCGCTGCTCCTTCATCAGGTGGTTGTGGAGTATAAGATTGTAAGACACAGAATTTATAGCAAAAGTTTACCGTCTGATGTAATTGAAATTATATATTGAAAAAGACCTAGATTGTTTGTTACGTCTCTCATCTTTTAGAATGGGCATGTTGGTTTCAGTTCTTTCATATGTAAATTGCAGAACTTTTTAAAAGTTACATTCTCAACTGAACTTTGACAATTGGGCCCTCTACATTTTGTCATTTACATAAATGATTTGGATGTGAGCATAAGAGGTATAGTTAGTAAGTTTGCAGATAACACCAAAATTGGAGGTGTAGTGGACAGCGAAGAGGGTTACCTCAGATTACAACAGGATCTTGACCAGATGGGCCAATGGGCTGAGAAGTGGCAGATGGAGTTTAATTCAGATAAATGCGAGGTGCTGCATTTTGGGAAAGCAAATCTTAGCACGACTTATACACTTAATGGTAAGGTACTAGGGAGTGTTGCTGAACAAAGAGACCTTGGAGTGCAGGTTCATAGTTCCTTGAAAGTGGAGTCGCAGGTAGATTGGATAGTGAAGAAGGCGTTTGGTATGCTTTCCTTTATTGGTCAGAGTATTGAGTACAGGAGTTGGGAGGTCATGTTGCGGCTGTACAGGACATTGGTTAGGCCACTGTTGGAATATTGCATGCAAATCTGGTCTCCTTCCTATCAGAAAAATGTCATGAAACTTGAAAGGGTTCAGAAAAGATTTACAAGGATGTTGCCATGGTTGGAGGATCTGAGCTACAGGGAGAGGCTGAACAGGCTGGGGCTATTTTCCCTGGCGCATCGGAGGCTGAGGGGTGACCTTATAGAGGTTTACAAAATTATGAGGGGCATGGATAGGATAAATAGGCAAAGTCTTTTCCCTGGGGTTGGGGAGTCCAGAACTAGAGGGCATAGGTTTAGGGTGAGAGGGGAAAGATATAAAAGAGACCTAAGGGCCAAAGTTTTCACGCAGAGGGTGGTATGTTTAGGGAATGAGCTGCCAGAGGATGTGGTGAAGGCTGGTACAATTGCAACATTTAAGAGGCATTTGGATGGGTATATGAATAGGAAGGGTTTGGAGGGATATGGGTTGGGTGCTGGCAGGTGGGACTAGATTGGGTTGGGATATCTGGTCGGCATGGACGGGTTGGACCGAAGGGCCTGTTTCCATGCTGTACATCTCTATGACTCTATGACTCTGATTGGTGTCATGTCAGCCCAGATAATGCATTGAAGGTGTGAGGTGCCCTGTGTGAGACTGTCTGTGCCACAATGTTCAGACTGATTCTAATCTAAAATAGGGATTTACAGAATCTTACATGGATTCATGCAGTTTTTGAGCAAAATAAAATGTAATTCTACAAGTACAAATTCACCCCACAAACTTATATGTATGTGCATGTGCGCATGTGCATGTGGGGTGGGGAGTAGGATTATGAGTGTTTGTGAGTGAGTGTGTGCATGTGTGTGAGTGTAAAGGGGTAACAGTCTGTGAGAGGGTGTGTGTGTGAGTGTGGGAGTATATGTGTGAGCATATGAGAGAGAGCTCGCACATGAGAGAGGGTCTGTGTGAGTGTATATGTCTGTAGGAGTGTGTGTGTGTAGGAATGTCTGTGTGTGTGTGTCTGTCTGTGTGTGTGTCTGTCTGTGTGTGTGTCTGTGTGTGTGTGTAGTGCAATGGGGTCACCTGTAGTTTGACATGAACCTGATGTCCTGGTTGAGGCCATCCCCATAGGTACCGAACTTGGCTCTCAGCCTCTGCTCGGCCACTTTGCATTGTTGCCTGTCCCGATGCCTGCCTTGGAGGATGGTCACCTGAAAGTCCGAGGTCAAATACCCCGGACCGCGGAAGTGTTCTCCGACTGAGAGGGAACACTCCTGTCTGTTGATTGTTGCGCGGTGTCCTTTCATCCGTTGCCATAGCCTCTGCGTTGTCGCGCCAATATACCATGCCTCAGGGCATCCTTGCCTGCAGTGTATGTGATAGACAACGTTGGCTGAGTCACATGAGTACCTGCCACGTACACGGTGAGAGGTGTCCCCACATGTAATGGTATCCATGTTGATACTCTGACACACCTTGCAGTGTCTACCGTGACGGGGTTGTATGGTCTGATCCTGAAAACCGGGCTGTTTGCTGCGAACAATGATCTGTTTGAGGTTTGGTGGTTTATAGGTGAGAAGTGAAGGTGTGGGGAAGATCTTGGTGAGGTGCTCATCCTCATTGATAATGTGTTGCAGGCTGTGAAGTTTTCTGGCATAGTTTTCTGGCTCCTGGGAAGTACTGGGCAATGGAGGGTACCCTATCAGTTGCACCTCGCGTCTGCCTCCTGAGGAGGTCATTATGCTTTCTTGCTGTGGCACATCAGAACTGGCATACCGGGGTTCAAATTTGGTCCCCACGACTGTTCCATGTATCAGGATGAAGAACTGGTTGTCAAAGGTGACAATGTTGTGGTTGAGGATAACGTGGATGAGTTGTAGGATGGTGTTTGGAGATAGACAGTTGTTGGTGTTGAGTACTGAGGCTGTTGCCGCGATGCCGTCATTGTGAGAGGTGCTGGTGTAGAGTGTTGAAGCATCCATTGTAACGAGGCAGTAGAAGTTGCCTACGCGAGAAGTACGTGGAATGAGTGCATGTAGGGAACTCTGAAGGACTGGATCCAAAGCTCTGATCAATGTGTTTAGTTCACGGGTGTGCTGTTTGGTCGGATCGGCCTGTAGTGTTCCTGGTTGTTCAGTTGTCGGTAAATTTTCTTGTAGTCATCTGTTCTATTCTGGATGATGGTGTCTCCTCCTTTATCTGCTGGTTTGATGACAATGTTGTGATTGGTTTTGAGAGCATCGATGGCGTTGTGTTATTATCGGATGATATTCTGCTCTAACTTGTGGGTGTGGCTGATGAATCTGGCATTTATGTATTTCCACGGATCCAGTCTTCTGAGCTCCCTACGCATCTTCATCCCACGTACGTCTCCAGTAGGTGACTTCTACATTTGTCATCACAATGGACGTTTCAGCACTCTACACCAGTATCCCTCACATTGCGGCAACAGCCTCAGTAATCAACACCAAAAACTGCCAATCTCCGTGCACCGTCCTACAACTCATCTGCTTTATCCTCGACTACAATATTTTGAACTTTGACAACTAGTTCTTCATACAGACACACGGAACAGCCATGGAGACCAACTTTGCACCCCAGTATGCCAACATTTTCATGCACTGGTTCAAACAAGACTTCTTCTCTACGCAGGACCTCCAACTAACACTATATGCCAGGTACATTGACGACATTTTCTTTCTCTGGACCCATGGCAAGGAGTCACTGAAAAAACTACACAGTGGTATCCATGAGTTTCATCCCAGCATCAAATTCACCATGGACTATGTTCTAGTATTTGTCTCATTCTTGAACACATGCATCTCCATCAAGGATGGGCACCTCAGCACCTCACTCAACTGCAAACCCATGGATAACCTCACGATGCTACACTTCTCCAGCTTCCACCCGAAACATATTATAACAGCCATCTCTTACAGACATGCCCTATGCATACACAGGGGCTGCTCAGATGAGGAGTAATGTGACCGGCACTTGGAAGTACTCAAGGATGCCCTCATAAGAACAGGATATAATGCTCAACTCATTGGCCGCCAGTTTCAATGTGCCACTGAGAGAAACCGTAATGACCTCCTCAGGAGACAGACATGAGCTGCAACAGACAAGTTGCAACATCCTGTAAATGGTGTCACCTGCACTGGCAATGGAGGAAATGAATGTCTAGTGTGCTCGTGGTGCCTCAGTGAAACATGCTGCTTTGTTCTGGATGGTGCCATGTTTTGTGAGAGTTATTGGAGCTGCACTTATCCAGATAGATTGGGAGCATTCCATCACACTCCTGAATTGTAGTTTGATGCTGCTGGATTTGGCTTTCAATGGATGAAGTCCAGTTAATTTTTTGATCCTTGGTAATAGCAATCCTAGGGATGTTGATTGTAAGGGATTTATTTTTGATAAAACCATTGAATATCAAGGTGAGATGGTTACATTATCTTGATGAAAACTATCATTGCCTGGCACTTGTGTTGTTTGAGTCTTTCTAGTCACTTGTCAGCCCAACCTGGGAATCATCGAGATCTGTTGTGGGTATGTACTGCTTCAGGACTTGAGGAAATCTGAATTGACATTTTGTGTTTCCGACCTAAGAAATGTGGCTCATTAGATTGTCAGACAGTCTATAAGTGTGAACATAATATTTGTTATGTGGTTTCTCAGATGTGTGTGTGTGTATGTATATTTAGACAATGATTTGCCTATCATAACTGGACTGCAACGCTCCTTTACTGCTAAACAAGCCTATCCCAGAATGAAATACAGCTCGACAGATCATATTTTCATTTTTTCTTTACCATGGCAGGTTTTCACTGAATGTAACCTCAGAAGGCTGCCGATTTGGTTTTAACAATGAAACAAAGTTTATTGCATAAGAGAATAAAGTAAAATAAGCTATCTAAGTATAATAAAAGCAAAATGCTGTGGATGATGGAAATCTAAAATAAAGCAGAAATTGCTGGAGAGACTCAATGGGTCTGGCAGCACCTGTAGACATGGAAATAGAGTTAATATTTTGAGTCTGACATAACTCTTCTTCTGAGTTCAAAGAACTAGAAACTGGTTGTTATTATGGTGGGGGGAGGAAAGAGAAATGAATGTAACAGATTGTCAGAGTGCCCTGAGCTTTTGTGGCTGATCTTATTATAACCTTAACTCCACCTTTCTACCTTCCCCCATGCCAATTGACTGCCTTGTCAATCAAAACGTCTGTTGACGTCACCATTGACTATATTGAATGGCCCAGTCCCCAGTCTTACTCGGGAGGACAATTCCAATTATAACTGCCTGCCTACTTTCTGTGGCAACATTGCGTCCTGATATCCCTGGAGAGTGAGCATACAGTGTGTACTGGTATTCATGAGGCTTTCCAAAACCAGTGGGCACCACATGGGCTAGTATCTATCATTAAGCCCCAGAATGTTAGGTTGATAAGGTGTCTTTAAAGTTTGCTTGTATAACAGCCTTATTAGGGGGCTGATCATTTGTTGATTGATTAAATATGTTTGTTGGTACCGAAAATAATACAAAGAGGTGTCAACTGAGACTGGGGCATTATGGGAAGGACTGTGAGGCTGTGAATAAGTCAAATAAAAAATAATACTCTCACCTTCATCTTAAAGGAGAGAGCCTTTCTTTCAAACTGTGTGCCCTTGTTCTAAGTTTCCCCACAAGGGGAAGGATCCTTTTATTACCTATCCTGTCAAAACCCCTCAGAATCTCATATGTTTCAATAAGATCGCATCTCAATTTTCTAGAGTCCAATTAATCTTAGACCAACCTGCTCAATTGTTCCTTCCATGATAACCTCTTCATCCTAGGAATCAATGTATTGAGCTTTCTCTGAACAGTTTCCCATGCAAGTGTATACTTCTGTGAGGGCTGACTGAGATTGTACACACTATTTTGGGTATATGGAACTGTCAGAGCAAATGGTGGAGGTGGGTACAATTACAACATTCAAAAGGCATCTGAATAGGTAAATGAATAGGAAAGGGTTAGAGAGATATCGGCCAAATGCTGCTAAATGGGATTAGGTCAGATTGAGATGTATGGTTGGCAGGGACGAGTTCATCCGAATGGTCTGTTTCTCTGATGTATGACTCTATGACTCTATGTGACCTGTGTTCATGACTGTGCATATCAAGTGAAACTGCACATTGATGGCGCAGGCATGATGGGCTGAGTGGCCTTTTTCCATGCCATCACTTTCTACGGTTCTGCATACCCAGGTATAAAACAGTCTGAATTAAGGGATTGCAAGTATGGATTGCATGTGAGATCAGGGAATTGCTTGTGATGATAATGATGATGATGCAATTATTTGTAACATTTTGAACCCCATTTCTTGCCTTTTGCGAGAATGGGGGCTGGAGCTTTGCTATCTTACACCGAGCAAGGATTAAGATCTGTAGAAACAAGTAAATGTTTCTTTTTTTTAATAGATATTTTTATTGAAAATTTAACATTTTTACAAGTTTACAAAATAAAAAACCCAAGTATAAACATTGACATACAATTAAATCTTAAATAGATAATAACCAAAATTTAACAAAAGAAAAATACCGAGAGAAAAAAAACAAAACTCAACTAACTACTAATCTAACCTACAATTAACCAGAGTGTATAATTAAGTCTCTTACATTATTCAAATAAGAAAAAAAAACCGACAGATAACACAGAAATTGGGTAGTGAGATACATGCTCAGAATGTGTTAACATCAAATGTAACAAAACCCGTATTCGTGCGGGATTCCTATCCCAAGGGGCCCCGGACCAGCCAGGTTCGCCATCTCAATTAAATAAAAGCCTTTGTTAGGATGGCTGAAATATCTGTATTTATATAATTCAAGAAGGGCTGCCATATTTTATGGAATAATTTGGTCTTTTGGTACACCATATTTGTAAGGAAGTCAAGGGGAATACATTCCATAATTAATCTGTGCCAATTTGAAAGTCCAGGGGGGCCCTCAGCCACCCAGTTTACCAAAATAATTTTCCTTGCACAGAAAGAGAGAATAGAAAATAATCTCTTCCCATGCATATCCAGGGAGGGTAAGTTCGAAAAGCTCAAAAGGAGAGATACAGGGTCCACTCTAATTTCCGTTCCTAAGATTTCTGTCAGAGCACTTGCTACTTTAGTCCAATATTCAAAGTTTGTGAGAAGATTTGTAGCTCGGGTGCTTGTTGCTGTGGTTCTGTTCGCCGAGCTGGAAGTTTTTGTTGCAAACGTTTCGTCCCCTGTCTAGGTGACATCCTCCAATATCTACGGATCTTATGACAGGTGCATAGGCAATGTACAAGAGTGCCCACCTCTATTTTACATTTGGGACACATTGGAGATGCTCCTGCCTTAAATTTTGCCAATCGATCCGGTGCTATATGGGCCCTATGAAGTATCTTCAACTGGATAGCCTGAGTTCTGTTACAGATGGTAATTCTTCTAGCGTTTTCCCAAATGTCATTCCATGTTTCTATAGAGATTTCTAGTCCCAAATCCTGATCCCATGTTTTAAGCAGATTGTCCATATCTCCCAATACTTCATCATGTAGTAAATGATAAATAGTACTGACGGAAGATACCCCCATTGGCCATAGCACTCTACATTCTCTATCTGATTTATAAAGACTATCTAATAACGTAGTCTTCTTCTGTATGTAATCTCGAATTTGGAAGTATCGAAAGAGGTCTCCAATAGGTAATCCGAATTCTGAAGCAGCTGTTCAAAAGACATCAGGACCTCTTCTTTAAATAGGTCCCCTAAACAAGAGATACCACTGGATCTCCAGAGTTTGAAAGTGGCATCTGTAAACCCCGGTTGGAATCCCCATGCTCCCACTATTGGAGCATAGGGGGACGTTTTATGTGAGTTGCCCTCATTTTGCCGCATTATATTCCAAGCTTTAATTGTGTTTAGTATTATAGGGTTTTTACAGTGATCTGTAATGATTTTCCTCTTGTCTGAAAATAAAAGGTTAATAAGTGGGCATTTTACTTGAGAAGCCTCGATGTCCAGCCAAATTGATTGCGGGTCAGACAAGACCCAATCAGCTATGTAACTTAATAGGGAACTTAACTGATATTTCCTAAAATCTGGGAAATCCAATCCTCCCCTTGCCTGTGGAAGCTGTAGCTTCTTCAGCTTAATGAGGGGCCGTCTATGATTCCAGATAAAGGAACCCAACCAGCCATATAATTTACGTAGCATCACCGGAAGCATTCTTATAGGGTATAGGAGACGGGGCAGGACATTCATTTTAATTAGTGCTATTCTGCCTAACCAGGAAATTGGAAGGTCTCCCCATCGTTGGGATCCATCCAATAAGTGGGATATACTAGCAAGGCCACCCATTGGCATAGCCTCCGATTTTGAGAAATTAATTTTGTAGCCTGAAAATACACTAAATGTATTAATAACTTGGATTAAGTGAGGCACGGACATCAAAGGATGACTGAGAAATAGAAGAACATCATCTGCATACAGGGTAATTTTATGTTGACCTGTACCAATCCTCGGGGCCGTTATATTAGGGTCAGCCCGTATAGCTTCTGCTAGTGGCTCAATTATTAGCGTAAATAACAATGGCGAGAGAGGACATCCCTGACGGCAGCCCCTACCCACACTGAAGCTATTCAAACCTAATCCATTGGTAATCACAACTGCTTTGGGATCACTATACAATGTTGAGACCCATTTGGTAAACACCTTTCCAATGCCAAGCCTTTCCAATATGTAAAACAAATATGACCATTCAACCCTGTCGAATGCCCTTTCCGCGTCTAATGAGACACTACTCCTGGTATCTTTCCCTGATGGCATGCTTGAATCATATTCAAAACCCTTCTAATATTATTGGATGATCTACGGCCCTTAATAAACCCCGTCTGATCCTCCTTTGTGATATGTGAGCAATACCCTTTCTAGCCTCAATGCTAATGTTTTAGAGAGGATTTTAAAATCTACATTTAGCAAGGATATTGGTCTGTATGACGCGCAATCATCTGGGTCCTTTCCTTTTTTAAGGATAAGAGAGATATTTGCCTCTTTCAGTGAAGGCGGGAGACAGCCCTGACTATATGCATAGTTATACATGTCTATAAGTGGACCAGCCAATCTTCCTGTAAATTCCTTACAGAACTCAGCTTGAAAACCATATGGGCCAGATGCCTTACTGCTCTGAAGTTGCCTAATTGCGTCAAGTATTTCTTGGATTGTTAGGGGAACATTCAAGACCGATACCTGTTCCAGAGTTAGGTCCGGAAGTAAATGTTTCTTTAAACTCACCGAGACAGGCGTATGGCTTCCAGAGAGTGAGTCAAAATATGCTAAGGCAGGCTGAACAGGGGAACTGGAAGAACAGGAACTCTACTCAGAGAATAAAAACATGCAAAAAGAACAACGGGCAGGTTTCATGTTAAAATGACAGGCCCATTTGGGATGTAAGGTAATTGGTGTGGAAATTATAGAGGGTTTGATGACAAAAGTGCTATCAACAAAAATGTATGTATTACCAGCAAACAATAAATATTTGGAATAGAGACAAAACATTGGAGATTTTCAGCAGTTTAGGGAACATCTGTTAAGAGAAAAAAAAGGCAGGTGACTTGGATCATGTCCAAGATTACAACCCAATAAATCTGTAACATGAAGACTGGCTTTGAACCCATCCATGTTAATAAAACCTGAGCATCAAGGGTGAGGTGACTAGTCCACTTGTGGGGGGTCAGTTGGTCATTTAAAAATCACTATCATGGCCTGCCATAATTTTAAAAGCGATTCTATTCTTGATTCATGATGGGCAGACTTTCCCAGGAAGGTGGAGGAAGGTGAGACAGGGCTACCTTATTGTCTTTTACAGCACAGCTTATGGAGTGCCAGGACAGGATTGTTTGTTCTAAGACCAACAAGATGCTTAGTAAATCCCTCATCAGGACCCATTGCACCAGGGACAAACAGCAGATATACCTGTGACCGGCCCCACCACTCACCTAGTTATTGGGCTGCTTTTTCTGTGATTAGGACAACACTATTTGCCATCTTAAACAGCCAGCACCAGACCTAGCTGCTCTCCTTGTTGTAGACGTTATTACCTGACAGGGTGTCAGTGATCTACAGCATTACGCAATGCAGTAATTTGTATTTTTAGATTGGTACTCTGTATACTGCAGGTTTGAGATTTAACTCTCAATGCCTGTTGGGAAACAGTTTGGCCAGAGGTTGTGAATGATTTCTCAGACTTCCCAATGTTGATGCTGAGGTAGCCATGACTGTTGAGCTGGAAAATCAGATTGGAGGGAGAAACCTGAAGATCTCACCATAAGATCACAGGAATTGCTTCAGTCTCTTTAGAAGGAACTCTGTACAGGAGAATTGGTGAAACTGATGAAATCTCACGGATAATAAAGAGGACGAGCAGGATCAGAGACAGACTTAGACACTCAACTTAGATCCAACCTAATGGTATACCTCATAAGATCAATTGAGGAATAGAAAATAAAAGTGACAGGCAATGATGCAAATGTAAAGAAGCATTGCCTTTGACAAAGTGATTAGCTCTATTATTATTCTTGTCTGAGATTCTTAACAATTTCAAAAGATTACTCAGGAGTGCTGATGAACTGAATGTTCTCATTTGTGCCAGCTGGGTTTAAACATTAGCCATCTGTGAAAGCCACTGACAGAGAACTATCCCCTAGTCACCTCTGTGTTGCAGGTAAAGTGCTATATCATTAGAAGTCAGCTAGCTAGCAGCCAGATGAAAGGGAACCAGGATAATAAAAAGACTCTTTTCCTGAATGCTGGAATTCAATCGCAGAAGGAATCAGAACTACAGGACCTCAACTCAATCTCTCTCTAAGGATCATAAAACAAACTGTTCAACCACCAATATCAACTCTACCAGCAGCCTCCTTAGAGCCGACATTTACATCAATCTGTTCTTTGTGAACAATTCAGGGACCGATCTGTGTATCTGTTTTTATATAATCTTATCATCAATAAATAAAACTTCACTAGCCAGAATTTTACCCTGGGTCATTCCACGAAATCTTTGCAGTTGGCTAAACACTTTAACAAATTTCCATAGGAACCCCTGTGTCTAGTATCTCCTTAAAACAATTTGACAACTCCAACCAGAATGTTATGAATGAATTTACCCGGATGTCCCACAATGCCAAAGCAATCATATATCATTATGAATACTAGCCAGCACTAATGCAAAACAGTCCCAACTTTATTAGGAACAAATTTACAATCATCTGTAATACTAAACATACTATCTTTAATGCTACTTCACCCTTTAAGGTTACAATCCTTCCCGAGCACCTTGTAGATTTATGCAGTCACTCTCTCTCTGTCTGTCTCTGCGAACCTGCTTCTTCTCTCTCTGTCTGGATGTCCAGTTGGTCTTGGTCTCTTGCCATGCTGATCTCCTCAGAAGTCCTCAGACAATTTAAAAAGGGTTTAAATGATCTCAAGAGAGAGCTCAGCAGGTGAACCCTGTTTGATACCTTTTAGATAGTTTTCTGGAACTTTCTATAGTTCTGGGAGAAAGTGAGGACTGCAGATGCTGGAGATCAGAGTCGAGAGTGTATTGCTGGGAAAGTACAGCAGGTTAGGCAGCATCCGGCATAGTTTGCAACAGAGTCGATCATTTGGATGGCATGCAACTGTTAGTTTCTTTGTGTAGCAGCACCCAGTGTCTTTCTGTCAGGGCCCTCCATTGTTTAATGGATTAGTTGTTGGGCATATGTATGTCCAGGATAACTGCTGCCTTTTACATTATGTTAATGTCATTTGCACCTGGCTGCTGTGTTTGCACTATGTCTGGCATGTGGGTTTTGTGATTTCAGTGTTCTACTTGGCCAATGTGCCCAACATCCCTTGCTTTTTCGCCAAGTTAGCAATCTAGCTGTGTCTTAGCAGCCAGGAGGTCTCTACACCCCTGCTTGAATCCAGCTATACTTGAGGAGTATTGAGGTAGTAAATGGATGCCATTTTCAGATTGGCATCTGGGGACCCTAATCCTTCAGAGTTTCTGCAGATGGCATCATTTAGCCCTCAGTGACTCAGCCTTGTTTGTTTGTCATAATGATGAGTTTCCATCCAAAATAGAACATTGCTTCAACTTAAAGAAATAAGCTCAATGATTTGTTCTGTGTGTAGAGGTGTGAAGGAATTTGTATTTTAGTTACCTCCCCTTATAATATCCTTGCCCTTGAACTGAAATAAAAAATAAACATAAAGGAAAATTATCTTGAACAACTGTTCCCCAATCCACAGAAGTACAGAGAATGAAAATATCCTCCTGCTCACAATTACCTGGCACAAATCCAACATTTATGCTCCAAACAAACACTGTGATCTCATTGTTTTGGGTATAAACATGCCCTAGACGTCCCTATTTTAAAGAGTGTGTACCGCCAGATAAGGAGAGCTTCAGGAATACAAAAGGAGTGAATATTCCACAGAGAGATTAAAGTGCAATATGGCTGTCTACCAGGCAGCAACATGCCCAAGTAACATCATATTTTAAGTAAAAATGCAATGGAACATCAAACATACCAGTCTATTCAAGGCTGCCATTTATTTTCTTGTGAGTTGGAACTTCTATAGGAAACTCTGACTTGCAAATCTCGATTATCCAGGAGTTTGCAGAGGGTGGGGTTGCTCCCACTCTGCTGGTGTAACTTTGGTGAAAACCTGATTGATACACCTAACCTGGATATCTCTGCTGTCGTGACAAGAGCAGAGCAAGAGAGAAGGCTTGAGGAAATTTGGCCCCATGTGTTTTTGTCTTGTGCACTGCTGTCTGCAGTATCTCTCTTCACAGTGAATAAATCCCGGCTGTAAATAATTACCATGGTTTGTTTTATTTATACTTGATGTAATTTGATCTCAACTAGTTTGCGGAAGCCAGTCAGTCAGCCTAGCTTTCAGCTCAATATAGTGTTTCTTTTGTGTTTTGATTGCTTTGACTTATGTCATTGGTCAAATGTAATTGTACGTAAGCATGACTGCATAGCACGGCAAGTTTATATATAAATACACTTTGTGGTAAAATAGTGTGGTGAGGGCTGACTCCTAGTGGTGCATATATCTGAGTGTAATCTCGCAAACCACTTCATTGTTTGCTTTTCTGCTGCTTTATCAGACGATGTCAACCATGGGTACAATCCAGTTTGGATTATGGTTGCATTTATAGAGTCCATCAAAACTTCCCTTCAGGACAGCTGCTATTGCTGTTTCTTTTCCTGAGCTATCATTCTTTGAGATGCTTCATTGTCTAAATGATTATGGGGTGGCATGGTGGTTGGCACTACTGCCTCACAGCGCCAGGGCCCAGGTTCAATTCCACCATTGGATGGCTATCTGTGTGGTGTTTGTACATTCTCCCTGCGTCTGTGTAGTTTTCCGAAAATGCTATTAGATTAGATTCCCTCCAGTGTGGAAACAAGCCCTTCAGCCCAGCAAGTCCACATCGACCCTCCAAAGAGTAACCCACGCAGACCCATTTCCCTCTCACTAGTGCACCTAACACTATGGGCAATTTAGCCTGGCCAATTCACCTGACCTGCACATCTTTGGACTGTGGGAGGAAACCGGAGCACCCAGAGGAAATCCACACATACACGGGGAGAATGTGCAAACTCCACACAGACAGTCGCCCAAGGCTGGAATTGAACCCAGGACCCTGGCACTGTGAGGCAGCAATGCTAACCACTGAGCCACCGTGGCACCCGTTAGGTGGGTTGGCCATGCTAAATTGCCCAGTGTCCAGGGATGCGCAAGCTAGGTGAATGAGCCATGAGAAATGCAGCGTTACAGAGGTAGTGTATGGGGTGGGATGCTCTTTGGAGGGTTGGTGTGGACTCACTAACTGAATGGGCTGCACTGTAGGGATTCTATGATTGACCTATATCTGGTGAAACACAGAGTTTTGATACTATAGGTCCTGAAATTCCAGTTTCACACCTCAACCAGCTAGTCCCAGTGTGGAAACAGAGGTGTGACGGAACAGGATGTCACTGAGAGAAAATGATTCGCAGTGTTTATGGACGGGAAAACAGAGTTAATGTGTGGGTCTTGCCCCAGCTCCCTTGAAATGGCAGGGCAGATGTGAGGAAGGATAAACAATTGGGCAGGCTGGCACAGGAGGAATATCCTTTCTGCCATCTCAGTAATCAAGTTCTTGGTGGGAAGGTCTGTGGCTGACTTCCCTGACCCATCACCAGTTAAGCTTCTTCAGTGGCTGTTATGGCTTTTTGAGGGACTGTGGCAGGTGAAATAAGGGGCTGTTTTCTTAGCAGGGGAGAGCCAGGGTGGCCTGCCTGCTGGGTGGGTGGGGGATGTTCCTCCATGTGCACCAAGGTGGGGCAAAGGGAGGCACAGATGATGGGAATAGGTATGTGCCATGAAAGCCATCATGCCGTCCTTGCCTCAGTGCATTCGAACCCCACCCCATGATCCCAACCCTGCAATCCTTCCCCCCCATTCCCTTCCCAAAGCACTTCCTCTGATTCTGGTCTTCATGGCTGATTAGCCAGCAGCTTTGAGCTGGATGAGACCTCTCGGTCACGCTCGTGGATCAGTCAAAATCCTCCTGGTCACTTCTAAACTGCTCATTCTGGTGGGTTTTGTTGTTGATGGGGGTGAGTAGTTACTCAGTGTCAAGGCTGCCCACCCCAACACAGTGCATAGAGAAATCTCGGCCACTCATTTTGGTCAAAGATCTTTCCTCATTCATGACAGGAAACCCCTAATCAAGTACAGGCAGTGGGACTAAGGCTTTGATTCCTGCCAGCAATTGGCCTTATGGTGGGAGATGGGAGAAGGAGAACGGTGGAAGTTTTGGGAAGGGAAGTCTTCATTCTGAGGCATGCCTGTTGCAAGAGTTCTGTGGACTGTGGCAAAGGGGAATTCAACGGCAGTGATAGGATAAGTAAGAATAAAGAGAGTATGATTTCATTTTGAAGGCTTGTGTTTAAGTGTCTGGTCAGAAAGATGGAATGCTGTTGTCGGAATATAAGAGAAGAGACCATCCAAGTCAACAACACCCAATGATATGACTAAAGAAGACAGCAAGTAGCACGTGTGTGATGTCAGAAGACTTTACAAGGTCAATAAAGTATGTGAGATTTCTGCTAGAGTACAGAGAAGTGGACTGAAACGCAGAGAGGTCACAAGATCTGTTGGCTCAAACGTTCAAGCTGTGTTATTTAGAAGATCTTAGAGGACCTTGCTCTGTGACATCCTTCTCCCTCCACAACTCTCTCTGGACATCTACCCAAGTTCATGATGTTTATAGCCCAACTTGGGCTCTGTCTACATACCAGTGGACTTAAGTCAGTGGACTTTAGACTTTAACTTTGCTCTCACTTCTGACCAGGTTGTCTATATTCAAATCTGTAAGTAAAATAACAAGATTGATTTGTACATTTTTTTTGGCTAAATGCAAATTACATCAGGTTTTTTTGTAGGGCTTCTCGCCATGAAGTGTAGTGAGATTTCTTGGCGTATCTTACCCAACTTACCTCATTAATTACCTATCCTGCTTCTGTGACATTTCGCACATCTGATTCTAATTGCATCTCACCTCACACTGTCCCCAGAACAACCTCGTCACTCATCAGATAGCTGCTAAAAGGTCCCATCCCTGGTGCCCATGCCATCTTTAAAAGGTAAGTGAGCAACCAATGAGCACCGGCAGTCCAAAGCTGCCCTGCTCCATTAAATGTACCAAAGATGTACAGGTTAGGTGAACTGGCCACGCTAAATTGCCCGTAGTGTTCAGGGATGCATTAAGTTAGGTGCATTAGTGAGGGTTAAATGTAGTGTAATAGGTTAGGGGAATGGGTCTGGCAGGGATACTCTTCAGAGGGTCAGTGTGGACTTATTTGGCCAAATGGCCTGTTTCCACACTGCAGGGACTCTATGTTATATTTTATGTTAAAAATGGAGTCTGAACATTTCAGAGAAGAGGATGACACTGAGCTCCTGGTGGCCAGGGTGGTGCACAGACATGCGGTCTGGAGGACTGGCAGAGGAGGCCATGCCACTGGCAGTCTGTTCACCCAGGTCAGTGACATTTCAACAGTGCAAGTGAATGGCCAGCAGTGCTGTGAGGAGGTCAATGATTTTTTGTCTGGCACCAGGTTCTGTGTCACACTCTTCTCTCTGTTACCTCACACTCACTCTATCTCAGCTTCTGTATCCATCCTCTCACCCTCTCACGTCCATGCCACTCACTTACAACTCACTCAATCCATAATTTTCTCTCACTTCAGGAGAAGACAGGCCAGAATAGACTAGAAAGGGCCTAGATGTCAGGGTGATAGATATTAGACTACTGACCCCAAAAAGGACAGAATCCTGGCTCTGGCCCATGTCCCACCAACTGAGTGACTACCATTCTTCATTCCACTGCAACTCTCACAGAAACCTTAGTGACAGTGTCATTCACTGCACAGTACTTCTAACCACTGGCTGCGACACTTTGTCTCCCTTGAGTCTTAGAGGTACCAGCCGGAAAGCCACCATCCCTATGGAAAGATATCTACCAGTTGGCACTTCCTTGAGGATGGACACCTGTGAGGAAACACCCGTAAGCTGTCTCCTGCACATTTCAGATCCTGACACTCACTGGAAACGCCAACCTCAGCCGGTCAGGAGCACAAGCTGTTGCTACCTCGGTTCTGTCAACAGCCTGACAGCCAAGTGAGGAAAGAGTGATCCAGGTCGCTGGCACTGGGAGGGCTGCCAGAAACCAGACACCCACTCAGGCCCAACACAACGGCACCGTCCGGCTGCATTCATGAACAGGTTGGTGGCTGCCGTGGAGAGCCATGCCCAGTAACCTCGGGCTCTGCTGGAGAGATGCACATTACTGTACTCCATCACTTCAGCCATTGTTCCTTAGGACAGAAGGCATGGTAACTGGGGACAGGGAATGTGGCTCTTTCCCCTCATGAGGCACCCAGCTTGGGGAGGGGGGTGTGCGGGATTGGAGGAAGCATTTGTAGGACACTCCTGAGGTAGCTGGGCCCTCTACCTCCACCCTGCCTGACGCCATCTAACTCTTGGAATTTGAAGCCTCTGGCAAGAAGACCCTTAGCACGGTCTGGGCAATCAAGACACAAACGTTACCCACTCTCTCCTCCCCCCAGTAGTCACCCAATCAATCCTCCAGGGTCAACAGGTTTCACTGCTGAGCAGACCCCTTCTATCCCATCTGCTGAACCAGAGGAATGCACTAAGACATAGTGGGACAGAGAAATAGTCAGTGTATTCAGGTACTTTGATGGGATGGGCGACATTGCACTGTCAATGAAGCATCACACTTTTTTAAATTGCAGTTTTGGCACTACATCTGTTTATGTCTCCGTGTAATTGTATGTAGCTGCGCCAGCATGACGCCTAACTTTATGTTCAGACAAGATAGACCACGCAGAGAAGTCTGCGTTGCGAGCCTGCTGCAGCATGTGGAAGCAAAATGAACAAGGTATATACAGGGCAATGGGTTCTGCTGGCATCAGTGCCTTTTGTGCTAAAATATCTCTATTCTTTCTCGAGTCTGTGTCCAAACGTGTTGTTGTGAGTGAAGTGGCCAGTGATGTCTAGGGCAGGAAGGTGTACACTACACAAGGAGCCAATGTGTTACCTTCGTCAGGCATGAGGGACTCTCCATCTGTTTCCTGTACAGATCTGTGTCATATTGGTGGATCTGCAGCTCCCTCCCTCATTGGTCCAATCCACTCCAGGTGGACTCACAGCCAGTTTCTATCCTATTGAATACTTTTGACTTCCAGCTTAATGAGAGGTGACAATATGTGTCCTTCAGCCATTTATTTCCAGCCTGTGCCTTTATGTTGGTGAGGACCTGGGTATCCGGATCCGTCCCCGATAGCCCTTCCAGTGTACAACTCAGGAACAGGCCCTTCAGCCCACCATGTCTGTATTGAGCATGTTGCTATTCTAAACTAATCCCACCTGCCTGCACATGGCCTGCATCCCTATATTCCCTACTGCTTCATGTGCCTGTCTGAATGCACTTTATACAGTACTGTTATATCTGCTTCTACCACTTCCCCTGGCAGTGCATTCCAACCAACCAACAACCAACATACCAACCTCTGTGAAAAAAAACGCCCCTTGCACATCTCCTCCTTTAAACCTGCTCCCTCTTACCTTAAACATTTGCCCCTAAGATTTCCACCCTGGGAAAGAGGCTCCGATTATCCATGCCTCTCATAATTTGAATACTTCTATCATTCGTCCCTCAGACTCTGATACTCTAGCACAAACAGTCCAAATTGGACCAACCTCTCCTTATAGCTAATACACTCTAATCCAGGCAACATCCTGGTAAATCTCTTCTGTACTGTCTCAAAGCCTCCATATTCCTTCCTATATGCTGTGTTTGTTTGCCAGCAGCACCTCCAAGTTCCTGCCTGAAAAGCAGGACTGTCAAATTTCCCTTCTCTGTCAAATCTGAGAAAACAGCAGGAACCACACAACAGCTCTTTCAACATGATGCACCACAAGCGATGCTGGTCAATTCTGGGATATCCTGGCAGTGGTGAGCTGCCGTGGGAACAGTGGTGTGTGGTGAGATGTGATTAACATCAGATGAGAGGGATGCCATGGAGTAGGATTGGAAGTTAATCAAGCAAGCTTGGTAAGGCATGATGGGAAAACTAATAGGTTTCATAGCGGAAATCCCTCCAAATCAAAATGGCGCAATTGTACTTAGCCATACTCTGACCAATAAAGGAAAGCATACCAAACACCTTCTTCACTATCCTATCTACTTGTGACTCCACTTTCAAGGAGCTATGAACCTGCACTCCAAGGTCTCTTTGTTTAGCAACACTCCCTAGGACCTTACCATTAAGTGTATAAGTCCTGCTAAGATTTGCTTTTCCAAAATGCAGCAGCTCGTATTTATCTGAATTAAACTCCATCTGCCACTTCTCAGCCCATTGGCCCATCTGGTCAAGATCCTGTTGCAATCTGAGGTAACCCTCTTTGCTGTCCATCACACCTCCAATTTTGATGTCATCTGCAAACTTACGAACTGTACTTCTTATGCTCGCATCCAAATCATTTGTGTACGTGACAAAAAGTAGAGGACCCAGCACCTTTGTGAGATCTTTGTGGCACTCCACTGGTCACAGGCCTCCAGTCTGAAAAACAACCCCTCACCACCACCCTCTGTCTTCTACCTTTGTTCTGTTGGGAGGTCATGTTGCGGCTGTACGGCGCATAGGTTAGGCTGTTGGAGTATTGCATGCAATTCTGGTCTCCTTCCTATCGGGAAGATGTGAAACTTGAAAGGGTTCAGAAAAGATTTACAAGGATGTTGGAGGATTTGAGCTATAGGTAGAGGCTGAACAGGCTGGGACTGTTTTCCCTGGAGTGTCAGAGGCTGAGAGGTGACCTTATAGAGGTTTACAAAATTATGAGAGGCATGGATGGGGTAAATAGGCAAAGTCTTTTCCCTGGGGTCGGGGAGTCCAGAACTAGAGGGCAAAGGTTTAGGGTGAGAGGGGAAAGATATAAAAGAGACCTATGGGGCAACGTTTTCACACAGAGGGTAGTATGAGCTGCCAGAGGAAGTGGTGGAGGCTGGTACAATTGCAACATTTAAGAGGCATTTGGATGGGTACATGAATAGGAAGGGTTTGGAGGGATATGGGCCAAGTGCTGGCAGGTTGGACTAGATTGGGTTGGCATGAAGGGGTTGGACTGAAGTGTCTGTTTCCATGCTGTACATCTCTATGACTCTATGACTCAAAGAAACACAAGAACTGAAATGGCTTGCGAAATTCAGCAGGTCTGCCAGCATCTGTGGATAGAAAAGAGAGTTCACATTTCAAGTCCCTTCTGAGGTTGCCAGACCTGCTGAGTTTTTCCAGTAATTTCTGTTTTTGTCTCTTTCCGATTTTCAGCATCTGTAATTCTTTGCTTTACTTACATAAACAAAAGAGTCAGCCCATCTCTCCCTTCACTGATACTTTCAGACATGCTGAGCATTCCAGCATTAGACTCTAACAGAATGCTCAATAAAGACTGAATTCAAAAACACAATTTAGTTTCTTCCACAACAAAGAGATATTTCTTACCCCTCTGCAGCAAACAGTGCATGCCAATGATGAGGTCAGTTCTCCTATTAAGCTGTCTCAACATGAAATGATGACACTAACATCTGTAAAGCGAAACCCATGTGATGTCAATTCACTACAAGCAAAATATAAATGTGAAAGACACTTGTGCTGCATTTGAGCTCTCAGTAGTTTTACATTTGTGAAACTGGTGTTATGCAAGTCATGGCAGCAATAAAGAATCTCCTTATTTGACAAGAAGAATCTTTTACGCCCAGAATTGTAACTGTGTATGCTTGTTCCCCATGCAGCATAAATTATTGTTCATTTGAAATTTGGTATCCATGGGCAGAATCTTTTCAGCACCTGAATGATGTGTGCATTGGATGAAAGTTGGAAGAACTGCATTAGATGGCCAGCGAGGGACCTACTGCTGTCGAGGGCAAAAAAAATTTCCAATTTTCCATCAAGTGTTGAACAGCAAGTCAAGATTGTTGCTGGAGACTGGTGAGATACCTCTTTGTGTCAATTAACATTCTCAATATCATGTCAAGTTTTATCATTGATATACAGTTTGGCATCCTCCTACCAGCTGGATAGAAACTAGAGCGGGTACCTGGTGACTCTAGTTCACTCCCTGCCGCTCCAGCTCTCAATCAGTCACCATCATCTCAGTGCATATTGTGTGGACTGTGATTGCACATATACCTTTCCACCATAACACCAGCTTCCTGTTGGCAAAGTGACTGCTAATTTTCCTTTGCCTGACTCATCTGGGCCAATAGATTGCCAGCACTTGACCAGGTGAGCTTTAAAGATGGCACCAGTATTGAAAATCCTAGAAGATCTCAGCAGTCACTAAATATGCCTTCCTGCGACAAATGGGCAAATATGAATTGCAGACACCATAGGGACATTTGCATAAATCATTAGGTGACTTTGCGAAGATAGTGTGAGAAAACTCTGTAAGCCTGGCAGAGGGAAATCCTCTATGAAACTTGCCAAAGTGATGCTTAGCTGATTCCTGATGAAATCCAGCCACTTGTGATTGAGATAAGATGGAGAACTGTGACCAGCGGTGTTTCGTGGGACCACTATTGTTTGTGACATACATAAATGATCTGGAGGATGGTATAGGTGAGCTGATTACCAAGTTACAGATGACACTAAGATTGGTGGAGTAGCAGATAGTGAAGGGGACTGTCAGAGAATTCAGCAGAATATAGATAAATTGGAGAGTTGGGATGAGAAATGGCAAATGGAGTTCAATCCAGGCAAATGTGAGCTGATGCATTTTGGAAGATCCATTTCAAGAGCAAACTAAATGGTAAATGGAAAAGCCCTGAGAAAATTGATGTACAGAGAGATCTGGGTGTTCAGTTCTATTGTTCCCTGAAGGTGGTAATGCAGGTTGATAGAGTGGTCATGCTTTCCTTCATTGGATGGGGTATTGTGTACAAAAGTTACAGTTGTATAAAACTTTGGTTTGGCCACATTTGGAAGACTGCATACAGTTCTGGTCGCCACATTACCAAAAGTATGTGGATGCTTTGGAGAGGGTGCAGAGGAAGTTCACCAGGATGTTTTGCCTAGTATGGAGGGCGCTAGCTATGAAGAGAGGTTGAGTAGATTATGATTATTTTCATTAGAAAGACGGAGGTTGAGAGAGAACCCAATTGAGGTCTACAAAAATCATGAGAGGTATAGGCATGGTGGATGGCAAGAAGCTTTTTTCCAGAGTGGGGGATTCAATTACTAGGGGTCAGGAGTTGAAGGTGAGAGGGGAAAGTTTAAGGGAAATATACGTGGGAAGGTCTTTACCACCTCCACTGGCAACACATTCCGAGCACCCACCACCATCTGCGTAGAGACGGGCACGATAGTGTCATTTAAAATGTATCTAGACAGATCCATGAATGGGAAGGGAGCAGAGTGATATGGATCCTTAGAAAATAGGTGACAGATTTAGATAGAGGATCTGATCTGTGCAAGCTTGGAGGGCTGAAGGGTGTGTTCCTGTGCTGTAACTTTCCTTGTTCTTTGTTCTAACATGTAGCCTTTAATGGTGAACTGAGACTAAGGTCATGATTTACTGCTCAGCAGTGATCCTTATGCTCCTATACACTTTGGAGATGTGCATGACACGCAGCAGGCATCTCAAGGGACTGGAGAAGTACCACCACAAGTGCCTTTGCAAGATACCCTCAGATCAGTTGCAGGAATGGCTCTCCCCAACCAACACTGAATTGGTAATCATTCAATATAAGCTCTGTTGCACAGGCCTTGTCATTTGCATGCCTGGCATCAGGCGCCTGAAGCATCTCAAAGCTTAGTGTGGAAGGACTCTTGCAGACGGATGTTACAAATACTTTGGGCACATCCGTAAAACATAATTGAAGGGGTCAAAAATCTCACCAACTCCAGGAAGTCCTTGACTTATATGTTTTATTTGTGAATGTACCAAATATCATTGAGAGACTTTGTTGAGAACAAGCTGAGGCATTGAAGCATTGGAGACAGTGCATAAATCTCCCAGCAACCCATCTGCCCAACTCTCCAAGTGATATCTTTCCCACATGTGGCAGAGTCTGCAGTTTGTGCATTGGACTTATCAGCATCTCAGAACCCATTGCTCTGGAATGGAAATGAGTTATCCTCAATCTGAAGAGACTTTGTAAGAAGACAGCATCATGTGAATGTAAGTGTCCTATTAATGGTTTCTCTCTCTCTTACATGGAAATGAGCAGAGTCCATGGAGAAATAGAATCAACATTCAAGGTGAATAGTCTTGTATCAGATTGTCAGATTTTTGTTTCCATCCATCTGTGGCAAACTGAGGAACCTTGAAATGAAAGTGAATGTTCTGATGAACAGTCATTGAGCTGACACATTAAGCTCAGTTTCTCCACCAGATCTATCTGGATCAGCATTTTCTGATTTTGTTTTCAGATATCCATTACCTTTTGTGATCATACAACAGGGGATAGAAATAGTATATAAAGCATGAATCCCTACCTGTAAACTAGATTAAGCAAAGGCATAACTTTACAAAGTTAGATTTTTAAGAATTGCAGGTGACTTCCACAATGGATGTTTTTCACCTGGTGAAGTAAGATTTCAAATCATAGGAACATACAATCACTTTTAGAGTCATAGAGTCATAGAAATGTAGATCATGGAAGCAGACCCTTCGGTCCAACCCATCCATGCTGACCAGATATCCCAACTCAATCTCGTCCCACCTGCCAGCACTCAGCCCATATCCCCCCAAACCCTTCCTATTCATACACCCATCCAAATGCCTCTTAAATGTTGCAATTGTACCAGCCTCAACCACTTCCTCTGGCAGCTCATTCCATACCCGTACCACCCTCTGTGTGAAAAAGTCCAGGGAAAACAGCCCCAGCCTGTTCAGCCTCTCCCTATAGCTCAAATCCTCCAACCCTGGTAAAATCCTTGTAAATCTTTTCTGAACCCTTTCAAGTTTCACAACATCGTTCCGATAGAAAGGAGACCAGAATTGCATGCAATATTCCAACAGTGGCCTAACCAATGTCCTGTACAGCCGCAACTTGACCTCCCAACTCCTGCACTCAATACTCTGACCAATGAAAGAAAGAAAGCATACCAAACGCCTTCTTCACTATCCTATCTACCTGCGACTCCACTTTCAAGGAGCTATGAACCTGCACTCCAAGGTCTCTTTGTTCAGCAACACTCCCTAGGACCTTACCATTAAGTGTTTCAGTCTTGCTAAGATTTAGTTTCCCAAAATGCAGCACCTCGCATTTAGCTGAATTAAACTGCATCTGCAACTTCTCAGCCCATTGGCCCATCTGGTCAAATCCTGTTGTAATCTGAGGCAACTCTCTTCGCTGTCCACTATACCTCCAGTTTTGGTGTCTTCTGCAAACTTACTAACTGTATTCTCTTATGCTCCAGCCAAATCATTTATGTACATGACAAAAAGTAGAGGGCCCAGCACCAATCCTTGTGGCACTCCACTGGTCACAGGCCTCCAGTCTGAAAAACAACTCTCCACCACCACCCTCTATCTTCTACCTTTGAGCCAGTTCTGTTTCCAAATGGCTAGTTCTCCCTGTATTCCATGAGATCTAGTCTTGCTAATCAGTCTCCCATGGGGAACCTTGTCGAATGCCTTATTGAAGTCCATATAGATGACATCTACTGCTCTCCCATCTTCAATCTTCTTTGTTACTTCTTCAAAAAACACAGTCAAGTTTGTGTGACATGATTTCCCATGCACAAAGCCTAATCAATCCTTGCCTTTCCAAATACATGTACATCTTGTCCCTCAGGACTCCCTCCAACAACTTGCCCACCACCGATGTCAGGCTCACTGGTCTATAGTTCCCTGGCTTGTCCTTACCACCCTTCTTAAACAGTGGCACCACGTTAGCCAACCTCCAGTCTTCCAGCACCTCACCTGTGACTATCAATGATACAAATATCTCAGCAAGGGGACCAGCAATCACTTCTCTAGCTTCCCAAAGAGTTTTCGGGTACGTGATCAGGTCCTGGGGATTTATCCACCTTACCCGTTTCAGGCCATCCAGCACTTCCTCCTCTGTAATCTGTATATAAGTATACAATAAAGAAAAATTATGACAGAATTTATGGGAGAAATTCACATAATAAAAATAATAAAATAGTCAAGATGTGAAGTTCTCCTCAGTGCTATTTTGTGGATTAAGCAGCATCTCTGAGCTGGAACGTTTAAAAAAAGCAAAACACATGTTTGCAGTTAATTAAAATAAGGCTGGAAATGAATGAATCAACCATTCTGCAGATTGTGGCAGTTTGTAAAGTTCTAATTTATCAAATCTAGTGCTGAAGATTTAAACCTCTGTTTTATGAGGGAAGTGGGTAAGTTCTCGACTTTGTGGGGTGGTCTTATGAAGGCAATAACCAATTTGTTACATTTACTTACGATATTCATTTCCCTTTGAGTCAATGGGAGGGCTGGAAAACAAACTGCTGACTTGTCATCACCCATTTTACACCAGGACGGAAAGTGGATATCTAATCTGGCGAAATTTAAATGTCTTAATTTTCAAGTTGAATGAAATCAAACGCAAGGAAAAGGGATTCCCAAGGGTCACAATTTATTTTCTCGAAGTGGATTTGAGCTATAATCCTTCCCACTGGGAATGCAAACTTCAGAAAGTTCCATATGCAGGAAGGAAAATTCCTGGTTACTTTTGTTTGTTTTTTCCTCCACAGCAAACTGACTAACATTGAAGACTAAAGTGAAACCGCGAGAAAAATTAGGCGTGGGAACTTCCTTGACTGGAGAGCAAAGGGAAATTGCTTTATCTGTCCCACTGCCAAAATTGCTCTGGTTTGCAGTTCTGGGCGCTTTGCCCAGATGGAACCAACAAACACTGTTATTTTACACAGCCTGTCCTTCCCGACTTAATAGCTTTTTCTAAGCATTCTGGTACAGCAGCCAAATTTTGATTTCTGTATTCATTGCACATCCACTGGAGTATAACAGCATATGAAATTCAGTTGCCTGTTGGGTAAGTTCAAAATTGCTCAAACACCTTATATCACCAATTATATTCTACCATCTATTTTTGCCCAGGTCATTTGGTAGCTTAGAGATACAAAAATTCAAAAGTCTTTTTAAATTATGTTTTGTGTATATCTTGACAGGAATTTGTTACGTTGTTGATCTGTACCAAATCTTCCAGTCTTGGAATGTTTTCCTGTGTTAAACTGCTGCAACACTTTGTATGCTTTCTGATTACTGTTAATCAATCTCCAAAAAGTTAGATTGTAACCCTTTCTTCATTTAAAAAAAGTAGATCAGACTCCTTTTAACCTGCATTGTGTTCAAATAAGCAATCCTGAATGTTGGAGCTTATCCTGGTATTTCAGGGCCATAAGATTAAGTATTTGGTCTGACAGGCTTCATCTCCTACTTCTTCAGACCATCAATATCCTTTGCCATATGTGGATTCTACAACTAAAGAAAATGCGCTATATATGCATTTGTCCGCTGTCATTTCGTGATGGCACGCTTGCCTCTGCATCATCACACATCCATTCCAGAGGCTTAAATACAAAATCTAGATTTCCATTTCTGTATTGTCAGAGGTGTCGTCTTTAAGTTGAGATGTTAAACATGAGACTCTGTCCTCCCATTCAGGCTGTGTTATAACCTGCCCCTGTTTGTTCAACATGAAGATGTGAAGGTGGCAGCATGTCTTCTAGATTATTGTTAACACATCCAGGCTACCTTCCTGGTTTCGCATTAGCAGTTAGATAACTCTGGTCCTATCTCTGTTGATCCCAAGCACAGCTACTACTGATTCAGTCCAAGTAAGTGTAACCTTGATATACTATGCTATATAGGTCAGTTTCCCTTTCCCCAAACTGACATGATAATATTGTCTCTTTTCACCTTTGAAACCTTTCCCCCATAGCTGGTTAAATCCCAAATTATGTTTCCAACACCGCAAGGGTTAACTTAACCATCAAATCCTTTCCTCTTCCGCATGTTACAAGTTACCCTGGGTGCAGGCTCTGTCCATGCCTGCAGGAAGGTCCCCACTCTATATATCTCTGTCCTTATTATGTTTCAGTGACCCTCTATTCTTGATCACATTAACTTTAAGTTTGACTAACTAGTGTTGCTCATATTGGCTCAGCAATTTTCTCCAGCTCAAAGCGTTGCTCCATCATGGATACTCACTCTTTTAATTGTCATATCCCTTCTACTAGGACAATTTCCTAAAATTCCTCAATTTCCCCATCATCTTTCCTGATTTCAAATGCCTGTTCAAAACCTTTTTTTTTCATCATTGTTCCCTTATTTTCATTCCGCAGTTTGCTTCCATCCTGTTGCAATCCTTATTTTTTTTTTGTATAAGAAGAGAATGATAAAATTTTATTTCAAATCATGTTTGGAACATCATTTTTGAGGGATCAGCAAAACGGGAACTTGTGCAATCTCACTCCATTTTAGAAACAATATAGTTTTTGAATTCAAGAATTGTAACACCTTATTTTTGTTATTATTAATGGCAACAACTGAATTTCTAAAGAATGTTTAAACCAAGAGCTAAACTTGTAGCTAATAACTGAGAGGTGGCATGGTGGCTCAGTGGTCAGTACTGCTGCCTCACAGCACCAGGGACCTGGGTTCAATTCCAGCCTTGGATGGCTGTCTGTGTGGAGTTTGCACATTCTTGCTGTGTCTGTGTGGGTTTTGTTTGGGTGCTCCAGTTTCCTCCCACAGTCCAAAGATGTGCAGGTTAAGTGGATTAGCCATGCTAAATTGTCCATTGTGTAGATTAGATTAGATTAGATTCCTACAGTGTGGAAACAGGCCCTTCAGCCCAACCAGTCCACACCTACCCTCTGAAGAGTTACCCACCCAGACCCACTACCCTCTGACTAATGCACCACAATAGCTATGGGCAATTTAGTATGGCGAATTCACCTGACCTGCACATCTTTGAACTGTGGGAGGAAACCGGAGCACCGGGTGGAAACCCATGCAGACACGGGGAGAATGTGCAAACTCCACACAGACAGTTGCCTGAGGCTGGAATTGAACCTGGGACCCTGGTGCTGCGCGGCAGCAATGCTAACCACTGAGCCATCATGCCACCCATGTAGGTTAGGTGCATTAGTCAGTGCGAAATGTAGGGGAATGGGCTGGATGGGATACTCTTCAGAGGGTCCTGACAATACAGAAATGGAAGTCTCGATTTTGTATTTAAGTCTCTGGAATGGATGTGTGATAACACAGAGGCAAGCGGGCCAAATGGCCTGTTTGCACAGTGTAGGGATTTTATAATAACCAATTCTTCTTCAATCTATTGTGAGGAACAGTATCCAATAGTTGAATATAATGGTTTTTGAAGGTGAAGTAAGTTACAAGACAGAACCTGGCAGAGGGAATGCCAGAAAATCAGTCCTGGAGGATTGAAGCTCTTCTGCCAATGGAGGAGCTTAAAGGAGAGTTGGCAAACAGAAGATCAGAATCAGAGGAACAGTGTTCATGGGAGGGAATATAAGATAAGGGATTTACAAAAATCAGAGTGCAGCAAAATTGTAGAGCAATTAAAGTCAAAGATTTTAAAATGTACATTGTGAATCAGATTAATGTGAGCATTACTGGGTGAGCAGGTCAGAATGTGTGTGGCAGCGTAAAATCAATGATTTGGAACCACTTTAAAGCAGTCTTCTTTTGAAAAGGAAACATTTTAAATGTTTAATTAATACAAACTCAGCAGAATTATAGAGAACTGGATCATCCTTAGATTATGCTGGATCTGAGTTGAGTCCCATAACACCACAGCAGAGGTGGCCATTGCAATTACTTAAACTATGTTATCCTAGGGATTTGGGTTGGTGTTGTGGCCAGATCAATGTTGTAGCCAAATATTCACTCATCAATACAGTTCTCTTCTAGCTTGTTAGATTCTATGGTGAACAGCACTTCTTTTTTGGCCTTCTTTTCATTCCCAACCATAGTCAATAGAAGAAACATTTTTGACTTGGAAAATGGTGTACAGACCTGCTGGTTCAAAATGACAGGCAGGTCAGTACAGAATAAACAGCATATTTAAAGAAGGTAAGAGAATAGTGGAAGTGTACTTTTTTTAGATTACATTACAGTGTGGAAACAGGCCCTTCAGCCCAACAAGTCCACACCGACCCGCCGAAGCGCAACCCACCCATATCCCTACATTTACCCCTTACCTAACACTACGGGCAATTTAGCATGGCCAATTCACTTGAGCTGCACATCTTTGGACTGTGGGAGGAAACCGGAGCACCCGGAGGAAACCCACGCAGACACGGGGAGAATGTGCAAACTCCACACAGTCAGTCGCCTGAGGCGGGAATTGAACCCGGGTCTCTGGCACCATGAGGCAGCAGTGCTAACCACTGTGCCACCGTGCCACCCACATGCTTCATATCCAAATGGATAACTGAAAGGGAATGGGACTTACTTTGTAGCAACAATAGTAAGGATTAAAAGTGACACCATTGAACCCAGTCTAGATTCTTAGATCAAACAGCTGACTGGAAACTGTGTGCCATTGAAATAGTTGGGAGCTGCAGGGACATAAAGATATGAGGAATCCAGCTCAGTACTTCATGAACAATTGAATGTAATATTTGAGTTACAGACAGGCAAAGCAATTGTTATAGGGATGGTAACAAAGTCAAAGTAGATATTATGATTACATGCTTTATTATAGTTTCACTTGGATTAAGATAGTTGTTCCAAAATTAAAACCATCTGTGTTTACGCCATGTAATTATCAAGCAGGGATTTATTGCTTACGTGAGTACAAGTCACATCTGGAACTGTACTGCTGTAGTTAAAGAAGTTGGATATGTTTTTTGTCAACATTTATAACTATTCCAACAGTCACTGCATCAGAGGTCAGATCAATTTTCCTTCATGTTAATCCAAGGAAAGCAATAGGACCAGACGGAGTACCAGGCCGCACACTCAGAACATGCGCAGATCAACTGGCAGAGGTTTTTTCGGACATCTTCAACCTCTCCCTGCCTGTTTCAAGAGGGCCAACATCATCCCTGTGCCTAAGAAGGCTCATGCAGCATGTCTCAATGACGACCACCCAGTGGCCCTAACTTCGGTGGTCATGAAGTGCTTTGAAAGGCTGATCATGGCATTAATCAACTCCAGCCTCCCCACTACTCTTGACCCACTCCAATTTGCCTATCGGACCAACAGATCCACTTCAGATGCCACATCACTTGCTCTTCACTCCTCCCTTGAACATCTTGACACCAAGAACAGCTACGTAAGAATCCTACTCATTGACTACAGTTCAGCCTTCAACACCATTAAACCCTTGAGACTGATTACTAAACTTAGTGATCTCGGACTAAGTCCCGCTCTCTGCAATGGGATCCTCAGTTTCCTGACCCACAGGCCACAATCAGTGAAGATTGGGGACAATATTTCATCATCACTAACACTCAACACTGGAGCCCCCCAGCGGTGCGTACTCAGCCCCCTATTGTACTCGCTGTATTCCCATGACTGCGTTGCCAAATACCAGACTAATGCTATTTACAAGTTCGCCGATGACACGACCATAGTCGGTCGAATCTCAGATGGCGACGAAACAGACCACGAACAGGAGGTGGAAGACCTGGAAAAATGGTGCACTGTGAACAACCTAACTCTCAATGCCGGCAAAACCAAGGAACTCATTATTATCTTTCATCGGGATATTACTTATGCCCCCCCAAAACTTAACAGCACAGAGCTGGAACAAATGGAGAGTGTCAAGCTCCTGGGAGTGGTCACACAACAAGCTTTCTTGAACTCTTCATGTAGACACACTGGTTACAAAGGTCCAACAACATCTCTTCTTCCTCAGGCAGCTGAGGCATTAAGGTGAATACCTTTGCCAACTTTTATAGGTGCCCCATCGAGAGCATTCTGTCTGGATGTATCACTACTTGGTATGGCAACGGTACAATTCAAGATCAGAGACGGTTATAGAGAGTGGTGAACTCAGCCCGGACAATCACAAAGGCTTTTCCCTCATCTATAGAATCCATCTACCAGGCCCACTGTCAAGGAAAGGCTGCCAGCATTCTCAAAGATCCATCCCACCCTAGCAATGTTTTTCTACAGCCGGTTTTGCAACAGTTTCTACACTACTGTTGTTAGAATACTGAATGGGCTCACAAACTCTTCACATTCGCCTGTACCGATGTTTTTGTCGCTGTTTACCTATTATTTACTTTCTATGCAACTTAACTATGTGATCTGCCTGTGTTGCTCACAAGACAAAGCTTTTCACTGTGCCTCGGTACACGTAACAATAAATGCGATTCGATTCAATTCAGTTCAATTCCACACTACCATAATATTACTTATCCAAATTCTTTAGCAGTCCGTATTATCACTGAGGTAAGAACAAGATAAATATTATTTATCCTATTTTTGTTTCAGCAGCAGGAAGAGCGGGAGCGTCGACCATGAGGCTGACAGGAAAGTGAATCACTGATTTAAAAACTTACCTCATGATTAGGTGGAACACACGCTGAGCAGGAATGGACACGAGACTGCTGAGTAAGTGAAGTTATATAGTTGGGTGGTTGCGTTATCTGAAACACTACTTAGGTAGGGATTCCCACGCATTCTCCTCCATGAACCAAAAAACAAGCTGCTGTGCACTGGATTGGTAAGATTACTAGTCTGTTTTTTTTTTCTTTTACAGTCTCTTTGGGAATTTAGAATAATGGGAATGGAGGTGAGAGCAGTTGAATGTTCCTCCTGCAGAATATGGGAGGTAAGGGTCACCACTAGTGTCCCTGCTGACTTCATCTGCGGGAAGTGCACCCAACTCCAGCTCCTCAAAAACCATGTTAGGGAACTGGAGCTGGAGCAGGATGAACTTCGGATCATTCGGGAGGCGGTGGGGGTTATTGACAGGAATTACTGGGAGGTTGCCACACCTCAGCTGCAAGCGAGAGGCAGATGGGTTACAGTCAGGGGACAGAAAGGAAACCAGCAGTCAGTGCAGGGAGCCCCTGTGGCCGTTCCCCTCAATAACAAGTACACAGTCTTGAATACTATTGGGGGAGATGACTTACCAGGGGTAAGCCATGGGGTACAGGTCTCTGCACAGAGTCTGTCCCTATTGCTCAGAAGGAAAGCGGGGAGATGAGCAGAGCATTAGTGATTGAGGACTCCATAGTTAGGGGGACAGATAGGTTCTGTGGGAATAAGAGAGACTCATGCTTGGTGCGTTGCCTCCCAGGTGCCAGGGTTCATGATGTCTCGGATCGTGTTTTCGGGATCCTTGAGTGGGAGAGGGAGCAGCCCCAAGTCATTGTCCACATAGGCACCAATGACATAGCCAGGAAAAGGGATGGGGAAATTCAGGAAACTGGGGTGGAAGCTTAGAGCCAGAATAAACAGAGTTGTTATCTCTGGTTTGTTACCCGTGCCACGTGCTAGGGAGAGAGAGGAGTTGAGCATGTGGCTACAGGGATGGTGCATGAGGGAGGGCTTCAGTTACCTGGACAATTAGGGCTTATTCTGGGGTAGGTGGGACCTCTACAAACAGGATGGTCTACACCTGAACTGGATGGGTACCAATATCCTGGGGGGAACTTTCCTAATGCTTTTTGGGAGATTTTAAACTAATTCAGCAGGAGATGGGAACCTAAATTGTAGTTCCACTGTCCAGGAGGTTGAGGGTAGGGAAGTCAGAAATGAGGTTTCAAGTCACAAGAGTTCACCGGCAAGCAGGAAGGTAGTTTGAAGTGTGTTTACTTCAATGCCAGGAGCATCCGGAATAAGATGGGTGAACTTGCCGCATTGGTTGGTACCTGGGACTCCGATGTTGTGGCCACTTCAGAGACATGGATAGAGCAGGGTTATTATAGGTTGTTATAGGTTCTGGGATGTTTCAGTAAGAACAGAGAAGATGGTAAAAGAGGGGAAGTATGGCATTGTTAGTCAAGGACAGTATTACGATGGCAGAAAGGACATTTGAGGACTCGTCTACTGAGGTAAGATGGGCTCAGGTTACAAACTAGAAAGGAGAGGTCAACCTGTTGGGGGGTTTTCTATAGGCTTCTGAATAGTTCCAGAGATGTAGAAGAAAGGATAGCAAAGATAATTCTGAGTAGGAGCAAGAGTAACAGGGTAGTTGTTATGGGGGCTTTAACTTTCCAAATATTGACTGGAAATACTATAGTTTGAGTGCTTTAGATGGGTCAGTTTTTATCCAATGCATGCAGGATGGTTTCCTGACACAGTATATAGACAAGCCAACAAGGGGCAAGGCAACACTGGATTTGGTGCTGGGTAATGAACCTGGCCAGGTGTTACATTTGGAGCTGGGTGAGCACTTTTGTGATAGTGACCACAAGTTATATTGACTTTAGCGATTGAAAGGGATAGGCAAGAGTTATGGCTGCGATTAGGCAAGATTTAGGATGCATTGGATGGGGAAAGAAACTGCAATGGATGGACACAATTGAAATGTGGAGCTTATTGAAGGAACAGCTACTGCATGTCCTTGATAAGTATGTACCTGCCAGGCAGAGAGGAAGTGGTCGAGCAAGAGAGCTGTGGTTTACTAAAAAAGTTGAATCTCTTGAAAAGTTGAGGATGAAGGTGGCTTATGTCAGGATGAGACGTGAAGGCTCAGTTAGGGAACGTGAGATTTACAAGTTAGGCAGGAAGGACCTAAAGAGAGAGCTAAGAAGAGTCAGGAGGGGAGATGAAAAGTCATTGGCAAGTAGGATCAAGGAAAACCCTAAAGCTTTCTAAAGGTATATCGGGAATAAAAGAATGACTAGAGAAAGATTAGGGCCAATCAAGGGTAGTAGTGGGAAGTTGTGCTGGGAGTCTGAGGAGATAGGGGAAGCGCTAAATGAATATGTTTTGCCAGTAATCACACTGGAGAAAGACAAGGTTGTCAAGGAGAATACGAAGTTGCAGGCTACGAGACTAGATGGGATTGAGGTGCACAAGGAGGAGGTTTTAGCAATTCTGGAAAGTATGAAAATAGATAAGTCCCCTGGGCCGGATGGGATTTATCCTAGGATGATCTGGGAAGCTAGGGAGGAGATTGCACAGGCTTTGGTTTTGATCTTTATGTCGTCATTGTCTACAGGAATAGTGCCAGAAGACTGGATGATAGCAAATGTTGTCCCCTTGTTCAAGGAGGGGAGTAGAGACAACCCTGGAAATTATAGACCAGTGAGCCTTACCTCGGTTGTGAGTAAAGTGTTGGAAAAAGTTATAAGAAATACGACTTATAACCATCTAGAGAGGAATAAGTTGATTAGGGATAGTCAACATGATTTTGTGAAGGGTAGGTCATGCCTCCCAAACCTTATTGAGTTCTTTGAGATGGTGGCCAAACAGGTGAGGGTAAAGCAGTTGATATGGTGTATATGGATTTCAGTAAGATGTTTGATAAGATTCCCCATGTTAGACTATTGCACAAAATATGGAGGTGTGGGATTGAGGGTGATTTAGCGATTTGGATCACAAATTGGCTAGCTGAAAGAAGACAGAAGGTGGTGGTTGATGGGAAATGTTCTTGCTGGAGTTCAATTACTACTGGTGTACCGCAAAGATTTGTTTTGGGGCCGCTGCTTTTGGTCATTTTTATAAATGACCTAGATGAGGGCGCAGAAGGATGGGTTAGTAAATTTGCAGACAACACTATGGTCGGTGGAGTTGTGGATAGTGCTGAAGGATGTTGCAGGTTACAGAAGGGCATAGATAAGCTGCAGAGCTGGGCTGAGAGGTGGCAAATGGAGTTTAATGTGGAAAAGTGTGAGGCGGTTCACTTTGGAAGGATCAACAGGAATAAAGAGTGCTGGGCTAATGGTAAGGTTCTTGGTTGTGTAGATGAGAAGAGAGATCTCGGTGTACATATACATAGATCCCTGAAAGTTGCCACCCAGGTTGATTGAGTTGTTAAGAAGGTTTATGGTGTGTTAGTCTTTACTGGTAGAGGGATTGAGTTTCAGAGCCATGACAGTCATGTTGCAACTGTACAAAACTCTGGTGCGGCCACACTTGTGTACAGTTCTGGTCACCATCACATTATAGGAAGGATGTGGAAGCTTTGGAAAGGGTTTAGAGGAGATTTACTCGGATGTTGCCTGGTATGGAGGGAAGGTCTTATGAGGAAAGGCTGAGGGTCTTGAGGCTATTTTCATTAGAGAGAAGAAGGTTGAGGGGTGACTTAATTGAGACATATAAGATAATCAGAGGGTTAGATTGGGTGGACAGGGAGAGCCTTTTTTTCTCAGATGGTGATGGCTAGCACGAGGTGACATAGCTTTAAATTGAGGGGTAACAGATATAGGACAGATGTCCGAGATAGTTTCTTTCCTCAGAGAGTAGTAGGGGTGTAGAACGCGCTGCCTGCAACAGAAGTAGATTTGCCAACTTTAAGGGTATTTAAATGGTCTTTGGACAAACGTATGGATGAAAATGGATAGTGTAGATAGATAGGCTTCAAATTGGTTCCTCAGGTCGGCGCAACATTGAGGGCCGGAAGGCCTAAACTGTGCTGTAATGTGCTATGTTCTATGATCTCAACTGGGACTGGAATACCATTGACCTCAGCATTCCTAGGTGATGGAGAGAATAATTAGTCACTGTTCCAGTTCCTGATCATGATGTATTTTGTCCCACTGAAATGAGCGTGTGTCAGCCAGGCTGAGGTCAGGCCTGAGCCCTCCATGATGGAAGTTCCCATATACACTCACGTCAACCATGACACTTGATGAATTACTTGGATAAAGTGCTACTGGACTGTCTGCCCTCATGGAATAGCTCTGTAGTAAAAGTCAGTTGAAACCAAACAAGGAAAGATAAATCAATGGTTATCTGGGTGGTATCATAAAGTGCAATCTTCACAGGCACTGAGCAATGTGGATGTTGGTGAGAAAGTTCGATAACCATAAGGACATTATTGATGAGCTTCTTGCCATTGAGAGCAAAATGTGTGGTTTTCTGACCTAGTATTGAATGGTGAGATGTGATTCTTGCTTGTGAGCAGTGTGAAGCCTATTTGCATGAATTGGCATGTAATAATAACTCACGTTTGGTAATTCCACGCCATTTATATACAATTTCCCATTCTCCTACTTGCTGAATTCCAACAATTCTAAACAGATGAGCAGTGTAGGAGGAAAGTGGGGATAAGAGTGAGGGAGGGAAGATGTTGCATGCAATAATGAGAGTGAAAAATCTGGAGCTTTGTGGTCTAGCAGAGACAGAGTGACAGTGAGGAAGCAGTGAAAATATGCAGCAGTGAGAGGGTTATTGGCATTGTTGGGCCGTCCTGTGGATGGTGCATAACGCCCTGACTCCAATGGTGACCTTGGACCAAGATGGCAAGGTCTGCTTCTGTAATTTTCTTTCTGCTGGTACCAAGGGAAGAAGATGTCTGTCTTCTGCATCAGCTCCTCCGAGATCGTCAGGTCTCAGTCTGTGAAGCAGGGTGCCAATTTCCCTTTGCTGGACATATTTGGGGGAAAACGACAAGGAACATTGCAGGGCAGTTTCACACTGATAGCTGTTGACCTGGTGCATTTTAATTAGGTGCAAGTGCCAGACATCCTGGAAGATCCAAGTGACGAGTACTTTTGCTTACAGAGAAAACAACGCACAAACTGCAAAAGAGCATCATGCTTAGGCAATAAGGTGAGTTTGGGAAGATTGCACGTGACAGGCTGTTAGATATTGTGAAGAAAAACCCTCCATGTAATTTAACAGAATTACCAGTTTCTGGTAAAATTCAGCCCTTACGTTTTTTAAGAAACATTGATGATTATCTTTCTCACAATCTTATTAGCTTAAGTTGCACTATCTAATTCTTATTTCTAGGAATAACGCCCAAATGAATGATTCTTATAATTATAATTTCATGACCAAGTTGGAATCCATAAGCTATATACGAAATGTAAATTTTAAAAATCAGATAAACCTCTTCTTGAATTCTGCATCAGATAACTGGCAATCTGCTATTCACAGCTGAGGCTGTCAGATGCCTAAAAGTACCTTTGAACTGCCTGATTATGCAACCTAAAGTATATACTACCTACCGCAGATTCTGGAGATTAAAGTCAAAATTAGAATAGTGTTGGAAAAGCACAGCACATCAGGCAGCATCCGAGGAGCAGGTAAATTGACGTTTCGGGCAAAAGCCCTTCATCAGGAAAGGCCCTGAATGCTTCCTGAACTACTACCTACTGTAGTAAGCCTACAGTTATACTAACCAGATTATTTCCAGCCAAAAGACAAAACTATCGAGTGAAGTGGATAACTTCTCAGTGACATCACAAAAATAGGTTGGACAAAGAAGTAATGGGAGCCACAATTATGTAATTAATATCTTGATTAATTCGCTTGAAATTAAAAATGTTCATGCTCCAGTTAAGCACTGAAAAAGAAGTACTTAGGAAGACAGCATCAACTAATCTAAAAATATTGTAGAATTGAAAATATAGTCCAGTAGATTCAAGAACAGGTTCTTCTCCACTGTTATCAGACTGTTGAATGGACCTCTCATATATTTTCTTTGCATCTTCTTTGTAGCTGTAACACTGTATAGGTTGTTCTGCTATAATGTGCCTTTCATCAATGCAAATTCGCTGTAACATGATTGACGAATTGGGGACATTGTTTCTAAAGTGCAAACTTTTAAAGTATGTATTGATTATAAAGTGATTCCGGCCCCATTAGTTTAGATTGTGCTGCTATTGCATGATTTTCTTACAACGTGGGATTGACAGGAATGGAACCATTGCTTTATAGCAGAACCGACTGTATTCTGTTCTATTATCCTGATATACATATGAAAGGTATGAGTTGCTTGGATAACACACAAAACAATACTTTTCACCGTATCTTGGTACATATGACAATAATAAATTAAGTCAAAATTAAAAGAAATGTGCAGTGGAATATTTCAATATTTGATGGGTTTTACTTTGGAACATTTTGCCCGGTATTTAAGGTCACTGTACATTTTAGTTAGCTTATATAGCTTTTTCAAATGGCATAGCACTGATAAATGGCAGCTTCTAATAATGAGATTATATATCACACAAAAGCACAGGCATATAACCTTCTGAGAAAGCTTATGATAATTGAACTTGAATTGAATTGAGTTGAATTGTCACATATATTAAGACACAGTGAAAAGCTTTGTCTTGTGAGCAATACAGGCAGATCACACAGTTAAGTAGCATAGATAAGTAAATAATAGGTAAACAGCGGCAAAAACAAAAACACAGGTACAGGCAAATGTTAAGAGTTTGTGAGTCCATTTAGTATTCTAACAGTAGGATAGAAACTGTTTTGAAACCAGCTGGTGCTGTACCTTCTCCCCAATGTTAGAGGTTGTAGAAAAACATTGCCAGGGTGGGATGGATCTTTAAGAATGCTGGTGGCCTTTCCTTGACAGTGGGCCTGATAGATGGATTCTATAAATGGGAGGTTGGCCTTTGTGATTGTCTGGGGCGAGTTCACCACTCTCTGTAACCGAATCTGATCTTGAATGGTACTGTTGCCTTACTAGGTAGTGAGGAGAAAGTGAGGTCTGCAGATGCTGGAGATCAGAGCTGAAAATGTGTTGCTGGAAAAGCGCAGCAGTTCAGGCAGCATCCAGGGAACAGGAGAATCGACGTTTCGGACATAAGCCCTTCTTCAGGACAGGTAGTGATTACATTCAGACAGAATGCACTCGATGGCACACCTATTAAAGTTCTGGATTAGAGTGGTGCTGGAAAAGCACAGCAGTTCAGGCAGCATCCGAGGAGCAGGGAAATTTCCATCCTGCTGCCCCCAATATATATCCAAGTCTGAATAGTGAATGGCAATGATTTCCCTGCTCCGCGGATGCTGCCTGAACTGCTGTGCTTTTCCAGCGCCACTCTAATCCAGAATCTGGTTTCCAGCATCTGCAGTCATTGTTTTTACCCACCTATAATAGTTGGCAAGGGTATGCACCGTCAAGCCAAATTTCCTCAGCTGCCTGAGGAAGAGGAGACTTTGTTGGACCTTTGTAACCAGTGCATCCAAAAGAAGAGTTCAAGAAAGCTTGTTGTGGATGACCACTCCCAGGAGCTTGACACTCTCCACTTGTTCCACCTCTGAACTGTTAATGTGTAGCGGGGGGCATGAGTAACATCCTGCTGAAAGATAATAATGAGTTCTTTGGTTTTGCTGGCATTGAGAGCTAGGTTGTTCTCAGTGCACCATTTTCCACATCTTCCACCTCCTGTCTGTAGTCTGTTTCGTCACCATCTAAAATCCAACTGACTACGGTGATATCATCAGTGAACTTGGATTCACCTGTGGGGAAACCAATAGCTAGTCCCCATTAGCTTTCTTTTAATTTGTTCATGAGATATGGCGTCAATAGTTAGGCCAGCAATTATTGCCCATCACTAGTTAGCCAGAGGGCAATTAAGAGTCTATCACATTGCTGTAGGTCAGGAGTCACATGTAGGCCAGACTGGGTAAAGGTGGCCTATCTCCTTCTCTCAGGGAATCAGATAGGTTTTTATGACAATAGATGGATAGTCTTGTGCTCAGCATTAAAGAGGCTGATTTTCAATTCCAGATTTTTTATTACTTCAGTGTAAATATCTCACCAGTTGGCATGGTGACATTTGATCCCATGCTGCCATAGCATGCATGCAATGGCATCATCTCTGGGCCAATGGCTCCTCTAATTCTATGCAAACTCTCCAAATGTTGATTGCACTCTTGCCTCTGAGTCCGAAGCTAACAAATATAAACCCATTTCCAAGATTTGAACTCATAATCTGGGTCGACACGTTGCTGCAACTCTGAGAGAGTACTGAATAGGTGGAAGTTCCATTTTCCAGGTCAAACTTTAAACAGAGGCCTTGTTTGCCTGTCCAAGCAGCTGCAAAAGGATTCACAGCACTGTTTGAAGATGCGCAGTAGCAATGAGATGTCCAACGTTGGTCATCTTCCAACCTCACAACCATTTCCATCCAGAAGGATAAGGATAATAAAAACATGGCTAAATCACTTCCTGTAAAATCCCCCCTAAGCCACTCACTATTCAGACTTGGGTATATATTGGGGGCTGAAAATGTGTTGCTGGAAAAGCGCAGCAGGTCAGGCAGCATCCAGGGAACAGGAGAATCGACGTTTCGGGCATAAACCCTTCTTCAGGATTCCTGAAGAAGGGCTTATGCCCGAAACGTCGATTCTCCTGTTCCCTGGATGCTGCCTGACCTGCTGCGCTTTTCCAGCAACACATTTTCAGCTCTGATCTCTAGCATCTGCAGACCTCACTTTCTCCTTATATATTGGGGGCAGCAGGGTAGCTCAGTGGTTAGTACTGTTGCCTCGCAGCACCAGGGATTCAGGGGTTCAAGTGACTGGCTGTATGGAGTTTGGACATTCTCCCGGTTTTGCAGTGATTTCCTCCGGGTACTCCGATTTCCTCCCACAGTCCAAAGATGTGCAGGTTAGGTAGATTGGCCATGCTAAATTGCCCAATGTGTCCAGGGATGTGCAGGCCAGGTGGATGAGCCATGTGAAATGCAGATTTACAGGGATAGATTAGGGGCTAGGTCTGGGTGGGATACTCTTTGGAAGGTTGAAGGGGACTTGATAGGCCAAATGACCTGTTTCCACACTGTAGGGGCTCTACGATTCTATGACTATCGTTCCTTTGGTGTCATTGGGTCAAGCCTCTGAAACTTGCCCTTTAACGGTATTATGGCTGTACCCTCGCCAAATGGATTACAGCATTCAAGAAGGCAGCTCACCACCACCTTCTCAAAGGTAACTAGGAATGGTCAATAAATGATGGCCAGCCAGCGACACTCACATTCCTTGAATAAATAAAAACAAAATTACCAAAACAGTTTTATTCAACACAAGCTGTGATTGCTGGTCATTTGTTATATTACTGTGTGCATTACATTATCTAAAAATCAATTCCCACATTACAAAAATAATTCATTGGCTGTAACACCTTTAGAAATTCTGAGGATTTGAGGAATGTTACTTGATGAAAGTTCTCTTTCTGTTATAAAGTAACCTTTCTAATTCTCTGCTCAGAAACTTTGTCTGCTGCATTCCAATTTCTCATGTCAACTTAAATATTTAACTTGTGTTAACTTAACAGTTTGCACTCTTAGCTGAGTCAACCTCCTTCTGAAGATCTCTAATTTCCTATCGAGTCACAGAGATGTACAACACGGAAACAGACACTTTAGTCCAACTCGTCCATGTCCACCAGATAGCCAAAATAAATTTAGTCCCATTTACCAGCATTTGGCCCATATCCCTCTAAACCCTCCCTATTCAAGTACCCATCCAGATGCCTTTAAAATGTTGTAATTGTACCTCCACCACTCCCTCTGGCAGCTCATTCCATATGCACACCACCCTCTGGGTGAAATGTTGACCCTTCGATCCCTTTTAAATCTTTCCCCTCTCACTGTAAACCTATGCCCTCTAGATTTGGACTCCCCACCTCAGGGAAAAGACCTTGCCTATTCACCCCTCATGCCTCTCATGATTTTACAAACCTCAGCCTCCAATGCTCCAGGAAAAATAGCCCCAACCTATTCAGCTTCTCCCCATAGCTCAAACCATCTAACCCTGGCAACATTCTTGTAAATTTTTTCTGAATCCCTTCAAATTTGACAACAACCTTCCTATCGTGGGGAGACCAGAATTGCACACAGTATAACAAACGTGGCTTATCCACAATGTAATGTGCAGCTGCAACCATGACCTCCCAACTCCTATACTCAGTGCATTGGCCAATAAAGGAAAGCATATCAAACACCTTCTTCACTTTAGGGTGTAGGTTTGCTCGCTGAGCTGTAGGTTTGATATCCAGACGTTTCATTACCTGGCTAGGTAACATCATCAGTGGCGACCTCCAAGTGAAGCGAAGTTGTTGTCTCCTGCTTTCTATTTATATGTTTGTCCTGGATGGGGTTCCTGGGGTTTGTGGTGATGTCATTTCCTGTTCATTTTCTGAGGGGTTGATAGATGGCATCTAGATCTATGTGTTTGTTTATGGCATTGTGGTTGGAGTGCCAGGCCTCTAGGAATTCTCTGGCATGTCTTTGCTTAGCCTGTCCCAGGATAGATGTGTTGTCCCAGTCGAAATGATATTTTTTTCATCCGTGTGTAGGGCTATGAGGGAGAGAGGGTCGTGTCTTTTTGTGGCTCGCTGGTGTTCATGTATCCTGGTGGCTAACTTTCTTCCTGTTTGTCCTACGCAGTGTTTGTGGCAGTCCTTGCATGGAATTTTGTAGATGACGTTGGTTTTGTCCATAGGTTGTACTGAATCTTTTAAGTTTGTTAGTTTTTGTTTGAGAGTGTTGGTGGGTTTGTGTGCTACTAGGATTCCGAGGGGTCTTAGTAGTCTGGCTGTCATTTCTGAAACTTCTTTGATGTATGGTAAGGTGGTTGGGGTTTCTGGCTGTGTTTGGTCTACTTGTCGTGGTTTGTTCTTGAGGAATCTGCGCACTGTATTTTTTTTTGTTTTTTTTTCCCACGAACAGGAAATGACATCACCACAAACCCCAGGAACCCCATCCAGGCGAAAGATATAAATAGAAAGCAGGAGACAACAGCTTCGCTTCACTTGGAGGTTGCCACTGATGATGTTACCTCGCCAGGTAATGAAACGTCTGGATATCAAACCTACAGCTCAGCGAGCAAACCTACACCCTAAACCTCAACCTGAGCTACAAGCCTTCACAAACCTTACACCTTCTTCACTATCCTGTCCATCTGCGACTACACTTTCAAGGAACTATGAACCTGCACTCTTGGGTCCCTTTGTTCAGCAACACTCCCCAGGGCTTTACCATTAAGTATATAAGTACTACCCTAATTTGCCTTTCCAAAATACAGCACCTCACATTTATCTAAATTTAACTCCATCTGCCACTTCTCAGCCCATTGGCTGATCTGATGAAGATCCCGTACTCTGAGATAATCTTCTTTGCTGTCCACTACACCGCCAATTTTTTGTCATGTACAAACTTACTATCCATCGCCCCTATCTTCACATCATTTATATAAATGACGTAAAGCAGTGGACTTTCGAAGACCTGTGAAACTGTCTGATCTGATTGTGTATTAGATATAAATGTCCCACAGATTCTGTTGGTCACTCATTGCAACTCAGAGGCAGAGCAGCAGACCTTCAGGGTGAAGGCGCAAACAGTAATTTTCTACTGTTTAAATCACTTCTCTGTGACCTCCCTGTCTCCTACCTGACTGATGTCGAATGGCGAGGGGAATCCCTTTGGGACTGAGAGTATCAGAATTAAACGTCTGAAACAAATAAGATTCCCGTTTGTTACATTTCTGAAGGTGATTCAGACTGAGCCATAAGTTTATGCATGCTATTCAATTTCAACAGGCACAAATCAAGCACTTTACCAGGAAATCTCAATAAGCCATTTGAGGGCCTGGCAACTTGTCAAATACTGAATGTTTCTTCTCTTAGCCCTACATTACGATAGCAAGAGAACAAACCAGATAAAAGAGCCTTCTTTGGCCTGTTCCTAAATACTCCCTGTCTATTTAGATAGCATGACTCATTCATTCTAGCCATCAAGAGAAGATGACATCAACCTCTAATTGCAAACACTTGCCAGTTCCAAGGATGTTTTGTTTGTCCCATTTCCCTCATGAGTCATTGTTCAGAATTCCATTCTTAGGCTTTTGGTTGATCAGCAACATGGTTTAGAAGACTATTCTTTTGACCATCGTTCCTACAAACTCTCCCAGACTATGCCCCCAGCTGCATTGGTTCCTGTTCAAGATGTCTCACTCAATGGATTCACAAATTCAGCGCCATCACCATATAATGGCATCAAACAAAGGTCAACTACTCGTGCATGCGAGAGAGAGGGAGAGAAAAAGAGAGAGAGCACGAGAGAGAGGGAGAGCGTGAGAGTGATAGAGAGTGCGCAAGAGCGAAAGAGAGCGAGCACCAGAGACAGAGCCTGAGTGTGAGACATCCTTATTCAAGACAATGCTCCTGTCAGGTCCCAGCAGCATTGAGCATAACTCCCATCCTCTATCTTGGAGAAAATGAACAGGACATGCTACAAGAAAACCAGGAGAGATAAAGGACTGGGAGAAAAGTGAAATAAATATTGAAGTTTTATGAAAGAAGTCCCCAAATAAAGTTTAGGTAGTTCATTCTGTTTCTTAACTCTAAATGATGGTAACCTGTCCCCTTGCACACATATGCCTACAGACAAAAGACCATGAGATATTGGAACCGAAATAGGCCATTCAGCCCATTGAGTCTGCTCCTCCATTCAATGAGCTACAGCTGATCTGATAATCTTCAACTCCACTTTCCTGCCTTTTCCTCCAAACCCTCGATTCTCTTCCTAATTAAACTCATCTATCTTGGCCTTGAGTATACGTTAACCAGCCTTGTATGGCACCTGGAGAAGGTACATGAGAGTGCTTCAGAATGTCCAAATCATGACAGCTGCCAGGGAAATGGTAACTAATTCCAGGAAGGGGTAACAGTGGTTGCAGATCACCCAGTCATTAATGGATTGAAACCCCTTCCTGCTGATGAATTTTGCAGTGTTTTGAAATGGCCCTCTCAGTGCCATGTCGATACTATATAAAGAACTCAATGCCTGGGTGAAGCCAGCTATGCTCCTGAGGCCTATTGCCCAGGCTGCAGCACTGACCTCTTCATGGGGAATGAAGTGAACCGCTGTGTCCTTGTACAGATGGCACTGGTCTCTGCCCTGATGCCTTTGTGGGTGCACAACGGGGGGAATCCCTTCCTGCTCCCTGGAAGGAACCAGTTGCTTTGACGCTCAAAGCAAATGTCACTGACACAGCCACAGGGAGAGATGGCCTCCCATTCCTGCAGCCCTCAATTCCCTCTCTTGTATCTGACATGGATCCATCCAGGACACATGGAGCTTGCACCAACACTTTGCCTCACTTATCCTGAAGAAAAGGGGTCAGGAGTGATAATTTCTTGGTCTCCTGTGGACCCCATGCATCCTGAAAGGTTGTGTGGCTGTGACCTCTTCCCGAACTGTACCTTCTTCAGCCTCTACATTGACCTGCTGCTGTTCCTGGGCTCATCATTGGCCCAGTTCTCCTGTTTCTACCATCACCTTCTTCGGAAGGCACATCCGGTGACCGATCTCACACTAACAGCAGGGCGCGTGACTCTTATTAGCATCAATCAGTGTCGGGAACAGAAGGAGCAAAACAGGCTCTGAACATAGTCACTGCTGGCCGGGTCTGTAGATGCGTTTCGCACACACACCTCCACACATTCATCCAGCTTTAGCCTCAGTATGTTCACCAGTTGGTGAAGGGGCATGCTGGCTGAGGGACCACATTAAAAAGGGAGTGTTACTGTGCTCTGGCCTTTTTCCATCCCACACACACACTGGCTCTGAAACTTTTCATTCTATTCAGTAAAATACTTACATGACAGTTGGTGAAGCAATGGTCTCCACCTCCCATAGCACACTTGGAAGTTTCACAAACTATGGGTCACTTTTGACTAACATTCACCTCTTTTTAAATCATTCCCACATACTTTTGTATCATTAAGATTCCAATATTGAATTTGTAATCACCGATGGCCTGGTGTGCATTGTCGAAGAATGTTTACCCTGCAGGCATTGCAAATGCCCAATAAAGTGATTGCACATTAAATAGAGTTGCTGTTTGAAAGTGCATGCTTCACGTATTTGCCCTTTTCAATGTCATAGCACCCAGCAGACAAGGATCCCGTGTTTCTAAACAGGGAAAGGCTAGGGAATCAAAAGCACAAAGGGATGTGGGAGTCCCATCACTGTCCTGGAGGTCTGTGTGTTGATTGTTGAGGAGGGTGAAAGAGGGGGGTGTAGGAACAAAGAGAGGATCATTGCGAAAAGAGGGTAAGACAGTCAAGGCAGTAGGAGGAAGGTTGAGGTATGTATTGAGCTGGGGCGAGGACGGTGACAGAGGGAATTTGAAGGCACTGATCAAGCCGACACTGTCTCCATCTACCCTGCCTATAATCCCAACCATTTTCCAGTTGCAATTAGTGTCTGGTGTCCTGCAAGTGATGGCAGGGAATACAGCTTGTGGTGGACATCATCAGTACTGTGCTCCACCTGATGACTCCTCCCCCTGAGCCTCCATGTCCCCTGGCAATACTCCAACAGCCTGCCGCCATCCTCCCCTCCACCATTCCCAGCCTTATGGAGACCCACAGCATTGAGCTTCACCTACAGTGGTCCTGTCATCCCCCTGAGTCTCAACACAGCACCTTAATAATGTGCACCTCTGTGCTATCCCTCTAGACACCACTAGTGGTTACTGCCAATATCTCCTCCTCCTGCAGCCCACAAAATCCTCCAATGTTTTTTTGCATACCCTCCTTATGCCTTCAAATTCCCTCTCACCGTCACCGTCCTCACCCCAGCTTAATACATACCTCAACCTTCCTCCTACTGCCTTGACTGTCTTACCCTCTTTTCGCAATGATCCTCTCTTTGTTCCTACGCCCCCCTCTTTCACCCTCCTCAACAATCAACACATAGGCCTCCAGGACAGTGCTGGGACTCCCACATCCCTTTGTGCTTTTGATTCTCTAGCTTTTCCCTGTTTAGAAAATGGTCTGAGCCTCTATTCTTCCTACTAAAATCTTCCTATCCACACACTTACTTACATTGTATTCCATCTACCACTTCTTTATCCACTCTCCCAGCCTGTGCAAGCCCTTCTGCAGCCTCCCTGCTTGCTTAACACTACTTGTTCCTGCACCTTCTCCTTTGCGCCGATACCCAATACTGCCTCAAAAATCACTGTATTATGTTCTCACTCAGACTGTGTGTCACTTTGGATGTATCTCTCTTTCCTGACAATGTGGAGCTTACTGATCAAGAATCTCAACAGTATCCAGTTCAAAGCAACCCACTTGATTGGTATCACATTGACAAGTACCCACTCCTTCCACCAACTGACGCTCAGTAGTAGCAGTGTGTACCAATACAAGACGCACTGCAGAAATTCACCAGAGATCCTTGGACAGCACCTTCCAAACCCATGACCACTTCCATCTGGTACAGCAAAGGCAGCAGATACAAGAGAACACCACCACCTGCAAGTTCCTCTCCAAGCCACTCATTGTTTTGACTTGGAAATGTATTGCTGTTTCTTCAAACGCAGCATTGTGGTTCTACCCTGAGCACATGGACTGCAATGGTTCAAGAAGGCAGCTCAATACCACCTACTTCAGGGTAACTAGAGTGGACAGTAAATGCTGGCCATTCAGTGACACTCACGTGCCATACATGAATAAAAAAAGTCGACAGATCTGAAAAAAGCCTTGAGGTTTTCTTATAGCTCAGGGAGAAAGGTCAGTTAGTTATCCTGTGACTGCCTCTGGGAGATGGAAAGAATCACACATGGCGAATGAGACATCAATCACTGAAAGGAAATGTTTGCGCACTCATCAGTTGAGTAAAAATGAAAGTATGAAGGTAGAAGTGATACTTCACTAGGGTTACATATTTATCAAGGATATTGCTGTGGCAAAAGTTGAATCTTTTTGCTGTTTATGATAACATTTTTTTCAAATAATCTTACAGATATATGTTTTCTTTAACTTTTATGACACCAGGTAGTGAAGTGCACATCCCTGAAAAATTTTAAAAGCTTCCTTTCCCTCCGCGGTTACGTTAGAGCCCGGGTATCCTTGGAGAAGGAGCACGTGGTGTCGACCAACACCCTGGAGTTGTTCAGGGAGAGGTGGGCGCTGCAGGGAGTGGAGTGCATCATTTCTCCCTCCAACTCTATTTTGATTTAGTCCCTACCCTCCCCCTCACTGTTTTGATCACACAGCACTGTCCTTTGATGTGAAGGGCAGTGTTTGTCACTGGCCACTCGGGTGTTTTCCTGTCTTCCTGGTGGTGGAAATTGAATAAAGATTAGTGCACTTTGTGTCTTTCACTGTGTCTCACACCTACACACACACAACATGGGTGCTGGAAAAAAATAAGCACTACCGCACTTAGGTGGTAGTGTGGGAAAAAAAACAAGAAAAAAAAAATAAACAGGAGATTCCCACTTTGTGTCTTTCACTGTGTCTCACACCTGCACACACACACCATGGGTGCTGGGGATAAAATAAGCACTATCGCACTTAGGTGGTAATGTGGGGTTTAAAAAATATAAATAAATAAAAGAAAATAAACAGGAGATTCCTCCCCTCCCCTTCACTGTTTTGATCACACAGCACTGCCCTTTGATGTGAAGGGCAGTGTTTGTCACTGGCCACCCGGGTGTTTGCCTATTGTGAGCGTATGTGCAAGGACACTCCTTGAAGGGGACTATCCCTAGACTAGCTGCCCTACAGAGAAAAAAAAATAATAAAAAAAAAATAAACAGAAGTGTTCCAACTCTATTTTGATTTAGCCCCTACCCTCCCCTTCACTGTTTTTGATCACACAGCACTGCCCTTTGATGAGAAGGGCAGTGTTTGTCACTGGCCACCCAGGTGTTTTCCTATCTTCCTGGTGGTGGAAATTAAATAAAAGATTCGTGCACTTCGTGTCTTTCACTGCGTTTCACACGTATACACACACACCATGGGTGCTGGGGAAAAAATAATAAAAAAAAATATAAACAGGAGGAAAAAAAAATAAAACAGGCTTGTAAGGGCAGTGTTTGCCACTGGCCACCCGGGTGTTTTCCTATCTTCCTGGTGGTGGAAATTGAATAAAGATTCGTGCACTTTGTGTCTTTCACTGTGCCTCACACCTGCACACACACACCACGGGTGTTGAGGATAAAATAAGCACTATCACACTTAGGTGGTAATGTGGGGTTTAAAAAAAATAAATAAATAAAAGAAAATAAACAGGAGATTACTCCCCTCCCCTTCATTGTTTTGATCACACAGCACTGCCCTTTGATGAGAAGGGCAGTGTTTGTCACTGGCCACCCGGGTGTTTGCCTATTGTGAGCGTATGTGCAAGGACTCTCCTTGAAGGGGACTATCCCTAGACTAGCTGCCCTACAGAGAAAACAAAATAATAAAAAAAAATAAACACAAGTGTTCCAACTCTATTTTGATTTAGCCCCTACCCTCCCCTTCACTGTTTTTGATCACACAGCACTGCCCTTTGATGTGAAGGGCAGTGTTTGTCACTGGCCACCCGGGTGTTTTCCTATCTTCCTGGTGGCAGAATTTGAATAAAGATTCGTGCACTTTGTGTCTTTCACTGTGTCTCACACCTGCACACACACACACCATGGGTGCTGGGGATAAAATAAGCACTACCGCACTTAGGTGATAGTGTGAAAAAAAAAAGTTCTCCACCGTCCAAAAAAAAATAAAAACAAATAAACAGAAGTGTTCCAACTCTATTTTGATTTAGTCCCTACCCTCCCCCTCACTGTTTTGATCACACAGCACTACCCTTTGATGAGAAGGGCAGTGTTTGTCACTGGCCACCCAGGTGTTTTCCTATCTTCCTGGGTGGTGGAATTTGAATAAAGATTCGTGCACTTTGTGTCTTTCACTGTGTCTCACACCTGCACACACACACCATGGGTGCTGGGAAAAAAAAAGCACTACCGCACTTAGGTGGAAGAGAAAAAGAGAAGTAAAAAAAAAGCCAAAAAAAAACAGAAGTGTGGTGGTTCACGGACTCCCAGCCCAACTGCTTGTTCTGTGGTGCTGTGGAGTCCATGGACCATGTATATATTGGGTGTGGGCGTTTGCACTCCCTTTTTGATTTTCTTAAAAACCTTCTCCTCTGTTTTTGGCTGCACTTCAGTCCCACACTCCTGATCTTTGGGCACCCGGTACGGAGGAAGGAGGGCAGGTCTGAAGACCTCCTCGTGGGTCTGCTCCTGGGCCTGGCCAAACTGGCCATCAACAGGTCGAGGCAACGGGCCGTGGAGGGGGTCGTTAGGGCCGACTGCCTGCCCCTGTTCCGCGGTTACGTTAGAGCCCGGGTGTCCTTGGAAAAGGAGCACGCGGTGTCGACCAACACCCTGGGGTTGTTCAGGGAGAGGTGGGCGCCGCAGGGAGTGGAGTGCATCATTTCTCCCTCCAACTCTATTTTGATTTAGTCCCTACCCTCCCCCTCACTGTTTTGATCACACAGCACTGCCCTTTGATGTGAAGGGCAGTGTTTGTCACTGGCCACCCGGGTGTTTTCCTTTCTTCCTGGTGGTGGAATTTGAATAAAGATTCGTGCACTTTGTGTCTTTCACTGTGTCTCACACCTACACACACACAACATGGGTGCTGGAAAAAAATAAGCACTACCACACTTAGGTGGTAGTGTGGGAAAAAAAACAAGAGAAAAAACACAGGAGTTTCCCACTTTGTGTCTTTCACTGTGTCTCACACCTGCACACACACACCATGGGTGCTGGGGATAAAATAAGCACTATCGCACTTAGGTGGTAATGTGGGGGTTTAAAAAAATAAATAAATAAAAGAAAATAAACAGGAGATTCCTCCCCTCCCCTTCACTGTTTTGATCACACAGCACTGCCCTTTGATGAGAAGGGCAGTGTTTGTCACTGGCCACCCGGGTGTTTGCCTATTGTGAGCGTATGTGCAAGGACACTCCTTGAAGGGGACTATCCCTAGACTAGCTGCCCTACAGAGAAAAAAAAATAATAAAAAAAAAATAAACAGAAGTGTTCCAACTCTATTTTGATTTAGCCCCTACCCTCCCCTTCACTGTTTTTGATCACACAGCACTGCCCTTTGATGAGAAGGGCAGTGTTTGTCACTGGCCACCCAGGTGTTTTCCTATCTTCCTGGTGGTGGAAATTAAATAAAAGATTCGTGCACTTCGTGTCTTTCACTGTGTTTCACACATATACACACACACCATGGGTGCTGGGGAAAAAATAATAAAAAAAAATATAAACAGGAGGAAAAAAAAATAAAACAGGCTTGTAAGGGCAGTGTTTGCCACTGGCCACCCGGGTGTTTTCCTATCTTCCTGGTGGTGGAAATTGAATAAAGATTCGTGCACTTTGTGTCTTTCACTGTGTCTCACACCTGCACACACACACACACCATGGGTGCTGGGGATAAAATAAGCACTACCGCACTTAGGTGATAGTGTGAAAAAAAAAGAAAAAAAAAAGAAACAGGGGAAAGCGGAGGGTATTATTTCCCCTTCCAATTCTATTTTGATTTTTAAAAAAAGAAGAAAATAAACAGAAGTGTGGCCACTCGGGTGTTTCCTGTCTTCCTGGTGGTGGAAATTTGAATAAAGATTCGTGCACCTTGTGTCTCTCACTGTGTCTTGCACCTGCACACACACCATGGGTGCTGGGGAAAAAATAAGCACTACCGCAGTTAGGTGGTAGTGTGGGGGTTAAGAGGAAAAAAAAATATACAGGGGTTATCCCTAAAAAAAAGAAAAAAAATCAACAGAAGTGTAAAAGAGAAAAAAAAACAAGAGTGTCAGGGGTTCTGTTAAAAAAACCCAGAAGTGTCAGAGATTCTGTTCACTCTTAAAACTGGTTCTGCGGGAACTGAATTAGTGTCAAAGACACTTCATGTTTAAATAAAGGGTGACTTGGTGAGGGGATGCTCGCCTCTGGAGTTATTTCAGTGGCAACAAGAGTGGGAATAATGATATAACCAAGCAAGAGGCTGAACTAACAGAAGCCCACCGGCACTACAACTGGCTTTATCGTTGGAAAATGTGGCAAGTGGAGCATTAGAGTTGCAGAGTATTCCGATGGAAATGGACCCCTTCGCCAATCTGACTGAGATTGGGGAACGCCACTTGAGTGAAGGCATATGCACAGCATCAGGACACATTCTAAACATAGGAACTTGGGGTCAGCCCACAGCAAATCTGAAAGCCAAGCCTCGGCCAAATGGATAAATTTTTCTTCAGGATTCGGGTTGATAAGCCATTGTATTTGCTGCCAGAGTGCATATTTGAGACAGAAAAGAGTCCCCTACCCATAAATTGAATAAAGGAACTCATAGGTCAGAATTCAGGGGAAGGCACACCTTGGAAAGTCTACCTACATTTGGTTTGGAACAGTTAGATTGCTTTTCGCAACTGAAAAAATGACCAGTCCTGAGCATTGAGGATTTATGCACAAAACTGACAAATTTCCACCAAACTGTCCTTCACAAAGCTGGACATGAGCCGTGTGTACTTGCAATTGCGGTTAGATAAGGATTCCCAGGCGTATGCTACAATTAATAACTATAAGGGTTTGTACCAATATAGATGGAAATGTGTTGCTGGAGAAGCGCAGCAGGTCAGGCAGCATCTAGGGAACAGGAGAATCGACGTTTCGGGCATTAGCCCTTCTTCAGGAATGAAGCCCTTCTTCAGCCCTTCTTTGTACCAATATACAAGACTGGGGTATAGTCAGCCTGTGCAACTTTTCAGCAGATGATGGTGAACATTACATAAGATCTACTCCAGGTCACCATTTATCTAGATGATGTGCTAATAACAGGAAAGACCAATATGGAGCACTTAGAGAAAAGGGACATAGTCCTTAGCCATTTCTCCCAGGCGGGTGTACACTTTAAAAGGGAAAAAATGTGTGTTTCAAACCCCAAAGTGATCTACTTGAGCCACAAAGCTGACAAGAAAAAGTTACACTAATTGGAAGATAAAGTGAGGGAGACCAAAGGTACCGGCTCCCATGTCAAGATAGGAGCTTAGGTCTTTCCTTGGCCTCTTGAACTATTACGGAAAGTTCATACGTAACCTGGCCTCCATCCTGGCACCTTTACATCAATTGTCAAAAGAGGGTCAGCCTTGGAAGTCATTGTGCAGCCAATCCATAACATTCAGGGAAGTGAGGCAACAGTTGTTATTCTCTAAGGTGTTGGCACACTATGATCCCAAGCAAGATCTGGTATTGACATGCATTGCCTCCTCGCATGGTATCGGGGTAATATTAACTCATAGGTTACCTATTGGAAACTAATGAGTCAAAAAGTGTGGCACTGGAAAAGCATAGCCGGTCAGGCAGCATCCGAGAAGCAGGAGAGTTGACCTTTCGAGCATAAGCCTTTCATCAGGAATGTCATTCTCGTCAACTCTCCTGCTCCTCGGATGCAGCCTGACCAGCTGTGCTTTGACTCTGATCGCCAGCATCTGCACTCCTCACTTTCTCCCAATAGAGAGGAACATCCAAAAGCATATGCATCCAGGACATAGGCTAATGCAGACCGCCAATGCACCCAGGTAAAGGCAGTCATATTTGGAGTTAGGAAGTTCCATCAATACCTTGACGGATGTAAATTTGTAATAATAACTGATCACAAACCCCTGCTAGGTCTACTTAAAAAGGACAAGGCAGTGCCACCCATAGCTTCAGGCTGAATTCAGCAGAGATTTAAAAGGGACCTAAGGGGCAACTTGTTCGCGTATAAGGTGGTGCCAGAGGATGTGGTGGAGGCTGGTACAATCACAACATTTAAACGGCATCTGGATGGGTATATGAATAGGAAGGGTTTAGAGGGATATGAGCCAAATGCTGGCAAATGGGACAAGATCAGTTTAGGGGTTAGGCCACTTTTGGAATATTGCATTCAGTTCTGGTCTCCCTGCTATCGGAAGGATGTTGTGAAGCTTGAAAGGGTTCAGGAAAGATTTACAAGGATGTTGCCAGGGTTGGAAGGTTTGGGTTATAGGGACAGGCTGATTAGGCGAGGGTTATTTTCCCTGGATGTCGAAGGCTGAGGGGAGACCTTGTAGAGATTTATAAAATCATGAAGGATATGGATAGGGTGAATAGCCAGGGCCTTTTCCGCAGGATAACAATGCCCAGAACTAGAACGCATAGGTTTAGAATGAGAGGGGCAAGATTTAAAAGGGACCTAAGGGGCAACTTTTTCACAGAGGGTGGTATGAATGGAATGAGCTGCCAGAGGAAGTGGTGGAGGCTGGTACAATTACAGCATTTAACATGCGCCTGAATGGAGATATGAATAGGAAGGGTTTAGAGGGATATGGACCATGTGTTGGCTAATGGAACTCGATTAGGTTAGGATAGCTGGTTGCAAGGAAAAGTTGGACCGAAGGGTCTGTTTCCGCGCTGTATATCTCTATGACTCTATAACTGTGCAGGTCCTTTCATGGGCTCAATATTCTTAGTCATTGTGGATGCCTATTGTGGATAGGTACAGAATCCATTCATCAAACCTGGGGTCAATGACAGAAAAACTGTGAGCATCTTTTGCAATACATGGACTCATTGGTCACAGTTAACAAGCCATCGTCGACCAGCAGGGAGTTTGAACATTTCCTAAAGGCAAATGGCATTCGACATATAAGGACAGCTCCATACCATCCATTATCCAATGGTCAGGCAGAAAGGGCAGTCCAAACTTTGAAGGAAGGCTGAAAGAAACAGCTTACAGCTTCACGAGATACCAAACTGTCTTGGTTCCACTTGATTATAGGAGCATGCCTCATGCAACTACAGGGATAGCTCCAGCAGATTTGCTAATAGGGAGAAGACTCCACACCAGGTTGAAAGCTGATTTTCTTGGTGGGGATTGGGGAAAGAGCTGCGGGGAGGCAAGGGTGAAATGACATCGGGAACACCAATGCTGGACTTAAGAGTCCACTAAATGAGACAGACAGTTTACTTAGGGGACAACGTTTGGTGTGGTAACCATGGGAATGACCCTGCATGGGTAAGATGCGTGCTCGACGTGCAGTCAGACCAAGTGACATATAAAGTTCAGTTCTGAACTATATGGGCCATATGAAAGCTGCAGACTCATAAACGGAGCAGGAGTGGTGAGAGGAGGGAGAGATAGGAAGGAGGAATAGGGGAGGTGGTGGAGAGAAGGAAGAGTAAGGAGGTGATGAAGGGACAGTGTGTCTGGTTCCTCGACAGCCTTTCCAACTGTTCTGGAACCCATTGGTTCTCCCTCTCTGTCAAGCGTTGAAAATGTCTTAGAATCTGAGATGGATACAGCAGAATTCACTGCTGTATCTTTGCCGCGTGAAGAGGAGACTGACTTTCTCCTGAGACACTCTGGGTACAAGAGGTGAGCTATTGTGCGTTACTCACCACCTGTATTAGAGACAGAGTTGGAGAAACCTGACCTGGTGCTAAAACACCCAGGAGGAGCTACAATAAAAAAAAGGCCCATGCCCTTGCACTCAGAGAGGGAAGAATTGTGGTGATTTATTGAGGTCAGCCAGATGGACCTTACAGAATATGAGTTCCCTGTTTGGGGCTGTTAGTCAGGTCCAATCAGGGGACCCTGGCTGACAGATATAAACAGGAGTGTCAGACATCCTGTTCATTCTGAGAGCTGGCTCTGAGGAAAGATCACTAAACCTGAAATGTTAACTCTGATTTCTGTTCAAAGATACTGCCAGATCTGCTGAGCTTTTCCAGCAGGTTCTGTTTTTTTTGAGGCAGTGGATTAGTGTCAAGGACTCTCCATATGTAAATAAAGGGTGACTTGGCGACGGGATACTGGCCTCTGTGAAGTTATTTCAATCATTATTTCTATGAGGTTCTCCAATTTTTTTCTAATCTTGGTGATCAAAACTGAGAGAAACTAGAAGAGAAGTGGGCTGAGACTTCACTCGAGTTGACTGTCTATGAAGGATATTGCTCAGAAAAAGGGCTGGATCTTCCATTTTCCTGTTTTAAGAGGTTTCCAAACAGTCTTATCATTTTATTTTCTTCTTTTCTAATAAACCTGTTCTAGTCCTCATCGCATTGAATTGAAATATGAATTAGAACTTTCTGCTGCAAGTTTATTTATCAAATGAACAATACAAACTGATCCTTGAGCATGGGGCTACTGTTTTAATTGATCTAATTTTCAAGGTAGCAATAAAGTGTGAAATCTCCAATATAATAGCCGAGTAACTGGCTGGAAATATTTAGGAGCTATTGGGTGACATCTTTTTGCTCCCAGAATTCTCTTGTGGCAGCTCTGGGACATTCTGGGCCAATGCTTCCCAAATGCTTCTCCGTACGATCGTGTGTTCATGTCTCAGTGCTGTTTCCACCTACCCCTCTCACCTCAACCTTTCATCTCTCCCGCCATTCACTACCCACAACTACTCTGTCCCTTCACCACCTCCTTACTCTTCCATCTCTCCACCACCTCCCCTATCCCTCCTTCCCATCTCTCCCTCCTTTCACCACTCTTCCCACTCTCCCCTTCCCTCATTGCCCCGAGGGCAGATAATGAAAAGGCAGGTAATGGAAACACATACCTTCTCACACAAACTCTCACAGACCCGGAATCAGGCTTCACTCAACAGTCGATTGGGTCACACAAGTCGAATAAAAACATGAGTATTTTAAAGTGACCACACGTGCGTTGCCAGAGGTCAATCCAAACTCTGTGGGAAACATTGCTGCTTTGGAGCTCATGACCCCAGAATCTTATCTTGCGAACACACTTGCAAGGTCATGTCGTCCAATTTGCCCTAAATTAATGTCATTACCAATCGCAGACCAATTCAACTTCCCATCAATTTATACACAGAGCCAACCCATCCCTCCCTCAGTCAGTCAGACATTTATAGAGGCAGCTCCTTATCATTGCTGCAAAGTACTGCGCTATTTTAGACCTATTAGTTACTTTCAGTTTCTTTATATCCAAGACACTGATCCGTTCCCTGGAAATTCAGGACATTGGCAACGTTCCTGCAAAAGTGCACTGTGTTTATGCATAAAACATTATTTCAGCCATATATGAGCATTATTAACTGTGCACTGAAATTTGAGATCCAAGAAATATTTATGATGTGATTTAACAATTGGCTCATCCACTCTTTCACATTGTGTGTAACAAACTCATTTCTTGGCTGTGTTCCCTGAATATGTAATACATGATTTCATTTCTGTGAATATAGAATAATATTTGGAGAACTCTTAAAGCCCACAAGGTGATGGGGTCATTTTGTGATCTTGGTGCTTTCCAATTCTGGCCTCGTGTACATTCCTGATTTTAATTGCTTCATTTCCTGACCTCTGTCTCACTCTCTTACTCTTAGACATTTCTTAAATCCTGTCCAAGCTTCTGGTCAGCTTTTCTAATAGCTCCTTCTCAGTCTCAGTTTAAAGCTGACCTCAAAGTGAACTGGGGGTGTTTTGAATCCTAGGCCACACTTAATGCCATTGGCCATCTGTGAGGGTCAGTGATGGCACTAACATCAGGCAAGTCCACCACCAGGGTCCCTGCACTCAGAGGTCCCCATGTACCAGGAAAGGTGCAAGTTTTCCTTTAGGGCCTAGGGGAACTCTGTGCTGTGTCATTTTATCAGGCCCTGGTCCCTCTGCCTGTGGGAAACTGTCATCTGTTGTAAGATCTTAGCAAACAAATGTAGTTCAGTTTTGATGGTATCATTAAGACCTGACAGCGCGAGGAAGAAGCCACCTCTTGGCAGCTGCAGAGGCTAAGAGATTTTAACAATCCATTTTGCAACCATTTACACTGCTCCCTAATTCCCAATGCTTAGCGTACCAGGTCTCTTAAACTAATTTTCTCCACATGATGCACTCAATCCAATTCAGTCTTCTTCATTACCTACTTGTTTCAAGCAAACATTACTTTGCGATATTATAAAATTATCCTTTTCATTCCAAAGGTAAGCACAGAATCATTCCCCTTCCTCAGCCTTCATCTCCCGACATGTTTTCTAATTGTGGAAAATTATTTCTCACCCCAGTAAAAGCTGTGGGTAAAGTATTGTGGTTTCCCCATCTGTCTAACACGAGTCACGGAGTCTGTGATTGTCAGTTATATGTTTAAGGAGTGATTTAAGAAAATTGTGAGGAGGCACTGGAACTAATCCAAGGAGAATACTACAGCAGGTCATTCTACTTGATCACGATGACACATGAACAGAAATATTTCTCTTTCTCAGGTTTTCTGACTTTCTGTTCCCTCCCTCCTTGTGTAGCCTCGGTCACCTGGTCCGATAGCGCCATCTACTGCATATTAGCACTCAGTTCCTCTAAACAGAAAGGCAGAATTTTGGTGCTTAAAGATTTCACATTCCAGAGAAAAAGAACAGAAGCGTTTGATCTGCACTTACGGAGGCGATCTCTTGAAGTAGCGAACTGGAAAAGCTGTTTGCTGCTTTCAATATGATTACATAACAAGATGACACAGCTCCTCGCGTTACAATATTACCACTATACCATTGCAAAGACTTATGACCCAGTTTGTCAAGCACTGGTGTAAAGCAGCACGCTCTTAACATTTTCATTTTATTTATTTGCACGAAAGTGGAATGCAAAGTTTGTTCAGTTGGTAGCTTGCTGTGACTCTTTTTCTTTCTTGGAAACACTGAGGAGAATGTCTAAAACTCATGGACCTCTGACAAAACTATTCCAAGTCCGAAAAGGTCCCATGTAATCCTCTGGCAGCCGAATCCCTCAGAAGGATGGTGTGAAATAGCCTACAGGAAAGGCAGAAGGGCCAGTCTGTCCCAGCAGAGAGCAAGCACCTGCTAATCTGACCTCTGTGACTCACAGTGGAACTCAGTCCCTCATTATCAGTGGGATCCCGACATGCTCCCTTCCACCCCAGCTCCATGGAGGCATATTTACTGGCTCCACTTTCCTCAATCAGGTGGAAACCTTGCTGACTGGAGCTGCTGGCCAAACAGAGGCAGGTGCGTCTCCAGTATCGGCAGAGCCACTTGGAGCAGTGGTTGCTGCTGGTATTACACTTGGACCCTCACCAGGGTTCACCTTGGGGTCTCTGGAGAAGTGAGGACAGTCCCAGCTCATGGGGGTTGTTGGGGGGGGGGGGGGGGGGCGGGGGGGTTGGGGTCTTGCCAGATTGTTGGAAATGGCGTGGAGGGGGGGGGGTGCATTCTGATGAAAGGGCAGGTCGATGGCTTCCAGTATCCTCCTCCCTCTTGCTGTCAGGGCTCTCAACCCAGCAGTACATGCTTTGAAAGTGACCCCTCACCCTTCCACAACTGAGCAAAAAGCGAACAAGACAGGTTTACATGGTGCCTTCCTATCCACTGTTGGTTGAAGGCCCAGTGATAATGGCTTCAGGCCCTTAAGTAGCCATTAACTTGCCCACTTATGGGCCTCAGATGTGGGGCATATTTAAATTAATACTCAAACCACCGCATCAATTAGCCTGACAATGTTACATTGCTAAATATTTGACCACGTTCTCACAAGAGGGTGCTGCAGAACACAAATAGCAACTCGAAATTCAAATTACAAAGAATTTACAACAGAAACATCTCCTTTGATCTACCTAATTAGATCCAGTACTCCATATGCGCACTCTTGTGCAGTTGTCTGAAATCTCCACTGCTCTTGCAGTTTAATAGGGTTCCTCTTGTCTTTAACTTCTATCCCATCTATATTCAATAAACCGGCTATTTCTGTCTTTTCCAGCTTGATGCCCCCTCCATCACCTCCCGTCCCCTCTCCTTTCCGCATTCTGAAGAGACTGCTTCCTCAGCAACGTGCCCCAACACAGCCATTTTCCTCCACATTATCCCCACAGTCCTTCAGGCAAGTGCAGGATATACAACACATACAGGTAGTTCAGATTTACTTTTAATTCTTTCCATTTAACATGCTCCACACAGTGCTCCGGGGGATATGGTCTCCCCCTATGTGGGGAAATCAAACATTGACTGAATGTTGAATCAATCTGCCAGCATGGTCCCAAGATTCCAGTCGCTTTTCATTTTAATTCTCCTCCTTGTTTCTAATCTGAGCTCCTCTCCACAGACTGCGACGATATTCCAATGAAAGCCAAAGCTCAAGGAACAGCACCCTATCCTTAACAGCCTCTGGGCTCAACTTGGGTGCAATTATTTTAAGACATAATATCTGTCTCTATTTTGCTGCATGTTTCACAGAATTGTTGCAGAAGGCCATTCAGCCCATCATGCCTGCACCAGTTCATTGTGGATTTGTACTTTTTCCCCCTTGTTTCCCAAATACAGTGGCGCTCGACTTACGAACTTAATCCGTTCCGGGACCCGGTTCGCAGACCGAAAAGTTCGCGAACTGAATCAATTTTTCCCATTGTTCGGATAGCGTAAGAATGCTCGGACGTAGCAACGAACACTGTTCACAGCGCACGCGCCAAAGACGAACTGAATGAGATCACGCAGGGCTCGGGAGCTTTTGTGTTCAACAAACACGTAGCAAAGCAGAACAATGAAACCACGTGGTCGCACACAGGCTTTTTGTGTTCGTACCTTGAGTTTCGTACGTACGTTGAAGCAAAATTTTACGTACAATCCTGTTTGTAAACCGATTTGTTCATGGTCGGGGTCGTTCGTATGTCGAGGCGCTACTGTACTTGATTTACTTTGTGCTTGGCTGGCAGCAGTCCTGCTGGAGACACATCTTAGTCTGGACATTTCCAATAGTGGGCTTTCCCACCCTGCCCATCCAAGAATTCTGTGCAGGAAATGCCTGCTGTAGGATGTTGGCTACCCCTGCACCAGGGAGCACCCGGGCAATCCAGCACCTCAGTGCTGCAACAGCACCACTGGCAGCGGTGGTCACTGCTGGGATTTGTGAGGAGTATTGTTCACAGGGAAATTCCCGGGATGGAGGACGAGGCCTGATAGCGTGGAGCTGAGATGAAGTGGGATCACAATTTGAATGGCAGGAACTGAGGAAGAACCTTGGGGAGGGTGCCCAGACTTTTAGGAGGACAGGGGCCCTGTTTTGGCTGGGAAGGGAGACAAAGGACTGGAGTAGGTGCAAGGGGAGCTGCAGATAAAGAATGGGGTTGGGGAGGGTTTTGGGTGGTGAAGTGGGGAGAGGTAAACACAGGTAGAGGGTACAACCTGGTTGGTCCATGAGAGGAATGATCCGATTGGTAGCTGGAAGGAAGGGTCAATTAGAGAAATGGAAGTGAGGGGGAGGCATTGGGAGGAGTGGAAGGGAAGGGCTGGGAAATGAGTCGGGGGATGGGAAAGGAGGTTATTTGAAATTGGAGAACTCAATGTTGATTCCTCCAGGCTGCAGGCTGCCCAGGTGGAAGCTGAGGTGGTGTTCCTCCAATTTGCGGTCTGATTCGCTGCGGCAATGGAGCAGGCCAAGGATGGTCATGTCAGAAAGGGAGTGGGAAGGGGAATTAAAATGGGCAGTGACTGGGAGGTCAGGTCAGCCCCTGCGGGCCCGGCTGAGATGCTCGGCGAAATGTTCCCTGAGTTTATGTTTGGTGTCCCCAATATAGAGAAGACAATATCGGGAGCACCACGTATAGTAAACTAGGTTGGAAGAGAGGCAAGTGAACCTCTGTCTCACCTGGAAGGACTGTTTGGGGCCCAGGATGGAGGTGAGGGGGGTTGGTCTACTGGCAGGTCTTGCATCTTTTCCAGTTGCAGGGGAAGGTACCTGAGAGTTCAGAGGGGTTGGTGGGGAGGGTGGCATAAACCAAGGATTAGCGAAGGGAATGGTGCTTGCAGAAGGCAGAGAGGGGTGGGGAGGGGAAGAAGTCCTTGGTGGTGGGGTCTAATTGGAGCTGGTGGAAGTGGTTAAGGATGATATGTTGGATGCGGAGACTGGTGGGGTGGTAGGTGAGGACAAGTGGGACTCTGTCTTTATTGCGTTTAGTGGGAAGTGTTTAGAGCAGTAGAATAGGGAATGGAGGAGGTGCATTGGAGGGCTGACTGGACGATGGGGGGGGAAAGCATGATGTTCAAAATAGGTGGACATCTAGGATGCTTGCGAGTGGAATGTTTCCTCATCTGATCAGATGCAGCGGAGGCGGAGGAATTGAGAGAATGGGATGGAGTTCTTGCAGGATACTGGGCGGGAGGAAGTGTGGTGAAGGTAGTTGTGAGAGTCTGTGGGTTTATAGTAGATATCCATCTGGAGACTGATTCTGGAGATGGAAATGGAGAGGTCAAGAAAGGGGAGGGAGGTGTCCAAGATGGACTAAGTGAATTTGGGGGTGGGGTGGAAGTTGTGGGCGAAGTCGATCAACTGCTCCAGCCCTTCCCATCTGCAAATTCATCGAGTGGGACCCAGTAAAATTCAGCTCCTTTTGTTCTTTACTAGCTCCACCATCACCCTTGTTTTTGGCCTAGGACTATTAAAAGGTTTTGTCTCTCCTGCCCTCCAGCCTATCACAGTCCTTCCCTTTTGCTGTCCTCAGACCTAATTTTAAATCGTTAAGTCTGAGATAGGTAAAGTTTTGTTCAGCAAAAATATTAAGGGATATGGGCCAAAGGCAGGGTATGTTGAGTTAGGCCACAGATCAGCCATCATCTCGCTGAATGGTAGAACAGGCTTGAGGGAGCTGAATGGCCTACTCTTGTTCCTATGTTTCCAACCTTCCCTCTTTCATTTGTACAAAAACACTTACTGCTTTTACCATTTCTGATGAAAGTTCACAGATAGAAATGTACAGCATGGAAACAGAGCCTTCAGTTCAACTCATCGATGCTGGTCAGAAATCCTAAATTAATCTAGCCCCATTTGCCAGCATTTGGCCCACATCCCTCTCGACCCTTCCTATTCATGTACCCACCCAGATGCATTTTAAATGCTGTAATTGTACCAGCCTTCACCACTTCCCCGGCAGCTCATTCTATACACACACCACCCTCTGTGTAAATAAGTTGCCCCAGATCAGAAGCATTAAAACCTATTCCTCTCTCCACAGATGCTGTCAGACCCACTGAGTATCACAGTAATTTTTATTTTGATTTTATTTCTGGCAGCAAGCTTAGTTCTGAAACTCTGTGCTCTTGTTGGAGAGTCAAATCCTAAAAAAAAAATAATCTAACATAAGAAAGCCTTTTTGTTGAAAATAATGGAGACCAAATGTCAATTCTTTTAAAAGTCTTTTACATGCCATGTGGATTTAATAGAGTTAATCATTTCAATTCAACCATTTATCAAAAAAATGACTGAGAAAAGAGAAAAGAGGATATTTCATTAACTGTGCAATGGATGTTTGAAGGATGACACAAGTAGTAGAGTTTTCACTAAGGCAATAAAATAGGAATATGCTGTTTAAAGTTAAAGAAAATATTTTTTCTGTTACACGGATCCTGCTGTTCTTGGCTCAACCAGCAACAGCAGTGACAGCTGTCTGCTTGAAAACAACTCTCATCTGCTCCTGCACCATGAGGAAATATAAATCTTACCCCACAACCAGAAATACGTTTGCACAGAACAGCACACGATAAGTTACCGAAACGGTTCATATTCCACCGCAGTGTATTATAGAGAAATGGCTGTCCTCAGAAAGTAGCATCAACTTCAGCAACAAAAAGTAGACAATTCGTGTTTATTTGGAAGGAGGATTAGAAGAAAAATAAACACATGGCATTTTAAAATTATTGCTGTGACTATGCTATTTTGTGTGATTTACATTACTGCTGTCATTGACCAGAAACTGAGCTGGACTAACTATATAAATGCTGTGACTACAATAGCAAGCCAGGGGCTAAAAATCCTGCAGTGAGCAATTCACCTCCTGACTCCCCAAAGCCTGTCCATAATTTCAAGGCACAAGTCATTGATATCGGAATAAGCTCCACTTGCCTGGATGAGTACAGGTTCAATAACACTTTGGAAGTTCAATGTTATCCAAAACATTTGATTGTCACCTCATCTACCACTTCCACACATTCAGTAGCAGCATCTATCTACAAGATGCATTGCAGTAACTTACATAAGCTCCTCAGAAAGCATCTTCTAAATCCTTAACCTCCACTACCTACAGGGACAACAGCAGCAGATACATAGGAATACCACGACCTGCAAGTTCCTGTTCAAATCATTTACCATCATCACATGGAAACATATGACCACCCCAGCACTGTCATTGGATCAAATCCTGTAACTTCATCCTTAGCAACACTGAGGACTGCAATGATTAGAGAGGTCAGCCTGCTACCAGCTTTACCAGGGCAATAAGAGATGTGTAATAAATTTCTGGCTCAGCCAGCGATATCCATATCCCATGAACAAATAAAAGAAACTGTTCTAAGCCAAGCCTCAGTAAACACATCTCCATTAAGATGAAATCCATCTGAAAGCATTGGGCCTTTATCTACATTTGTCCAAAAAGTGCACAATACCATTCCTCATCAATGGCACAACTTCTTTGTCATTTTTACCACATGTTTGCAGCAATCAAGACCTTGTTTCAGTCCAATTACTTAGATTCATCTCGTCATTGTGACACAGAAAAAGGCCACTCAGTCCATCAAGTTCATGCCAGTAATCGATTCCTTCTCTTTCCTCTGCATTGTTCACATATCTCTGCAAGGTTATTCCCATGCAGTACCTATCCTATTTGCTGTAGAAATCACCTTCCCTTCTCCCACCCTGAACACTAAGTTCAAAATCTTTGCGCCTCAACTTAAAAACAAGTTTGTCCTCACATGACCCTTGCATTTCTCATCTATAACATTCCAGATCCATCATCTAGTCCCAGCAACCTCAGCAAATGGGAACAGGTTATCTTTGCCAATCTTATCTAAACCTGTTGTGTTCTCTGACTCACTGCTATCAAGGGGAGATGTTGGCACAATAGTATTATCGTTTGACTATTAATCCAGAAATGCTGGGACCTGAGTTCAGCTCCTTCTGTTAGGTGGTTTCAAAAAAAGGAGTCAATTAAAAAGATGTGGAATTAATATCATTGTCAGAAAACCCATCTGGTTCACTAATGTCCTTTAAGGAAGGAAACTGCCACCTTTACGTGACCAGTCCTACATGTAATTCCAGAAACACTCTAGGCGATAAATGCAGGCCTAGCCAATGATACCCTCATCCCATGAACGAATAAAAAAAAAATAACTTTTACAAAGAGAACGAGCTTGTTGTATGAGCAATTCTGTTGAGCACCTTGTTATATGAGGCTGCATGTACTATTGCTCACTCACTGTGGGGTAGGTATACTGCCACTATTTACAATTGGGGCCTACATGGCTCACTTGGTCTGCAGTGCCAGGGGAAAACCACTTGCTAGTCTACTGAGAATAAGCTCTTGTCTTAAATAAGATCAAATTTATTGCATGTTTGCAACAAGTCACATGAAACCATAGACATTGTTATAGAAAGGAAGAGGAGGATGTAGATAGAGATCTTACTCCTCCTAGATTCTGAGCTGTTCTCCCATGTCTATAGAACGTTATCATAGGGGGTGATGCTTAATGTGTTCATCAATATTCACCCTTTCATTATGCAACAAAGCTCACCGTCTCTAACTTAACCTTGAAGTTAAAAGCCCCCATCCTGGGAACCATTCCGGTAAATCTCCTCTGCATCCACAAAAGGATCATCAATATTTTCCTAGAGTAAACTGGATCCAATACTCTAGTCATGGCCTAACCACAGTTTTATAAAGATCCCACATATTTTCCCTGCTTATGTACTCAACGTATTCTATTTATGAAGCCCAAGATTCCATATGTTTGTGAATTCAGTCCGATCTGTAACCTTCATACCTCCATGTCCATAAATACCCTTTGGTTCTTGCACATTTAGAATTTTGCCATTAATTCTATTTCGTCTCTCCTATTGCCTTCTGCAAAACACGTCACTTTACATATTTCTACATTAAATTCCATCTGCCACATTTATTGTCCAATTAGTTAGCATATTTATGTTGATTGATATCATCTTCACTGTACGCCACACTTCCGGGTATCAAAACAGTATGGTCCTAACACTGACTTTAGGGCAGAACCACTGTCCTCCAGTTTGGAAAACAACCATTTACCAAACTTGTTGTCTTCTGTCCTAATGATTTTTTTTCTTTATCCAAGCTGATACTGAACATCCTATTCCCTAAGACTCAATCTTGTTAAGCAGCCTTCTGTGTGGAATTTTGCTGAATTAAAAAAAAACACATAGACAACATCACAGTGTTCTCTTAATCAACACTCTCTGGGTACTTCATCACAAGCATTCTTGGAATTTTTGGAATCTTGGAATTTCCTTTTGGAATAGTCCAGAGCTATCTGCCCTTTACAAATGACTGTGTTTATGGTCAACTCCCACCACTAGGTGGAGCACAGCATGCACATTGAAGAATTCTAGATCCTGGGCTGCAGTATTTTTAAAGTTAAATACAGAACAAAGTCGGTTATCCAAACGTCAATTATCCGAATTTCAGATTATCTGAACAAGATCTCAAAGTGCCATAAAAATGTCATTCATTATCCGAGCAATCAGTTATCCGAGCAGTCAGTTATCCGAACAAAATACTCCCTGCCTGTCTTGTTTGGATAATCGAGGTCATTCTGTACTGATTCAGTCAGGAGGTGCATTTGGCACTGAGTTAGAGGAGCTGTGTGCTCTGAGAAGTGAGAGCTGCCTGCCCATTAATAGTGGCAAAGCAAGGTGCTAATTTTAGCAGGCAGCTGCTCTGTAATGGATAGACGTAGACAGCGATCTTGCGCAGCAAAGTGTTTGTGCTGGCATCAGTTGGAACCACAGATTGAGTTGGAAAGATCACTGCAAATAAATTATTCAGTCCAGTGCAAGAGGTACAAAGATATTAAGACATACATAGCCATTACACTGCTGGCTGCATTTCAGGAATGATGTCAGAGGTATAACCAATATGTGTCACTGGAACTTGGCAGCCATTTTTAATGGCAATGCCCTTCTCCTGCTTTCGGAGGAGCCAAATGTTCCATTCGCAAATCTGTCCTGGTTCTCCTTAATCAACCCAAACCTTTTCAATCACTTATTAGCTTTGTCTCCTGATTATTGTGTTTTAATCATTACCTACCACTGATGTTGGTCTGATAGTCTTGTATTTAAGAAGATGTCCTTACACTCTTTCTCAAACATTTGCTGCACACCAACCTTTTGGACCTCCCCCCTATGTAGTGGTGTTTATGGCAAGCTGTTTTATTTTCTCTATCACCACCTTCCTGAGATGCAGGCCACCCAGACCAGGTGATTTATCCACTCTGTGCTATAATCTAGAATTTCCATTGTATGGTGCTTCACAATTTTTATCCCATCCTTCATCTCTGCGACCTGTGCTCCTACCAATATTTCTCCATGATCCTCTTCCTTAGTAAACATTGACACATTGGACTTATTAGTATTTCAATCTTGTTTTAAGCAGATACCACTTTCGTTATCTTTAATAGGCACCACCATTGCACTTAGTGGTCACTTACTATTTACATTCCTTTAGAAGTTTTCTCTTTCATGTAAATTCTATTCTCATTTTTTTAAAAAAACAGTTTTAATTTCCTCCCAAGGTTTTGTATTTGTCTTGGTTCTCATTGAAGAACTCCCTGGCATATTTTAACCTTTTTTTTGTTTCATCATGCTCGCTATCAGCCTTAACCATCTAAGGAGCCCTAATCAGAGTTGCTTCTCCTTTTTTCACTGTTAGAAGGTGTGTAGCCTGTACCTCAAACATCACTTCCTTAAAGGTTGCTTATTGTTTCAATATCCGTGTCAACATTTGTTTCATTTTATCCTGACCAGGTTCCCTTCTTACCCTAATGAACCCAGCCTCCATAGAGGGGTCGGCGGTTGGTGGATGTGTTAGCAGCTGCAGTGGGGACATGCGTGACCAGTGGCCCAGTGCGGAGCATGGTGACAGCTAGTGGTCAGATCACATGGAGGCCCCCTGAACTCGTCTGCTGTGGAGAGCTTTTGGAAACAGACTGTGATGTTTGTCTTTTCAACTTTGCCTCTTGTTTTTTCTAACCTGCGGATATACTGTGTATAGCTGTACTATGTCTTTGTGTTCTTCATTTCTCTATTCTGTAACAAGGGATTGTACCTAGGTACCTTTGTACCTAAGATGATGCTGTAGTGCCAACATAAATGTATAACTCATTTGAGTGCATGTGACAAAAAAGTTAATTAAATTAAATTCAATTCAAGTTAGCTCTTGTCCATTCCTCACCCAGCTAAACGATACAATGGTCATGCTTGTACCTGGTCCATTTGAGTCACCTCCTTCCCAAGAATCAGACCAACCAATGCCTCCTTCCTAATTGGACTGACCAAAGAAGTTCTCCTGAATGTACTTCAGCTATGCTTCCCACTCCTTAGACTTTGGTCTATCATTATCCCTATTGATCCTTGGATGACGAAAGACCCTAATAGCATCATTCTTCATCTTTTTGGGTGTCTCTCTGATCTCTCTCTAGATTTGCAATTTTGACTCTCACTCACTATTTGGAGGCCACGTAATATGATCATCTATCTTTTGCTTCTCTACTGTACCAACTTGACTCTGTTTTCTGCCCCCTCAAGGACATCCCATCTTTCTAACATGACGATGTCTTCCATTATCAGTACAGGCACTAAACCTCCCTTAGTTCTTTTCCTATCTTTCCTGAATACCTTGTATTATTGCAGTTTATGTAACCATTCCTCACCATTTGAAACCACCTTTTCTGATTGCTACTTCACATTCCTGTGCTTTTAACTCACCAACATTATTGAACATACTTAGTGAATACTTATATGAATTCTAGCCCTGCCTTTCTATTTCTTATAGTACTCCATAGTACTCGTAATGCCCTTCTATCTAATCTGGTGCTCCTTCCTTCTCTAGTACTATCCAGTGCGCTCATTCCTTTATGTATCTTATTCCTCAATTCTCCTACACACTAGCACTTTTTCTCCTGCCCTTCCCAATTCTACTAATACACATTCCTATGAGGACATTGGTCTTGGTACTGTTGAGGTGCAACACATCTCTTTTAAATAGGAGCTTCCTGCCCAAAAACTGGCCCCATTCCCCAAGAATCTGAAACCTTTGTTCTTGCACCATGCCTCATAACAAACATGGGTGCTCCCTGTCTTCCTATTACTAAACACAGAATGGTGGGAACTGAGAGCAAATATACCATAGCACCATACGATGTAGTAGCAGAAGTAGGCCATTCTGTCTATTGAGGCTGCTCTCCTACTCAATAAGATCATGGCTGATCTGATAATCCAACAACTCCACGTTCCTGCCTTTCTCCCCTAATGTTGATTCCCTCACAGATGAAAAATCTATCTCAGCCTTGAATATACTTAATATATTAATTCTCTGTAGTAAAGAATTGCACACATTCACTAACCTCTGAGAGAAGAAAGCCCTCCCACCTCTGTTTTAATGTATGATCCCCTATTCTGAGATTATGCCCCCTGGTCTTAGAATCTCTTAAAGAGGGAAACAACCTTTCTGCATCTATGCTGTCAAGTCCCCTAAGAATCTTGTATGCTTTAATAAAGTCACCACTCATGCCTTTATATTCCAATGAATACAGGCCCAATCTACACAACCTCTTTTCATTAGACAGACCCTCTATACCTGGTATCAGCCTGATGTACTTTCTCCGAACTGTCTCCAATTGTCAATATATCTTTCCTCGGGTAAGAGGCCCAAAACTATTCAGAGTTCTGGTTATGGTCTGACTGATGCCCCATATAGTTTTAGCAAAACTTCTCTATTAGAACCCAGTTTTGATTTATTGTCAGATTTCCTCTGTTGTATTTATAAGAGTTTTTGGAGGAGAGTCACTTGTTGTCTCAATTAGGTTTAGAGCCATAGTCTGATGGAGCAGGAGTGAATTATTCAAAACCAAATAACATGTTGAAACAAGTTGAAATGGGAGACAGAAAGAAAGAATAGCCTCGGGTCTGTCCATTCATGACCACTCCCTACAATGCCAATCATCTCCTTGGCTCCTATATCACTAGGAGCCCAGACAACATTACACAAGAGTTAGCTCTCCAGTCTCAGTATCAATAGGCCTTCCTCTGTAGTCTTCAATGGTTGTCTAGATGGTTCTTGCTGCAACAGTCTGAGAGCTGGCTTTGAGGAGCTGGATCAGTGTCAAGGACTCTTCACGTGTGAGTATGGAGTGGTTTGGTGACAGGATACCAGCCTCTGTGGAATTATTTCACCCGTCACGTCATCAATTAAGTGATGCTGTCCTTCAGTCAAAAGTAATTTCCACACAGTTGACCAACCTATGTGATAAATCTATTCATTGTCCTTGCGTTTAATTGGGTCAATGGAGTAGGAACAGTTCCCCTTTTATAGAAAAACACCTTTATTTTCTACAGCATTGATTCTGTTTAAAAACAATAGTTTAATCAAAGCAACAGCTGTGAACATGTTGAGCAAGCAAAGGCTTTGGGGAAAAATAAACTCAAGTCTACCATTATTAATATTGCTACTGATTAAATAATTGATTACTTGCTTGACTTAATCAAAGAATAATTAGACTTAGTTTTAAATCAATGGCTACAAAGTAAAAAATCAATACAGGTTTAATTGCTAAAATCAAAAGAAATGCAGCAATAAAATACAAAAGTATAAAATTTCAAAAAATGGTCTATGCATGCTGTTTTGAACCTCCTCTTCACATAATACACTTTGAATTGAAGTCTTTGATTCAACAACACCTGCAGTTTCAAAGTTGCAGACCATAAGAAATAGGAGCAGATGAAGGCTGCTCAGCCCCTCAAACCTACTCTCACCATTCAATAGGATCATGGCTGATCCGACATTCCCCATGTCCATTTTCCTGCCCTTTCCCTGTGACCCTTAATTCCCTTAATTATGAAGTACCTATCTATCTATCTCGGTCTTAAATACACACAAGGACTCTGCCCATACCACTCTGTGACAAGGAGTTCCAAAGAGTCTGAATCCACTAACAGAAGAAATTCCTCCTCATCTCAGTTTTAAATTGGTGCTTCTTTATTCTGAGACTATGCCCTCTGGCCATAGGCTCTCCTGAGAAAGGAAGTATTCTCTAAGCATTTACTGTGTCAAGGCCTTTCAGAATCCTATATGTCGCAATGAGATCACCTCTCATTCTTCTAAACGCGAGTGATTAGAGTCCCAACCTATTTAGCAGTTTTTTATAAGACAATCCCTCCATCCCTTCATCCTAGGCACTCTTCTCTGAACTGCCTCCAATGAAATGATATCTTTTCTTAAATATGGGAACCAAAACTGCTCACAGTACTCCAGATGTGATCTCACCAGTGCCTTGTACACTTGCAGTTAGACTCCCCTACTTTTATACTACACCCACCTGCCCCCCAATTTAAATAAGGGCCAACATTCCATGAGCCTTCCTGATTACCCACTGCATCTGTGTCCTAGATTTCTGTGTTTTGTGCACAAATACCCTCACATCCTTTTGTGTTGCAGCTTTTGCAGTTTTTCTCCATTTAAATAATACTATTCTCCCTTCCAAAATTAACATCACATTTTCCCACATTATTTACCAACTTTCCTTACATGAGATTACTTACAGTGTGGAAACAGGCCCTTCGGCCCAATAGGTCCACACCGACCCAACGAAACGCAACCCACCCGACCCATTCCCCTACATTTACCCCTTTAAGCTTGTTCTATTATTAAATTTTCCTACATTTTGTAGCTCCTTGGTACAAATGATATTCACACATTTTGTCCCTTCCTTTTGCTTTCTGGTAACAATCAGCCCCATCACTAACCTGCACTCCTCCCTTCTCCTTTACTTTTGATTTTATAATTTTCCACACAACTGAACCCACACCCTCCACTATTTCGTTTAAAGCCCCATCCCCAGCCCTACTATTGTAATTCAATAAGACTCTTGCCCCAGCATGATTCAGGTGGAACAAGTCTCATCGGAACAGCTCCCTCCTTCCCCAAGCTAGTGCCAATGTCCCATGAATTTCTCCCACATCAATCTTTGAGCCATGCTTTTACATCTTTAATCTTACTAAGCCTGTGCCAATTAGCTCATGGCTCACATAGTAATCTGGAGATTAGTATGTGTTTGATTCTGCTTTCTAATTTAGCCTCTAGCTACTCATATTAGCTTAGCAGATCCCCTTTCCTCTCTCTACCTATTTCGTTGATACCTACATTGAACATAGAAACTGGATCTTTCCCCTCCCATTCTAAGTTCATCTGTAGCCCACATGAGATATCCTGAACCTGGGCACTAAGCAGGCAAAACAGCCTTCAGGATTTTCAGAATAGTGTCTATTCCCGTGACTTTACGATCTCTGATTACAACTACACATGTCTTTTCTCCCCTGTCCTGTTTCATTGTGATAAAGTCAGTTTGCTCATCCTCTGTACAGCCCCCACTCTCATCAATACATGGGGCAAGAATCACAAACCTGTTAGACAAGCTCAAGAGCTGTCACTCCTTCAGCACTACCTCCTGGATCCCTCTACATGTCTCACTCATAGTTACACCCTCCTGTCCCTGACCACAGCCTGAATTTGAGATAGTTAATCGAAGGGATGCAAATGCTTCCAGAAACACAGCATCCAGGTAACTCTTCTCTCTCCCTGATATGTCACAGTGTACAAAGCTCAGACACCTGCTCATCAACTCTGAGCCAGAGTTCCTTAAGCAACCAACTCTTGCTACAGATGTAGTCACTATGAAGCACAATGGGGTCCACCAGTGCCTACTTTACAAAGTACAACAAATCAGCTGGCCCTGCAGATCTATTTTATTACTTAATTCTTAATTTGTGTTTTTTTAAAAAGTTCATGGAAGTCTTTAGTTTATAAACAGTAAACATTTCTTCAATTTACCTTCAATAGGAGATAACTTTTAATAGGAACTTTTAATAGATAGTCAAATTTGCAGCTATTACCAACCAGTGAGTTGCTAGTTTTCCTGTGCTGCCATTCTTTGCATTGTTCTGGGTGCTGATCCTGACCTTCAATTTATCCTGTTTGGAAAAGCATTACAAACAATGACCCAAAAACACAAGCAAAAAGCTTCCCCTTACGTTGCACTCCTATTCTGCTCCAAAATCTCCAAACAATATATTCACTTGGCCATGTCTTACTCCAGACATTTGAAGATCTCAGTATGAATTATGCATCCCAGATGATGAATTGTAATGTCAGGGATGAATTCTTGGATAGCCTTTTTAGTGGTTAGTAGACAACTTCAGTCATGTTATTGAACCATTACTTTGTAAACTCCTGTGAGCTAGGTTACTTTCAAGTCAAGTGACATTGGCTATTGAGGGAGTGCAGCGTAGGTTCACGAGATCAATTCCTGGAATGGCGGGACTACCTTACGCTGAAAGACTGGAACGACTGGACTTGTATACCCTTGAGTTTAGAAGGCTGAGAGGGGATCTGATTGAGACATATAAGATTATTAAAGGATTAGACACTCTGGAGGCAGGAAACATGTTTCCGCTGATGGTGAGTACCGAACCAGAGGACACAGCTTAAAAATACGGGGTAGACCATTTAGGACAGAGATGAGGAGAAACTTCTTCACCCAGAGAGTGGTGACTGTGTGGAATGCTCTGCCCCAGAGGGCAGTGGAGGCCCAGTCTCTGGATTCATTTGAGAAAGAGTTGGAAAGAGCTCTCAAGGATAGTGGATTCAAGGGTTATGGAGATAAGGCAGGAACAGGATACTGATTAAGGATGATCAGCCATGATCATATTGAATGGTGGTGCAGGCTCGAAGGGCAGAATGGCCTACTCCTGCACCTATTGTCTATTGTCTATTGTCTATTGACATTGATGGCCATTTTACAGCGTCCAATCCATTTTTGTTTTCTCTGAAATCAAACTTCAAAGGGTTTAAAGCTTTTCAATACACTTTAAAGATAAATAGCCTTTTTAAATATCGTAACGATAATAATAATATATATGATTTTATACATACATATTCTAAAAAGTCATTGATGAACAAGGCTCAATTATAGGAGGGGAATTCACATCTCATTGCAGTTCTTGAAACTGGGATGCAATCCTGCTCAGGCAATTGTTCAGATTTTGGGACAGCATATTCTCAATGATGGCCATCAAAGCTACAGTCCAATTCAAGGTGTTGAACCAAGAACTGCTGGACTTATGAGAGGGACTGTAGCTCCATAGCTAGAGCGAGTATTTGTCAGTCTTCAGTGTTCAGCTTGCGAGCTGGTGGAAGCTTTGTTTTGGAAGCAATGACGAGGCTGGTAGGCAGATCACAACAGGAGGGGAGGAGATAATGGCCACAGTTGTGCCATTATTGCCTTGAGACTGGGTGTTGCTGCTAATGGACCCCTCAAAGGCTACAGAATATCTATAAAGAAGGGCCTCTTTCACCATATTCCAACTTGGCAGACTTCCGACATAGTGGTGAATGCTCCTAACACATATATAGTACCTACAGAAGAGGGAAAGGGCCTTAATTGGCTACTTAAGTGGCTCAGTAGCCATGCTACCAAGTTCCCAACAATATATAATGCGTAGGTTAGGTGCATTAGTCAAGGGTAAATATAGGGCAGGGGGATGGGTCTGGGTATGTTACTCTTCGGAGGGTCGGTGTGCACTTGTTGGGCTGAAGGGCCAGATTCCACACTATAGGGATGCTAATGCTAATATCTGGGTTGTGGTACGACATGGGCCTCTCCTGTTAAGGCTTCCTCCATCCACGTTGATCACAATGGACTGAGAAAATTCAACTCACATCCTCGATAGAGCTTTGTGACTATGATATAAGTACTTCTTTATTTTAATGATACAAGATAGTGATGGATGCAAAGTGACATAGTTGCCATGTCAGCTGGTTCTATTTTAAACCTCAAATTTCAAGCTTGTAATCTGGTTCCAACAAGCAACCACATTCCTGTGCACTTGTTTACTTTTGATCATGACAGACATGCATCCATTAGATCTGTTGCTAATTTTCTGAATGATGTTGAGATAGGGGTTGTTACTAGAGGAGGATGTTGCTTACAGATAGGGCAGTGAATTGAGATAAAATGATGCATCTTGATCTAATATTGGCTTTGCTGATGACATGGGGCTTTGAATTGATGCTCTCTTTAATCACAGAGATCATTGGGCTATAATCATAAAACATTTCCCGAAATCATTGTGTTTGTAATGGCAGGCTTTTCACTAGAGGTGAGGTGCCTATGTTAACATGAGGGAGCATTGTTCCAGCATCTGTGGAGAGAAAACTGAATTAATGTTTCAAATCTGTGACCTTCATCAAGGTTGTCTACAAAACACAAACTAAAGCATAAAAAGCTCAAAGAGTAATAGCTGCTGGATTGTTATATGATTGCCATACACCAATTGGTAAAAGGTCATGCAGATTAGAGAATTCAATGCTTGTGGGAAAGAGAGGCTTTGATTCATGATAGCTGTACTGAGGAAAGAGGGAGCTAGCCCACTGGAAATTCATTTGCTCAAACTTGTATTGGCATCTGGGCGAGTTGTACACTAGGGGCTGTGGGTATGGCTGAAAAATAAAAGGGTTTGGCCAAGAATCAGGTAAAGGGACACTTCAACATCTAAACAGAATGGCATGGAACGTGATGGCATGGTTATCACTGCACTGTTAATCCAGAGATGCAGGCAACATTCTGGGGACCTGAGTTTGAATCCTGCTGTGGCTGATAGTGGAATTTGAGTTCAGTAAATATCTGGAATTAAGAGCCTAATGATGATCGTACATCATTATTGATTATTGGAGAACATTTGGTTCACTAATGTCCTTTAGGAAGGAAACTGCCATCCTTACCTGGTCTGGCCTCCGTGTGTCTCCAGGCTCACAGCAATGTGATTAACTCTTAACTGCCCTCTGGGTGATTAAGGATGGACAGTAAAATGCTGACCAAGCCAATAATGCCCTCACCCCATGAATAAAGTTGAAATAAATGATTAGACCTTGTAAAAAGGTAATGTAGTAAAATTGAATGAGATTTTAATCTTTGTATAGTCATGACATTTCAAGTTGACAGTGCTAGCCTTCAAGATGAGTTGCAGAATATTGTTGTGATGGATTGCTGGAGCAGTATTTTGGAATCAACAGGGAGATAACACTCCTTTATATCTAGTATTGCATAATGAATCATGGTTAATTTGTAATTTCTTAGTAATAGACACTCTAGGCATAAGTGCTCGTAATGTAATTAAAGTCCATGTCAGTTTTGAGAGCAGCATATTCAAGTACAATGTATGGAGAATGGCATAAAAGGTCAAATAACCAAATTCGCTGACAACTCAAAATTGGACAACATTGTAGACAGCGCTGACACCAACAGAAAATTACAACAGGATACTGATAGATTAGGTGAATGGGCAAGGTTGTGGCAGATGGATTTTCAAATAAGCAAGTGTGAGGTTATCCATTTCAAACCAAAAAAGGGTAGATCAGTGTATTTTTTTGAAAGCACAAAATTAAAAACAGTGGATATTCAACAAAGTTTGGAGGTCCAGGTGCATACATCTTTAAAATGCCACAAACAGATGCAGAAAATAGTTAAGAATGCTAATGGAATGCTAGCCTTCATATGTAAAGGGCTGAAGGATAGGGATGCAGATATTATGGTGCAGTTATACAAAACCAGAGGTAGATCCCACACAGAGTACTGTGAATAGATCTGGACACCACTCCTGAGAAGGATGTTTTGGCCTTGGAGGGAGTTCAAAGCAGGTTTACAAAAATGACACCTGGTTTTCAGGGGTTAAGTTATGAGGAGATATTAGACAAATTAGAGGTTTATTTCTAGAATTTAGAAGGTTAAGTGTTGACCTAATCGAGGTCTTCAGCATAGTAAGAGGGAAAGATAGAGTGGAGAAAGATAAAGTATTTCCATTGGTTAAAATCTTTACAGTCAGGCAACATAAGACAATTAAATTGGTTATGGAGGGAATTCCAGGATTTTGATCCAGCAACAGTGAAGGAATGGCAATATATTTCCAAGTCAGGATGGTGAGTGGCTTGGAGAGGAATCTGCAGGTGGTGGTGTTCCCATGTATCTGCTGCCACTGGCATTCTGCGTGGCATTATTAGTGAGTTTGGAAAGTGATGTTAAAAGATCTTTCATGAATTTCTGAAGTACATCTTGTAAACGGGAGCAGGAGCTGGATGAACTTCGGATCATTTGGGAGGCAGAGGCTGTGATAGATAAGAGTAACAGGGAAACTGTTACTCCTAGGCAGGAAGAAAGCTGGGTGACTGTTCGAAGGGGCAAATAACAATCAGTGCAGGGATCCTCTGTAGTCGTTCCCTTGAAAAAAAGTATGCCGTTTTGGACACTGTTAGGGGGGACGACTTACCAGGGGCATGCAGTGGGGTGCAGATCTCTGGCACAGAGTCTGTCCCTGTTGCACAGAAGGGAAGGAGTGAAAGGAGGAGACTGTTAGTTATTGAGGACTCAATAGTTAGAAGGTCAGATAGAAGGTTTGTTGGGAACGAACGAGACTCACGGTTGGTGTGGTTGCCTCCCAGGTGCCAGGGTTCGTGATGTCTCAGATCGTGTCTTTGGGATACTGAGGGGAAAGAGTGACCAGCCTCAAGTCGTGGCCCACGTAGATACCAACAACGTAGTTAGAAAGAGGGATAGGGATGTAAGGCAGGATTTCAGGGAGCTAGGGTGGAAGCTGAGAGCTAAAACAATCAGAGTTGTTATCTCTGGATTGTTACCCGTGCCACGTGACAGTGAGGCAAAGAATAGAGAGAGATATCCGCTGAACACGTGGCTGCAAGGATGGTGCAGGAGGGAGGGTTTCAGGTACTTAGATAATTGGGGCTCATTCTGCGGAAGGTGGGAACCTCTACAAACAGGACGGTCTTCACTTGAACCAGAGGGGTACTAATATCCTGGTGGGAAATTTGCTGGTGCTATTCAGGTGGGTTTAAATCAGCTCAGCAGGGGGATGGGAGCCTGAGGTGTAGTTCCAGTACACAGGAGGATGAGAGTAGGCAGAGGATAGACAGGATTTCATGGTCACAGGATTGTGCTGGCAGATAGCAAGCTGGTTTGAAGTGTGTCCAATTCAACGCCAAGAGTATCCGAAATAAGGTCGGTGAGCTTGCAGCATGGATAGGTACCTGGGACTTCAATGTTGTGGCCAATTCGGAGATTTGGATAGAGCAGGATCGGGAATGGATATTGCAGGTACCAGGGTTTAAGTCTTTCATTAAGAATAGGCAAGGTGGTAAAAGAGAGGGAGGTGTGGCCTTGTTAGTCAAGGATAGTATAACGGTGGCTGAAAGAACTCGTCTACTGAGGTAGTATGGGCTGAGGTTAGAAATTGGAGAGGAGAAGTCACACTGCTGGGAGTTTTTTATAGGCCTCCGCAGAGTTCCAGGGATGTGGAGGAGAGGAAAAACAATTCTGGGGAGGAGTGAAAGGATTGGTTGGGGGGGGGGGGTGGTCATTATGAGGGACTTTAACTTCCCCAACATTGACTGGAAATACTACTCTAGCACATCACATGGATCAGTCCAATGTATGCAGGAGGGTTTCCTGACACAGTATATTGAAGGGCCAACAAGAGGGGAGGCCACATGTGATCTGGTGCATCGTAATGAACCAGCCAAGGTTTGATGTAGTGGTAGGTGAGCACTTTGGAGAGAGTGACCTTAATTCAGTCAAGTTTAGTTTAGCGATGGAAAAGGATAGGTACATGCCACAGGGCAAGAGTTATCGATGGGGCAAGGGTAACTATAATATGATTAAGCAAGATCTAGGATGCATAGAATGGGGTAGCAAAATGCAGAGGATGTGGATAACCGAATTGTGGAGCTGGCTTAAGGCACAGATATTGTGTATCCTCCATAGGTATGTCCCTGTCAGGCAGGGAGGAAGTGATAAGGTAAGGGAACCGTGGTTTACTACAGAAATTGCATCTCATGTTAAGTGGAAGAAGGAGGCTTATGTGATGATGAGACGAGATGGTTTAGATGATGCGATGGAGAGTTACAGATTAGCTAGGAAGGATTTAAGAAGAGAGTTAAGAAGAGCAAAGAGAGGACATGAGCAGTCTTTAGCAGGTAGAATAAAAGAGAAACCTAAAGCTTTCTACAGGTATGTGAGGAATAAAAGGAAGGCTAGGATAGGAATAGGGCCAGTCAAAGACAGAAGTGGGAAGTTGAGTGTGGACCCTGTGGAGATCGGAGAGATGCTAAAAAAATATTTCTCATCGGTTTTCACTCAGGAAAAGGAGAATGTTGTAGAGGAGAAGAATGAGATACAAGATATTAGACTAGAAAGGATTGAGATTAGAAAGGAAGAGGTGTTATCAATTCTAGAAAGAGTGAAAGTAGATAAGTCCCTGGGCCGGACGGGATTTATCGGAGGATTCTCCGGGAAGCGAGGGAGGAGGTGTTGGAGCCTTTGGCTTTGATCTTTGAGTCGTCATTGTCTACAGGTTCAGTACTAGAGGACTGGAGGATTGCAAATGTTGTGCCCTTGTTCAAGAAGGGCAGTAGAGATGACCCAAGCAATTATAGACCAGTGAGCCTTATGCCTGTTGTAGGAAAAGTTTTAGAAAGAATTATAAGAGATAGGATTTATAATCATCTAGGAAGCAACATTTTGATTGCAGATAGTCAACATGATTTCGTCAAGGGCAGGTCATGCCCCACAAACCTCACTGAGTTTTTTGAGAAGGTGACAAAGCATGTAGATGAGGGTAGGGCAGTGGACATGGACTTCAGTAAAGCCTTTGGTAAGGTTCCACATAGTAGGCTGTTGGAGAAAATGCAGAGGCCTGGAATTGAGGGTGATTTGGCGGTTTGAATTAGAAACTGGCTTTCTGTAAGAAGGCAACGAGTGGTGGTTGATGGAAGATATTCAGCCTGGAGTCCGGTTATTAGTGATGTAACAAGGATCTGTTTTGGGACTACTGATGTTTGTCATTTTTATAAATACCTTAGACGCAGGCATAGGTGGATGGGTTAGCAAGTTTGCAGATGACACTGAAGTCGGTGGAGTAGTTGAGAGTGTGGATGAATGTTACAGGTTGCAGGGGGACTTGGATAAACTGCAGAATTGGGCTGAGCAGTGGCAAATGGAGTTCAATGCAGATAAATGTGAGGTGATTCACTTTGGGAAGAGGAACAGGAAGGCAGAGTTCTGGGTCAATGGAAAGATTCTTGGTAGTGTGGATGTGCAGAGGGATCTTGGAATCCATGCACATAGATCCCTGAAAGTTGCCACCCAGGTGGATAGTGCCGTTTAGAAGGCATACGGTGTGTTAGGTTTCTGTCGTAGAGGGATTGAGTTCTGGAGCCATGATGTCATGCTGCAACTATACAAAACGCTAGTGTGGCCACACTTGGAATATTGTGTACAGTTCTGGTCGCCCCATTACAGGAAGGATGTGGAAGCATTGGAAAAGGTGCAGAGGAGATTTACCAGGATGTTACCTGGTCTGGAGGGAAGGTCTCATGAGAAAAGGCTGAGAGACTTGGGTCTGTTCTCATTGGAAAGAAGAAGGCTAAGAGACCACTTCATAGAGACATACAAGATGATCACAGCATTAGATAGGGTAGATAGTGAAAATCGTTTTCCTAGGATGATGACATCAGCTTGTATAAGGAGGCATTGCTATAAATTGAGGGGTGGTAGGTTTAAGACAGATCTCAGAGGCAGGTTCTTTACTCAGAGAGTGATAAGGGCATGGAATGCCCTGCCTGCCAATATAGTTAACTCAGCCACATTAGGGAGATTTAAACAATCCTTAGATAAGCACATGGATGATGATGGGATAGTGTAGGGGGATGGGCTTAGATTCATTCACAGGTCGGCGCAACATCCAGGGCCAAAGGCCCTGTTCTGCGCTGTATTGTTCTATGTTCTATAGTATACACTGCAGCTACTGAGTGTCAGTGGTGGAGGGAATGGAGGCTTGTAGATCTGCTCCCAGTCGAGCAGGCTGCTTTGCACTGGTTTCAGCTGGTCTGGGTGATTAATCTAATCTAATCTAATCTAATCCACGTTCAGACTTTCAGCTTCCCCAGCACCTTCTGCTCAATTATGAACACACACTCACCTCTGCCTCCGACTCTCTTGAGGTTTTGGTATGCCCTTGGTGCCTTCCATTGTGAAAACTGATGCAAAGTACCTATTCAGTTCCTCCACCATTTCTTTGTTCCCCATTACGACTTCCCCAGCCTGATTTTCCAGCTATTCAATGATGACTCTTGCCTCTCTCTCTCACCTTTCATATTAAAAAAAGCTCTTGCAACATTCTTTTATGTTACTAGCTAGCTTAACCTCATAGTTCATATTCTCCTACCTTATTACATTTGTAGTTATCCTCTGCTTGTTTTGCAAGGCTTCCTTGTCCCTTGGCTTCCCACTAACCTTCACAGCATTGTATACTTTGTCTTTTGCATTTATGCTATCCCCAACTTCTCTTGTCAGACAGAGTTGCCTTATCCTCCCCTTAGTATGTTTCTTCTTCCTTGGGATACATTTCAGCTGTGCCTCCTGAATTACCCACAGAACCTCCTGCATTTGCTGCTCCACCACCTTTACTGTCAGGGTTCCCTTCTAATCATCTCTGGCCAGCTCCTCTCTCGTCTTTGTATTACTTTTACTCAACGGTAATATCATTACAGCCAATTGCAGCATCTCCCTCACAAATGTCAGGGTGAAATCGATCATGTAATTGTCACTGCCCTGCCCCCCCCCCACCACCTCCAAGGGATCAGTTCACCTTAAGCTCCCTCATCAAGTCTCCCTCATTACAAATCACCAAATCCAGAATTGTCTGTTCCCCAATGGGCCCTACCACAATCTGCTTCAAAAAACCATCTCGTAGACATTCCACAAATACCTTTTGCCTATTGAAGTCCTTGCTTATTGCCCCCCATGAGTATTGTAATAGAGCCTTTATAACATGCCGTTTCCATCTCCTCATTTATTTCCTTCCTCACACGCTGACTACTGACAGGAGGCCTCTACATTTACTCCCATCAGGGTCTTTTTCACTTTGCAGTTTTTCAACTCGCGCCACACAGATTCAATACCTTCCGACCCTATATCACTTCTGGCTATTGATTTAATTTCATTTTTTACTAGCAAGGCAGCACTTGCCCCCTGTCCATCTGCCTCTAATTTCGATAGGACGTGTGTCCTTGGATATTTAGTTCCCAGCCTTGATCCTCTTGTAGCCATGTCTCTGTGGTGCACACACAACATTCAATCTGTGCTACAAACTCATTTATCTTTGTTCCGTATCCTGTGATTTAAGTACAACACCCTCAGTCTTGCATGGATTGCCTGACATACTCATAGTTGTTCTCCCAGTACTGTGTCTGGAGTTAGTTTCCTGAGGCTTTTCATGCTCTCTATCCTATTACTTGCTTTAGAAACTTTAATAACCTTTGCTGAGCCCTCCTGGCTTTAACTGTTTTCATAATTTTCCATGCAACTGAACCACCCCCCCATCCCCCCAACTGTTTAGTTTAAAACCCTATTCACAGGCCTCGGTAGGTGATTCACCAGGCCTCTGGTCCCAGCATGATTCAGGTGGAACCTGTCCCATCAGAACAATTCCCTCCTTCCCCGGAACTGGTGCCAATGTCCCATGAATTTAAAACCATTTCTTCCACACCAATTTTTGAACTATTTGTTTACCTCCTTAATCTTGTTGAGCCTGTGCCGATTAGATTGCAGCTCAGGTAATAATCTCTGGATTATTACCTGTTGGGTTCTGCTTTCCAATTTAGTCCCTAGCTGATCATATTCCCTTAGCAGAACATCTTTCCTCTTTCTACATATATTGTTTGTACCTTGGTGGACCATGACAAATGGACCTTTCCCTTCTCACTCCATGTTCCTCTGTAGCCCAAATAAGATATTCTGAATCAAGGCATCAGGCAGACAGCACAGTCTTCAGGATTCAACTACATTTCTCTTTTCTCCCGCCGCTTGAATGGGTCCCATACTATGGTGCCTATCGTCAGTTTAGTCACTCTCCCTACAGCCTCCCACTCCCATCCACACTGGGAGCAAGAATCTCAAACCTACTGGACAAGCTCAAGGGCTGAGGCTTTATCAGCACTACCTTGTAAATCCTTCTCGCTGCCTCATTCATAGTCACACCCTCCTGTTCCTCCTGAACAAATTTGAGGTGGCTAATCTAAGTGGTGTGACTGCATCCTGAAATACAATGTCCGGGTAATTCTCTCCCTCCCTGATATGTCACAGTATTCAAAGCTCAGATGCCAGCTCATCAACTCTGAGCTGGGGCTCCTTGAACAATCAGCACTAGCTACAGATGTGGTCACCATGAACCGCAAGGGGAATTAACCAGCTCCCTCATCATGTAGTTACAACACATCACCTAGCCGATTTACTTAGTTCGTAATTTGATCTTTAAAGACTTTGTTTTGGTCTTTTATTTGTAGCCTGTAAAAAGTATTTCCCCTATTTACCTTCAATCTGAACGTAGCCTATAATATATAGTCAAATGAATAGCTATTACCAAACAATGTATTTATGGTCTTCCAGAGATATCACTCTTTATTTTGTGCAGGGCCTCCAACCATGGGCATCAATTTATCTTGGGCGGTGTCTCACTCTCGATGTGATCTCTCCTTCCTGACTGTGCTTAATGTACTGGTCTAAGTCTATTCTCGTTGAAGCGTAGCCTAAGAATTAAGGCCAATCTATGCAGGAGGGATATCAGAAAGTACATCTACACACAAAAAGTATACCAGAGGTTTGAAAATCTCTACCTCAAATGATGCTAATTCAATTGTTAAATTTATATCTGAGATAGACAATTCTTTTCAGCAAGAGTATCAAGGGATTATGGGTGCAAGGCATCCATTTGGAGTTAGACCACAGATCAGCCATGATGTTATTGAATGGTGGAGTAGAGGCTAAATGACCTGTACCTGTTGCAGCACTTTCAAGTACAACATAAGGATCTTTAATTTAAACCAAGCCAATTGCATAAGTGTACTGGGAGATCTAGTCAGGTAAATAGATTAAAAGGTACAGATGTAAATAAATAACAGGAAAATCTTACTGAAATGTTTCAAATATTCAGTAGAAATATGCTTGAAAAGACAAAAGCTTAATGAGAAAGATCCATCCATGGTTAAAACAGGAAGTTAAGGGTAGTATTAAATTAAAAGGAGAGACTTATGATGTTACGAAACGAGTAACCGTGGGACTCTTGTGGTGCAGTGGTACTGCCTCAACCAAAATAGCAGCACAGAGGCTGGTATCTCATCACTAAACCATCCTTTATTTATACACGGAGAGTTCTTGACATTGATCCAGCTCCCACAGAGCCAGCTCTCAGAGTGAACAGAAACTCTGACTCTCCTGTTTATATCTGTTAGCCTGGGCTCCCTGATTGGCCCAGATTAACATCCCCAATCTGGGAACTCATATTCTATGAGGTCCACCTGACTTACCTCATTATAATCATTATGTCCCTCCCCTTCTGAATTCGAGGACTTAGGCTTTTTTTTTGTAGCTCTTCCTGGGGTACTTTAGCACTGGCTCAGATTCCTGCAACTCTGCCTCTGATAGGGGCAGCATATAGCTCATCTCCTGCACTCAGCGCATCTCAAAAGAAATTCATTCTCTTCTTCAGGTGGCAATGGTGTTGAGGCAGTGACATCCATCTCAGATTACAAGGTATCTTCAACGCTTGATGGACAGGGAGAACCTATGGGTTCCAGAACAGTCAGAAAGGCAGTTGAGGAGCTGGGCATGTTTTGCTTCTGCACCATTTGTGAATTTGCAACTTTCAAATTGTCCATGTGCTTGTTCCAGACCATCACCCAAACTTTATATGTCACTGGACCTGACCTTATATCGACAATGCCTCTTACACATGCAGGGCCATTCCCATGTTTTCTGTGCCAAACCTTGTGTCCTGAAGGAAACTGTCTCTCGCATTTAGCAGTGTTTTATGCCCAGCACTGACATTCTTGATATCACTTCAATTCCTACTCCCAGATCTGGGAAGATCAGATTTAAGCTGGTGTGGAGTCTTCCCCCCATTAGCAACTCTGCTGGAGCTATCCCTGTAGTTGAATGAAAGGTAGACCCTTAATTAAATAGGATCTGGGAGAGTTTGGTATCTAGTGAAGCTGTAGGCTGTTTCTTTAAGCCTGCTTTGAAAGTTTGGACTGCTCTCTCTGCCAGACCATTGAAGGATGGATAGTATGAGCTGTCCTTGTATGACAAATTACATTTGATTGAGGAAATACTCAAACTCTCTGCTGGTAAATGATTGCTTGTTGTCTGTGACCAACACTTCCAGGAGTCCATGTATTGCAAAGGACGTGCTCAGTTTTTCTATCATCATCCCTATGTTTGACGAATGAACTCTACGAACATCCAGCCACCTTGAGTGGGCATCCACAATGACCAAAAACATTGAGCCCATGAAAGGACCTGCATAGTTGACATGTAGCCATACCCAGCGTTTACCTGGCCATTCTTAACAATGTGAAGGAGCTGCTGGTGGCAATTTACATCCTTGTTGGCACTCTGGGTACTGCCCTACTGATGTGGCCATGCCTGCATCAAATCCTGGCCACCTGACATCACTTCTCACTAACATCTTCACTTTGGACACCCCTAGATGACCCAGGTGGAGTGCAGCCAGTATTTGGTGGTGACCTTTGCTCGAGACAATCACTCTTGCTCCCCTTAATAATATGCCATCCTCTACTGTGATCTGATATCACTCAGACAAAAAAGGTTTCAATTCTGGTTATGATAGCCCTTTGGATTCCCCTAACACCATCAATGGTTTCAGTTTTGCCAGGATTGGATCTTTATGTGTCCAAAGTCTTATATTGTCAGCTGTGACAAGAGGTGTGTCCAGAAAATTAAAAACTGTTATAGACTCTTCCAGTAATGGTACTACCAGCAGTATATCTGGAAGAGGGAGGCAGCTCAATCCATCCACATTTGCCTCTCGGCCTCCAACTTGTAATTACTCGCACAGCTACATTGACAAGATGCACTTTGGTATTTTTTTCATTGCTGAATGCCAATCGGTCGACATTCATCGTCCAGCCCAGCATTGGTAAATCGTTTGCTCCTGCTATGAGAACATCATTGTTCTATTGTTTTAGGCTACAGAACAAAAATCTTGCTGCAAATTACTGAAGTAGGGTTCCTTGCATTCAAATGGTCCTATTACAAAATGCAACCAAGGTATAATTAAGCCAAGCTGTTTTATTGTTTGTAAAGTAGTTATAAGGTTAAATGATGTACTAAGAGCCAATAATAAATTAGAATGTTCTTCTTGAAATCTGCACAATATCTCAGCTGATGTGTTGACCTGAATGATTTGCTGTTATGGAAAGGTTCCTCTACAATAGCATAACTTTTTTAATAGCAGAAACAATTTCCATAGTTTAGCATCTTTGGCAAAGAAATGTTTCTGAATTTCTTAACAGAAATGTAATCAACAAAATCAGCAAAGCTGCTTCTGTGGATCCTTGCCTTCTGTTACAGTGCCTTATAAGGATGTGTCTCACTAAATGGAAGATAGATGAGAAAGGTAATACTTCCAAGCTGAACACTGCTGATTGGGTAATTCTCCCAGGAAGTCAATGTTACATTTTACAAGGATTGGTTTTATGCAATTAATTTGTCTGGAACTATCTTTCATTTTTTGCATTTTTCATGCTCTCTTCATTGAATGTGGAGTTTGCCGGCTAAGCCAGCATTTGTTTCCCAGATTGCCCTCAAGGAGATGGTGGGGATTTGCCTTCTTGAACCTCTGCATGCTGTGTGGTCTTGGTGCACACACAGTGCGGTTAGGAAGGCTGCTCCAGGATATTGATCCAGCAGCAGTGAAGCAACAGAGATATAATTCCATTCAAGATGGTCTGCAGCTTGTTGGGGAATTTGCAGAGTTGTTCTCATGAATCTGCTGTCCTCGTTGTTCTAAGCAGTAGAGCATGTACATCTGAAAATGTTTTTGAAGAAGTCTTGATGGTTTGCTGCAGTAAACCATCAAGTACACACTGCTACTGTGCATCAGTGATGGAGGCAGTCAATATTGAATATGGGAGTAATGTACTAACAAAATGGACTGGTTTGTCCAGATGCTGTTGAGATTCTTGATCACTGTTTGAGCTGCACTCATTCAGGCATGAGGGGTTACACTCGAGGCATGTGCCTTGGACAGGCATTGGTGAGTCAAAGTCATAGAGTCATACAGCATGGAAACAGACGCTTTGGTCCAAACAGTTCATGCCAAACATAATCCTGAACTAAGCTAGTCCCACCTGCCTGCTGCTGGCCCATTACACTCCAAACCTTTCCTAATCATGTACTTATCAAAGTGTCTTTTAAATGCTGTAACTCTGCCTGTATCCAGTACTTCCTCAGGAACCTCACTGCAGGATTCCTAACTCTGTTCTGTCCCTTTAGCCACTTTATTTATATTTCTGCTTAATAGTAACTCCCAGGATGTTGAAAGTGGGAGATTCAACAATGGCAATTCCATTGAATGTCAAACAGAGATCAGTAAACTCTCGCTTCATGTCAGCTTCATCCTGGATACCATCCAGGTCTTGATGCACTTGGACGGTATCAAAAGAGTCACAAATAGTACTGAACATTGCATAATAATCAGCAAATATCCTCACTTCTGACCTCTGCTGGAAAACTGATACTGCTTTAATCAGAGGCTGTATAAAGTGACAGCGCTATTTCCGGAATGGAAACAAGTAAGTCCTTTACTTAGTCAGACATACTGCTCAGCAGCTAACATGTCGGTGTTAATAGGCAATCTGAACAAACATTAATCTTTGCTAAGGGTGTTCCAATAAGTCAGAACCTAAATGTTTTGCATGATCTGGATCTAACCATTTAAAACAAAAGAATCCTAGATTTAACATCTGGCATGTGTTGAGTTTATAGATCTCATTTTTTCTGTCCTTACTATACTAGATTTCAACTTAGCATTCCCAGGGCTGGGAAAGAAGCAAATGAATCACAATTTTGGTGGAATGCTAGCTGTATATTATTGCCCAAGAATAAGAATGGCTAATTCCACCAGATATAAGATTTTGCTGTTGTATTAAGTCACTCGCTACTTTTAGCAAGTAGAGATAGAGCTAGAAATATTGAAGATGCAGAATGTAGAACAAAAAGATATAGTTGCTTTGTTTAATCACAGGCAGAAACATTAGGCAGCATTATATTAGTTTTGGGCACCGGGCAGCTGATTAAGTCTTCAAAGTGTTGCAAAGATTCTATATGTCATGGTGTGGCATTGCAGGATCTTGATTGGAAGGGTTCAGAGATGGAAAATATAGGCACAAATTTGGAAGGCAACAAGAAGTTATAGAGTCATAGAGTCATAGAGAGGTACAACACGGAAACAAACCTGTTGGTCCAACTTGTCCATGCCGACCAGATTCCAAAATAAATCTATTTCCATTTGCCAACATTTGGCCCATATCCCTCTAAATCCTTCCTATTCATATACCCATTCAGATGCCTCTTAAATGTTGTAATTGTACCAGTGATGGAAGATATAAACCAGAGGGGAAGTTGCATTAAGAAAGAAGGTATCAAGGCAAACATGTCACAATTATTAGCCACATTAAACTTAAGGATAGAAATGGTCTTGTTCATATCTAATTGGACATTCTGGAGATTGAAACATATATGGTTCATGAAGCTGATCTGCTGGGATAGGCTAAGGATAAACACTTGAAGGTATGAATGAGTTAGAAAGAAAATTGGGCCATTTGTTGTCAGTGTTCATTGAATCATAATCATTTGACCCAGGGACAGTTTGTGCTGACTATCTGCAAGAGCACTTCACCTAGTGCCAATTCCCTGTCTTTTCCTCAAAATCTTGCAAATACTTCATCTTTGGGAAATTATTCAATTTTATTTCTGAAACCTCAATTGACCTTTCTTTCACGACCCTACCACAGAGTGTATTCCAGATCATAACCACCTACAAATATACGTACAAACATACAAATTAAAAACAGAGGGAGATCACTCAGCCCCATCAATGCACTCTATCATTCAATAAAATCATAGCTGACTGATTGCTCCACATTTCTGCCTACCTGTGGTAACTTTTCAGCCCCTTAACTAGATAGAATCTCTCTTTCTCTGCCCGAAAAATATTTAAAGACTGTGGTTCCACCACCTTTTGCGGAAGAAAGTTCCTCATGACCCTCAATGAGAAAAAAAACATTCTTATCTCTACCTTAAGTGGATTATTCCTTACTTTTAATCAGTGATTTGATTTGATTTATTGTTGTTACATGTAAAAAGTGTTGTTCTGCATGCTATACAGGCAAATCATACCATACAAAGTGCTTCGGGTGGTAGGACAGAGTGCAAAATACAGGGTTACAACTGCACAGAAGGTGCAGAGAGAGAGAGAGAGATCAATATTAGCATTTGCGAGGTCCGTTTAAAAGTCTGATAACAGCGACGAAGAAGCTGTTCTTGAATCTGTTCATATGTGTATGCAAACTTCCATATCTCCTGCGAGATTGAAGAGGGTGGAAGAGAATATAACCAAAGTGGGAGGGTTCTCCCAAAACAGGAAACATTCTCGCCGCATCCACCCATTAACACACTACAGGATAGGTTTGTCAAGTCTTCTCTCATTCTTCTAAAGCACAGCATATCCAACCTTTCCTTATAAGACAACATCCCCATACCAGATATTAGGTTAGCAAACTTTCTCTGATCTGCTTGCAAATCATTTTCAGCTTTCTGTAAATAAGGAGCCCAACAAACTATACAATTTTCCACATGCAGTCTTACTAGTGTACTGTATAACTGAAACACAACCTCCCTACTTTTGTATTCAATTATAATAAAAGATAACATATAGTCATAGAGATGTACAGCATGGAAACAGACCCTGCGGTCCAACCCGTCCATGCCGACCAGATATCCCAACCCAATCTAGTCTCACTGCCAGCACCCAGCCCATGTCCCTCCAAACCCTTCCTATTCATATACCCATCCAAATGCCTTTTAAATGTTGCAATTGTACCAGCCTCCACCACTTCCTCTGGCAGCTTATCCCACACACGTACCACCCTCTGTGTGAAAAGTTGCCCCTTAGGTCCCTTTTATATCTTTCCCCTCTCACCCTAAACCTATGCCCTCTAGTTCTGGACTCCCCCACCCTAGGGAAAAGACTTTGTCTATTTGTCTTATCTATGCCCCTCATAATTTTGTAAACATGGTCACCCCTCAGCCGCCGATGCTCCAGGGAAAACAGCCCCAGCCTGTTCAGCCTCTCCCTGTAGCTCAAATCCTCCAACCCTGACAACATCCTTGTAAATCTTTTCTGAACCCTTTCAAGTTTCACAACTTCTTTCTGATAGGAGGGAGACCAGAATTGCACACAATATTCCAACAGTGGCCTAACCAATGTCCTGTACAGCCACAACATGACCTCCCAACTCCTGTACTCAATACACTGACCAATAAAGGAAAGCATACAAAACGCCTCCTTCACTATCCTATCTACCTGCGACTCCACTTTCAAGAAGCTATGAACCTGCACTCCAAGGTCTCTTTGTTCAGCAACACTCCCTAGGACCTTACCATTAAGTGTAGAAGTCCTGCTAAGAGTTGCTTTCCCAAAATGCAGCACCTCACATTTATCTGAATTAAACTCCATCTGCCACTTCTCCGCCCATTGGCCCATCTAGTCCAGATCCTGTTGTAATCTGAGGTAACCCTCTTTGCTGTCCACTACACCTCCAATTTTGGTGTCACCTGCAAATTTACTAACAGTACCTCTAATGCTCGCATCCAAATCATTTATGTAAATGACAAAAAGTAGAAGGCCCAGCACCGATCCTTGTGGCACTCCACTGGATTCAGGCCTCCAGTCTGAAAAACAACCTTCCACCACCACCCTCTGTCTTCTACCTTTGAGCCAGTTCTTCCTTCATTCCGTGAGATCTAACCTTGCTAACCAGTCTCCCATGGGGAACCTTGTCGAACACCTTACTGAAGTCCATATAGATGACATCTACCGCTCTGCCCTCATCAATCCTCTTTGTTATTATTCAAAAAACTCAATCAAGTTTGTAAGACATGATTTCCCACACACAAAGCCATGTTGACTATCCCTAATCAGTCCTGGCCCTTCCAAATACATGTACATCCTGTCCCTCAGGATTCCCTCCAATAACTTGCCTACCACTGACCCCGACGTCAGGCTCACTGGTCTATAGTTCCCTGGCTTGTCCTTACTACCCTTCTTAAAGAGTGGCACTATGTTAGCCAACCTCCAGTCTTCCGGCACCACAACCTGTGACTATCAATGATACAAATATCTCAGAAAGAGGCCCAGTAACCACTTTCCTAGCTTCCCACAGTGTTCTAGGGTACACCTGATTAGGTCCTGGGGATTTATCCACCTTTTATGCGTTTCAAGACATCCAGCACTTCCTCCTCTACAATATGGATATTTTGCAAGGTGGCACCTTCTATTTCACTACTTTCTATATCTTCCATATCCTTTTCCACAGTAATACTAAAAGCTTTTCCAATTGCTTTCAGTAACCTGCATTTGAACATTTGTGATGCATGTAGTAGGACACCCAGATCCCTTAGAATTTCAAAGCTCTGTAATCTCTTCTCATCTAGGTATATTCGTCCTCCTAAAATGGACAGTTTCACTGGCTTTAGTTTCTGCTTTCTGCCTCTCTTTTTTTTTAAATAAAAGAGTTACATCTGCTATTTTCAAATCTAATGGAACTTTTCCCAAGTCTTGGGAATTTTGGAAAATTAAAAGAACAATAATAGTAAACATTTCTTTTAAGAAGTTGCCATTCCAACAATTTGCTAAGAAATTTTATATCATCTGTCTGATTTATACATATTTTTAATATGATTTAAGTTTGGACTTTCAAGTTTGATTAGTGATATATGAGTTTTCTGTTTTTGAAGTTAATAATTAACTTATAAGCATTTTTGTAGCCATGATGATTACTTTTAGACTGTTTGTGGGAGTGACTTTGGCAGCATTAGGGTTTTCTTTATCTAGGGATGTTTTATGATTTCATGAGGTACATTGCACTTTAAGACGTAATAGAAATTTCTAGACTTAGTTTTTTTAAAAGCTTAACTAATTTTTAAACCCATAGATTAGAGGGAGAGATTTACTTTTCAATTTTACTTTGTTTCTGCGACAGTTCTATGAACATCTTGGACGGAGATGGTTGTGTGGACAGTAGTCCTGAGAAAGGAAGACTATGAGTACAACTAGATAACTAGAAAATGAGAGTAAGGAATTAATAATAGTGCAAAAGCAGAAATGTTGTGATAAAGCCCTGAAATGGTTACTGAAGCTGAGTGCATTTAAACTCAGGTGCATAATAACTCCAGGAAGAAACTATCAGTGAGTTTTGAGAAGATTTGTAGCTCAGGTTGAGGTTTTGGATGTAGGTTTGCTCGCTGAGCTGAAAGGTTCATTTCCAGACATTTTGTTTCCTTACTAGGTAACATCTTCAGTGGACCTCATGCGAAGTAATGCTGAAAATTCCTGCTTTCTATTTATATATTTGGGTTTCTTTGGGTTGGTGATGTCATTTCCTGTGGTGAAGTCATCATTGAGTTAGACCCCATCGACCACCCCCTGAGAAAAGGAACAGGAAGTGACTTCACCACAGGAAACAACATCACCACAGGAAATGACATCACCAACTCAAAGAAACCTAAACATATAAATAGAAAGCAGGAATTTTCAGCATTGCTTTGCATGAAGTCCACTGAAGATGTTACCTAGTAAGGTAACGAAACATCTAGAAATGAACCTTTCAGCTCAGCGAGCAAACCTACATCCAGAAACTTTCAGTGTTTCCAGTTTAGGAGATAAAGTCAAGGTTACCTTAAGCCTATTCAGATGTTAGGAAAGGATTATTTCCTCAGGTGCTTGTAATGTATATAGAATTATTTTGGGTATTTGCAAGGGATCTTGTTTGTTTTTGGAATTTATAAAGAAGTATTTTGTGATTAATGGGATTACACATTTACTGTTTATTTAATACTCTTTGAATTTGTTTTTTAATTAAACAGTTGGTTTATTCATTTTATGCTCATTTATTTTGGTCAATAAATTACAATTTTGTTGTTTAAAAAAATCTGCATCTTAATGTGCTTTCGCTGAGCGATTACTTCATTAATACAAACCACAACAAAATATGATCTATCAAGCCATATTTGAGTCTAGGATGTGATATATCCAGTAATGACATCAGCTGGGATCTCAACTGTATGACTTCCCATAGTGATTGTAACAATCTTGAATTCCCCCCTCTCTTCCATTTCCTGATGTATAGCTATACTTCCATCCTGACACAAAATACGAGTTCAACTTATCTGCCATTTCGCATGTTCCATTCTAAATTCTCAGACTCACTTTCTATAGGACAAATGCTGCCTTTTGATAACATTTTATTCTTAAATATCTCAAGAAACTATCAGATTTTTAAAAATTTATAGTTAACTTTTTCTCACAACATAATTTTTCCTCCATGCTAATCTTTTAGTCATTCTTTGCTGCTTTTTATATTTTCACCCTGCCTTCTATATCACACAACTACCTGATGAAGGAGCAGTGCTCCAAAGGCTAGTACTTCCAAATAAACCCGTTGCACTTTAACCTGGTGTTGTGTGATTTTTAACTTTGCACAATTATATGCGTTTCCTTCAGTTTGACACAATCTTTAACTTTTAAATTAAGCACAGATGATGGGTCATTCCTTGGATAATTTATTTTTTGTTGGAATGTATTATTCTGTATGTTCTGAAATATCCCCTTAAAAGTATATCACTTAATATCTATTGACTTACGTTTTACACTAATTTGCCAGTTCACTTTAGTTAGCTTTGCTTTCGTAACTCAGCAATTGTCTTTATTTGAGCTTGAAGTACTTGTCTTAGAACCACTTTTCTCTCTCTCAAACTGAATGTAAAATTCAATCATATTATGATCGCTGCTACATAGGGTCACCTTCGCTATGAATTTATCAATTAATCCTGTCTTGTGGCAGAAAGCTAAGTATTTTATAGCCACTCTCTGACTGGGCCCAGAAGGCAGTATTCTAGAAAAACATCCTGATAACTTTCTATGAACTTCTTATCTCGGCTATCTTTGCCGATCTAATTTTTCCAGTCTACATACATGCAGATTAAAATCCTCCATGATCTTTGCTGTATCTTCCTGATAAGCTCTGATTATTTCTGCCTTTATTCTCTACCCTATGATGTGGTTACAGTTAGGTGCCTATACACCATTCCCCAAAGTATCCTCTTTACTGTATCATTTCTCATCTCTATCCAAGCATCTTGTAGATCCTGATTTCCTGAACTCTCCCTCTTCCTCTCTGTTTGTCAATAGCATCATTGATGAACAAAGCCTCTCCTCGACATTTTCTTGTCGTTCCTAAATGCGTTGATTCCTTCAATATTTAAGTCCAATCTATGTCATCTTACAGCCATGTCTCTGTGACAGCTATCATATTTGTGGGCAGCACGGTGGCACAGTGGTTAGCACTGCTGCCTCACAGCGCCAGAGACCTGGGTTCAATTCCCGCCTCAGGCGACTCTCTGTGTGGAGTTTTCACATTCTCCCCGTGTCTGCGTGGGTTTCCTCCGGGTGCTCCGGTTTCCTCCACAACCCAAAAATGTGCAGGTTAGGTGAATTGACCATGCTAAATTGTCCATAGTGTTAGGTGAAGGGGTAAATGTAGGAGTATAGGTCTGGGTGGTATATGCTTCGGCGGGTCGGTGTGGACTTGTTGGGCTGAAGGGCCTGTTTCCACACTGTAAGTAATCTAATATCGTACTTATTTATATTGGTGTTATCCTTAGTTTTGTTTTTCAAATTATTTTTAAGCTCTTACCTGATCTGTTGAATTACTCTATAATTTGTATTCTCTGTTATTTCCTGTCACCATATTCCTATCACTTTCCAAGCAAGTATTCTTCTCTTGCCTTGTCTCTACTGTTTGATTGACTACATTTGTTGAAATTTGATCCTTTGCCCCTAGTATTTCCTTTAAAACCTACTTAGTTTCCCTGGTTATGTGGCCCTCCAGAACATTGGCTATATCACAGTTCATGTTTAGACATTCCGAACAGTGCAGCTCTCATTTTACCCAGTACTGATGTCAGTGTCCCATGAACAAGAACCCATTTCTCAAAAGCCAGACTTTAAGTTGTGCATTCACTTGTCTAATCTTATTTGCCCAATGCCAACTTTCATGTGGTTCTGGTAATCATGCACGGATTCTCCCTTAACAAATCCAAGTTGGCCTTCCCTAATTAACCTGTATTCGTCCAAGTGACTGTCAATTCTGTTCCACATTATTGTTTTGGAAAGCTTCCCCAGTATTGTGATTAAACCGGAAGGTCTATAGTTGCTGGCCTTGTCCTTACACAGTTTATTGAGCAAATGTAGAACTTTTGTAAATCTCCAATCCTTTGGCACCACCCTCATATTTGAGAAGATTGTAAAATTATGGCCTCCCTACAGAAACATTACAGAATGCCCTGCAGAAACCCCGGAGATCTTAAGAAAACCTGGAGCCTTGCTTGACAAGCAGGACTGTAAGGTTGAACATTATTTCATATTTTTCTGCTTTTATATTTCTCTGTCAATTAAACAGAAGATGAAGCTCTAATGAAACAATTTCTTTCCATTCGTTTTGTAATCCAAAATGGTGCCAGATTGTAGCGACAATACACTTTTCACTGTACTTTCCCAAATAAATGTCACCATAAAATTATTCATTGATTTCACCATTTTCAGCCTTAGTTTGGTCAGTATTGTCAGATGCATCAGATTCAGTCCTAATGACTTATCAGTTTTAAATATAGCCAAGTTTTCCAACATGACTTCTTTATCAATTTTTAAGTACATTAAGACTCATTTATCTCCTTTTCCATCACAATTTTGCCAGTATCTTCTTCCTTGGTAAAGACAGATACAAACTACTCATTTATTACATGAACAATGTGCCCATACATGAATTTCTTTTGAAGTACTTGGATAATGAAGGAGATAGTGAGTACGATAAAACAGAAAACGAGTACATATGACAATCAGATTCAATATACTCAGAGAGAAGTTGAAAAGCTAGGTAGGAAAAGCAATTACAGCATTTGGTCCCACTCCTCCTTTTATCAACCTTCTGCTTTTTATATGTTTATAGAAGATTTTTGCCTTCGTTTTTATGTTAGTTGTGAGTCTCTTCTCAAACACTCTTCCACTGTACCCAGCTGCCACCAATCTTACCCAAGTACCTAATACATCCTTACCCCACGGGAGTGGGGATGGAGATACACAGGGTCCTGGCCTCCCACAGGAGGACATCAACTAAAGCCAGACAAAGTGAACGAGCTACCGAGCTGGAGGGACAACAATGAAACCATGTGGATGCGGCTGGAGCGCTCAAGAGCCAAACACTCCCATTTTTGCTGCCACCATCTTGGAGAGTATTTAAGACAGAGATAGGTAGGTTCTTGATTAGTAAGAACAAAGAAAATTACAGCACAGGAACAGGCCTTTCGGCCCTCCAAGCCTGCGCCGATCCAGATCCTCTATCTAAACCTACTGCGTATTTCTAAGGATCTGTATCCCTTTGCTCCCTGCCCGTTCATGTATCTGTCTGGATACATCTTAAATGACACTATTGTTCCTGCCTCTACCACCTCCACTGGCATCGCGTTGCAGGCACCCACCACCCTCTGCAGAAAGAACTTTCCAACATTTTCCCCCTAAACCTTTCCCCTCTCACTTTGAATTCGTGACCACTGGTAATTCAGTTCTGTGCTCTTGCTATACCTCTCATGATTTTGTAGACCTCAATAAGGTCCCCCTCTCAACCTCTGTCTTTCTAATGAAAATAATCCTAATCTATTCAACCTCTCTTCATCGCTAGTGCCCTCCATACTAGGCAATATCCTGGTGAACCTCCTTTGCACCCTCTCCAAAGCATCCACATCCTTTTGGTAATTTGGAAACCAGAACTGTATGCAGTATTCCAAATGCGGCCAAACCAAAGTTGTATACAACTGTAACATGGCCTGCCAACTCTCGTACTCAATACCCCGTCCAACAAAGGAAAGCAAGCTGTATGTCTTCTTGACTACTTTACTAACCTGTGTTGCCACCTTTAGGGAACAATAGGCCTGTAGATCTCTCTGTACATCAGATTTCCCCAGGACTTTTATAATTACTGTATAGTTCGCTCTTGAATTGGATCTTCCAAAATGCATCATCTCGCGTTTGCCAGGATTGAACACCATTTCTCTGCTCATCTCTCCAATCTATCTATATTCTGCTGTATCCTCTGACACCCCCCTTCACTATCTGCTACTCCACCAATCTTAGTGCCATCTGCAAGTTTGCTAATTAGGCAACTGATACCTTCCTCCAAATCATTTATATATATTGCAAATAACAGTCGTCCCAGAATGGATCCCTGTGGAACACCACTGGTTACAGGTCTCCATTTTAAGAAACTCCCTTCCACTACTACTCTCTGTCTCCTGTTGCCCAGCCAGTTCTCTATCCATCTAGCTAGTACATCCTGGACCATATACGACTTCCCCTTCCCCTTCAGTCTACTATGGGGAACCATATCAAATGCTTTATTAAAGTCCATGTACATGACATCTACAGCCCTTCCCCCATCATTCAACTTTGTCACCTCCTCAAATAATTCAATTAGGTTTGTAAGACATGACATTCCCTTCCACAAAATATGCTGCCCATTACTGATAAGCCCATTTTCTTCCAAATGGGAATAGATCTTACCCCTCACTATCTTCTCCAGCAGCTTCCCTACCACTGATGTCAGGCTCACTGAGAATTACCTGGAGTATCCCTGCTACCCTTCTTAAACAAGGGGCCACCATTAGCAATTCTGCAGTCCTCCGGGACCTCACCCGTATTCAAGGATTCTGCAAAGATATCTGTTAAGGCTCCAGCTATTTCCTCTCTCACTTTCCTTCGTAACCTGGGAAAGATCCCATCCGGACCTGGGAACTTGTCTACCTTAATGGCCTTTAGACTACCCAAAACGTCTTCCCTCCTTATGCCAACTTGACCTAGAGTACTCAAACATCTATCCCTAACCTCAACATCCATCATGTCCCTCTCCTCAGTGAATACCGATGCAAAGTACTCATTAAGAATCGCATCCATTTTCTCTGACTCCACGCATAACTTCCCTTCTTTGTCCTTGAGTCGGCCAACACTTTCTCGAGTTACCCTCTTGCTCCTTATATATGAAAATAAGGCTTTGGGATTTTCCTTAACCCTGTTTGCTAAAGATATGTCATTACTCCTATTAGCCCTCTTAATTTCTCATTTCAAATTGGTCCTACATTCCCAATATTCTTCCAAAACTTCGGCAGGAACATACCTCTCCTGAACTCTAATCAACCTCTCTTTAAAAGCGTCCCACATATCGAATGTGGATTTACCTTCAAGCAGCTGCTCCCAATCTGCATTCCCCAGCTCCTGCCGAAGTTTGGTATAGTTGGCCTTCCTCCAGTTTAGCACTCTTCCTTTCGAATCATTTTTGTTTTTGTCCATGAATATTCTAAAACTTATGAAATTGTGATCACTATTCCCAAATTAATCCCCTAGTGAAACATCAACCACCTGGGTGGGCTCATTTCCCAACACCAGGTCCAGTAAGGCCCCTTCCTCAGTTGGACTATTTACATACTGTTCTAGACAACCCTCCTGGATGCTCCTCACAAATTCTGCTCCATCCAGACCTTTAACACAATGTGAATCCCAGTCAATTATAGGAAACTTAAAATCTCCTGCCATCACCACCCTGTTGTTCAGATGTCTTTCCATGATCTGTTTACATATTTATACCTCTACCTGCTGTTCGCTATTGGGAGGCCTGTAGTACAGCCCAACATTGTTACTGCACCTTTCCTATTTCTGAGCTCTGCCATTTATTGCCTCACTGCTCGAGTCCTCCATAGTGCCCTCCTTCAGCACAGCTGTGATATCCTCTCTGACCAGTAATACTGACTTCATTATCTAGTTTCTTACAGGCTTTAGTTACTGCTTCCTTACTGTCCTTTAACCTCATTTGGTTCCCATCCCCCTGCCACACTAGTTTAAACCCTCCCCAACAGTGTTAGCAAAAGCGGCCTCAAGGACATTGCTTCCAGTTTGGCCCAGGTGGAGACCATCCAATTTGTAATAGCCCCACTCTCCCCTAGAACTGATCCCAATGTCCCAAAGATCTGAACCCATCCCTCCTGCACCATCTCTCAAGCCACGCATTTATCCTGCCTATTCTATTATCCCTACTCTGACTAGTGTGTGGCACTGGTAGCAATCCTGAGATCACTATCTCTGAAGTCCTACTTTTCAACTTGGCTCCTAACTTCCTAAATTCTGATTGTAGGACCTCATTCCATGTTCTACCTGTATTGTTTGTGCCTATATGCATCACGACAATTGGTTGTTCACCCTCTCCCTTGAGAATGTTCCACAGCCAATCTGAGACATCCCTGACCCCTGCAACATACCATTCGAGAGTCTTGTTTTTGACCACAGAACAGCCTATCTACTGCCCTTGCAATAGAATCCCCTATGACTAACCCCTTCCACTCTGTTTCCTACCCTTCTGAACAGCAGAGCCAGCCATGGTGCCATGAATCTGGCTACTGCTGCCTTCCCCTGGTGAGCCATTTCCCCCAACAGTATCCAAAACGGAAACCTTCCTGCTCTTTCTCTGCCTTTTGGTCACCCATTCCCTTTCTCCCTGAGCAATCCTAATCTGCGGTGTGACCAATTCACTAAATGTTCTATCCAAATCCCCTCAGCATAGCGTATGCTCCAAAGTGATTCCATCCACAGCTTCAGAGTGTCATGTGTAAGGGGATCAAGAGTTTCAGGGAGAAGGCAGGAGGATGGGGTTGAGAAATACATCAGACGAGATTGAATGGCAGAGCAGTCTCGCTGGGCTGAATGATCTAATTGTGCCTCTATATCTTATAGTCTATTTTATGATGACAGGAGAGAGGCAGAACATGTTACTTATAATTTAAAGAGTGGCAAATGCAGAAGATCTGTAACAAAAAACAGTAATTTCTGGAAAAGCTCAGCAGGTCTGGCAGCATCTGTGGTGAGAAATCAGAATTAACATTTCAAATCCAGTGATCCTTCATCAGAACTAAAATGTTAATTGTATGTTGATTGTGTTTCATTATGCAGAGGTGGTGGGCACTTGTGGTGCAGTGGTAATGTCCCTATCTCTGAATCAGGACACCTGGGTTCAAATCCCACCTATTCTAGTGTGTCATAACATCTCTGAACAGATTGATTAGAAAGTATCTATAAAGGATGGTGGACATTTAGTGTGGAGTGCACTTGAACTTCTGTAAGTTGTCACAGACTAAAGCTATCCTTGTTAAGATGAGGTGTATGCTTATCTATAAGGTGTAGAAATACTAGGCCATTTGGCCCATTAGGTAAAAACAATGACTGCAGATGCTGGAAACCAGATTCTGGATCAGTGGTGCTGGAAGAGCACAGCAATTCAGGCAGCATCCGAGGACAGGCAAAATCGACGTTTCGGGCAAAAGCCCTTCATCAGGAATAAAGGCCTTTATTCCTGATGAAGGGCTTTTGCCCGAAACGTCGATTTTGCCTGTCCTCGGATGCTGCCTGAATTGCTGTGCTCATTTGGCCCATTAATCTACTCTGCCAGTCACTGAGATGATGGCCAATTTACTAATCCTCAACTCCATTTTCCTGCTTTGCCCCATTTCCCTTGATTCTCTCATTGATTAAAAAATCTGTCTATTTCAGTCATTCCTCTGCCATAAATAATTCCTGATGAAGTGCTCCAGCCTGAAACGTTGATCTTCCTGCTCCTGGGATGCTGCCTGACCTGCTATGCTTTTCCAGCAACACACTCTCAACTCTGATTTCCAGCATCTGCAGACCTAATTTTCTCCTAACAAATAATTCCACAAAGTTGAGAGAAGAAATTCCTCCTCATGTCTGTATTGAATGGGTTACCCATTGCTTTGAGATAATGCCCTCTGATCCTAAACTCTCACATGACAGAAACAACCTCCATGCATCTCCCCTGTCACGTGCCTATATAGAATTGTGTAAAGAATGACCCTACTTGCATCCTTCACCAGCTAGGTGCCTGGCACAAGAAGTTAACAGAAACGGCGAGGGAGAAAGAGCATTAGAAGATCGGACTTGTCAAAATGCACACCTAAAACAATGCACATAGCAGCCCAAAATTCAAGTCAACAGCTCATCTGGGGTAAAGTTGATGTCGAGACAGATGGAGTCAACACACTGTTAGAAAGTGAGAAATTGTCTGGCTTTATCTCCGAAGCTTTTTGATCTTGTACTTTGACCTGGCCGCCTCCTTGCAGAGATTTCAGCTTTCACACCAGGAGCCAGCGTTAGCACAGCAGCAGCATTCAGTGCCTGGGATTCACAATGGCCAGGCACTCGGCTCTCTGTACCGCCACTCTGATTGCCTTTCTCTCAGTCCCATGCCTTGCAAACCGAAAACTGCTGGTTTTCCTCATCGATGGCTTCCGCTATGATTACATCAACGAAAACGAACTGCAGAACTTGCCGGGTCTGAGGGAAATCGTGCAATCGGGCGTCAAAGCGGATTACCTGACACCGGAGTTCCCCAGCCTCTCCTTCCCCAATTATTACTCCCTGATGACCGGTAAGTCAATTCGGAAGGCGAGGGGTGCGAACAGATTTCTGAACAGTGGAAATCACAAATGGCTTTAAAATCATAAAATATCTTTCACATCACATTAAATGGACTTTGGATCCGGGCAGACCGTTGTTTAACGCGTTGGAACAAAATTTCAAACTCTTACAAATGCAGTTATAACTTCCCTAAAATAAATTACTGCTTTTAGAAAAGCAAATATCAAAATCATTTTTCGAATTCTTGCAGCATTGTTGCTAAAAATGTGACGATGTAGACATTAGATTTTGTGAGCCTCGGAAGAGAGAGCTTTGTGCGTTCTGGCATCTAACTGTGGGTTATTTGGTGTGAACATTCAACACTGTTTTTGACGCTAAATCCCCTTTCACACTCTGGAGTGAAGCGTGGCTCCTGTTAGGTTCCCCCCACAATGGAATCAGTGGCTGACTTGCAGCGCCATCACATCCTGTTTGAGTCCAACGCTGTGCATAGAGGAACCCTACTCTCTGCTCACTGCAGTAAGGTCGAGTCTCTTTTTGGAGTTGGCGACTTTACAGACCTAATTCAAAAAAAGGTCCCGGGAAAGGAACTGCTGCCAAAAAAAAGAGACAGCTGCTGGGACGTTACAATTCATGGAGACACCTACAGTTCTTACAAAGTTATTTAGAGAGATAAAAATCTCTCCAAGTATGCATTGTCACAAATGCTGTTCGGTTTTGTGCAGTATGATATCAAGCAAACAAACAAAACTAGCTCAGAACATCAAGTTAAAAATCACACAACAACCAGGTTATAGTCCAACAGATTTATTCGTAAGTACAAGCTTTCAGAGTGCTGCAAAGGCTTGTACTTACAAGTAAACCTGTTGGACTATAACCTGGTGTGTGATTTTTAATTTTGTCCACCCCCGTCCAACACCGGCACCTCCACATCAGAATCTAAAGACATAGCAAAGGTTTCTATAAAAATATATAAAACGAAAGAGTGGCCAAAATAAACATTGGTCCTTTAGAGGATGAGTAGGGGGATTTAGTAATGGGGTCTGAAGAAATGGCTGAGGCATTGAACAGGTATTTTGTGTTGGTCTTCACAGTAAAGACACGAATAGCATGCCAAAATTGACAAAGAGACAAAAGTGGGTGAGGACCTGGAAACAGTCGTTATCATGAAAGACGGAATGTTGGGCAAGCTAATGGAGCTAAGGGTAGACAAGTCTCCTGGCCCTGATGGAATGCATCCCAGGGTACTAAAAGAATTGGCAGGAGAAATAGCAAATGCACTTGTGGTAATTTTCCAAAATTCACTGAACTCTGGGGCAGTTCCAGCAGATTGGAAAACAACAAAAGTAACGCCACTGTTTAAAAAGGGAGGTCAGACGACAGATGAGGAATTATAGACCACTTAGCTTAACTTCTGTAATGGGGAATGTGCTTGAATCTATTATGAAGGAAGAAATAGCAAGACATCTAGATAGAAATTTCCCCATTGGGCAGGTGCAGCATGGGTTCATGAAAGGCAGGTCATGCTTAACTAATCTTTTGGAATTCTATGAAGACATTAAATATATGGTGGACAATGGGGACCCAGTAGATGTGGTGTATCTAGATTTCCAAAAGGCATTCGACAAGGCGTGGCACAAATGGCTGCTGCTTAAGATAAGGATGCAAGGCATTACGGGCAATGGGTTAACATGAATGGAGGGTTGGTTAACCAACAGGAAGCAAAGAATGGGAACAAATGAGGACAATTCTGGTTGGCAATCATTCAGTCACTGGTGGTGTGCCTCAGGGATCAGTGTTGGGATCGCAATTATTCACCATTGACAAGATGATTTGGAGTTGGGGACCGTATGCAGTGTACCAAAGTTTGCAGATGACACTAAGATGAGTGATAGAGTAAAGTGTACAGAGGACTGAAATTTTGTAAAGGGACATAGATAGTTTAAGTGAATGGGCAAAGGCTGGCAGATGGAGGACAATGTTAATAAATGTGAAGTCATCAATTTCAGTAGGAATAACAGTAAAAAGGACTATTACTTGAAAGGTAACTAATTGCAGCATGCTGCTACGCAGAGGGACCTGGGTGTCCTTGTGCATGAATCACAGAAGGTTGGTCTGCAGGTGTAACAGTTAATTAAGAAGGCAAATGGAATTTCATCCTTCATTGCTAAAGGGATTGAATTTCAAAGCAGAGAAGTTATGTTGCAGCTGTATAGAGTACTGGTGAGGTAACACATGGAGTACTGTGTACAGTTTTGATCTACTTACATGAGAAAGGATGCACCTAGCGCTAGAGGGGGTGCAGAGGAGGTTCACTGAGTTGATTCCGGAGTTGGGGGGGGGAGGGGAGGCAGGGTTTGCTTATGAGGACAGACTGAGTAGACTGGGATTATATTCATTGGAATTTAGAAGAATGAGGGGGGATCTTATAGAAACATATAAAATTATGAAGGGAATAGATAAGATAGAAGTAGAGAGGGTGTTTCCACTGGCGGGTGGAAGTAGGACAAGAAGGCATAGCCTCAAAATTAGGGGGGACAGATTTAGGACTGAATTGAGAAGGAACTTCTTCACCCAGAGGGTTGTGAATCTATGGAATTCCCCTACCAGTGAAGTGGTTGAGGCTTCCTCAGTAAATGTTTTTAAAGTTAAGATAGATAATTTTTTGAACAGTACAGGAACTAAGGGTTATGGTGAGAGGGCGGGTAAGTGGAGCTGAGGTCTGGAAATGATCCGCCATGATTTTATTGAATGGTGGAGTGGACTCGAAGGGCCAGATGGCCTACTCCTGTTCCCAGTTCTTACGTTCTTATGTTTTTATATTTGAATTTGACCTATCCCAACAAAGCAAAGGCATCTCTTACACATACAAGATTATATTTACATGCATTGAGTTGATATATTTTTCATTAAGATAAACATTCTAAAGTGCTTCACTGATGTCTCGGAGGGCCCAATCTTTTTAGTAAGAAATGTGCCATTTCACATTTGAAGTGGCATCTTCTGGTGTTGGACTACCAGGAGGTGCACTGGAAGTAGACACGATTGGCAAATTGCAGTGCCAGCAGTGGTATTGGGGAACCCAGCCATTCTGCCATCTCCTAACCTCCCACAGCTCATTTAGTATCCAACATACATTTAGTAGCAGGGGAAGAATATCTGCAGCTAGTGCTATTTACTAACCACTCTCATGTGACTTGCTGATTGATGTTTCATGGCTGATCTTAAGTTAGTGGCTGGCAGTTTGTACCATTATAACAGTGTTGTAATGCCCACACAGAATGGTGGGGAACATGGTGAAGGTCTTGCCTCTGACTTTCAAGATTTCTGCTCAGATGCTCTCCAGTCATGTGTTCCCATTCACACTGGTCTGGAACATTACTGGGAGAATGTATGGAGATGACACAAAGAGGGGCAAGCTGCTCAAGGATGAAGGAGGGGGAGAGGAGTGAAGAAGTGAAGGAGTGAAGAAGAGGAGTGGATTCATATCCACTCAGCATGCTCAGAGACCAGTTATAACTGAAGGGTTCCATTGGGAGATACGGTGTATGTGAGAGGCTGAGTAGCACAGGAAAGTTTAAAATGCTGGAAGATAGAATTAAACCTTTAGGTAAACCACCTAAAACCATAGAAATGCTCATGAATCCAATATTCTCATTTTTAAACAAATTCTTTTATCGGATGTGGGTGTCGCTGACTGGTCAGGATTTTATTGCCCAGGTCTAGCTGCCCTGGAGAAGATGGTGGTGAGCTGCCTTCTTGAACCGCTGCAGCCTCCCATAATGCCATTGGGAGGGAATTTCTGGATTTTGACCCAGAGACATTGAAGGAACAGTGGCATATTTAGAAGTCAGGATGGTGAGTGGCTTGGAGAGGAACTTACAGGTGATGGTGTTCCTATGTATCTGCTGCATTTGTCCTTCTAGATGGTAGTGGTCATGAGTTTGGAAGCTGCTCTCTGAGGATCTTTGGTGAATTTCTCCAGTGCTTCTTGTAGATAGTACACACTGTTGCCACTGAGTGTCGGTGGTGGACAGAGTGGCTACTCGTGGATGTAGTGTGAAGTTTGGGTTTTTGTGGTTACTGATTTGCTTCAAGATTGGACAATAAGTTCGAAGCTGAACAGTCAACACATTACTCTAAAGTAACAGTAGCAGACAATATTGTCGCAAGACAGCTCGTTAATAAGACATCAGGAAAATTGAAATAGTTTTAAAAACCCTGAAAACTATTTCAATCTGAGGACCAATAAGATTCTGAAAAGGGGCAAGTTCACTGTAAAATGGTCAAGAAGCCAGGTGAAACCTTTCTAAAGAATAAAAGCAGAAATTGCTGGAGAAACTCAGCAGGTCTGGCAGTGGCTGTGAATAGAAACAGAATTAACATATCAATTCCAAGATGACTCTCTTCTGGGACTTCAGATGTATTTATTAATGACTTTCAATGGCTGTTGCAGGATGAGGGAGTGGAGACCTAAAAGTAGAATTAACATGAGATCACACTGAAATAAAAATTGCTGAAGAACCCTATCAGACTTATTGCAATTTGAGGAAGATCTCACCTTGGAGAAAACAATGCAGTTGGTGAGACAAAGGTTTGTGAATAGACCAAAGCATTTCTGACAGGTGAAGAGATACCTTAGCCCAACAATGCTCCAGTGACCATACAGATCAAAAGAAACATAAGAGAATGTTTAGTGGGAGGGAATGTGTACAATGCCTAAACCCTGCCAGTCCTATGAACCCAATAAGTTCCACAGTTATAATCAGTACCCTGCAAATATTGTAGAATGCTTACTTTAAAGAAAATTGGTCATTGCATGGAAATCAGCCAATGAAAAACCTTTACTCTTGCGGGTCCCAAAGAACAATCTTTGTATATAAGGATATTAATGAAGATGGAATATTCCCTTGGAGAGACGAATTATGCCAATCATGTGTTCTGGAATGCAGGAGTATATGTATTTAACATGATAGCGACACTTCATTGAAAACTGGAATGTAATGGCTTTATAAAACAATGTACCATGGTTATTGTTGCATTTACTGCAGACAATGGAAATCCAGTTAATTAATAGTCCAGGTGGAATGAAACTAATAACCAAAGGAAAATTTAAAAAGTCGATATTGGAAACATTGCATGTTATGCTGGATCAGATAAAAGAGAAGTGTTGACCTCAATCCTATTAGGGAAATGGGAAAGGTTCATCGGCAAAAATCCTAGTGTGACTTCAGAAAATATTTTCTACAGTTATTTACCAGACTGGGATGACCTAAGATCACAAATTTCATCATTTTGTGAAGAGATGCTAAACCTGTGTGTCTTCTTCGACCTAGGAAGATGCTACACTCACTGAAACAGATACCTGAAAAAATCACTAAGATGGGATGCTTGTCTCCTATCACTGAACCTGTTTGCTGTGGGCTGACACTGTCAGAAATGTTGAAGGGCAGAAAGCTCAGAATGCAGCCTCCTATTCTACCCAAGGACTTACTTTCTGGGCGAGCACTACAGGATTATCAAAATGAGATCTATCATTTTAAATACAGAAAGCTTACAAATAATGTGTGAAATTGTGAGGTTATGTAATTTGACTTGAAGAATGGAGGAGTTGAATATTATTTAAAGATTGCAGAAAATTACAGTGCATGAATCACAAAAAAAAACAAGCGTCCAAGTTCAGCAGGTAATAGGGAAAGCAAACAAACTTTTGGCTTTTACTTTGAAGAGAATGGTGTACACAAATAGGGAAATCTTGCTAAACATTTGCAAGGCACTAATTAGACCACATCTCGAATACTGTGAACACTTTGGTCCCCTTATCTCACAAAAAGTATACCGGTATTTGAGACAGGCAAAATTGAGGACTGCAGATGCTGGAGAGTGTGGTGCTTGAAAAGCACAACAGGTCAAGCAGCATCGGAAGGGCAGGAAAATCAACATCGAGCATAAGCCCTTCATCAGGAATCAGGCTGGGAGCCTTGGGGGTGGAAAGATAAATGGGAGGGGGAAGATAAGGCATTCTTCCTCCAAGCGTCGGATGGTAAGGGAGTGGCGATGGAGGAGGTCCAGGACCTGCGAGTCCTCAGCGGAGTGGAAGGGGGAGTTGAAGTGTTCAGCCATGGGGCGGTGGAGTTGGTTGGGGTGGGTGTTCCGGAGATGTTCTCTGAAGCACTCTGCGAGTTGGCATCCTGTCTCCTCAATGTAGAGAAGACTACACCGGGAGAAATGGACGGAGTAAATGATATTTGTGGAAGTGCAGGTGAAACTTTGATGGATGTGGAACGTTCCTTTGGGGCCTTAGAAGGAGGTGAGGGGGGAGGTGTGGGCGCAGGTTTTGCAATTCCTGTGGAGGCAGGGTAAGGTGCCGGGAGGGGAGGGTGGGTTGTTAGGATGTGTGGACTTGATGAGGTAGTCGCAGAGGGAACGGTCTTTATGAAATGCGAATGGGGTGGTGAGGGAAATATATCTCTGATGGTGGGGTCCGTTTGTAGGTGGTGGAAATGACGTATACGGATGTTGGTGGGGTGGAAGATGAGGACCGGGGGGTTCTATCCTTATTGCAGTTGGAGGGGTGGGGTTCGAGGGCAGAGGTGCGGGACATGGGTGAAATGTGCTGGAGGGCTTCATCAATCACGTTGGAGGGGAAATTGCGATCTTTAAAGAAGGAGCCCATCTGGTGTGTTCTGTGGTGGACCTGGTCCCCCTGGGAGCAGATGTGGCGGAGGTGGAGGAATTGGGAATAAGGGATAACATTTTTGCAGGAAGTAGGGTGTGAGGAGGTGTAATCCAGGTAGCTGTGGGAATCGGTGGGTTTGTAGAAAATGTCAGTGTTAAGTCGGTCACCATTGATGGAGATGGAGAGGTCCAGGAATGGGAGGGAGGTGTCAGAGATAGTTCAGGGGAATTTAAGGTCAGGGTGGAATGTGTTGGTGAAGTTGATGAACTGTTCAACCTCCTCGTGGGAACATGAGGTGGTGCCAATGCAGTCATCAGTGTAACGGAGGAAGACAAGGGTGTGGTGCAAATGTAACTACGGAAGATGGACTGTTCTATGTAGCTGACAAAGAGACGGGCATAGCTGAGGCCTGTGCGGGTGCCCATGGCTACCCCTTTCATCTGGAGGAAGTGGGTGGATTCGAAGGAGAAATTGTTGAGGGTGAGGACCAATTCAGCCAGACGAATAAGAGTATCGGGACATCGGGAGAGGAGGAAATGGAGGGTTTGAAGGCCCTGGAAATGGTGGATGGAGGTGTATAGGGACTGGATGTCCATGGTGAAGATGAGGCATTGGGGCCAGGGAAACGCAAGTCTTAGAGGAGATGGAGGGCATGGGTGGTGTCCCGAACGTATGTGGGGAGTTTCTAGACTGGAGGGATAGGACAGTAGGTGGAGATGAATTCGGTGGGGCAGGAGCAGGCTGAGACGATAGGTTGGCCGAGGTAGTCAGGCTTGTGGATCTTGGGTAGGAGGTAGAATCGGGTGGTGTGGGGTTCCTGAACTATGAGGTTGGAAGTTGTGGGTGGAAGATCCTCTGAGGTGATGAGGTTGTGCACGGTCTGGGTGATGATGACCCCCAAGCCCTGGGGCAGTATGGTGGCTCAGTGGTTAACATTGCTGCCTCACATCGCCAGGGACCCCGGTTCAATTCCAGCCTCGGGCGACTGTCTGTGTGGAGTTTGTACATTCTCCCCTGTGTCTGCATGGGTTTTCTCTGGGTGCTCTGGTTTCCTCCCACAGTCCAAAGTTGTGCAGGTTAGGTGAATTGGCCATGCTAAATTGCCCATAGTGTTAGTCAGAGGGAAATGGATCTGTATGGGTTGCTCATCGGAGGGTCAGTGTGGACTTGTTGGGCCAAATGGCCTTTTTCCACACTGTAGGGGAATCTAATCAGAACATTTCAGATGGCCTCCTTCTTTAAAGACCGCAATTTCCCCATCCACGTCATTGATGATGCCGTGCAGTGCATTTCATCCATGTCCCACACCTCCGCCCTCAAACCGCACCCCTCCAACTGCAATAAGGACAGAACCCCCCCCACCAACCTTCGAATACATCATATCATCCTCTGCCATTTCCACCATCTACAAACGGACCCCACCACCAGAGGTATATTTCCCTCCCCACCCCATCTGCTTTTCATAAAGACTCTTCCCTCTGTGACTACCTCGTCAGATCCACATGCTCTAACAACCCACCCTTCCCTCTCGGCACCTTCCCCTGCCACCGCAGGAATTTCAAAACCTGCGCCCACACCTCCCCCTCTCACCTTCATCCAAGGCCCCAAAGGAGCCTTCCACATCCATCAAAGGTTCACCTGCACTTCCACACATATCATTTACTGTCTCCATTGCTCCCGATGTGGTCTCCTCTACATTGGGGAGACAGGACGCCTATTCACACAGCACTTCAGAGAACATCTCCTGGACACCCGCACCAGCCAACCCCACTGCCCCATGGCCAAGCACTTCAACTCCCCCTCCCACTCCACCGAGGTCATGCAGGTCCTGGGCATCTTCTGTTGCCACACCCTTACCACCTGATGCCTGGAGGAAGAATGCCTTATCATCCGTCTCAGGACACTCCAACTCCATGGCATCAATGTGGACTTCAGCTGGATCAGTGTTAGGGGCTCTCCACTGTAAATAAAGGGTGACTTGGTAAAGGGATGCCACCCTCAGTGGAGTTATTTCTATGGCAACGAGAGTAAGATCAATGATGTAATCATGCAAAAGCGCTCACCAGCTGAAGCCCAACTGGATTTCAAACAGGCACTACAGCTAACTTTATCATTGGAAAATGCAGCAAGCGGAGTACATGGGTTTTAGGGTATTCCAACGGAAATGGAGACCCTCATTAATCTGACTAAGCATGCGAAACACCACTTGAGTGAAGGCAATTGCCTAGCATCACTCATGACATATCCTGAACAGAGGAGCTCTAGGTCAGCCCACAGCGAACCCCAAAGCAAAGCCATGTCTTGGCCAAACGGTTAAAATTTTCTTCTGGATCCAGGCCGGTAAGCCATTGTAGCCATGGCCGGTATGAGGACTCGAGACAACAAAAGAGTCTCACTCAACCTGAGTTGAATAAGGGAACTCATAGGCTGGCATCCAGAAGAGTGCACTCCCTGGAAAGCCCACCTACATCTGGTTTGGAACAGTTACATTGTTTAGCAACATCCAAATCAGAACCAATTAAAATAAACATCTAGTTAAATGGTCACCTGGTTCTTATGGAAGTCGATACCAGTATGGGCTGTTTCAGTGATCACAGAACCAGTCTTTAACAAAAATCTGGACTCTAGCCCTTAGGTTTGCACAAGACCTCAGCTAGACTGAGAACCAATACCGGGGAATCTTTACAGATTAAGGGTACAACGTCCTGTCTCTTATGAGAAGCCGCTGATTCTGTTATCAGTGGTTGTAGTAAAAGGCTCAGATCCAAACCTGATGGGGCAACATTATTTCAGAAAGATTCACCGAGATTGGCTCAACATATTTTGCCTTGGAATGGCTGCCTGAGTCATGTTCTAGTTAAATACCCAGAGGTTTCTCAGACCGAGGGACTATCAACGAAACCAAGGCCACCTCGCATTTTGAGCAGGAAGCAACTCCATGATTCTGCGTGGCCCGTCCAGTGCCATTTGCCTGACGAGCTAAAGTAGAGGCAGAAATTAGAATGCCATTGGGTTGGTTTGCCACTGGGGGGATTTTAAACAAACATTTTGCAACTGAATAAATACCCAACTCCTTCCATAGAAGGTTTATATGCAAAGCTCTTAGGGGGGCTGTCCTTCACAAAGCTGGACATGAGCCATGCATACTTGCAATCATAGTTAGATGAGGATTCCCAGAAGTATGTTACAATTAATAGCCATGTACTAATATATGAGACTGCCATTTGGGTTATAGTCAGCCTGTGCAATTTTCCTATTGAATTATAGGACCACTCTTTGTGCAATGACAGGGATAGCTCCAGCAGAGTTGCCCATGGGGTTAACCAGGTTAAATCTGATCTTCCGGGACGTGGGGGTGGAAGGTGAAATGACATCAGCAATGGTAATTTCAAACACAAGACTGCGCTAAGTGGAAGAGATTGTTTATTTCAGGGGAGAAAGTTTGGTGAAAGAGCCACAGGAATGGCCCTGCATGGGTAATGTGAGGTCAGGTCCAATGACATATAAAACTTGGGTAGTTGTGACGGTCCTGAACAAGCACATGGACCAGATGAAAGCTGCAAACTTGCAAATGATACGGGAGCAAAAACATGCCCAGATCCTTGATAGCCTTTCCCACTATTCCAGAACCCTCCCTTGTCAAGCATAGAAGATAACTCAGAATCTGAGTTGACAAGGGAGATGTCACCTTGATGCCTACGCTGCCTGAAGAAGGGAATGAATTTCTTCCAATACATTCCAGGTGCAAGAGGTGAGCTACTGTGTATTACACACCATCTGTACCAGAGGCAGAGTTAGAGGAATCTGGCCTGGCACCCTGGGAGGAGTTACAAAAAAGAAATTGGGTTATATCCTCGGATTCAGAGGGGCACGGATGTAATGATTGTAACAAGGCCAGCCAGGTGGACCTCTGAGAGTATGAATTCCCTGTTTAGGGCTGTTAATGTGGTCCAATCTGGGAGCCCTGACTGACAGATATAAACAGTGTCTGGCACCCTGCTCACTGTGAGAGCTGGCTCTGAGGGAGCTGGGTCAGTGTCAAGGACTTTCTATGTGTAAATACAGGGCAACTTGGTGACGGGATACCAGTTTATGTCGAGTTACTTCAAAGGTGGTTAAATAAACACAGAGGGGGCATAGAATACAAGAGCAAGGAGATGATGCTGGAACTGAATAAAATGCTGATAGGCCACAACTGAAGTATACAATGCAGCTGTGGTCACTACATTATAGGAAAGATGTGATTACCCTGGAGAGAGTGCAGATGAGACTTACCAGGATGCTGCTCGGGCTGGAAGGTGGGGATATGAAAAAAAATTGGATAGAGTGGGGTTGCTTCCTTTGGAGCACAAAGGTAGAGAGAGAGACTTGTACAAGTGTATAAGATTATGAAGGTCATAGATAGGAAGAGTAGGAATGCACATTTTCCATTAGTAGAGAGGTCAATAATCTCGGGCATAGATTTAAGGTTAAGGTAGAATTTGAGGAGAAGATGATGGAGGTCTCAAGCTCACTGCTTGAAAATGAGGTCAATTCAGAGTCTCCTGTAACATTTGATCAATAATTAAATGTTCACTTACGTTGGCCAAGAACTAGTAAATGTCGATAGTGTGGTCAAATATGTGTTGAACGATGGGCCGAATGGCATTCTTCTGTGCAGTAAATGTCTATAGCTCAATAAAATTGCAGATATATTCTATATATTCTTTGCAATACTGTACATGAACACGATGAATTCTAGTCAAGATCAACATGTTAACTGATCCTGGATTTGAGTGGAAATGAGTAAAAATGTGTTAGAAAGAAAATAAAAGTGTTAGCAATGCAGAAGGCTCTTGGGACTAAATGATGAAATTAGTAATTCCTGGTTTGATGTTTTATCAGCTTTCCAACAGATTTCATTTTTGAACTCTGCTGAGTTAAGAGATATGTCAGGGCTGTGGTAAAGTTGTACAATGGACCTTAAAGTCCATGAGTTTAACAAATGTTTAATTTGCAAAGACTCTTCTGAATGATCTTTCTCAGTGTGCTAAACCTCAGAGACAGTCGATCAGATGACTTGACTGCATCAGGTTAGGCTTAGTGCCAATGAATGGTCATACTAACTTGACAGAGTCCCTTTATATTTTCATACATCATCAATTGAATTGACTAACTTAAAGGTTAGCTTTACTTTCAGAGAAAATAAAAGGTATAGGCTAAAATAGTTAGAAATGCAAATTTAAAATCAATAAATCTTGTCCATAATGAGTAATTATTATGCAATTCAAAACATCAGAATGACTGGCAGACTGATGAAATGATTGTGAAGACAAGTCTCATGTTTATTTTGATTTCTCCATTCTTACAGGACACTATTGCAATGTGCACCAGATGATCGGAAATTATATGTGGGATGAGAAATCAAACAAGTCATTTCTAATTGGTGAGAATGAGGATAGTCGGCTCCCAATGTGGTGGGAAGCATCAGAGCCAATCTGGGTTACCATGATGAAGAATAAGCGACAAGTTTATATGTATTACTGGCCAGGTTAGTATTTGGCAATGTGTGAACATTTATGTTCACATCTTTATGCTTACCAGGATGTAACGACTTAACATTGAATTGTTTCAACAATTGACAGCAGCAGCACCATCAACAAATGAGTATAGTTGGGGTACAAGTAGGCAACTCAATCTGACTTCCTTTAATCTTCCATGCTCCGCAGTTCCCATTCTTTGCTCCTGCTTTTTATATCTTGCATGAAACATTTAAACCATGTATAATATTTTTCAAGATAACAAACTTTGTTTCCTCAACAAAATGCAAATAGAATCAGAGTGATAGTCAATGTATCCATATTTCCTGTCCGCCTCTCACACTTCACAACCTTCTGACGTATTTATGCTCCTCTGCTTCTGGCTGTTGAGCATCCCTAGTTTTATTCACTTTAGTAGCTGTGCCTTAAGTGCCTTGGACCCTGAACTCGAGAATCCTTTCCATACACTCTCCACCTCTCACTTGCTTTTCTCCTTTAATGCCTCTGTGATCGAGATACTGGTCATATGATGTGGCTCGATGTTGTATTTTGTATTAGACTATACTTGATGAAGTGCTGGTTAGTGCTATTGTGAATCATAGAATCCCTACAGTGTGGATGCAGGCCATTCAGACCATCAAGTCCATTCCGATCCTTTGAAGAGCATCCTACCCAGACCCACTCCATCCCTGTAACCCTGCATTTCCCATAGCTAATCCATCTAGCCTGCACATCTCTGAACACTTTGGGCAATTTAGCATAGTCAATCTGCCTAACCTGCACTTCTTTGGACTGTGGGAGGAAACTGGAGCACTCAGGGGAAACCCTGCAAGACACAAGGAGAATATGCAGACTCCACACAGACAGTCAACCAAGGGTAGAATCAAAGCTGGGACCCTGGCACTAACCACAGAGCCACCATGTCACCCCTGCCAAAACTGTTGTACAGTGATACAAAAAAAGTACTGGGAACTTGGGCAAGTGTAATTTACTTTTTTTCAATCTTTAAAATAGTGTGATTTCCTGGTCACAATCGCATGTAATTTTGTGCAAGGATGTATGGCTCTAGTGTTATTAAGCAACATGTAAAGGCTTCTGATACGTGGCAGGCAATGAGAGTGAGAGTGTTCCTGGTTAGCTGAACTGCGTGATTGCTGCAGTGCAATAACCTACCTCCTGTTAAAAGATTCCATGGCAGGATCTTTCTGTTAGCATTCCTAGGGATATGTATGTATGTATGTTATATGTAATTTTGGGTCTGTAATGTTGAAAATTTGAGTATTTCAGACTGAGAGCCAATGTAGGTGATGAATATGGGGATGATGAGTGAACTGGAGCCTCTCTGTTTAAAACAAAAGAGCCTACTACATCAATTTATTTTTTTGTTTGAATCAGGTTGTGAAGTTGAGATTCAGAGCACCAAGCCTACGTACTGTCGGGAATACTATTATTATCCATCAGACAAAAATTTTTCGACTGCTGTTTCAGATGCCATTGATGTTTTGTGGTAGGTCATAACGAAAAGCCATTTTGGGTGTCTACTATTTGTTTGCTGTTGAATCATGTCTCGTAGAACTGTTAGAGCACAGAAGGAGATCATTCAGTCTTGTAGGAGCAATCAATCTAATTTCACTTTCCTCTTCTTCCCTGCGGCCCTGCAATTTATTTCCCTTAATCCAATTTTCTGAAGCTCTTGGGAAGAAATAGTAAGAACTTAGCAATAACATTCTGAATCAGACTGTACTTGCTGGTATATCCTGGAGTGTCATTTATTTCAATCTCGAGTCTCACGGTGCATATTTGTACGTTAGCTTTAAATGGAAAGAAGCGTGCAATGCAAATTTTCACTGCGCAACATCCTTCCTCTTCTTAGTGGATGAGAAGCGTATAATTTAATCAATTGTTTCTAATTATGTAAACAATTAATTTAAGCATGACTTGAGTATTCAACTTCTCCAGTAACACTATTATGTATGTAAACTTTTGTATTAATTTAACAATGCTCTCATGTATGATGTATGTCATGTGTGGTAAGATGAAAGATCTGTTGGCCAATAAAAGTGATGCACCTTGGATCAAGGTCACTTAAGATTGGTGTAAGTTTTCTCTCATGAGTAAGCTATCATTGAACATCAAGTGAGGCCTCATTTAACTCAAGTCCTTCATCTGAGATAGCGATCAATGTTTCCAAATAGTGTTTATAGAGCTTTAAAAATATATTTATTAATTCATGGTTCATGGGCATTGCTGGCTGACCAGTGTTTATTGCCTGTCCCTTGTTGCCATTGAGAATGTGGCGATGAATTGCATTCTTGAGCTGTTGTAGTCCATGTTCTATAAGTAGACCCACAATGCCCTTAGGAAGGGAATCTCAGGATTTTGACCCAATGATGGTGAAGGAACGGCGATATATTTCTGGGTCAGGTTGGTGACTGGCTTGGAGGGGAAGTTGCAGGTGGCAGTATTCCTTTGTAACTGGTGTCTTTGTCCTTCTAGATTGTGGGTTTGGAAGGTGAAGTCTAGGGATCCTTGATGAATTTCGGCAGGGTTGGTATTGGAGGTGGTGAATGTTTATGGATGTGGTGACAATCAAGCAGGCTCCTGTACAGTATCAAGTTTCTTGAATGTCATTGGAGCTGTATTCATGCAGGCAGATGGAGAGTATTCTATCACACTCCTGACTTTGAATCAGGTTGTGACGTTGAGGTTTGGAGTACTAAGTCTACATACTGTGGAGAATACAGATGCCATTGATGTTTTGTGATAGGCCATTGTGAAATACCATTTTGGGTGACCAGTATTTATTTGCTTTGAGATGATATATCATAGAATTGTTAGAGCACAGAAGGCGACCATTCAGCCCATCAGCTGTCTTATAAGAATAATCCATCTTGATGTTGGACAGGCTTTGGGAGTCAGGAGGTAATTTACTAGCTCCAGGATTCTGAGCCTCTGAGCTGTTCTTGTAACCACAGTATTTATATGGTTAGTCCAGTTCAGTTTCAGGCCAATGGTAATCTCCAGAATATACATATGGCGGGATTTGGCAATGACAATAACATTGCATATCAAGAGTCAGTGGTTAGAATCTTTTTTGTCGGAGATGGTCTTTGCCTGGCAGTTGTGTGGCACGAATGGTATTTGCTGTATGTAAACCCCAAGCCGAGATATTACCAGTTTTGCTGAATTTGAAGGAGTCATGAATGGTGCTGAACATTGTGCAATCATTGGTGAACATCCCCACCTCTGACCTTATGATGGAGGGAAGGTCATTGATGAAGCAGATTGGACCTTGGACACTATCCTGAGGAACTCCTCCAATAGTGTTAGGGTTACATCCTGGAGATGTCCTGGAGCTGAGATGGCTGACTTCCAATAGCCATCATTCCATGTCATCCCATTGAGTTCAGTTTTGCTAGGGCTCCTTGATGCCAAACTCAGTCAAATGCAAGCTTGACTTCAAGAGCAGTCACTCTTCCCTCATCTCTGGAATTTCTCTCTCTCGTACATGTTTGAACCAAGGCTGTAATGAGATCAGGAGCTGAATGACCCTGGCAGAACCCCAACTGGGCATCATTGAGCAGGTTATTGCTGAGCAGGTGCTGCTTGATAGCATTGTTGGTGACACTTTCCATCACTTTACTGATGATTCAGAGTAGACTGATGGGGTGGTAATTGGCCAAGTTGGATTTGACCTGCCTTTTGTGCACAGGACATACCTGTACAATTTTCCACATTATCGGGCAGGTGAGAGCATTAAAGCTGTACTGGAACAGTTTGGAGCGTTGCAAGTTCTGGAACACAAGTCTTCAGTACTATTGCTGGACTGTTGTCAGGGCTCACAGCCTTTTCAGTATGCGATGCCTTCAATAGTTTCTTGATATCATGTGGAGTGAATCAAATCAGCTGAAGATCAATATCTGTGATGCTGGGGACCTTTGGAGAAGGCTGAGATGGATCATCCACTGAGCACTTCTGGCTGAAGATCGCTGCAAATAAGTCAGCCTTATGTTTTGCTCTGATGTGCTGGGCTCACCCATCTTTCAGGGAGACTCTTTGTGGAGACTGTTCCTTCAGTAAGTTGTTTAATTTGTCCACCAAAATTCACAATTGGATGTGGCAGGACTGCAGAGCTTAGATCTGATCCTTTGGTTGTGAGATCTCTTAGCTCTATCCATCGCATGTGGCTTGTGCTGTTTGGTAGCTTCACCAGGTTGTTACCTCATTTTTAGGTATACCCAGTGCTGCTCCAGGCATGTTCTTCTGCAGGGTTCATTGAACCAAGGTTGATCCCTTGTTTTGATGGCTGTGGTTGAGTGGGGATATGCTGGGCCCTGAGGTTTTGGATTGTGCTGGAGTACAGTTCCATTGCTGCTGTTATCCTGTAGCACCTCATAGATTCCCAGTTTTGAATTGCTAAATCTGTTCAATGTCTGTCACAATTAGTAAGATGATAGCAGCATGGAGCATGAATGTGAGTATTCTCTGTGTGAAGATGGAACCTTTTCTCCCAAAGAACTTGTGGTGGTCAATCTAATTGATACAGTCATGGACAGATGCATCTGTAGCTGGAAGATCGGTAAGGATAAGGTCCAGTATGTTTTTCTTACTTGTTGGTTCCCTCACCCAGTCTGCCACAGATCGAATATCGATGTGGACATGAAATCCTCAACCCGGAGTGCATGCTGTACCCTTACCACTGTCAGTGCTTCCTCCAAATGGTCTTCAACATGGAGGAGTACAGATTCATCGATCAGGAATGCACAGGATGTGGTAATTGGAATGCACTTTTCCCTATAGGGGTTTGTTCTGATGCCACAAAGCTTCATGTTGTCTGGAGTCAATGTTGTGGAGTCCCAGACAATACCACCACCTCTGCTGTGTCTGTCTTACTGGTGGGACAGGACATATCCAGGAACGGTGATGGTGCTACTTATAGGGCATAATTCTCTCGATAGACTATGTAAGGCTGTTGCTCAATTAGTCTGTAAGGCAGCTTTCCAATTTTAGCACAAGCCCTTAGATGTTAATAAGAAGGACCTAGCAGGATCAACTTGTCTGTTTATGCCATCGTTGTTTCCAGTGATCAGTTGTCTGTCTAATTTCATTTCATTTTTGAGACTGTCTAATGATTGATGCAATTGAGTTGCTTGCTAGACAGGTTAGAATCAACGACATTGCTGAGGGTCTGCAGTCACTTGTAGGTCAGACCAGGAGAGAACGGCATTTTTTTTTACCTAAAGAGCATTGGTGAAGTAAATGGATTTTCATGGCTGTAGATTCATGAGCTTTTAGTTGCAAACTTCTATTGAATTCTCATTCCACCATCTGCCATGGTGTGGTTTGAACCCTGTTCTTCAGAACATTCCACAATGATTAGATTTAGACTGCAGTTCCAGAGACAATGCCACTAGGTCACTGCCACCACCTGAATGACCTGGACTGTGTGATGATTTGTCAGATACATTTTGACAAAGCAAAGTACCATCGTTCCTTTCTTTCCAAAAAGAACATCACATTTGAAAACATTACCTTCCTGACTTTAGCAGTGTAACTCTGAATTTCCTGTTTTTTTCCTGGATGTCCTTAATAATGAGTCAGTAAAGCTAAATTGAAGGTGTAGCAATCAATTTGAATTGCAAATGGTTTGTCAGCTTCACTGCCAAGTACTTGAGTACACAAATAACTAGTACTTGTTGTAATTAATCTAACTCATTTAAGAAGTTTTGAGGGATTCATCTGTATTGCCATAGCCTCCAGGGCTGTGGGCCAAGAGGTGGGAAAATGGAATTAGTATTGTTGGATCTTTGTTTAATTGTATGGACATGATGGGTGAATGGCATCCTGTGCTCTAAGTGTTTCTAAGTCGGTGAGTAATTGTATTGAGCCTTGGTGTGACTGAACCTGGTGCATTGTACAGTGTTGGTCTCCCTGCCTAAGGAGCCAAAAGCTTGCCATAGAGTGAGTGCTCCAGACTAATCTTTGGAATGGCAGGATAGTCGTATCAGGAGAGTTTGAGAAAACTAATACTGCTTTCTCTAGAGTTTAGAAGATTGAGAGGTGATGTTCCTCACTGGAACTTACACGATGTGACAGGCTGGATGTTGTCGGGATGCTTCCCCTGGCAAGAAACATCATCCCAGATAAAGGTGTAGGTCATTCCAGACTGAGATGAGGAATTTCTTTGTTCAGAGGATGATGAACTTTGGAATTCTCTACTCCCAAGATGGCTGTGAAAGTTCAGTCATTGAGGTTTCCAATAGTTGAGTGAGGAATTATTCTGTAATTGTGTGGAGAGAGAAAAAGAGAGAGAGAGAGAGAGATACAATTCTTGCTTCCAAGACCTGCTGTGTATGCCTGGAGAAAGTGAGGGCTGGAGATCAAAGTTGAAACTTTATTGCTGGAACAGCACAGCAGGTCAGGCAGCATCCAGGGAACAGGAGATTCGACGTTTCGGGCACAGGCCCTTCTTCTTCCTGAAGAAGGGCCTGTGCCCGAAACGTCGAATCTCCTGTTCCCTGGATGCTGCCTGACCTGCTGTGCTGTTCCAGCAATAAAGTTTCAACTGCTGTGTATGCCTAAATCTTTTGACTTCTCAAGGGATGGTGACATTATTGGGGTGTACTATAGGCCCCAAATACTGAATGGGAATTAGAAAAACAAATGTGCAGAGAAATTGGGGAGAGTTGCAGGAGCAATAGGGTTGTCATAGTAGGGGCTTTTAATTTTCCTAACATAGGCTGGAACTGCCAAAATGTTAAAGGCTTAGATGAGGTGGAATTTGTGGAGTATGTTCAGGAAAGTTTCTTCAAGCAGTATAGAGCAGTTCCTACTCAGGAAGGAGCAAAACTTGACCTTCTCTTGGGAAATAGGGTCAGACAGGTGACTGAGGTGACAGTGGGAGAGCACTTTGGGACTAGTGACCATAGTTCTATTAATTTTAAAATAGTTATAGAGAGGGACACAGGTTCAAGTTCTAAATTGGGGCAAGGTGAATTTTGATGGAATTTGTCAGGAGCTTGCAGGGGTTGATTGGAGTGGTTTGTTTGCAGGAAAAGGGACCTCCAGTTAGTGGGAGGCCTTTAAAAGTGAGATCGCTAGAGTGCAAGGTCTATATGTTGCAGTGAGGGTGAAGTGCAAGGTTGGCGAGATGAGGGAACCCAAGATGATAAGAGATATTGAGACTCTGACCAGCAAATAAAAGGAGGCATGGCTCAGGTACAGATAGCTGGGATCAAGGGAAACCCTGGAGATATATAGGGGATGCAGGAGTTTACTGAAGAAGGAAATCAGGAGGGTGAAAAGGGGGCACAAGGTATCCTTGACTGAGAAGATTAGGGTGAATCTGAAGAGGTTCTTTTAGTATATTAAAGGAAAAAGAATAACTAGAGAGTGAATACGGCCCCTCAAGGACCAAAGTGGACATGTATGTGTGGAATTGCAGGAGATGGGCGAAGTCCTCAATCAATATTTCTCCTTTGTGTTTACCATGAAGAAAGATATGAAGACTTTGGAACTTGGAGAAGGTAGTGGTGATATCTTTGGGATAGTCCATATTGCAGTCGAGGAGGTGTTGGGTGTATCAGAATGTATGAAGGTGGAAAAATCTCCTGGTCCTGACCAGATATATTCAAGAACCCTGCAAGAGGCGAGAGAAAAAATTGCAGGGGCCCTGGCTGATATAGTTGCATCATCGTTAGCCACAGGTGAGGTCCTGGAAGACTGGAGGGTAGCAAATGTTGTGCCCTTATTCAAGAAGGGCTGTACAGAGAAACCTATAGACCAGTAAGCTGAAATAGGCGGTATTGTGGCCAGTGAGGAAAGTTTCAGAAATTGCAGCAGGATCTTGATCAGTGGGGGAAATGGGCCAAGAAATGGCAAATGGAGTTTGATATAGATAGGTGTGAAGTATTGCATTTTGTAAAGTCAAATCAAGGTAGAAGTTTCATGGTGAATGGTAGGGACTTAAGGAGTGTCGTGGAACTGAGGTACCTTGGAGTTCAGGTGTGTCGTACTCTGAAAGTGGAGTCACAGGTAGACAGGGCAGTGAAGAAAGCTTTTGGCACACTGGCCTTCATTGATCAGGGCATTGAGTACAGAAGTTGGGAAGTTATGTTGCAGTTGTACAGGACAGTGCTGAGGCCGCAGTTGGAGTTTTAGTTTTGGTCACCTTGCTATAGGAAGGATGTTATTAAACTGGAAAGAGTGCAGATGAAATTTACAAGGATGCTGCCAGGACTCAAGAGTCTGAGTTATAGGGAGAGGTTGGATAAGCTAGGACATTTTTCTTTAGCACATAGGAGAACGAGGGGGTCTCTTTTGGAAGTGTATGAGATCATGAGAGATATGGATAGAGTGAATGCACTCAGTCTTTTCCCCAGGATTGGGAATCAAGGACTAGAGGGTATCAGTTTCAGGTTAGAGGGGAAGCAATAAAAGGGATCCTTGGGCAACTTTTTTACACAGAGGGTTGCATGCATATAGAGTCATAGAGTCATAGAGATGTACAGCACGGAAACAGACCCTTCAGTCCAACTTGTCCATGCTGACCAGATATCCCAACCCAATCTAGTCCCACCTGCCAGCACCTGGCCCATATCCCTCCAAACCCTTCCTATTCATATACCCATCCAAATGCCTCTTAAATGTTGCAATTGTACCAGCCTCCACCACTTCCTCTTGCAGCTCATTCCATACACGTACCACCCTCTGCGTGAAAAAGTTGCCCCTTAGATCTCTTTTATATCTTTCCCCTCTCGCCCTAAACCTGTGCCCTTTAGTTTTTGACTCCGCCACCCCAGGGAAAAGACTTTGTCTATTTATCCTATCCATGTCCCTCATGATTTTATAACCCTCTATGAAATAAGCTGCCAGTGGAAGTGGTTGAGCCAGGTACATTAACAACATTTAAAAGGCATTTAGACAAATACATGGATAGGAAAGATTTAGAAGGACATGGGAAAATGGGGTTAGCGTGGATGGATATTTCGGTTGGTATGTACCACTTCAGGTCGAAGGGGTGTCTCCTTCCTGTAGGACTCTATAACTCTATGACTTCTCCATAGCTGTGGGCTAATGGGTGCACGTTTTTGATGAGTTAGCAAATTCACTGACCGCATTGGTATTGAATGTCCATTCATTGTCTCATGTCACCATTTGAGGAAACACAAACAAGCTTAAAACTCATCAAGGTCAGGGATGACTGCTTTTATGAGAATCAACATCACTATTTCACAAACTGGGAACCTGCTGAAATCAATTCAAAGACAAGAAGCAGGTGTTCAGCATCATGAAAACCAGCAAAATCAAATCTCTTCAATCCATGGTCCTGGAGGCAGTTCAAACATCTTGAAGAGATTTCCAACTGTGGTTGCCTGACATGATAAAAACAGATCAATTTTTCACTCTGTAGTGCCTGGAAATAATACTTTTTCCTTAAGGAATTGATTGGTTTTGACAATTCCTTGGTGACCTTGATGTGGACACTCCCTCAGCGAATGCAGAATGACAATACAATTGCCGCATAATTCAAGATTAGCTAGGATTGTGACAGTAAATTCATTTTGAACTTGGTGAAGGCCTTGCAGCGTGAACAATTTCATTCTCTTGATCATGGGTTTCCAGTTTTGCGGTCTGATACCTAATTGAATACCTTGCATTGTTCTGAGATCAGCTATTTTTACCGATTTTGGTACCATATTTAAACTTACGTAGTTAAGGTATTACCTGGCAACCTTTTCCTCATGTCTAATGGGATGGACTGTCAGGAATGGATGTTAAAAAAGTTAGCTATCACTTGCATAAGCAACCTACATAAATACCCTTTCCCTTTATCATCTTAATCTCTTTCTCTTGCGTTATAAAGGAAGTTCTGGCTTCGTACGTTTTGCATATCTCCATCAGCAGTAAATTCCTCAACTTACTTCAGCAAACTATCTTCTTTTTAAAGGCAATTCATGACTCAGTTATGGTTTTGCAAGCTAATCTTCAGTTAGATTTTACCTGGACAGGTTCCCTTTCCACCCCATTGAAATTGGCCTATCCTCCAATAATCTATTTGACCTTTCAATAGCCAACCTAACGAAACCTTAATATACTATGATCACATTAGCCTAAACATTGTTTGATTGATACTAGATCCATCTTATTACCTAGGACCAGATCCAAAATACCTTGGTCCTCATTGGGCTGGAAACATAATGGTAATGACAATTCTATAATTTCCGATCTAATTTGTTCCTTTAAATCTTTCCAACTATTTAGAGACATATAGAATGTTTTCTATAAAATAATGCTACCCATATTGTTTCATTACTGCAGCCAAATTGATTCTGGTTTATTTATTTCATTCATGGATGTGGGTGCACATTGCTGTATATTGATGAACAGTCAAAATACCAGTTGAAAGGTAAATATGTCAAACAGTAAGATTGCTTCTGAGTAGGGATTCAAATTGAATTTGTGCAAGTTGCGGGAAACAAATTTCTGATGATCTAATGACTTTAATGAACACATAACATTTGAAGATAAAAGGGACAGGAGGAGGACAAACATTGTCATCTTCTTGTGAAGTTGAAACCACTTACACTTTACACTGTGAGTTACATAAAAACAAGTTGGACATGTTTGCAAACCTGCAAAGTGCTTGCCCGATGAAAGCAATTAAATCACAGATGGCATCAAATCTTTATTATCATATGTATGAAAAAGCTGTGCAAATCAGTCACTGTAACTATAAGATATAAATAGTAATTAGAAGAAGCCATCAGGGAAATTACATAACATCTTGGAAACATCTGTACGTTGTGCAGATGATTAATTTAGCGTTGTGTGATGACCCAGTTTGGGACTTAACATTCTTCAGGACTTGAGTAACTCAGCTGAAAAAACTGAGATTGAATTTTGTTTGAATACAATCTAAAACAGCTGTAGAAATAGGGATTATTTTCCAAAGAAAGAGGGGAAATTGGGCTATATTTCACATCTACATACTGCAACTTAACCTTCTGAATTCATACTGCCTTTCATATTAAATTCAGAAACCACAATTTTCTTTGGTATTTAGCTTCAACTTCAGAAAGTCAAAGCACTACAGATGCTAGAATTTGGAAATAAGAACAGAAATTGCTAGTGACATTCAGCCAGTCAGGCAGCATCTGTGGAGAGAGAGAAAGAGAGAGAGAGAGAGGATGTTTCAAGAACTCTTCTGGTGCAGAGGCTGCCAATTTACTTTCTTCTGGATGGAGTTGAATTTCTTGAGTTGTATTCATTGTATTCCTGAACCGTGCATTGTTGATGGTAGAGACGTTTCTTCACTTCAAACTACGTAACCTCTGACCTACCATAGCAGCCAGAGGAAGCAGTTCCACTCATTCCTGAGTTAATCATTTTTCATCGATTTTCCACATCTTTTTAGTTGAATGTACCACTTTATATGGCACCAAAGGTCTCAGATTAATGTTGGTTAAAGACAAATATGGCAGAATATAACAGCAATTTGCACTTTTGCTAGATAATTCAAATTTCAACAATCTTCAATAAAAAAAAAGTGTCAAGTGAGAACAGAGTCACTATCCAATTGCAAATGTGAAGAATGGACAACTGATTAAAATGCTAGAGTTGCCGTTGCCCTTGTATGGGTAATTGACATTGTGTGTGTCCTTGTCATCTGAAGAACATGCATAAAGAAAGATTGTCTTATATCACTAAATCCTATTTGAATTGCTAAAGCTTGTTTCTGAGACAAATGCTTGATGCTTTTCATGTCAAACTGATCAGTTTATGCTATGTCCTATTTTAGTGGAAAGCAAAGTCCTTCTAAAATGTGCACCATAGCTTGCTGATGGCTTTGACATGATCACTGAATGAAATTTGTAAATGACAGTTCAGCTGAAATTGATTGTCTACTCATCAACAGTGTCCAGATGTTAGATTAGATTACCTACAGTGTGAAAACAGGCCCTTCGGCCCAACAAGTCCACATCGACCCTCCAAAGAGTAACCCACCCCACCCCTATATTTACCCTGACTAATCCACCTAACACTACGGGCAATTTAGCATGGCCAATTCACCTAACCTGCACACCTTTGGACTGTGGGAGGAAACCGGAGCACCCGGAGGAAACCCACGCAGACCCAGGTAGAATGTGCAAACTCCACACAGACAGTTGCCTGAGGCGGGAATTGAATCTGGGTCCCTGGTGCTGTGAGGCAGCAGTGCTAACCACTGAGCCACCGTGCCGCCCCAATATTGCTTTTAAAAAGATTGTTTTGGCCTTGATCTTGCTTCACACATATGAAAAACTTTCAGTTTGAGCCAAGTATATTCCATTGTAAGACTCCAAAACCCAGCAATTGTGTCTCTGCTAGTAACACATTTTGTATGATTCTTTTCTCAGCGGGCATATTATTTCTTTGTTTACATGCAAGGTTGCTGTTTCAGTTTTGTTTTGTAGAATGTCACAAGAAATTTCTTCATTATAAATTATACCACAGGGAACAAGGAAATGGGAAGGCTAGTGGTGTGGTGGTAATGTCATTAGCTAGCAATTCAGAATGCAAAATGCTCTGGGGTTTTGGGTTTGAATCTCATTATAGCAGATGGTGAAATTTAAATTCAATAAAATCTGGAATAAAGTGCTGACCTAATGGAGACGAGCTAACCATTGACATGAAAACCCATCTGGTTCACTATCCTCCTTTAGGGAAGGAAATCTGCTGCCCCTACCCCATCTTAACTGGCCTCTGGGCAATAAGTGCTGGCTGAGCTATCAATGCCAAGGAGCAAATTAAAGATAATGCTGCTCAGCTCATTGCGGATGCTACAAGTAGGAATAAAATTAAATTTTAAAAACGAATCAGAATGAGAACCACAGTTGTGTAACGGAACAAAGCATTTCAATGAGAACTGTGGCACTTTGCCTCCTTGGTAACTTTGTCAAATTTCTGCTGTAAATCATCATATTGTCAAATCTCATGGATGCAACCTTAGCACATCATCTGCTACTTTTAGTGCTGTTGGAACAGCCAACCCTCTGGGTGGACTGGGGAGGAAGAACTATTATTGGGATACATTGCTGTAGTGTGATTTCCCAATGGAAAACAATCACTCACTATGTAAACCTGCATTTAGGTTCTTCACTTTTGCCAATATCAGGTTTTTATATTCTATCTGACCTGCAACACAGGGAGGATGAGAGACATGGTCAGTGAGATTTCCAATGGATTATGTCCATCCGCATTAATGCTTCCTGTGAGGTTCACATGGAAGGGTGAATGTGAGAGATGTCCACATCACAATGTTTAAAAATTTCACACTAATTTCTTATGAAATCGAAATCCTGCTGAGTTGCTGTAAAATAACTATGCAAGTGAGTCAATGCTCGGCTCACTTGTTGGAAATTAAATTCACTGATAGTTATGAGCTGTTAACTGTATTAGTTCTAAAATTGCACAGGATAATAATATAGTACAATCCCTATGAAAAGTAACAGGAATATGACAGAACCAGAAAAAGATTTTGGATCACTGTCTCTGTGATGACTGTGAGATCAATTCCATTTACTTTGATTTGCACTGTCAGTTCATCTACCTTATACAATACTTTGTGCATTAAGATACAAAGTCTTTCAGCTTGCCTTTTTGCCATTTTTAATCATCCCAACTTTTCTTTAAACTATGACTCTATTTACTTCTCACCCTTGATTACCCTATCTTTTATTTTTGCATTTTACTGTCTTTCCTGTGATTATTGTCCTTAATTTTCTTTCACTTGTCACCCTGCTTAGGCCTCCATAGTCCCCCGAGTACCCGCGGGCGAATATGTTCCAAGACCTATCGCGGAAACCTGAAACCCCGGATAGGAGCGAACCCATTCATTTAAATGGGAAATTTACATTCCCAGCAGCCCCCGGTCCCTGGTTCTGGAAGGCTCCATGTCATATGTTCAGGCTGCGGTAAACCGCGGGTAACTGAAACCGCGGGAAATGATTCTGCAGATATGGGGGTCGTCCTGTATACATCCAAGGCTGTCTACTCCTGTAGGCACTTTAGGATAGTAACCTATATTTTATACTATCTGTTCTGAACTTCTGAACTTCATTTGCCACCTATTCTCCCATTCCGCCAAAGTATCAATGTCCTTTTGAAGTTCTACACTGTTCTCCTCACAGTTTACAGTTCTCCTCGGCTTTCCTTAACAAATCCTTGCTGACTCTGAAAAAATTAGCTAACTTTTTACTTACCTCACTAAAGGTTAATTCATAAAATAAGAGCCCACGGCGTTGGACATAGTGTATTGACATGGTAGAAAATTGGCTCATGGGCAGGAAATGGAGAGTGGGTGTAAGGGGTTATTTTTCAGGTTGGCAACCAATGACCAGTGGGGTTCCACAGAGATCAGTGGTGAGACCACAACTGTTTACAATTAATGACTTAGAGGAAGGAAGTGAATATACAGTAGGCAAAGTTGCAGACAGTACAACAATAGGTGTTAGGACAGGTTGTGAGAGGAATATAAAGCATTTACAGAGAAATGTTGATAGGTTAATTAAATGGGCAAAAAGTTAGCAAGTGGAGGAAAATGTGAAATTCTTCATTTTGGAAGGGAGAACAAAAGAAGACAACATTATTTAAATGGAGAAAAACTGCAGAAAGCTAGATCACAAAGGGACTTGGAGATACTTTACGGGAAACATAGAAAGCTAGCACAGAGGTGCAGCAGATAATCAGGAAAACTAATGGAAGGTTGGCCCTCCTTTCAAATGGGTTGGAGTATAAAAATAGGGAAGTCTTACTACAGTTGTACAAGGTACAGTGAGACCATATCTGGAGTACGGTGAGCAGTTTTGAACCTTCTTTTTATGGAAAGATATTCAGAGAAGATTCACGAGAATGATCTCTGGTATGGAGGTATTGTATTATGAGCAAAGGGTAAACAGATTGGGACTCCATTCACTTGAGTTTTGAAGAATGAAAGGTGATATAATTGAATCGTATTGGATTCTTAGGTGGCTTAACATCATAAATGCTGAGGACGTTTCCCCTCATGGGAACATCTAGGACCAAAAGACAGTCTAAGAATGATGGGGTGCTAATTTCAGACTGTGATGAGGAGGAGTTACTTCTCTCAGAGGTTGTGAGTGTTTGGAACTGCTTGCCACAGAGAGCTGTGGGAGCAAGTCCTTGTATATATTTAAGGCTGAGATAGATAAATTTTTGTTCAGTCGGGAATGAAGTGTTAAGGGGTAAAGGCAGGAAAGTGAATATGGGGAAATATCAGATCAGCCACAATTCTGTTGAGGGTCCAAATGGTCTATTCTACTCCTCTTTCCATTTTTTATGGTCTTACGTCTTAATTCTATCCCAAATAACGGTTTTTCAAAGTTTCTGCTTCACTGACCACTCTGTATTTGCTAAGCCAATGTTTGCAACTTCCTTTGAACAAGGACACAATGTTTGCAATTTTTCAAACCCCAGCCAGCAGCGTGTATGTAGGTCAAATGCATACTGAATAAGTATGTTTTTCAAAAACTGGAACAAGAATCTCTCTTTCATTGTTGGGTCAGTTAGTCTGAGGTGTGACTAGGACCTTGGAAACAAACAGGCTTGCAATGGACATTTGGGGTGTATCTACTTTCAACATGGTCACCTTTGAGAGATCATGATGTAGAGGTGCTGGTGTTGTACTGGGCTGGACAAAATCAGAAATCACACGACACCAGATTATCTTTCAATGGGTTTATTTGAAATCACAAGGTTTTGGAGCACTGCTCCTTTGTCAGATGAAGTAACCATCGCACCCAATGAAGGAGCATGCTCTGAAAACTTCCGATTTCAAATAAACCTGTTGGACTATAACCTGGTGTCGTGTGACTTCTGACTTTGAGAGATCATAATATTGTTTGATGATAAAGTATTTTTAAGAGATTAAAAATATGTTGGTGACTACCTGCCATATGTGTGGTGTGATTTGTGGAGGAAATCTTAAAGAGGAGGTCCTGATCACAATGTCTGGAACATATTCAGATAAAATGTTTAAAAAAATCCACCAGCGTAGGAATATTCTAAACCTCTTGCATTTTGGTTAGGTCTAATTCTGGTTGACAAGTAGATTCTACTGAAGAAATTGATTTAGCTCATGTTGATTTGATGTATTTTATGCTTGAAAACAAAACCATGGTTCATTGCTGCTGCCATAACCTGATGGAACATAGAACATAGAACATAGAACAATACAGCACAGAACAGGCCCTTCGGCCCACGATGTTGTGCCAAACATTTGTCCTAGCTTAAGCACCCATCCATGTACCTATCCAATTGCCGCTTAAAGGTCACCAAAGATTCTGACTCTACCACTCCCACAGGCAGTGCATTCCATGCCCCCACCACTCTCTGGGTAAAGAACCCACCCCTGACATCTCCCCTATACCTTCCACCCTTCACCTTAAATTTATGTCCCCTTGTAACACTCTGTGTCTGACTGTCTACTCTATCTATTCCTCTGATCATCTTATAAACCTCTATCAAGTCACCCCTCATCCTTCGCCATTCCAATGAGAAAAGGCCTAGCACTCTCAACCTATCCTCGTACGACCTATTCTCCATTCCAGGCAACATCCTGGTAAATCTTCTCTGCACCCTCTCCAAAGCTTCCACATCTTTCCTAAAGTGAGGCGACCAGAACTGCACACAGTACTCCAAATGTGGCCTAACCAAAGTCCTGTACAGTTGCAACATCACTTCACGACTCTTGAATTCAATCCCTCTGCTAATGAATGCTAATACACCATAGGCCTTCTTACAAGCTCTATCCACCTGAGTAGCAACTTTCAAAGACCTATGAACATAGACCCCAAGATCCCTCTGTTCCTCCACCTCACTAAGAACCCTACCGTTAACCCTATATTCCGCATTCATATTTGTCTTTCCAAAATGGACAACCTCACACTTGGCAGGGCTGAACTCCATCTGCCACTCCTCAGCCCAGCTCTGCATCATATCGAAGTCCCTTTGCAGCCGACAAGAGACCTCCTCACTATCGACAACTCCACCAATCTTCGTATCATCTGCAAATTTACTGACCCACCCTTCGACTCCCTCATCTAAGTCATTAATAAAAATTATGAACAGCAGAGGACCCAGAACTGATCCCTGCGGAACTCCACTTGTAACTGGGCTCCAGGCTGAATATTTACCATCTACCACCGCTCTCTGACTTTGACCGGTTAGCCAGTTTTCTATCCAATTGGCCAAATTTCCCTCTATCCCATGCCTCCTGACTTTCCGCATAAGCCTACCATGGGGAACCTTATCAAATGCCTTACTAAAATCCATGTATACTACATCCACTGCTCTACCCTCATCCACATGCTTGGTCACCTCCTCAAAGAATTCAATAAGACTTGTAAGGCAAGACCTACCCTTCACAAATCTGTGCTGGCTGTCCCTAATCAAGCAGTGCCTTTCCAGATACTCATAAATCCTATCCCTCAGTACCCTTTCCATTACCTTACCTACCACTGAAGTAAGACTAACTGGTCTGTAATTCCCGGGGTTATCCCTATTCCCTTTTTTGAACAGGGCACAACATTCGCCACTCTCCAGTCCCCTAATACCACCCCCATTGACAGTGAAGATGAAAAGATCATTGCCAACGGTACTGCAATTTCCTCTCTTGCTTCCCACATAATCCTAGGATATATCCCATCAGGCCCGGGGGACTTGTCTATCCTCAAGTTGTTCAAAATGTCCAACACATCTTCCTTCCTAACATGTATCTCCTCTAGCTTACAGTCCATTTCACACTCTCCTCTTCAACAATACGGTTCCTTTGTCCAAACTTTGTCCAAACTGTGATATAGAGATGTCCTGGTAGATTCTTGATGGCATGATTCATATGTTGTTGGAATATGTTCTGGCTGACAGATACTCCAAATGGTAATGAGAGGAAACAGTATCTATCAAAAATTGTCATTTCCTGTGACTCCAGAGAAAGATGTATCTGGAATCTATGCTATGGTACTAGATCCCTTATAGAACACCATCACTTGGTTATGTCAGAAAAGGAATATGGTCACACCAGGTTTGTGAATTTTTCGATGCATTGTGAAACTACTATGATTGTTGCACAGCTACAAATCGTGAAGTATTTCCAATGAAGGAGGCAGTGGTGTAATGATAATGTCAGTTAATCCCAGGCTAATGTTCTGGGTCATGGATTAGAATACCACCTACAGATGGTGACATTTGAATTCAATAGAAATGGGGAGTTGGCAGTTTGTCAAATGACCATTGTTGATTATCAGAGGAACTCATCTGGTTCACTAATACTCTTTAGGGAGGGAAATCTGGTGTCCTTCTTGGTTCTGGTCCACATGTGACTCCAAAAACTCAGGAATATTGTTACCTCTCAACTGCCCTCTAAAATGGCCTAGAACACCAGTCAGTTCAAAGGCAATTAGCAATGGGAAATTATTGTTGGACGTGACAGCAAAATCCACATCAGTACAAAAAAAGGTAAATTTAAGCCATTTGAAATGTTTCAGTGGTCCCAAAAATATCATAATGTCATGAAGGAGAAGTTGATTCATACGTGTTAAAGAAAGGACTGCCTTTAATTAACTGTCTTGCTTTTTGGTTAGGCAGGGGAAAGCAGACATGGCCGCAGTGTACTATGAGCGCAATGATGTTGAAGGTCATCATTTTGGTCCTTGGTCAGAGCAGAGGAAGGAAGCCACCAAAAGTTTGGATGAAACTTTAAGAAGCATGAATATGAAAATTAAGGTCAGAAAAATGACACATGTCAATCTATACACTGATTGCTTCATCAACAAAATTATACTTCTGAGGAGATCTACTTTTTACTTCAATCAGTGGATGCTTGAACACATCTTTAGAGTCCTACAAAATTATGTTGACTTTGTTGACTCTGTGCGATAGTGCAATATGGGAGGCAGTGATTGGCAGTCTGTTTTACATCCTGCTACATTTCATTTCCATTGAAGTTAATGTTTCTTTCTAGTTGGCCCTTATAAACTATCAGACAAAATCACAATACTCAATGTGTGTACACTTAAGCCTTGCTTAACAAATCTGTTTCGGCCAGGGCTCAACAAATCAGATTCACTCACATGAATCAGAATGTTGTAGGTTCAAATCCCACAAAGTTGCTACATAAATGCAAGACTTTAGTTTCTTATAATTCCTCAAGGTAAAATATGTCAACCTACTAAATGCAGATATACTAATAATTAGTTGGCAAGTTATATTTTTATGCCAGAAAAGAATTGAAATGGAACTGTTTAAAGTTGGCTTTGTATCATCTGCAATTGTATTGAAGCAGGGTGAGATTGATCCTTTAATGTGAATTCAAATTGCTTCTCATGAAACAATGTGCTGACAGTTTGAAGATGTCATTCTGATTGTTCAATGTGAACCATAGTATTGTGAACATTTTTACAAATCTTAAATACTCACAATGTTTAAAATTTGAATTTCCCATTGAGTAGCGGGGAGATTAATGTAAGATTTGATGTTCAGAAATTTCTACTGTAAAATTATGACTGACTACACAGTTTTGTGTACACAACTCATATCTTAAACTACAGAGAGGAACGTTTCCTTCTATGCTTATTCTTCATTGCTGTCTGCCTGTGATATTCACTGGTTTATATAGAAGCCGCTATCCTGATCTCAAAAAGGCTTCCTTTGCCTTCTTCCTCGTGTTAACATAAAACACATTAGCCTTGAATCTAGGAAAAAGTGCTATTTTTGACCTTAATTCCCTTTTACCTTGGAAATGATGTGAAATTTGCAGCTCTATGATATGTAACCCAACACCTGTACCCCACATTCTGGGATTTTGGAAGATTTATAGTCTATTCATGTTAAACTCAAAGAGGGTTGACATTGTCACTCAGTGTAACTACCTTGCAGGGTCTTCTCAATACACCATGTACCATCTCAGTTTACCCTGCAACATTTTCATAGCAAATCCTTGGAAGTCTTTCTTTCATCTGTAATAATCATACCAGCCAGGCTTATCCAAATGAGGCATGTGACTGCAGGATATGTCACATCTTTTACCCTAAGTTGACTGTGTCAAAATATGATTGTATAAACCTCTAATGTATCAACATGCTGTTTTGTTTGGTAGCATTATTTATGAATTAATAGGATGGCTACAGTACGAAAGGAGGTCATTCAGCTCATCGTTGTCTGACCTGGCTCTGTGCTTGGCAACTGAAATGCTGGATTGGCAGGTTGTAGGTCAGGGTCCTGAGTAAAGCTGCTGCAGTGGCACATGGTTTGCATTTGGGCATACATTTCCTAAGTTTACAGAGCAGCTAGCAAACTCCTTCATCTCCAGCACATACCAGGGACACCTATTGCTGATGTACTTCAGAAATACATGGGGAAAAGAAACCTAAATCCAATTATTGCTCTTAAGTATTAGTTGTAGTTTCACCTGAGGCAGTAAAATTACTTTAAATTGTTTGCAACTTCTTCTTGTAATATATGGAAAGGGAAAAAACAAACTCAGGACTTACTCTTTTGCACATTTTGCAGGAACTGGGTCTCCAGAATGAATTGAATGTTATTCTGTTTTCGGACCATGGAATGACCGACATTTTCTGGACCGAGAAGGTCATTGAACTTGATAAGTACATAAAGATGTCAGATGTACTGAACATGATGGATCGAGGGCCTATAGTCAGTTTGTGGCCTCAAGAAGGAAAACTGAATGAGGTAGGCAACAAACTCATTGCAATGTATCTGAGTGGGACAAGGGATCTGAGGATAGATTTCAAGATTCGTCAATTTGATTTGCACTGAGAAAAATTGCTAATGCCATGCTGTCAGCAGGAAAACATCCTATAAGAATGTCAGGATTATGTATAAGAATAGAAATCATAGGAGCAGAATAAGGCTGTTTGGCCCACTAATTCTGCTCCATTATTCAATCATGGCTGACAAGTTTCTCAACCCCATTCTCCTGCCTGGTCCCTATAACCTTTTATCCCCAAGGATCTATCTATCTTTATCTTAATGCACTCAATGACTTGGCCTCCACAGGCCCCTGCAGCAAAGAGTTCCACAGATTAGCCACCCTCTGGCTGAAGAAATTCCTCCTCATCTCAATTCTAAAGGTCACCCCTTCACTGTGAACTTTGCCTTCAGGTCCTAGTCTCTCCTGCTGGTGGAACCATCTTCTCTATGTCCATTCTTTCCAGGCCTTTCAGTATCCTGTAAGTTTCAATCAGATTCCCCCTCGTCCTTCTAAACTCTGTCACGTACAGACCCAGAGTGCTTAATTAATTCTCATATGACTAGCCTTGCATCCCCACGATCATTATTGTAAACCTCCTCAGGATCCCCTCCAATGCCAGCACATCCCGCTTTAGATATGGCGCCCAACGCTGCTCACAGTATTCCAAATGTGGTCCAACCAGAGCCTTATACAGCCTCAGCAGTACATCTCTGCTGTTGTATTCCGTCTTGAAATGAATGTTAGCACTGCATTTGCCTTTCTAACTGCCAACTGAACCTGCACGTTAACCTTAAGAAAATTCTGAACGAGGACACCCAAGTCACTTTGTCCTTCTGATTTTCAAAGCCTGTCCACATTTAGAAAATATTATGTGCTTCTATTCTTCCTACTGAAGTGCATAACCTCACACCTTCATAAATTGTATTCCATCAGCCGCTTCTTTGCCCACTCTCCTAGCCTGTCCCAAGTTCTTCTGCAGCCTCACGACTACCTTAACTACTGGTTCCTCCAACAAACTTTGTGTCACCTGCAAACTTTGCAATACTGCCCTCAGTTTCTTCATTCAGGCCATTAAAGTACCATGTAAAATGTTGTGGTCCTAACACTGATCCCTATGGAATGCCACTAGACACCAACTGGCATTGTGAAAAAGATGCCATTCTCCTTACTCTCTGCCTTCCGCCAGTCAGCCAATCCCCTATCTATGCCAGTATCTTTCCTCGAACACCATGGGCTGTTGTCTTAATTAGCAGCCTCCTATGTGGCACCTCATCAAAGGCCTCTGGAAATCCAAATAGATCATGTCCACTCACTCTCCTCTGCTTAACTTGCTCATTACCTTGTCAAAGAATTCTAAAGATTTGTCGGGTATGACCTCACCTCGATGAAGCCGTGCTGACTCAGCCCTATTTTACCATGCATTTCCAAGTACTTGGCAACCTCATCCTTAATAATGGACCCTAAAATCTTATCAACGACTGAAGTCAGGCTAACTGGCCTATAGTTTGCTGTCATCTACCACCCACCCTAAGGGTGGCTAAGGGTGGTTCATTAGCCATTTTCCAGTCCTCTGTGACCCTCCCTGACTCCCGTTATTCCTGAAAGATCACCACCAAAGCCTCTACAATCATCTTAGCTATCTCCTTCAGAATTCTGGGGGGTAGTCCATCTGGTCTGGGCGATTTATCGGCCTTCAGACCTTTCAGCTTCCCCAGCTGTTTAATGATGGTCGCGACACTCATGGAATCATACAGCACGGAACCAGATCTTTCGGTCCAACTTGTCCCCATGCCGACAAAGTTTCCCAAACTAAACTAGTCCGATTTGCCTACGTTTGGCCCATATACCTTTAAATCTTTCCAACTGGCTTTTAAATGTTGTAACTGTATCTGCATCTACCACTTCCTTTGGCAGTACATTCCACTTATGAACCACCCTCTGTATGAGAAAGTTGCCTGTCAGATCCCTTTTAAATCTTTCTCCTCTCACCTTAAAAAATGCTGCCTAGTTTTGAATTCTCTGACTCTCTTGAAATTCTGGTATGCTGCAGGCAACTTCCTCTAATGCAAAGTATTCAGTACATTTGCCATTTCCTTGTTCCCTATTACTACATCTCCACCCCCATTTTCCCATGTCTAATGTCTACTCTTGCCTCTCTCTTACCTTTTAGATACCTGACAACTCTTTGCCATCTTTTTTTATATTACTAGCTAGCTTACTCTCACATTTCATCTTTCGTCTGTTGCTCTCTTTAAGTACAAGATTCATGACAAATGGTTTGAAAAACCTATTGGCACTCACTGTACTTTTAATAACTCTACCTTGTAGTCCTCTGAACTACCACATTGGCTATAATCAGTTAACTCATGACAAACTAATAATTAAATTTGGACAATCTGTATGAATTGGTATTACACCATAGAGCGCTTTGAACGGGGCAGGTCGAACCTGTGTGAATATTTTAATGTGATCTTCTTCTCAGAAGGAAGACATTTTTATCAGGTGAGCACAATTATTGTAGGGCTAGAAAGATCAGATCAACATCGTGCTGCAAGTCTTTACCCCTAATGGTCCATTTTTTTTGTCCAAATTAGCCTGTAACATGCTTTCAATGCAATAAATAAAATGTCAGCAAAGACCAAATAACACTTTAAATCTATTTAAGGGCAGCTCCTCACTCCTAGAATAAACAACAACTGATCTAAATATCCTGTGGACATTTCATGCCACACAATGTAACTGTTTCTCTCTTGTTAACTGTTCATCCCTAGTTTGTCTTGGTGGACATGGAAAAATACAAGAGCCGGTTATCTTGCAACTGTTCTGAAGTGAAATCATTCATTTCATAAACTATTCAAACACTGCATTTTAATAATAGAAGCTTCAGTTTGATTAAGGTATTTTGAATGAGGTAACTCAACTCTACGTGACCAATGTAATTTCTTTGATTTTACCAGTTGTATAGCAACCTTAAGAAAGTTAAAGAGATGAACGTGTACAAGAAAGATGAAATTCCAGATAAATATCATTATAAAGGTGGCAAATTTGTAGCACCACTTACTCTGCTCGCTCAAGAAGGATGGTTTATCTCTGAGGTATGGTGAAATAATAATTTTCTAAGTCAGAAAGTCTTTATGTTTGCATTGTGAAGTGACAAATTTGTATTCAGTTTGTGCATTCTGAACATCCACGTCTCTTAGAAGTCATGAAGTGTTGCTTTCCTTGAATTAGTTGGCTTGTTGTCAGAACTAGCATTTGAAATTAAGATAAAGAGTTCAATAATTTATCATCTTGCATGAAGTATTTGGCTTACTTGTGAAATCGTCACAGCAGTCATTCGGCCCATCGAATCCACACCAACCCTCCAAAGAACATCCCACCCAGATCCACCCCTCTTTCCTATCCCTGTAACCCTACATTCCCCATGGTTAATCCATCTAGCCTGCACATCCATTCAACACTATGGGCAATTTAACACGGTCAATCCACATAACCTGCACATTTTGGATTGTGGGAGGAAACCAAAGCACCTGGAGGAAACCCATGCAGACATGAGAAGGATGTGTGAACGCTGCATAGACAGTTGCCCAAGGCTGGAATCGCTGTGAGGCAGCAGTGCTAACCACTGAGCCACTGTGCTGCAATGTCGCAAATTCCTTCAGTTGGTAATAGCATTGTCATGTGAAACTGTAAATATTAGCAGGAGTGAAAATGTAACCAAGCCAAAAAGAGATTTATTTTCGCTGATATTGGAGGCTGGTGACATTGTACAGTCAAATGCTTTAAGTGTAATTATCTACAATAGCATGGAACCCTACTAACATTTATATTCAGACTTGAATATACGTAAGAGAGCAATTTGTTCCAATTTCATTGGATTCTTAACAATTTCTTAGATAGCATAACCTAAATGTGAAGCCAAATCAGAAACATAAGCAGATGACCTTTGACTTTGGTATGCTTTTTTATAGTAATACTTTAATTATACCAGCTAATCATATTTATGATTGAATACTGCTAATTCCAAACTCTTAAGTACAAAGGACGAATAGACATTAAATGTACACAGAAATGCAAATCATAGAGCACAGATAAGTAGATAACTGCACCATGTAAAAGATAGTCATAAAATGTCAGCAATATCTGATATATATGACAATACTAATTACCTGACAAAGGGACAGTGCTTTGAAAGCTAGTACTTCCGAGTAAACCTGTTGGACTATAACCTGGTGTTGTGTGATTTTTAACTTTGTCCACCCCAGTTCAACACCAGTACCTCCACATCACAGCAATTACCTTGGACTGTCAAGTATTAATCTAGTGAATTGTTGGCTTTATAACTACTTGTGTCAGATCACTAAACCAAACAACAGATTGTTTATCATTTCTAAACACAGTTTAAAATGTGCCACTAATTTATTGATCTGATCTAACAACCTGTGGATCTATTTTTAAAAATATTTGTTGTCATATAGATTCAAAGGAGATGTGAGGGGCAAGGTTTTTACACAGAGTGTGATTTGTGTCTGGAATGTGATACCGGGGCGATGGTGGTGGAGGAGGCAAAAATTATATGGTCGTTATAGATAAGCACATGAATATGCACGGAATGGAGGGATGCAGACCGAGGGCAGGCAGAAGGGATTAGTTTAATGCATGTTCAGCACAACATCATGGCATAAAGGGCCTGTTATTGTGCTGTACTGTTCTATTCAATGTGGATTGTAGAATTATGCTGCATGGAATGGGAACAGTCTTGCTGCATAGCTTCTAGAAATCCCTTATATTACAACTGACACCAAATGACTATGATTCTGCTCATGGAGTTAAATACAATTAAAATAAAGGGTTGTTTGGATCTCAAACAAGCAAGTAAGAGTAGCTCTTTGTTAAGTCCCATGATTTTCAGATTAATTCCTGAGTTGACGTTGGTCAGCATTTTCCGACAGCCAGATAATTATTTCTGCGGTTATGGATGGGAAGTGTGTGTGGGGACCCTGTGGAATCCTTGGCTTTCGTTCCAATCCTTTGCGGGATGAGAGCATTGCTGCCTGTCCAGCATGTATTGCCTGTCTCTAATTGGCCTCGAGAAGGTGGTGGTGAGCTGCCTTGGTAAACTGTTGCAGTCCAAAAAAGAAGGCATGGCTGACTCCAGAGGAATAATCTGGGAAATTGAACACGCTGCTGGGCAATTCCCTAAGCATGGAACTTTCCAAAGGAGCCTGTTAAATTGAGGAACTTGGAGAATTTAACCGCTGATAATAAATAGTTATGCAGGGGAAGTTAGACTGTTAAGTTTCTAGATTAACTCCCAAGTAACTATTTAATTGAACCCGAACTAAACTTCCCCCAGACCCTGACCAGATATACCACTTACACCCCTGAACCCTACACTCCCATGGCCACTCCCCCAGAATCTGACACACCCCTCCTTTCTCCCTGTGAGCAAACACTCTAACTTCTCCAGGACTGGATCTGAGGCCTCGTTGTACCCATAGACTTTGATGCTTCCCCTCTCACCAGCTGCCTGAAGTACACCTCTCTCCCCAAACCCAACCCTTGAGACCTGATAAACCCTTGCCCCTTCCACTGGACCTGACTTTACCCCTCCTCTGGCTACCAGACACAACACCCTTCCCCCAACCCCATCCCCTCCTGCAAGTGACAAACATGACAAACATAAGAAAATGTTGGTAGTTGACACCCCAGCTCCATTATTTCCCGCTTCAGGACCCATCCACTCCTGCCCTGCAGCCAGGCCCGATATTATCCCCATCATGTAACTGACATCCCCCTCACCCTCAGGACTAAGGATTTGCTGTCACAGCTGACCCTTTGGGGTCCAACTTCTACAGCCGGACCCAACGCTAACCTTATCACACCCCCAGGAGCCAACACCACCCTCCACCATCTCTTACTTACATCCCTTGCCACCCTGGCAACCTACCCACCTGACACACTACTCACTGACACTCTGCCCACTTGGCACCCTACCAATTTTGCACTCTACCCCTGGCACCCTATGTGTCCAGCACCTGACCCACATGGCACTCTGACCATTACCCACCCAGCACCTACCTCTGGGAACCTGCATTAGCTTAGCTACTTGTCCTTTCAAAGCAGCTGTCAAGGTGACTGTCTGTGATGCGGAGGGTTTACATTTCAGAATACAGCAGCTGCCAGACGCATAAAAGGGGATGTTGTTTGCTTTCTGTACTGTTCTATGCTAAAATGGACTGGTCATAATGGAAGTATGCATCTGCATCTCTGACTCAAATCTGCATGTTAAATCCGTCTCATTCTGTTTACTAAAGCCCTTATGGTTTCCTGTTCCATCATTTGGGCAGAAGAAATGAAGGAAAATTGGGTGAGTATAGAAGTGGACCTAATTTTAATTCCACTTATTTAAACTGAGGGAATAGGATAATGTAGGGCAGAAACGTCAGCACAGACCTGTTCACCCACATGGATCATAAATTCTTTGTGATTCCCCTTGCTGATTCCCCTCTGTGAGCTGATAAATATAAGTGCAGGAACAGATAAATCTCTCTCAGATATATCTTTTTCTGGCAGAAGATTCTAAGTCACCACAATTCATACCTAATCATGACAATAAATTTTGATTAGTGTCATATAACTCTGTTCCAAAAAGGTCATTTTTACAGCTCCAGCTGATTGCACTTATGGAGACGCGAAATCAGAATTTATTGCAATGTGGAACTAGAGGGAGCATAGTCTGTTAACCCAGTCTGGGATATTAAAACAGAGCACAATAATCCACTGTGGAAATGTTTGCTTCAAGAACAGATTTTTGTTGTTTATTGCCCATAGAACCATTGATATTCAGACTTATTCAGAATCTGGATGGATCTGTTCAAAGTAATTCAGTCATTCTCTTTGACATTCCTATCAATGTATTTGCTTTCTCAGTTGGCTTTCCTGAAGCCACTTCCATTATTCCTAATTACCACTGAAAATAAATGATGTTCGAAAGGTATGCCCAAGGTCTGGAAATAGAGCTTCCTAGGGGAAGTCTAAAGTTCACAGAGGTTAGAAACCTGCTGAAATAAGCAGGGTATGCATTGTACAAACTGAAAATGCTTGAAACTCTCACAGGTCATGCAGCATCTGTGAGGAGAGGAAAATATGCATCATGTCAACGCACTTTCATAGGAACTAGAAAAACGTAGTGATTTTAAACAGAGGCAGGAAAATGGGTAGAGATGTGCAAAGAAGAAAGGGGAAAGCAGCAGGGGTTAATTAATTGATGGTGCAAGGCAAAAAGGATGATAAAGGGACAAGTAAGGAAATGAATGGTGGAGGTGAAGTCACCATAGTTTAACCAGACTGTAAAGCTGCTGTCTTCATTAGAGAGAGACAACTGGTGAAGGTTTAATCTGAGGGTCACCACACCTCAGGCAAGGAGAGAGGTTGAAAAGCTTGAATCCTCTCAGGTAACCTCAGCCACTACAGGAATTGAACACACATTGTTGATGTCACTCAGCTTCACAATCTAACTGATCCCCTTGATTGGGTTAAAGGCGGTGTAAATGGCAAAAGGAGATTCAGAGCTTCAGTTATATTTTCCAGTGTGTAGTGGTACAATGAGAATTGCTAAAAGATCTGGTTCATTTTTTGACTATTCTCTAGCAATGTACAGTTATATTTTTGGCTGTATTTCTTTCAGAATATACAGAAGTTGCCTTATTGGGCCAATGGAACAGATGGCAAGAAGGGTTGGCAGCATGGATGGCATGGCTATGACAATGATTTGATGGATATGAAAGGATTCTTTCTGGCCTATGGACCAGGTAATCATTTGATACTGTTCTCAAATTTGTAAGTTGACTTTATGAAGAGAATTTTAAGTATAACAAATACAACTTAAATTTATATATTGTCTTACATAATAAATCATGCAGGGAAACATATTTTGCGGTTTTTGCATGTCCTCCACTGCATTCCAAACCACTGGCAGTTGCTGTTCAGAAATCAAGGCTGTATGTTCTGGAATTTCACCAGTAAACATCTTTGCAACTCATCAGCTAACCACCATACTTCCAATTTGTTCCCATTTCCAGGTTTATTTTGGACCTCAAACCAAATTGAGGGCCCCTTTTGAAAGTGGCATTGTTCCATCATTCCATTGTAACAAAACCAGAAACATTGAATGAAATGTGTGTACTTAAATTGAAGCAACATTTCTGGATGTGATGATATACTCTGCTGTTCCTGCTAATAGGGGCACCGTTGAATTCTCAGTGAATTCCAATACTTCTCTATAGAATTAAGCACAATTAAGATAGGGATGCAATAAACCACTCTAAGTGGCTTACTTCTTTAATTTTCTCCCATGAGGATGAATGAACAAAGTTTTACAGGAATAGCATAATTTCTAGGTTCTCCTCCAATTCATACATTATTCTGATTTTTAAATACATCACCAAATTCTTTAGCACTGACTGGTTCAATATGAAAGCAAATTTACAACTAATGTGAAAGCAAACTAAATAACAGATTTGGAAGGAACACACATCAAGGTCTGCCAAAGTGCGTCCCCGCATGGGTTTAAGGACTGTTTTTCACCAGTGCAAATCTTAAATTGGATTGCTATAAGATGATTTTTTTTTTTAAGTGTCCAATTTTGACAGTAGCCAAAACGCTAAACTTTGTAAAACAATTTCATGACTAATTCAGTTTTTATGTTGTTCAGATTTCAGATCAAATTACAAGGCACCTCCAATAAGAGTGGTTGATGTATACAACATCATGTGTCATGTTGCTGGAATAAATCCATTGCCAAACAATGGTACATGGTCCCGAGTGAAATTGATGCTGAATAACGGTGTGAATTTGTCTTGCACTGCAAAAGTTAGTGTAACTGTGTTGACACTAATGTTGGGCTGGGTCTTTTTCTGATTTGATTTCACTTAATTTTTTAAAACATTTGAATTGAACTCTGTGATTTTTACTAAGATTGTTCTAATTAATTGTCTTTGAATATTCAAATAATGTTTAATCATACTGTCAAAGCGTTGGACCCTAATAGCTTCCTACTGAATGCTGTAAAGTGATCCTTTTTTGAGTAAAATGTCAATGTTTTATAGTCTATAATGCACAACTAGTTGAACACCTCCCATGCATACCCAGAAGTAACAATCCTACCATCATCCTGACTCTAACACTTTGTACATCCCCTCCTCGCTTTGGCAGGAGTGCATTCAGCCATCTTGGCCCCATGCTGTGAAGTTTCTTCATACATCCTAATGCTTCATTCCCTCCCTCTCCTCCTCAGAAATCCTCATTGATTAACAGCTCTTTTAACAAGCTCTCGCTCAGACTTCATGATTTCTTCTTTAACTTTATTTAATCTTTGTCTGATGATGTTCCTGTGATATTTTTCTTAAAAAATGAAAGTTGTTGATCTGATGCAAGTTGTGTTGCTAAAGAGTTGATGTCCTTCCCGGACATGATAGTTCCTAAGATAGCTCATTCAGAACAGTCCAGATGACAGCATCAAGTGGAAATTTAATGAGTTCCAATATTATGGTAGCACCAGAACACTGTTCTTCTTGCAAGATCGAGGAGACATTTGGTTGGACTTTACTTCTTCCTTTATTTGATAGAATGCTATTTAGCAAGAGATTCAGAAACTACATCATGATCCTTTACTCAAACTACATTTCACAATGCAGTCTAATTATTGTGGGGGAGCTCCTTAAGGGTAGATAACATCCTATTGGTATTATTGCGAGACTATTAATCCACAGATTTAGATAACATTCTGGGGACCTGGGTTTGAAACCGGCCATGGCAGATGGTGGAATTTGAATTCAATAATAATCTAGAAATAAGAGTCTAATGGTTAACATGAAACCATTTCCGATTATTAGGAGAAAGCTCATCTGGCGAACTAATATCCTTTAGGGATGGAAACTGCCATCCTTAACTGGCCTGGCCTACATGTGACTCCAGACAACTGCAAAGTGGTTGACTCTTAAAATGTCGTCTGTCCAATTAAGGATGGGTAATAAATGCTGGCCCAGTCAGTGATGCCCATGTCCCATCAATGAATGTACAAAAAGAAACTCTTCTACATTCTCTCACTAATGAGTGAACAGACAGGAATGCTCATGTTCCAATTAGATGTTTTTTTTTCCCAGTAGAACCATTGCCAACATAAGAAAGCATTGAGTTTGGCATTTGCCCTGGTTGGATTAAATATAGAATAATTCTGCACTTTGATGACATATTGTTTTATAAAATTCCCCCATTTCACTGCCTGCCATAAATCACATCAAAATGTTTGGTCAACTTTCAGGTCACTAATTATGACAAGATGGAGAGCATGCATTTTGCAAGTTGTATTGTACTAGGCTCCAGATTGTCTGCTCCTTTGGTTAAGAAATTAGGTGATGGGTGAGCCCAGTGAGGGAAGTGACATGTACCCAACAGCCATTTTGATGGCCAATAAGCTATTTATAGACTCAAGTTGGAATTTTTGGCCTTTTGTTTGAGGAAATCTTTCCTTAGGGAGCTGCCAGCCGATAGAGACTAGTTAGCTTAGAATCAGGGTTTTGGTATATGTTTGGGCATCTCAGCAGGTGCCATGCTGACATACCCCGATGTGAAGTGGGGTGCATGGTGACAGGATTTAAGGTGCTGGGGGAAGGGGGAGTTGGGGCAGCCTGGGGAGGGTGAACAGTTGGCAGGGTGAGTTTAAACTTCCCTCTCCTGCACTGGAAGTGGCAAGAGCTGGAGTGCTTCAGGCAGGCTGACTGCCTACAGTTTCAATCCAAGAAACAGGGATAGGGCTGGAAATCCCAGAGATGGTCCATCTGGAACATCTGGAAGTCATCCAACCCCAGTGAAATTCCAGGCCCTTTAGTCACACAGTAAGCCCTGACAACTGCAACCTTGAATAACCTAATGTATGCTCCTCTCCCTGCACTGTAACAATCATATTCACAAATACAAGGAGCGATTTTACCAAAGTCACTTCTCTGATGCGCAAGAATACGAAAGTTGAATGTGTTGTTTCAGTTCATCTATTGTTCCAGAAACCCAGCAACAATCCTGGGTTGTCTACATTCAAATAAGGATGAGCCCATCAAACTATAACTGCTCAGCTCTTGCTGTTGTTGCCTGGAATGAAAACCCCATCACAGAATTGTCACACAGTATACTCCCAGTCCCATCAAATTTAACTTGCATACCGTACAGTGTCCATAGCTGTCAATCTGAAAGGTTAAAAATCACACAACACCAGGTTATAGTCCAACAGGTTTAATTGGAAGCACACTAAGCACACAAATCAATTTGAAAGGTAGCCTACATGCAACTCAGACCAGTTGGTCTCTCCTCAGTAACAAAGAACTAGGTGTTGGGAGACCAGGCTCTTTGCAAAATTTAGTATTGGCATAACACACTTACTCAGATGTATTCCTATACCTCCAGGAGCCAGTGAGAATCTTTTAACTGCAATGCGAGCAATCCAGCTACTAGTTTCAAGATCACAAACCCCAGTGAATCAATGTAAACCCTTTACAATGCATTCATCCCCAGTTTATAACACCCACTGTCCTTCTGAAGGAAGCTTGATAATGATTCAAATATCATGAAATAACAAAAGAAAAATGGCTCATAACTGCCACTTACATGAAATGCAAGAGAAGTTCACCTTCAAACTCATACCCCAGCATCCACAAATATCATTGATTTTGCCCATTCTCTGTCAGAAGAAGGCTGGGAAGAATGTGGCCAAAAGAAAACCTCACTTTTAATCCTGCTTTCAAATCCAACCATTTGCCAGTACATTCATAGGCTTCTTATGAGATCCACTCATCTCGATGCAAGTCTGTCGCAGAGTTGCCTCATGGATCTATAGTGTAGACTAGCAAAATTTCCATTTCAAAGAGGTCAGTTCTTTTGCTTTATTGAAATTCAAACCTTTCTGGCACAAACAGGGATTGTGAGACAGGTGTGAATCAGAATGAGCCAACGTTTGCAGTGATGATAGTGACAAGGCTGTCCTCAATCTTTGCCTTTACTGTGTAAAATTGCTAGCAACATTTCTGGCAGTCATACATGCATTAAAGTTGCAAATCTGGAATAGTTGCTCGCACATGCACCTTACTCCACCACATGCTGCACTATTGCAATATTAACAGATTCAAACAACACATCTTCAGGTGAATTGATGTGAACTTTGCTTTCTTCCACATTGGCCTCACGGTAAACATTATTCAAAATGTTAAGTGTGATGCATAACTGGGTGTTTGATGATGTACTAGCTCCAAATTACTGCAGAAAAACTGTCCAACCCTGAAAACTAAACTGATATTGATGATCAGTCCCTCATGATAGAATGTAAAAATTCTATGAGTTGTAAAGAATAAAAGCAATGTTTGTGTTTTGTAGAAGTCTGTTTCTCATGTTTCTAATTTTAAGTGTTAAGTTTTAAATTTAAACCCATTCGTATGTCTCAAGCTATATTTCACTTCTTGCAAACCAATTAAAGACTGAATTAAAATCCATGATTTTTAATTCCTGGTTTGTTGTCTGGGAGAAATGATTTAAGCTAATTCGCTGATCAGCTTCCTTGGTGACTTCACTTCAATGGAGATCACAGATCCTCTCCGGAAAGATCCAGTTTCAAAGTCATCTTGGAATTGGGAGAATTGCTGTTCTAATACCTGCTTCATCATGTGGATAGCTTCCCTTGACGGCAGTGGTGAGAGCCATCCTTTCATTGTTGACTTCAAAACCAATAAATGGATGAGTCCTATGAAGCACTGAGATTAAAAATGCGAAGGAACTGGGAAAACGTGCCCAGCTGGGCCATTCCTGTGCATGCTGGACCTGAAGTAGAGTTAAGCTGCTGTTCAAACATATATAGTTATAATCAATGACATTTTTATGAGAAGAATATGTCCTTGGTATACATAGGTGGAAAATGGAAAGAAATAATTAAACAAAATTTATATCTGAATTGTTAATTGCTGAACGCTTGTTAATTTTACTGTTTAAACTTACAAGCTCCTGGTTGTAAAGTTAAGCTCTTGAAAAAGAATGTTTTCCTTAATTAAAATATGTCACTGAAATGAATGGATCACTTGCCATGAAATTATTGCAAATCTGTTTCTTTCATTGTACAACTAGAAATAATTGCATTTGGTAACATTTGTAGCAACAAATTTAAAGAGTCACTCAATTTTACTTTTACCCAGTGCTTGTTAATTCTTATCAATTTGTGAGAGAATTGTGCTGTGTCCTGAGATTCCCAGAAGTCTGAAATAATCATATTACTTAACACAGAAACTGAAGCGTGTGTGTAAAGTATATTTTTCATATCTTCACACGTGGGTGGCAAAAGGATACCATGTTGGTTTGTTACATACTGTAGTGCGGGTAAGACAGATGTTTGCATTCTGGATAAACAAGAATACATGCATGTAGTAATAAAGTTCATGAATAATTTTGGAATAATGACCTCCCCATTATAACTATGTTATAATTCTTTCTCCTCTCTGCAATTTCCATACAAATCTGTTTCTACTTGATAACCCATAGAACTACACTGATCATCTTTTATATTCTTCATAATCTAGCCAAATAGATTTTGGCTCTTGATCCTTCTGTGATATCTGCTGTCTTCAGCATTGCCATTTCTCCTTAATCAATACTGCTGCCCCTCCTCCCTTGCTTCATTTTCTAACTTCCATGAATACCACATATCCAGTAATATTTAGTAATCAGTTCTGACCTGGGAAGTAGGTGTTGCTGCATGAGATGGGTATAAAAGTGGATTGCCCTGTTTAGCACTCAGACACACAGATATATTTTATCAAAAGTCATTTTGGGTTGACCACATAATGGGCATAATTTTCCTGCACCTCCAAACACCTCATTGACTGTGTACGTTGCTCTCGATGTGGTCTCCTCTACATTGGAGAAACAGGACACCAACCTGTGGAATGTTTCAGAGAACGTCTCTGGGAGACACACACGAAACAACCCGACTGCCCTGCGGCCTATCACTCAACTCCCCCTCCCACTCCACCAAGGCCATGCATGTCCTGGGCCTTTTCCACTGCAAAATCCTAGCCACCTGACAACTGGAGGAAGAACTCCTCACCTTCCGCCTTGGGACCCTCCAAACACATGGAATCAATGTTGATTTCACCAGTTTCCTCATCTCCACTCCCCGCACCATATCCAACCCTCCAACTCAGCACCGCCCTTTTGAACTGTCCTATCTCTCCATCTTCCTTTCCATCTATCCACTCCACCTCTTACCTATCACCATTACCCCCCACCTTCATCCACCCATCACATTCCTAGCTACCTTCCCACCAGGCCCACCCCCCTCTCATTTATCACTCAGCCCCCTTGGGGCCCCTCCACATTCCTGATGAAAGGTTTATGCTCAAAACATATATTCTCCTGCTCCTCGGATGCTGCCTGACCTGCTGTGCTTTTCCAGCGCCACACTTTTTGACTCTGATCTCCGGCATCTGCAGTACTCACTTTCTCCCACATATTGGACAGTATTACTTTAGTGCTCCATATCATATAAATATCAGGTTTATTGCCTGTTTTGAGCATTTGCCCATGTTATTTCTAATACACACATTCAGCTCCAATGGCTGCGCTGTAAGAAATTCAATGAGAAACACTCAGGTAAGAAATTCAACTGTATATCTTTGGTTCTGATGGTCCAATGTGGACCACCTGGATTTGCTGGGGACTAGCAGCAATATGGCTGTCAAATGTGTGGTCAAACCAATGATCTGCATTGATATTGAACAAAGACAGATATGGACACTTCTGCCTCCAGGGAAACTAATGGCAATACGTGAACAAATTTCCTCCAATGTCTTGTAAATTTTTTAATGTTTTCTGCTAAGCATATAGAAAAGTGATATCAAGAACCAGGGAGTAGAACAGAAAACTTACACCAATTACTTGAAGTTTCATATGTCGTTGCATGGTAATTTTTGACAAAAATATGTGTTGGATTGCCACTGTTATTAAAATGCGACATTAACTTGGAACCAACAAATAGTTTTATTTAAACAAAAGATTTGATTGAATAGTATATAATTGATAGCAGTGAATGAAACCATTGCTATCATCCATGCTTCAAACTGGATGTGAGGTGGTACGATTTGAAGAGGAGCATTTGCACAGCAAACTGAAACCAAAAGAAATGTTTGTGTTTTCTAGATTTCAATACGTACAATAATGCAGACTGCGCTGGTTCTTTATACAAAGTGGGAGAAATCTTAACATGCAATGGCAAGATGGGTCAAGTTGGAGGAGTGATTGCTGAATGCATTGACCTGTGCCAACCTGAGGCCTGAGACAGTTTCAGTACCCATTGGGCTACAGGTCCAAAGTAGGCCCCGAATGTAGTGTTACAACATGGGGTAAACCCTCCTGCTTAATTTAAACCAGCAACACAGAAAAGATTTATCCTGTGCAGTAATCTGTGAAAGTTTGACAGGCCAAGAACTATTTAAAGTAACCATTAACAACTTTACTTCTTAAGGTGTAACAGAGATTAATTAACTAACAACTCTTTCCAACTCCTTTCTCTAACCTATCTTTTACCTTTAAACTGGACAAAGCTATATACATTCTCATAAATTCTAGAAGCAGATAAGGTCAAATATTGGTCAGTAGCAGTTGCTAGGAATTTTATGTTATCAAGAGCAATGTTCCAGCTCCTTCTGGCCTCTCAAAAAGATTTATTTTTAAAAATTCCTTTCCTGGAAGTAAGCGTAATTGGTTAGACTAAGGTTTATTGCCCAGTAGCAAGCCACAATGCATATGATTGTGATGTCTCATAAGCTAACCAACATAGAGAGGGGTCACCCTGAACATTGCAAGGATTTGCAGAAAAAAGCGCATTCTTTTCCGAAGGAGATAATTTAGCGAAGACATTTTTCCTCACTGGAGCTCGAAGGAAAATGTCTACCCTGCCAGGTGCATGCCTCATATATGTATCATCGGTTTGTGAACAGACTTGATTGACAGGTTTTCATCCATGAGGGTAATTCTAAGGGTCTGAGGTCTTAATGAGTATTCATAAGATGATAATGTATACAGTTCCAGTTGATCATGATCAGGAAACTTGTCCACTGGAAAAGTTCTGAAAGCTTATTATCAGACCTTGATACCGCAGTCAGGAAGTGGAAAGTTTGCTTCTCACCACACTTCAATAAGTTCCAGAAAATTCTATCCTGCAGTCTGGGTTTTCTGCTCCTCCGTGAGATCTAGTCAGCAATATAACTTGTGGTACCACTTCCCCAACATTGAGAGCAGAGTTAGAATCTTAGAATCCTACGGTGTAGAAACAGGCCCTTTGGCCCAACAAGTCCACATCGACCCTCTGAAGAGTAACCCACCCAGACCCATTCCCTTACCCTGTTATCCTATATTTACCCTGACTAATGCACATAACTTACACATCCCTGAACACATGGCAATTTACCATGGCTAATTCACCTAGCCTGCACATTTTTGGATTGTAGGCAGAAACTGGAGCACTCGGAGGAAATCCACGCAGACACGGGGAGAACGTGCACACTCTGCACAGACAGTTGCCTGAGGGTAGAATTGAACCTGAGTCCTTGATGCTGTGAGGCAGCAGTGCTAACCACTGAGCCACTGTGTCGGGTTGAACTCTTATATGGTAAGGTTTTTAAAAATATTAATTCAGCATTTTTTTCATACTTTTGAATTTTATATAAGTTCTCCTTTCATTGTCCCACCAGCAAGGAACAGAATATTACCTGCCATTTTAACCCACCAAGTAACTGTGATAATTCTTACTTCTTCTTTGCCGTTCATCAGGTAGCTGGGATTCTTAAAGCTCTGAAAATGCACATATTTGCAGTTGCTTTATCTCTTACACCATTTTACAAATGATGTGTATGTAATAGCTGCCATAGACTGTTCTTGCCTCTAACACTTTGGGCAATTTAGCACAACCAATTCACCTGGCCTGCACATCTTTGGACTGTGGGAGGAATCCAGAACACCCAAAGGAAACCCGTGCAGACACGGGGAGAATTCGCAAACTTCACACAGACAGTTGCCTGAGGCTGGACTCAAACCCGGGTTCCTGGTGCTGTGAGGCAGCAGTGCTAACCACTGAGCCACCCTGCTGCCCCAGTTAAAACTAGATCAGTCATGATCTCATTGAATGGTGGAGCAAATGAGGATCCAAATGGCCCATTCTTGCTTCTAACTGTATGTTCATGTGTATTTCTCTAAACATAGAGGTATTCATGTTTACATGATGCAGCACATGGTGATCTATGAAATACAAATGTTAATGGGTACATGCTGAATATTACTGTGCTGCTTTATTTTAGTTAGCACTGGGGTCACATTAAAATTGGGTCATAATTGGAAACATATTTTGCAATGCACTGCCATACAGCAAAGTTTACTAGGATCCTAAGGTGAATGTGTTGACTTTAGATGATAGGTTGAGTAAATTAGGCTTATATTTCCTGACGTTCAGAAGAATGAGAGGTACACTCACTAAAAGATACAAGGTTCTGAAGGAGTTTGACATTGTGGACATCAAGAGGTTGCTTTCTTTGACTAAGGAATCTAGATTACGGGGCACAATCACAGGGTAAGGGACTTTTCATTTTAGGACTGAGAGGAAGTGAAATTTCTTCAGGTAATCTCAATCTTCAGAAATGTCTAGCTGAAAGGAGTATAGATCTTCCATTGTTGACTATATTTGAGGATGAAATAAAGAAATGACTGGTCACTCATGGAATTAAGGAAAATGGGGAGTAGTCAGTAAAGGGGAGTTGAAGACTGAGGTCACACTGAGTGCGTTAAATAATGGAACAGACTCAAGGGGTTGCTTCGGATCCTATTTCTTCTCCTACTCTGGAACATGAATGTGTAACATTGATTTTTATATCTCCCTTAACTGCTGGGGTTCCAAACATTGTTAAATCTCTCCACTTCTATATCTTTCTCACCTATTTACAAAGCTTCTAAAAGCCAAGCTCTTTGACTAACCCTATTGCTCAGTTGCACTAATAGCTCCACAAGCGTCTTGGTGTCAACGTTGGTTTGATAATGCTTCAGTGAAGCACCTTCAAGATGCTTGACAATGTTAAAGATTGTAAAGACCTTTTCATTTTTCAGTGTTTCTGATTGTGCATTGAAGTGAGAAAAAGACTAAAACCAAGGGTTTTACAAGGGATTCTGCCCTCATTGTAAGTGCTGTTTACACTGCTGTTTGTTCAAGCAGTGGAGAAAGTTTAATTGCAGATGAGCTACAGCTGAGGATAAGGGGAAAGGGGTAACAAAGGAGATTCACCCAGCAACAAGGAGCTGATGGTCTGTAGAATAGTGACCAGTTATTGATGACTGTGGTATTCTGCCTGCCAACCACTGGGTACAGAACAACCTCGAATATCCAAACGAGACGGGAGGGGTGTACTTTGTTTGGATAACTGAGTGTTCGGATAACTGCTTGTTTGGATAATGGATCATGTTTTACGGGACCTTGAGATGTTGTTTGGATAATCCAAAATTCGGATAATTGATTATCGGATAACCGAGGTTGTTCTGCAATTGGATCTTGCATAGCTAAACAGCTTGTGAGTGCGAATGTTTGTGAGAACCCATTGGATCTCAGAAAACAAAAAAGCTAATCTTTCATCTCTCACAAACAAAAACCTCAAGTCTGAAGAAAGCCTGTCCACTTCCCCTCACCCATTGCTGTAAGCAGTGGCTTTTAACCTATAAGAGATTTATACATGTGAACCATGCCCTCTGTGCCTCCTATAAGCAAGTGACAGTATGTAGAGAAGAGAGATCAAGGAGCAGTAGGTCTTCACAAGCCAAAAGGATCATCTCAGAGAAGCCTATTCTACAGGGACCAATGAATTTCCTTCCTAGACTTTCTATCTACCTTTTAAACCCATCTGTCTGTGTGTGGCTGTAGGGGGAGCTTTAAAGGGGTTGGAGCTTTAACCAGTAGAGTTATATGCAGACAGCTCATGATTATTTAACTGTAGTTTGAATCTATTTGTTTGTAACTAGTAGTAAGACATATTAAGTACAGAAAGCTGACCACAGTTTTTTGTCAACCTGGGACTACTAACAGGGAAATTGGGGAATTCTGTGTACTTTTTATAAAATCTTTAACTTCTTCACTGACTCTGAGAATAGCAGGGCTTGATTACCAGTGAAGTGTTGAGAGTGTGTTGCTGGAAAAGCACAGCAAGTCAGGCAGCATCCAAGGAGCAGGAAAATCGACGTTTCGGACATGAGCTCCAGCCTGAAATGTCAATTTTCCTGCTCCTCGGATGCTGCCTGACCTGTTGTGCTTTTCCAGCAACACACTCTCAACTCTGATCTCCAGCATCTGCAGATCTCACTGTCTCCTACCAGTGAGGTGTACCAAAGTGCTATTGTTATGATCTCAACTGATGGTAATCCAGAAAAAGTCAGATCCCAGTGTGAAACCTAGCTTCATAGATTGTATTTTTGAAATTTGGCAACCATGGTGGTCAGTAACTGAACATATTCACACAAAGCTGTCAATATACCTCTAATAAAAGAACTTAAGTGTATTACACTAAAGAAAATTAAAGGAAGGTGTACATATATGTATATGCAAATACATATAAAACGTGATCATTTAGCAGGAACTTATCATAAACAACAAGAAGAAAAATCCAACCTTTTTCTCCCCAGCAATATCCTTGACAAACATTCAACACAAATAGTATCACTCTCATCTACATTGTTTACTTTCTTACTCAAACAATAAGCTCACAAGCATTTCCATTCAGTGACTTTGTGCACACTCTCTAGACAGGCTAACTCATTGACCTTCCTCTGGCTTTTACTACTTTGAGATTAAGCAATACATTTAATAACATGAATCTTTTCTTTTGAAATTAAATGTCTTCTGGCCTTTGGCCCCTCTTTTACTTTTCCACTGTGAAAAAAAGCTCAACTTTATTTAAACAATTCAGCAATTGTCCCCTGCAGGTAGCTTCTCTTGTCATTTAAGCCATTGTGACACAATTTCTTGGAAGGGCTGTTTAACCCAATGCTAAAAAAGAAACTTCCAATCATTTAAAAAAAAGTCACAGAACTGAAAACCAAAATCTCAGGTTCTAAATATTAACAATATTCAAAGTGTGTGTAGAGACTTGTAGCTCAGGTGTTGGTTGCCATGGTTATGGGTATTTTCGCCAAGCTGGGAAGTTGATTTGTAGACGTTGCGTCCCCTTTCTCAGTGACATCATCAGTGTTTTGGAGCTGCCTGTGAAGCGCTATTGTATTTTGTCAGTTGGTTGGAATTTATTTGATTTCATTCCTGCTGCTTCTGTTTGCTGGTTCCAGTTGTTTGTTGTATTGGTCGGTATACTGGGCCTAGGTCAATGTTTATTGATGGAGCCCAGGGATGAGTGCCATGTCTCTAGAAATTCTCTGGCTGTTCTCTGTTTAGCTTGTCCTATTATCGTATTGTTGTCCCAGACGATTTTGTGGTCCTTGTCATCTATGTGTATGGCTACCAGGGACAGGCACTCATCCATGGACTCCATCAATAAACACATTAACCTAGACTAAATACACCTGCTCCTGCAACAAACAACTGGATCCAGCAACCGGAAGCAGCAGGAACATAACCAAATATATTCCAGAAGACACAGTACAGCATCGCTTCACAGGAGGCTCCAAAACACAGAAGATGTCACCTAGAAAGGAGTCGAAATGTGGGTAAATCAACTTCCAAGCTCAACGAACATACCCACAACTATTAACAACATGCTATAAACTTTCATTGTTGCCAGTGAAGCTCACATACCAAAGAAAACTTTGAAAACTGAATAACAAAATACTGCATGAAAGCAAATATTTGACTGCTATTGCTCTGTGAACAGGTACCTCCATAATAACCTAAACAAAATACCAAAAAGAACCCCTTCATGATGACGAGTGTAGTCTGGTGCAAATTTGAACAGAACAGCCTATACAGCCCATGGCAGCCCAAAGTACAAGCTGAATGGCCCAATCTTTGCCAAGATAGCAATTGAGAGCTACAAATGGTTTTAGTGTTCAGGCTGAGGGGAGTATTGTTGCTGACTGCTATCTAGAATCTGCTGTAAAATGTGCATATTAATAACATAGCAATGTGAATATTAGTTTAAGAAAAAGCCACTTGAATTTTTAATAAAAAAAAACTAAGTGCCCAAGTTACTAAACCAACTGCAAAGGTTAAATGTTCCTAGCTATGCAGCTAGGGTTAGGATTTCATATTAGCACCAAAAAGCCACTGAATTTGTAATGGTACAACTTTCTTCATTTACAGATCAGTACATTTCAGACCTTTGTTACTGAACAAACACACTGTCTTCTCAGATTCCAACTTTTCTATTTTTTTACATTCTTCATGCGATGCTAAGACCACTGAAAGGAAATCTTGTGATGCCATTTCTTGTGAATTTGTCACATCCTTTCCTTGAGCACCTTTCAAAATATCCTGTTAAAACATACAAGTGAGAAAACAGCTATTAACCTAAGGTGAAAACTCACATGATGTGATTAAACACAAGAATTGGATTCAAAAGATCTTAGCTGAATGTTTTGTAAACATAAATATATCACATAAAAATATTCTTCATCTGTATCGGCAAGACCAAAAAATGGAAATTTCCAGGTTAGCAACACCATTGGTGGGCCTAAGACTCTGGGTGGCCTGTTGGAAAATCGGGAATATTTTGCTGGCAATATTCTATCCATTGATAACAATATCTATATCTATTTAATCCATAATTTAACCTGTCTCAATGGTCTTAATGTGGGATAAAGGCAAGAGATTGGTACTAGGCAATGAGGTTCATTTGATGAGTTGGTGCAGACTCAATTAGCTGAATGGCCTCTTTCTGTGCCATAGCACTTCTATCATTCTGTAAACATGTTCAATGTTTCTGCATGACCTTTGATGACCTTAATTTCCATTACATAATATTGCAAATAATGTTCCCTTTCACTTACATATCTTGTTGATAGCATTGTTATTGATAGTGTTGTCAACACAACAAAAATAACCAATGCCAAACTTCAGGCTAACAAAATTAAAGCAGGATGTGCCAGCAATAAGCAAATAAGCATTCTGCCTCCAGTCAACTTGTTGGAACTGGTCATCAACAACAACTGACGAGTAGGAATAATTTGTAGTTAGGTGGCTCAGGAAGGGAGGAATTTGCTAGAATCCCCTTAGCGACAGAGCTCCTTCCAAAGAGTGCTGATTCTGGCAGCTCCATGATGCCAGTATTCCTTAAACAAGCTGAGAGAGAGAACCAATGGAGTCCTTGTGGCTAAAGGGATGAAGGGGTGTGGAGAGAGAGTGGGAGTGGGATACAGAAATTGCATGATCATCCATGATCACGTTGAATAGCTGTGAAGACTCAAAAGGCCGAATGGCCTATTCCTGCAGCTATTTTCAATGTTTCTATGATTCCATGTCTCACTGACAGTAATGGATTTTGGACAAGATGAGTGAAATTTTGAGACAACGGAGAGATCAAGAGACTTTTTTTTAGAAGAATTGTAGCTCAGTTTGAGGTTCTGGATGGAAGTTTGCTCGCTGAGCTGGAAGGTTCATTTCCAGACGTTTCATCACTCTCCTAGGTAACAGCTTCAGTGGGCCTCCAGGTGAAGCACTGTTGATAATTCCTGCTTTCTATTTATATGTTTGGGTTTCTTTGGGTTGGTGATGTCATTTCATGTGGTGACATCATTTCCTGTGGTGATGTCATTTCCTGTTTTGACATCACCACAGGAAATGATGTCACTACAGGGAATGGCATAACCAACCCAAAGAAACTCAAACATATAAATAGAAAGCAGAAATTACCAACAGTGCTTTGCCCGGAGGCCCACTAAAGATGTTACCTAGTAGGGTGATGAAACATCTGGAAATGAACCTTCCAGCTCAGCGAGCAAACCTACATCCAGACCAAGAGACACAGTGGTTCAGTGGTTAGCACTGCTGCCTCACAGCATTAGGGACTTGGGTTCGATTCCACCCTTGGGCAACTGTCTGTGTGGAATTTGTGTCTTTGCCCTGTGTCAGCATGGGTTTCCTCTGTGTGCTCCGGTTTCGTCCCATAGCCGAATGATGTGCAGATTAGGAGAACTAGCCATGCTAAATTTCCCATAGTATCGCTGGGTGGATGTGCATGCTAGGTGGATCATTCATGTGAAATTCAGGGTTACAGGAATAGGGAGGGTCTGAGTGGGATGTGCTTCAGAGGGGCAGTGTGGACTTGCTGGGCCAAATGGCAGGGATTCTATGAAATGAAATTCTATGAAAAGGGAGGATGTTGAGATAGAGCTGGGTGCCATGTGGAAACTGTCACTGTGCTTTTGGATGATGTCATTGAGAACAAGTGTGGATAAGAAATAGGAAACAGCCAATCCTTGAGGGACACCAGAGGGTAAGATACAAAAGCTGGATGGAGGGAAAACCATTGGGCGTGATGTTTTTGACTATGGTGAGACAGACAGGAATGGAATCAGGTGAGTGCAGTGCACCCAGCCTGACAATGGGGAAGGGATAGAATAGGCAGATGGTGGATTCAGCTAGGTCAAAGTAACAGACTGGTTGATAAGAACAAACAGCAATAGATTATCATTATATCTTTCACATCTGGTCAGCTGGTTTGTGATGCAGAGGGACACCAACACTGGCTGAGCTCACCATGAAGGTCCAGTCTTCTCAGCCTTGCCCCTTGCCTGAGGTGTGGTGACCCTCATGTTAAACTCACCACTAATCATTGCTGTCTAATATTAGGGCAACGTTCCCTACCTCTGACATCACTGGTGAAGGATGGATTTGGGGCTGAATTTTTTCCATATTTTGGTTAAATATCATTTTCATCAAGTTTCATGGAAAGTTTCTCTCTGCAACCTACAGCAGGTTCTCTCAGCAGGCTAGGGCTGTTTTCCAGGAGCAGAGAAGGCTGAGGGGGTCCTGACTGATGTTTACAAAATTATAGGACATAATAGGAGTAAACATTTCCCCTTAGTAGTAGGGTTTAATTGCCAGGCGACATAGATTTAAGATAAAATGCAGGAGGTTGAGAGGGGATTTAAGGAAAGATTGTCTTTACCCAGCTGGTATCTAGAACTCACCACTAGAAAGGTTGTAGAGACAGGAACCATCAATAGATTTAAGAAGTAACTAGATGCGCACTTGAAATGCAATAGCAAACAAGGCTATGGCCAAGTGTTGGGAAATGGGATTGGAATAAATAGGCATGTGATGACCAGCACAGGTACAATGGGCCTAAAGACCTTTTTTCCGGGCTGTAATACTGTATGACACAATGCGCATTGACAGTAGGACAAGCTGCCTGGCTTTGTGCCTGCACGAAATTGCATGGCAAGGCAGAGGCACTATGAGCCTTTGAAGTGCGGCTGAGGAAATAAAGCAATAAAAGACAAGGCAAAGCTGGGATGCTGTCCACATCCAATTTGGAGCAAGTTGAGTGTGAGCTGAGACAGCAAGTCAGCAACCCTGTGGGGCAATCTGCTCCAGTCGTGAGCTGGGTGTCTGTCCGTCTACAGTGACTGTGCTGGCAGGAGTCTTTCAATGAGAGGTGTCGGTGCTGTCCAACGTGCAGCATTGGCAGTGCAGGGCACTATTGTGTATTGTAAGATGTGCCATGACAATGTTGAGAAGCTAGCATGTGTTGGATGCTAGCATCTATGGGCATTGGGTTTGCGTGGCCGCTGCCCAAGGAGAGTGCCTGAGACATTGGTGATGGTTGTCCAAGTTAGAGATCCAAGTACCTGCTCTGACTTTCATAAAAGGAATTCTCGGTGTCTAGTTTCTATCCTATAGGTGGTAGAAGTGGAGACTGCCTGTTAATGAAGTGAGATAAATTGACAATGAAGGCGATGACCAGGCTGAAGAAGTAGTAATGGTGAAACAAAGAAATAGTGGAGGAACTGAATAGGTACTTTGCATTAGTCTTTATAGTGGAAGATACCAGCAGCATATCAGAACTTCAAGAGAGTCGGGGGCAGAGGTGAGTGTAGTGGCCATCACTAATGAGAAGGAAGCTAAAAGGTCTGAAGGTGGATACATCATCCAGACTGAATGGACTACACCAAGGTGATAGCTGAGGAGATTGTAGAGGTGATCTTTCAGGAATCACTGGAGTCAGGGAGGATCCCAGAAAACTAGAAAATGGCTTATTTTACACCTCTGTTTTAGGAGGCAGGGAGGGCGAAGACAGGATATTATGGGCCAGTTAGCCTGACCGCAGTCATTGGCAAAATTTTAGAACCCATTACTAAGCATGAGATTGCAGAGAATTTAGAAGTACATGGTAAAATAAGGGGTGAGTCAGCATGGGTTCATCAAGGGGAATTTTAGAATTCTTTGAGAAGGTAATGAGCAAGTTAGATAGAATAGAGCCAGCAGGTATGATCTATTTGGATTTCCAGAAGGCCTTTGACAAAGTGCATACTCAATAAGATAAGAGCCCATGATGTTAGGGGCAAGGTACTGGCATTGATTGAGGATTAGCTGACTGGCAGAAAGCAGGGAGTGGGGAAAAGAGGTCTTTTTCAGAATGGTAGCTGGTGACTAGTGGAATTCCTCATGGGTCCGTATTGGGACCACACCTATTCATATTATACATTAACAATCTGGATGAAGGAAGTAAGGGCTTTGTTGCTAAGTTTGCAAATGACACAAAGATAGGTAGAGGGACAGGAAGTGTTAAGGAAGCAAGTAGGCTGCAGAAGAACTGGTACAGGCTAGGAGAGTTGGCCAGGAAGTGGCAGCTAGAATACAATGTAGGGAAGTATAAAGTTATGCACTTAGGTAGGAAGAATAGATGTATGCAGTATTTTCCAAATGAGGAAAGGCTTCAGAAATCTGAAGCACAAAGGGATTAAAGAGTTCTAGTTCAGCATTCTCATAAGGTTAACATTCAGGTTCAGTTAGCAGTTAAGAAAGTAAATACAATGTTAGCATTCATTTCAAGAGGGCCAAAATGCAAGAGCGTACATGTACTGCTGAGGCTGTATAACCCTCTGGTCAGACCACATCCGTGACTCCCTCGTCAGGTCCACACCCCTCACCAACCCAACCTCCACTCCCGGCACCTTCCCCTGCAACCGCAGGAGGTGCATGACTTGCGCCCACACCTCCCCCCTCACCTCCCTCCAAGGCCCCAAAGGAAACTTCCATATCCGCAACAGATTCACCTGCACCTCCACACACATCACCTACTGCATCCTCTGCACCCGATGTGGCCTCCTCTATATTGGGGAGACAGGCCGCCTACTTGCGGAGCGTTTCAGAGAACACCTCTGGGACACCCGGACCAACTAACCCAACCACCCACCCTGTGGCTCAACACTTCAACTCCCCCTCCCACTCCACCAAGGATATGCAGGTCTTTGGACTCCTCCATTGCCAGACCACAACAACACGACGGTTGGAGGAAGAGCGCCTCATCTTCCGCCTAGGAACCCTCCAACCACAAGGGATGAACTCGGATTTCACCAGTTTCCTCATTTCCCCTCCCCCCACCTTGTCTCAGTCAAATCCATCGAATTCAGCGCCGCCTTCCTAACCTGCAATCTTCTTCCTGACCTCTCCGCCCCCACCCCAGTCTGACCTATCACCCTCACCTTGACCTCTTTGCACCTATCACATTTCCGACGCCCCTCCCCCAGGTCCCTCCTCCCTGCCTTTTATCTTAGCCTGCTGGACAAACTTTCCTCATTCCTGAAGAAGGGCTTATGCCCGAAACGTCGATTCTCCTGTTCCCTGGATGCTGCCTGACCTGCTGTGCTTTTCCAGCAACACGTTTTCAGCTCCTATATCTTACAGTCTTACATGTAATGAGCAATAATCCCTGTCAACAGGCCTCTTGCCACTCACTGGCAAAAATCTCATCTGGATATCTGGAATTTAGTTGGGAAATGCAACTTGTTACTCCTAACATTGAGAAAGGCCTCACTCAACTTCTTACATGATTCTTCTAAATGTTTCAGTGTAGCCCATATCATTCAGGGCCAGGGAAAATCCCGCCATGATGTTCAATATCAGCCTTCAAAATCTAAATGGGTTCAGCAGAGCTCCTCAGACTCCCAGAGCAATGGTGCAGGTTTCTAGTTGATAAGTGCAGGTATGTTAAAATTGCTTCCAGTTTCACTAATAATGTTCCATTTCAACTATCCAAATTTAAAAACAATCAGGGTTAAATTGGACTGTCTCATTGGACTTGCACATGAGACACTTTACATGAAATACCTACCTCTGCTATTCTGTTGTTAGTAATAAGCTGTGCTTGTAAATTCACTAATGCCTTTAATGTTTGCAAAGAACAGAATAAATCCAATTCAGACAATTACTGCGCCATCAGCCTACTCTTGATCATCATTAATGATTTTGTTGACAGTCCTATCAAATAGCACATACTCAGCAATAACCTGCTCACTAATAAAAACTGAAAGAACTGTGGACGCCAGAAATCAGAAGCAAAAACTGAAATTGCTGGAAAAGCTCAGCAAAGTCTGGCAGTTAAAGTTTCAGTTCCACTGACCTTTCTTGAGAATCTGCTCATTGATGTTCAGTTTGGATTGTGTCTCAGCCCAGACAAGGACAAAACAGCAGAATTTCACAGGCTAAGTGAAAATGATTGCTCTTGAAATAAAGGCAACATTAGATTGACTGTGCCATCAAGGAGCCCTGGCAAGGCTGCAGTCATGGAAACCAGGGGAAAAAATCTCTAATGGCCAGGTCAGGCCTCAAAGGAAACTGGTTGTCATGGTTATTTGGAGCCTAGCATGTCAGCTCCAAGATATTTCTGCAAGAGTTCATCAGGGCAATGTCCTACATTCAACCATCTTCAGCTCATGTCAACGATTACTCTGCTGGCAGAATACTTACTTGCTGATATTGCATATTGCTCAGTTCATTTGATAACTCTGCAGATAAGGAATTAGCATGTGCCTCTATGTTCCAAGATCTGGACAACATTCAGGGTTAGGCTGCTCAGTGGAAGGTAACATTAGCACCACACAGTGCCAGACAATGACCGTTTTCACCAAGAGGGGATCTAACAACTTCCCTCCAATATTCAGTGTCATTGCCATTTCTGAATCCCTCATCAATATCCTAGTTATCTTCATAATATCTTCAGTTCTGAAGAAGAGTCATACCATCCTCGAAACATTAATTCTGTTTCTCTCTTCACAGATGCTGGTTTTTCCAGCATTCCATGTGATTGTTTCAAATTTCAAAATTTTCTGTGGTATTTTGCCTTTGTCAATATCCTTGTGATCACCATTGACCAGATACTTAACTGCATTAACACAGAACATATCAGAAGCTGGGTTTTCTAGTAGGAAGTGGCTTACCCATTTTTCCACGACCTGTTAATCTATGGTATGATGGAATGGATGAGTGCAGCCCCAACACCATTCAAGAGGTTCAACCTTATTCAAGACAAATTGACTAGCACCTCGGTCCAGCACCTTAAAGTCATACCTTCGACTATTAATACACCCTAGCACAACATGTAACATTTTCAGGATACACTGCAGGCATTTTCCAAGGCTTCATTGGTAACACCTCAAAAACCTGTGAACTATTCCACTCAAAAGACCAAAGGGAACATGTGCATCAGAACATCACCACCTTGAAGTGCTCCTCCAAGGAGGACACCGTCCTGATGTGGGACTATTCTGCTCCGTTCCTTCACTGTTGTTGGGTTAAGATCCTGGAATTCGCGGCTACAAGCTGTGGAGATGTACCTTCACCATGTGGACTGTAACAGTAGAGGCTCACCAACACCACCTCCTTCCTCAAGGGCAATCAGCAACAGGCAACAAATACTGACTTTGTCGGGAATATTCACATCCCATGACTTGTATAAACAAAAGGTAGACAGAAAAATCACATTTCATTATATTAATGTGTTGGCTATTAATACAGCATGACTGTGAAATAATAATCGTCCTTTCAATAATATATTAAATTACCTGGTCTTTGTAGTTGCTGGGTTTTCGAATATTGAAGTAATCCTTCTCATCAGCAATGACATTATCATCAAGAGAGTTCAAACTGCATTCGTAACATATTACATAATTGTTAGTTTTGGCAAAGTGATAAATGAAGCAATTTTAATGATCGACTCCAGTTTCTGATTTTGAAAGAAATGAAAATATAAACCTTTTCTCATCCAAACAAGCTTCATTGAAATAGCTGCTTGCCTCACTGAAGAGTGTTTTATTCCAGATTGGGTTGGATCTGAAGAAACATATAGACCAGAATTATTTCCTTATAAATAAACTAACAGTTAAAAGGCACACCAATATCGGAACATCAGTGCAGTGCTTTACATATGGCACCATTGGTGGAGTAAGAATGCTTCTGGTCACTGTTTAACAGCATTGTGAGTGTGTTGTTTCTCTCTGTTCTTCACTTCTACTAAAGCACAATTTTTCCAAAATACATGGAAACCGCCCCATGAATAAGGGGGTTTTGTAAATCCACCAGCAGAAATTGAATTGAAGCAGGAGATTCAGTGCCAATTCTTCACTGATTTGTCCAAATACAGCTACAATATTGGCACCTAACTGCAAGGTGGAAAACAACAAGGGCAGCACGTGCATGGACAACACCACCATCTGCAAGTTCCCCTCCGAGCTCCCACCTAGATGTGGAACTACATCATTGTTCATTCAGCGTGGTTACGTCAAAATCCTGAAACGTCTTTCTCAACAACACTGTGGGAGTGTTGGGAAACCTACTCCACATAAATCTCAAGAATACCAGAAATTTCTTAAATGTGGAGAACAAAACTGCATGCAGTCCTCCACAAGTGGTCTCACCAAACCATATATAAATGTATCAAAACTTGAATCCTGCACACCAATTACCTCACAATAAAGTCCCACTTGCTATCGGTTTTTCCATTTGCTTGTTCAGCCTGTATGCTAACTTTCTGCGCAACTTCCATGAGTAGACTAATGTCTTTTAGAACACCAACATGTAACAATGCTGCTCCTTTAACAATGTTATGTTTTTTGGGTTTTTTTCAGGATGTTGTAAAAACACAGGGTTCCAAAAAGTCTGGGTTTTCCGGCCAATTTGATTATTTTGAACAGATACTGCATTGGGCAAAAGGCTTTCAAGTTTAAAAAAAAGCACTTGTACAATGAAAGGGGAGTGGCCAGTTCTCCCAGCTCTGCTTTTCTCTGGTTTAGTTTGGTTTTTGGCAGTCTGGCTATACACTGAAAGCAATCAGGCAGTTGTAAAAGATGCTGGACTCAAAGAAGCAGGTCCATGCTGATCCTCCTCTCCCTCTCTGATATCTCTCCTGTAAGACCTTGTGTTTGACTTTACCTTTTGTGCCAAAGGATGTTTATGGGGATTGTTGCAAGTATTTGGAAAACATCTTTAAGTTGGGATGATCTGTTGGGTTTTCAGATTGGTTAAGTTACTCAGTATTCTGTTCTCTTTGTTTGTGTTTCATTCAGTAATCTTGTACATAAATTCTATTTTGTTTAAACCTATGTGGTTTGACCGACTGCGTCCCTCCCGGAATATCCACGTTATACCAGCTTAAAACACAAGCAAAGTTAGGGTCTGGGCTATTTTCTTGAAATGTTTTGTGGGGCCTGGCCTGGTCGATAACAAACTCTTAATAGTTTCTTTGCTTCACACATACAATGGATGCCCACAATTTTTGTTCCTTCATCTGTGTGGAAAATCTTGAGCGGTTTACCTGCAGTTTTAGAGTGAGCTAATTATTGCATGAGTATTGCCTCTCTTATTGTGCCATGTTGGAGTACAGACAATGTGGGTATTTGACTGGGTCCCGCAAATGTTAAAGTATGCATTCCAATCCCTATAAAAATCAGGCTTTGCAACTTCTTTTAAAAAGTGAAATTTAAGGTTTATAAACTAAATAGAGACTGAGAAGAAAGGTAAATTAAAGTAGGTTGAATTCAATTCCAAATTGTATTCAGTGAAAGAATTAAAGGAATGAATCTCAACTCCTAAAACGAGGCTTTTTTGAGAGGTTTCAGAGGTTCAATTAGCAAAAAATGTGAGAATGTGATAGTGAGCTGCTGTCTTGAACTGCCATAGTCCACATGCTGTAGCTACAACACCTATATTGTTATAAAGGGAGTTTCAGGACTTTGACCCATTGGCAATGAAGCGCTATTCAATATTATCAGTCAATTTGTCTGCCCATGCCCAAGAGCCTAACAAAAAATAATTTAAAGGAATCCTCGTTGTTAAAGCTGCAGTGGGTTCTTTTAGGTGTCATGGTGCAAAAACAGCATTCCATGCATGGAATATACCTCCGGCTGTATTCTCAGGAAAGATTGAAGGATAAAGGATTGGATTAACAGGGAAAGAGAAAGAAAGATTAAATACAAACCGTGAATTTTGGCATTTTTAAAAATTCACAAGCAGAGGAATTAGATTCCGCACAAATCTTCACATAGTTCTTGGAAAGACAGCTTGTTGGCAGACAAGCCAACCTAATTAGCATTAGGTTTTGTCTACCACATAACAGAGCAACATCAGGTATAAATTTCAATGGTGGTGATACCAGTATTGTCAGCCGTATGGAGATTTGCTGTTGGAATACAACAATACATTCCTAACGTTCTTCATTAAAAGGCCAACAACAAATCAACTCAAACAAGCCATGTTTGCAAAAACAAAAGTATTGTGATATGTTGTTCTACAACCTGGCAGTACTTGCTGAATAATCCCAGGTGCACTAATACCGACACTAAAAACCAAGTTAAGATAAGCACTTGAGCTTGTAATGTGGTTCATTTACACTTGTTAGAACAGCTTCATATGCGAGACTCCATTCTCTGCAAACTAAAGGAGTGCATTTAAGCTTACGTCTTTTTTCGAATTGCTTGGGATTTTGGGGAGGAGCCTATAGTTTCCCATCACTTTCTCAATGGCAATGCCTCAACCTGTCAGAGCTTACTTGAAAACAAATCAATCAACCCCCTTTCTCCTGTAATATAAATAGTTGTGTGTGATTGTTTGAGTTCTGGCATTCTTGTGTTTGTCAAGAGGACAAGACAAAAAAGCCTCGAAAACTTATCATCAATATTCAGATCATTGCATTGTCAATCAGTCTGTTAGCTTCCTCTGATAAAAATGCAGCATCCTGATGAAATTCACATGAAAGTTAAACATTGTGTTACTTAGGCAATGCTAGTTGCAGAGTGGCAGAAATCAGAAGAAATTTGTAGCAACTGGTGATATGCTGGGTATCTCTTCCTCATTCGAGGTTGCCAACTGGTTAACACATTAACCAGTTGTTCAAACACTGCTATTTTTGCAAAATCTGGCCCAGCAAGCTTTTGTCTGTCTGCTTGCTCGGATTTCTCAGTGCAGACTATCTCAGAACGTTTTACCCACAGAATCAATGCAATTAATCTTTCCCTTTACCCTTCAGAAGTGTGCATGTTTGTTCCAGGTACATCACCAATCATGGGATTACTTTTCACAGAGGTCATAACTGTGGCAGTCATCGCAGAAGCCGCTTTCAATTTATGTTGATAGCTGGAAAAACATGTAGAAATTAAGTCTTTGCAGATGTATAATTGACTCTTTTCATCATCACAAATGGTTCTTCTGATGCTTACTGAATAACTACAAAATGATTTATTTTAGTTCCTACATTGAATAAAATTGCATTTGTATTAACTTTGCTAAAACACCATGGTTTTATGGTTTTGACTCACAGATAGTACGATTTGTACAAATGATTACATTAAATACGTTCAGTGGTAGCCAATTCAGTCTCTTGAGCTTTCTGTGCCATTCAGTAGGTAATGTTTGTGCTTCAAATCCCACATTGAAATCTACTCTGAAATACCTTTGATGTTCCTGCTTAATAAGCAGCATCTACCTCGACATTAAACATTTTCAATGATCCTGATTCCACTGCAAGAGTTTCCAAGTCATTCAACAAACAGAAAACAAAGAGTAGAAATAAATGGGCCATTTTCATATTGGTGGACTGTGATTGCTGGGTGCCCCAAGGAACAATACTTGACACCCAGCTGTTGACAATGGTTTAGACATGGGGACCAAAGGCAATTTTTTCCAAATTTGTGGATGATTTAAGTTAGGCAGAAATCTGTGTTGTGAGGAAGATGTAAATGTTTCAGGGGAATTTGGACAGGCTTAGTGATAGGGCAAGAAGATGGCAGATGGAATACAATGTGGAAAATTGTGAGGTTATTCACTTTGGTAGGTAGAACAGATAGGCAGATATTTCTTAAATAGTGAGAGTTTGGAGATGTGCAAAGCAATGTCAGTGTCCTTGTCACTAAGTCATTGAAAGCTAACATGTAGCTGCAGCAAGCAATTAGGAAGGTTAGTGGAATGTCAACCTTTATTGCAACAAGGAAAACAGGAATAGTGAAGCTTAGATTCAATTGTTTAGGAGCTTGGTTAGATGACACCTGGAGCACTGTGTGTAGTTCTGGTCTCCTTATCTCAGGAAAGATATTATTTGCATAGAGAGAGTGCAACAAAGGTTCACCAGACTTTGTCCAGGGTATTTGGGATAATCCTGTGAAAAAAGATTAGCTAAACTGGACCTGTATTCTTTGGAGTTTCAAAGAATGAGAGGTGATCTCATTGAAAGCAACAAAGTAATTAAACGGATAGACATAAGATATTTTCCTTAGTCTACAACCAGGGAAAAAACTTTAAAAGTAAGGACCGAGATACATAGAAATATTTTTACTCAGATGGCCGTGAATCCTTGGAATTCTGTACCTCAGAAGTGCAGCTCAATGCAATCACACTAATTCTTGATTATCAATGACAAAGTAAAATGGGGATAATGCAGAAAAAAGACTTTAAAATGTTTGACCAGCCATGTTTGTGTTGAATGGTGGAGTAGGCTTAGATAGAGCCATAGAGTCATACAGCACAGAAACAGGCCCCTTGGTCCAATGTGTCCATGCCAAACGGGTTTCTTAAACTAATCTACACCCATTTGCCTATATATCCTTCTAAATCTTTCCTATTCATGCACCTGGGCTGATTAGCAATAGTCAACATGGCTCTGTGCATGGGAATTCGTGTTTCTTGAGCTTTTTGAAGAAGAAACAAAGAGGATTGATGAGGATAGAGTGGTGGATGTGATCAAAATGGACTTAAGTAAGGTGTTCAACAAGTTAGAGCACATGAAATACAGGGAGAGCTAGTCATTTGGATACAGAACTAGCTCGCAGGTGGAAGACAGAGGGTGGTGGTGGAGGATTGCTTTTCAGACAGGAGGCCTGTGACCAGTGGTGTACCACAAGGATCAGTGCTGGGTCCACTGCTTTCCATCATTTATATAATTGATTTGGATGTGAACATAGGAGGTATGGTTAGTAAGTTTGCAGATGACACCAAAATTGGAGGTGTAGTGGACAGCGAAAAAGGTTACCTCAATGTACAATGGGATCTTGATCAGATGGGCCAATGTGCCGAGGAGAGGCAGATGGAATTTAAATTAGATAAACATGAGGTGCTGCATTTTGGAAAGGCAAATTAGGGTGGGATTTATACACTTGATGGTAAGATCCTGGGGAGTGTTACTGAACGAAGAGACCTTGGAGTACAGGTTCATAATTCCTTGAAAGTGGAGTCACAGGTAGATAGGTTAGGCCACTATTGGCACACTGCATGTAATTCTGTTCTCCCAGTTTTAGGAGGGATGTTGTGAAACTTGAAAGTGTTCAGAAAAGACTTACAAGGACGTTGCCAGGGTTGGATGATTTGAGCTACAGGGAGAGGCTGAATAGGCTGAGGCTATTTTCCCTGGAGCGTTTGAAGCTGAGGGGTGACCTCATAGAGGCACGGTGGCACAGTGGTTAGCACTGCTGCCTCACAGTGCCAGAGACCCAGGTTCAATTCCTGCCTCAGGCGACTCTCTGTGTGGAGTTTGCACATTCTCCCCATGACTGCTTGGGTTTCCTCCGGGTGCTCCGGTTTCCTCCCACAATTCAAAAAAAATGTGCAGGTTAGGCGGATTGGCCACGCTAAATTGCCCATAGTGTTAGGTGAAGGGGTAAATGTAGGGGAAGGGGTCTGGGTGGGTTGTGCTTCGGCGGGTCGGTGTGGACTTGTTGGGCTGAAGGACCTGTTTCCACACTAAGTAATCTAATCTAATAATCAAAACCATGGATGGGATAAACAGACAAGGACTTTTCCCTGGGGTGGAGGAGTCCAAAACTAGAAGGTATAGGTTTAAGGTTAGAGGGAAAAGATTTAAAAGGGACCGAGAGGGCAACTTTTTCATGCAGACAGAGGTGTGTGTATGGAATGAACTGCCACAGGATATGGTGGAGGCTGCTGTAATTACAACACTTAAAAGGCATCTGGATGGATATATGAATAAGAAGAGTTTAGAAGTATATGGGCTAAGTGCTGTCAAATGGGACTAGATTAATTTAGGATATCTGATCATCATGGATGAGTTGGACTGAAGGGTTTGTTTCTGTGCTGTACATCTCTATGACTCTGTGAGTTGATGAATGGCCCATTCCTTTGACCTAAAAGGGACACTTCCCTGATCTGGACTCAACTGCAAATATAAAAATCCTTTACAAGTCAATTTGGACAAAATTGCTCTGGATCTCATATATTTCAATTAAATCATGCTTCACTCTTCACAGCTCCAGTAGAAAGAAGACCAATGTGTCCAATCTATCCTTATCAGTCAACTTACTAATTCCACGCATGAATCTCGTAAACATTCTCTGAACCTCTAATGTATTTCCAGCTTTCATTTAATAAAGAGACCAAATCTGCATGCAACATTTACGTTGTTGTCTGACCAATGCCCTGTGTAACTATAGTACAACATCCTCACGTCTATATTCAGTTCCTGTCATATGAATGGAGAGAATATCATTCGTCTTCTTTATTACTTGGTGCCTCTGCATTCTAACATTTTGTGACTAGATCATCTTGAAATTCTGCTGTAATTTTCTATTTAAGTAAGATTTTGCTTTTTTATACTTTTTGGCCAAAGTGAATTTCATTACATTTTCCCACATTATACTCTATCTGTCAGATTTTTGCCCAATCACTCATCCACGTGATGAAGTGACCTGAAGGTATGTTTGCTAAATTTGCTGGTAATACGAAAATAAGTTGTGAAAAGGATATGAGGAGGATACAAAGATAAATAGGTTGAGTGAGTGAGTGAGTGAGCGGGTGAGTGAGAAGAGATCTGGCAAACTGGGTACAACGTAGGAAAATGTGAAATTGTCCTTTTTGGCACGAAGATTTAAATTGAAGCACATTCTCTAAAAGCTCTGTGATGCAAAGGTGTACCAGTGTGCGCAGATCAGCAAGTAATAAGAAAGCAAATAGAATGCTATTATTAATTGCAAGAAATTGAAAACTGAAGTTGGGATGTGATATTTCTGTTATACAGAGTGACTAGTGAGAACACATCTGGAGTAGGATGCACAATATTGATTTCCTTAATTACAAAAAGATATAAATATGCTGTAAACATTTCAGAACATGTTTACCAGGTTAATATCAGGAATTATTAAGGGCTGATGAAAGGCTTTTCCTGTCGATTTTCCTGTTCCTCGGATACTGCCTGACCTGCTGTGCTTTTCCAGCACCACTCTAATCTTGACTCTAATCTCCAGCATCTGCAGTACCCACTTCCGCCTAATATCAGGAATAGGTAAGGTTGAAAGTATTGAGGTCTGGAAGAGTAAGGATCAATTTGATTGAAACACAGAAGATGCTGAAGGGTTTTGACAGGCTGGATGTGTGGCAGAATCCAGAACTACGGGTCACTGTTTAAAAATTAGTGATTGCCCTTTTAAGACAGAGACAGAAGCAATCTTTTTTTCTCTCAGAATAAAGATCAAAGAACAGGTTAGCACAGGAAGATGCCCTTTGGCCCACCAAGACTGCGACAACACATGATACCTTTCTAAACTAAATACCTTCTGCCACATTGCAATTTGTATCCGTCCAGTCCCTGTGTTATGGACCAGACCAGACCTGCCCCATCCCTCCCCCTAATTATTGTAAGGAGAGAGCCTATACCCTAACTTTTACATGTATTTAAAGGCAAGTGTAAGGCACTGTATTTTCGATGTGGTTCGATTGGTCCACCACTAGGCTTTAATGAAAAAACACTTTATTCTTACTATACAGTTAAAATACAAACCAAAATGGCATAACCTGATCTCTACTGAAATACTTAACAAGATAATGTATCATTTAACTACTAATCATCAACTGTTCCAAAAGTATGCTGAAACCCACAAAAATTGGCAAAAATGCAATTCAGCAAAACAGTTCTGGTTCTCACGTGCTGTCTCTCTCCAGTCCAGAAGAAAGAAACATTCTGCCCCTTTACTTTCTAAGAGGAAGCTTCACTGTCTAAGACTTCACTTGAGTAGCTGAGAACTCAAACATTTAGCTCAGCGGTCAGCAGAGGCCTTCTCACTAACTGATGCAAAACAAAAAGCCTGCAAGGATCTGTATGAGCCCTGGCCCCGTCCACTCATGGTTCTTCTGTCTCATTTAAAAAACACCAAAGGAGAACACAAATACTGTTTACAAACTGCCTGTCTGAAGGAGATATGTCTGCACCACAGTGACAATGCAGTCTGCAAGAGATGATGTGGAGGTGCCGGTGTTGGACTGGGGTGGGCAAAGTTAAAAATCACACAACACCAGGTTATAGTCCAACAGGTTTATTTAGGAAGTACAAGCTTTTGAAGCACTGCGTCTTCATCAGATAGCTACCTGACAAAGGAGCAGCGCTCCAAAAGCTTGTACTTTCAAATAAACCTGTTTTACTATAAACTAGTGTTGTGTGATTTTTAACTTTGCAAGAGAGACAGCACACAACACATCTCTCAGAAAGGCACAGTACTGTTAAACCTGCCTATTCATGTAGCTGTCAAGATGCTGTTTAAGCATTGCTATTTTATCTACTTCTGCCACCTCTTCTAGCAGCACATTCCAGACACTTACCACTTCTTGCATAAAAAGCTTTCCCCATTTTACCTTAAACCTATGCCCCCAGTAATTGACATTTCTATTCTGCCAAAAAGACTAAAAGTGTCCATTCCATCCATTATTTTTATAATTTTGCAAACTTTCATCATGTCACCCCTCAGCTTTTGATGTTCAAGTCAAAACATATTAAGTTTTTTAGATTAGATTAGATTAGATTAGATTAGATTAGATTACTTACAGTGTGGAAACAGGCCCTTCGGCCCAACAAGTCCACACCGACCCGCCGAAGCGCAACCCACCCATACCCCTACATTTACCCCTTTACCTAACACTACGGGCAATTTAGCATGGCCCATTCACCTGACTTGCACATCTTTGGAATGTGGGAGGAAACCGGAGCCCCCGGAGGAAACCCACGCAGACACGGGGAGAACGTGCAAACTCCACACAGTCAGTCGCCTGAGTCGGGAAGTGAACCCGGGTCTCTGGCGCTGCGAGGCAGCAGTGCTAACCACTGTGCCACCGTGCCGCCCACAATCTCCCTTTGTAGCTTAAACCCTCCAAACCAGGCAATATCCTGGTATATAATTTCTGTACTGTCTTCAAAGCCTCCATATCATTCTGGTAGTGTGGTGACCAGAACTGTATACAAATTCCAAATATGGCTTAACTAAAGTTCTCTACAGCTGCAACATGACTTGATAATTTTTAATGTTCTATGCCCTGACTGATGAAGACAAACGTGCCATATATCTTCTTGACTACCTTATCCACTTGTGCTGCCACTTATGGACCTGTGCACCTAGATCCCTTTGTATGTTAATGCTTCTCAGGGTTCTGCCATTTACTGTATATCTCCCTCTTGCATTAGACCTTCCCAAATGCATCATCACGCATTTGTCCAGATTAAAATTGTGGTGGCGGGAGATCATGGCCTTGAGGGATTATTGCTCAACTATTAATTCAGAGACCCAGGTAATGTTCTGGGAATACTGCTTCAAATCTTGCCACGGCAGATGGTGGAATTTGCATTTAATAAAAACCTGGAATTAAACGTCTAATGATGACTGTGAAATCATTGCTGATTGTCATAAAAGAACCATCTGGGTTCACTCATGTCCTTTAGGGAAAGACACTGCCATCCTTACCTGGTCCAGCCTACATCAGAGCAACATCAATGTGGTTGATTCTTAAATACCTTCTGGGTAATTAGGAATGGACAATAAATATTGGCCTAGCCAGCAATTCTGTCATCCCGTGAATTAATAAAACAAAAACAATGTTGTGAATAAAAACCAAAAGAACTACAGATGCTTTAAATCAGAGGCAAAAATAGAAATTGCTGGAAAAGCTCAGGAGGCTTGGTAGCATTTGTGAATTCTGGCCTCTCTCCACAGATGATGCCAGACCTACTGAGCATTTCCAGAAATGGATGTATGTTTGCTCGTTGAGCTGGAAGGTTTGTTTTCAGATGTTTCATCACCATGACGATATCATTTCTGGTTCTTTTTCTCAGGGGGTGGTAAATGGGATCCAAGTCAATGTGTTTGTTGATAGAGTTCCGGTTAGAATGCCATGCTTCGAGGAATTTTCGTGCGTGTCTCTGTTTGGCTTGTCCTAGGATGGATGCATTGTCCCAGTCGAACTGGTGTCCTTCACCATAGGAAATAATGTCACCACAGAAAATGACATCACCAACCCAAGGAAACTCAAACACATAAATAGAAAGTGGGCTACACCACCAGTGCTTCATCCGGAGGCCCAGTGAAGATATCACCTAATATGTTTACGAAACACCTGAAAAAGAACCTTCCAGCTCAGCGAGCAAACCTACATCCACAACCTCAACCTGAGCTACAAATCTTCTCAAAACTCACATTTCCAGAAATTTCTCATTTTGGGATGGTGAATAAAGTTGTGGGGATTCAGATTAATTCTTGCAATCAGATAATAATTCAACTGAAAGTAGGAAAACAATAGGAATTAAAGAAGATATGTCAGTGTGAGTGAGGTACAGAGTGGAATGTCCCAGAGTGGAATGTTGGCATCATTACCTGTTTGAAGTTTACTTGGGGGATTTGGCCCCTGACACTTCACACAAATTGGTCAAATTTACACCTGATTACAAACCAAGGAGATCACTTTGACTTTGTGCAACTATGTAAAACAGGTAACAGCAAACTAGCAGTCAATTTTACATCTCTTGTGGTTTTTTATTTCCATTGAGAGCAGATGGACCTTGATCAGCATGCAAACAAAAAAGACTTTTTATATTTATATTTGCAAACACACAATGCATACCTAGAACATATTTGTTTCCAGGTCAGTAGCTGGCTTACATCCAACACAGATTGGGCTTGACAATACAATTACAAACAGGTTCTCCCAAGTCAAATATCAGGGGTACTGATGTTGAGTTTCCCCCCATTTCACTGATTCAGGTCAGACCTAAAGCTTGGCCACTTGAATAAGAGGGCAATCACAGTAATAAAATCAAATCTCAACCTAATCCCACACAGCAGCTTCATGAGAGGGGGAAGAAAAGAGAAAGATAACCACACAATTGTCTGCACCTCCCATCTTTGTAATGCACAGGCTTGGAAAGCACAGTAAGCAATGTTAGTGAGTCATATCCATATTAAATTCTTTTTAGTGGGGTGAAATGAGTAAAACCTCTTCTAAAACAGAAGAAAAGTTCTTTTTGTTTCCCATATGAAGGAATTAACAATTCACTCGATAGTATAGACCTTGAATATTTTTAAAAAGAGAAATTTCTTTTTGAAGATTTACAGTTGCATCAAGAAAAATGCAAGAATAAAATGTTTCAAATGATCAAAGCAATTCATATTAAAGGAGAAAAGGGACCTTTTAGCAACCTTTTCTCATGTAGTATAAATTGTGATTTCTTTTCAGCAATCTTTGAACTTAACCATTCATATCTCTTAATATTTCCAGGTTATAATTCACTGCTGGCTCCCTCACCTCTTCAACATCTTTGTGAGAAATTATCATTTAACTAACATTTTTTTGTTGTTGTAAAAACGTACAAACATATGAGCTAGGAGTAGAATGAGACAATTCAGCCCGTTAAGGTTTCTCTGCCATTCAACAAGACCAAAGAAGGTGACCTCAGATTACAACGGGATCTTGATCAGATGGGCCAGTGGGCTGAGAAGTGGCAGATGGTGTTTAATTTAGATAAATGTGAGGTGCTGCATTTTGAGAAAGCTTATGCACTTAATGGTAAGGTCCTAGTGAGTGTTGCTGAAGAAAGAGGCCTTGGAGTGCAGGTTCATAGCTCCTTGAAAGTGGAGTCGCAGGCAGATAGGATAGTGAAGAAGGTGTTTGGTATGCTTTATTGGTCAGAGCATTAATATAGGAGTTGGGAGGTCATGTTGCGGCTGTACAAGACTTTGGTTAGGCCACTTTTGGAATATTGTGTGCAAATGTGGTCTCCTTCTTATCGGAAGGTGAAACTTGAAAGGGTTCAGAAAAGGTTTACAAGGATGTTGCCAGGATAGGAGGATTTGAGCTATAGGGAGAGGTTGAATCGGCTAGGGCTGTTTTCCCTGGAGAGGCGGAGGCTGAGGGGTGAGCTTATAGAGGCTTATCAAATCATGTGGGGCATGGATAGGGTAAATAAACAAAGTCTCTTCCCTGGGGTGGGGGAGTACAGAACTAGAGACCATAGGTTTAAGCTGAGAGGGGAAAGATATAAAAGAGACCTGAGGGGAAATGTTTTCACACAGAAGGTGGTGCATGTATGGAATAAGCTGCTAGAAGAAGTGGTGGAGGCTAATGCGATTGTAACATTTAAAAGGCATCTGGATGGGTATATGAATAAGAAGGGTTGAGACGGATTATGGGCTGGGTGCTGGCAGGTGGGACTAGATTGGTTTGGGATATCTGGTTGGCATGGACAAGTTGGACCATAGGATCTGTTTCTGTGCTGTACATTCCTATGACTCTATGATTCTGTGACTATCATGGTTTATCTGATTATAATCCATACTGCTGCCAATCCCTGGTCCCCTTCCCAATGAATTGGTTATAATCACTTACCTTTGTCTAATACATACAGGAACAAATGCAGCCAAAGTAATTGAAATTATGTTGGCACCTGCTAATATAAAAATCACTCCATACAAAACATTTTTGTTGTCAGGTTGCTGGTGAGAGTCGTTGGAACCCTGGAATGGAAGAGAAATTAAATTATTTTCCAAAAGGATAGCAGCTCTAGAGTTAAAAATGCAGTATAATGAGAAATGAAAAACAATTAAAATTTAAATTCACTTACCACAATTACCAAACCCATGTCAATAAGCTTGGAAAGCACAGAAACATTTTGTTCTAGCTGTCTGAAAACAAAGATACTTAGATCATTCTCACGAATATCGAATGTTTCTTAAAAATTCTGAAAATTGCACATGTTGATATTCAGAGACACTTGGGTGTACTCATACATAGATCATAAAAAGCATGGAGACACAACAATTAGGAAGTCAAAAAGGACTTTTCCTTTATTGTCGAGTTTTTAAAGCATGGAAGGAGGCCCTTTAGCCCATCAAGTCCATTCTGGTCATCAAACATCCATCTATACTAATCCCAGCACTTGGTCCATAACTTCTTATGTTCTTATGTTCCCATTACAGTCTTGAGCTGAAGGACTGAATTCTGGGAGTGAGGTGAGAGTAACTGTCATTGACATTAGGGCAGCATTTGACCGAGTGTGGGATCAAGTAAAATGGAATTGAATGAGAATCAATGAACAAACCCTTAATTGCTTGGAATGATACTTAACATAAAGATGGTAGTAGCTAATTATCTCAGAACATTATAATATGAGAAAACTGGAGTAGGGGCAAGCCACCTAGCTTTTCAAGCCAGCTCATATATTCAGTAAGCTCCTGGCTGCTCTGTCCATGGTCTCTTAGCTTCTAAAGTGGCCCTGTATGTCAAATGAAAATCTGTCTGACGCAAACTCAGCCCCAGCATATCACTGCAGGAGTTCCTCAGGGAATTTTCCTAGTCTGAAGCATCCCTAGCAGCTTTACCAATTACCTTCCCTGCAACAAAAAGTCAGAAGTGAGAATGTTTGCTGATGATTGTAGGAAATTACATTTCAGAGGTAACTCCTCAAATCATGAAGCATTTCAGACCTGGAAAAATGGTGCACTGAGAACAACCTAGCCCTCAATGCCGGCAAAACCAAAGAACTCATTATTGACTTTTGGCGGGGTGTTACTAATGCCCCCCTACACATTTACAGCACAGAGGTGGAACGAATGGAGAGTGTCAAGCTCCTGGGAGTGGTCATCAACAACAAACATTCTTGGGCTCTTCATGTGGACGTACTGGTTACAAAGGCCCAATAACATCTCTTCTTCCTCAGGCAGCTGAGGACATTTGGCGTGACAGGGAATACAGTTGCCAACCTTTATAGGTGCGCCATCGAGAGGATTCTGTCTGGATGTATCACCACCTGGTATGGCAACTGTACCACTCAGCATCAGAGACAGTTACAGAGAGTGGTGAACCTGGCCCGGACAATCGCAAAGGCCAACCTCCCATCTATAGAATGCATCTACTGGGCCCGCTGTCAAGGAAAGGCCACCAGCACTCTCAAAGATCCATCCCACCCTGGCAATGTTTTTCTACAACCTCTAACATTGGGGAGAAGGTATGAAAGCCTGAACACATGCACCAGCCAGTTTCGAAACAGTTTCTACCCTCCTATTGTTAGAATTCTGAGTGGACTCACAAACTCTTAGCATTCGCCTGTACCTATGTTTTGGTTTTTGCTGCTGTTTACCTATTATTTACTTATCTATGCTATTTAACTATGTGATCTGCCTGTATTGCTCGCACTGTGAGCTTCTCACTGTGACTCGGTACACGTGACAATAAATTCAATTCATTCATTCAGTCAATCCATACTGATGTGCAGTATATCATTGTTCTGTCTCTGTCACTGGATCCAAATCCTGGAACTCCCTTCCAAACCTCACTGTAGGTCTATCTTCAACAGATGCTCTCAAGAAGGCAGCTCACTTCCATTTTGTCCACAACACTTGGCGATGGACAATAAATGCTGACCTTAGTAGCGATGTTCATATCCAGATAATTAACATGCAACACAAATTTAATGCAACATATTCCTCATTGAAATTAAATTAAAATTTTCATGCCACCACTCACCTTCTTTTGTGTTAGTACTCGGCAATGTTTTCTTTGTTAGAATTAGTTTCTTGTAGGAGTGATAGAAACAGTCTTTTTTTGTCATTCTAATTTCTAAACATATATTAGTTTATCTTGACAATTCAGAAAAGATTTGTTGATTCTCCTTTGGAAGTTTTGATGTACAGTTGTGACAGGTATCTGTATCACTCTTAAGGTAACTTTAGGACAGATGATCAGCTGGTTAGCAGTCAGTGTAGCCAGTTACAGGGAGGTCTAAATGCGGTCATTAACAGTACAAGTGTTTCAGATCAAGAGAACTGTTTGGTTCGGGAACTCAGATATCATTGATCATGCATCTGATATGCTCAGTTTACATTAAAGATATAAGTGGAATAGATAACCCTGTCACCCAAGGGAGTACATCAAGTTAATGCTCCAGAAACTATCAATGCATCCTGGAAAGAGCATCAGCAGTATATATATCACCACATAAATATGATGCAGAAGAATCAAGACTTGTACATGCATTTTTCATGAGCACAGGACTACTCAAAGCACTCTATAGTCAATTTTTGAAAGTGAGGTTGTTCATGTAATGTGGTAAATGCAGCCAAGCAGAAACTCTTGCAGAACCGATGGAGCTAATGGGAGATTAAGGCCAAGATCCACCTGCCAAGTGCCACTAGCCAAGCGAAGGATGTCTTTAGCAGGCTGGCACTGGCTGTTGCTAGTAACACACCCAATGCCTCAGATTGATGTGCAGACCTTGCATAGGTGAGTGATGTGGGAAAGGATTGGCTGGAAGTGGGTCCCAGGAGAAGGGCTGTCAAAAGAACAGATAGGAACATGCCTGGCAGAGGGCAGCCCTATTCCTGATGCCTTAATCAGCCACTGAATGCCTTTGAGCAGCAGACACCATCCTCACCACCTCTAGGACCCCACAATCAAACATGCCAAGGCTGCTTGTCACAATCTCAATGTGGCATACCCCACACTGACCGCTGAGTAAGTAGCAGAAGGATAGTGGCAGGACTGTGGCTCTGTGGGCTTTCATTCACCAATTATGGGCCTGAGTTGGTGGTGAGATGAGATATAATCAGGGTTGAGACAGGAAGGTGGCAGCTCCCACTCTCACCCATCACCTTCCTATCTGATTAAATCATCCTGCTGCTGAATTGATCACAGAGCAATGGCAGGATTTCATGCCATTTGTGCTCAGCCACATCTCACAGTCAGTAATAAAATGATGAAAAGCATTCAAAAAATCAAGGGCCTAATACTGAGGCATTTCAAAAAGCCAATATGTCTAGAATTGAAGCAGAGATCAGCAGATTCCAGCTTTGATGGAGTGGATGTGTAAGGTAGCAGCAGGAGTAGGCCATTCAGCTCCTTCAGCCTGTTCCACCATTCAATAGGATCATCTGTGGCCTAACTCCTTATAACTGCCCTTGGTCTCTATACCTTAGTATCTTTGCTTAAGAAGAGTTTCTCTATGTGGGAAAGTAACAGTGAAGACAATGATAACGAGATGGAAGTTTTAAACTGAGGGATACACATTGACCAGGACACCAAGGAGAAGCCCTCAGTCTTCATCACATTCTGGCAGAAGGTTTATATGTCCAGTTGAGAAAGCAGATGGGAGCTTGTTTTAATTTCTTGTCTGACAGATGGTACCTTCAACACTGCAGATACTCACAGTACAACAGTGAATTATTAGCAAGATGATATGCTCAAGTCGCTGGAGTGCTACCAATGAGCCATGGGTAACAAGGTCACCTAAGATTTGAGACCTTGCTGTTGAAGAAGGCAGGATTACATAGATGGAGACCTAACTCATGAAAGGTACAGGATATTTATGAAGGATCGGATGCCAGTAGAGCAAGAAGGATGGTTCTGTTAGTTAATGTTGAACGGGGGACCCAATAGCATGGATGACCAATGTTCAGGAATGATTTGGAGATGCCGGTGTTGGACTGGGGTGTACAAAGTTAAAAATCACAACACCAGATTATAGTCCAGCAGGTTTAATTGGAAGCACACTAGCTTTCGGAGCGACGGGTGACCTTATAGAGGTTTACAAAATTATGAGGGGCATGGATGGGAAAAATAGACAAAGTCTTTTCCCTGGGGTCAGGGAGTCCAGAACTAGAGGGCATAGGTTTAGGGTGAGCGGGGAAAGGTATAAAAGAGGCCGAAGGGGCAACTTTTTCACACAGAGGATGGTACGTGTATGGAACGAGCTGCCAGAGGAAGTAGTGGAGACTGGTACAATTGCAACATTTAAAAGGCATTTGAATGTGTATATGAATAGGCAGGGTTTGGAGGGATATGGACCGAGCACTGGCAGGTGGGACTAGATTGGGTTGGGATATCTGGTCAGCATGGACGGGTTGGACCAAAGGGTCTATTTCCATGCTGTACATCTCTATGACTAAGTCAGGAGAATTGGCAGAAACAAACAGAAATAATCATGGGAGATTTTGATATATATTTACACGCACACCAGAAAAGTCAGATGGGCAAAGATAGCTGAGATGTGGAGTTCACAGAATGTTTTCAGGATGCTTTCTTAGAACAGCATGTTCTAAAGCTGACTGGAGAACAGAATATGCTTGATCTAGTATTGTGCAATGAGATAGGAATAATTAATGATCTCAGTGAAGGCACCCCAGGTCACAATGACTGTAATATGATTGAAAGAAGCTTTCAGTTTGAGGGAATGTGCTGAGGCTATTTTTTTCAATTTTAAAATAGGGAATTATGCAGCCATGAACGCAGGGCTGGCGAAAGTGAACTGGCCCATTAGATTAAAGTTGGGTCAGTAGAAATGCAGTGGCAAATATTTAAAGGGATATTTCAGAATAAACAGAATAGATATGCTCCAAAGGGTCAGAAAATTTCCTAGGAATGGATGCACCATCCATAACACAGTAAGACTGTAAGACACGGGAAAAGTGTGCTATTTAACACATTGAACCTGTTCCACTATTCATAGATGAACCAACTATACAAGGAAAAGTGGCAGGTCAGAAGGTTGGATGGAATATGTCAAAGATCAAATAATGACACAATCTCCCCTATTGCACTGAGCAAACAAATCTATAAGGAAAGACGTATTAGAATATATGTGAAAGCTAGCCAGAAATTTAAAAACAGATAGAAAGTGTTTCTATGTATGCCAGAAAATAGTTAACAAAGTGAGTGTTGGTGCTATACAAAATGAGGCTAGAGAATTAATAATGGAAAATAAGGGAATGGCAGCAGGTATTTTGCATTGGTCTTCAGTACTGAGGATCCAAATAACACCAATAAATCAAGAAATGGAAGGGAGGGAGGAACTCCAGAAAGTCAAAATAATTGTGATAATTTATGGGCAGCACAGTAGCTCAGTGTTTAGCACTATTGCCTCACAGTGCCAGGAACCTGGGTTTGAGTTTGCACATTTTCCCTGTGTCTGTGTGAGTTTTCTCCAGATGCTCTGGTTTCCTCCCATAGTCCAAAGACGTGCAAGGTTAGGTGAACTGCCCATGCTAAACTGCCCATAGTTTTCAGGGAAATGTAGGTTAGGTACATTTATCAGGGGAAACGTAGAGTAATAGGGTAGGGGAATGGTCTGGCTGGGTTACTCTTTGGAGGGTCGCTATAGACTTACAGTCATAGAGATCTACAGCACAGAAACAGACTGTTTGGTCCAACTCATCCATGCCAACCAGATATCCCAACCCAATCTAGTCCCGCCTGTCAGCACCGGCCCATATTCCTCCAAACCCTTCCTATTCATATACCCATCCAAATGCCTTTTAAATGTTGCAACTGTACCAGCCTCCACCACTTCCTCTGGCAGCTCATTCCATAAATGTGCTACCATCTGCAAGAAAACGTTGCCCCTTAGGTATGTTTTATATCTTTCCCTTCTCACCCTAAACCTATGCCCTCTAGTTCTGGACTCCCCCACCCCAGGGAAAAGACTTTGTCTCTATATCCTATGCATGCCCCTCATGATTTTATAAACCTCTAGAAGGTCACCCCTCAGCTTCCATCGCTCCAGGGAAAATAGCCCTAGCCTACTTAACCTCTTCCTATAGCTCAAATCCTGCAACCCTGGCAACCCTTTTCTGAACCCTTTCAAGTTTCACATTTTTCCGATAAGGAGATCAGAATTGCACGCAATATTCCAATGTCCTGTACAGCTGCAATATGACCTCCCAACTCCTGTACTCAATACTCTGACCAATAAAGGAAAGCATACCAAATGCCTTCTTCACTATCCTATCTACCTGCAACTTCACTTTCAAAGAGCTATGAACCTGCACTCCAAGGTCTCTTTGTTCAGCAAACCTCCCTTGAACTTAACCGTTAAGTGTATAAGTCCTGCTAAGATTGGTTTTCCCAAAATACAGCACCTCATATTTATTCTTTCAATCTATATACCCAGAAAATAGCACTGTCCTATTCCTCTACAAAACACTGCTCCATGTTAAATTAATACTTGTGGCTTATATTTCAATCAAGAGACATACCTCAGTAAAGCATAATCGAGAACGAACACACTCTACTCACTACTGCAGACTTACTGTAAGGCCACGCTTAAAATGCCCACTTATTTGTTTCTGTGCTGTGAACTCTCCCAAATAGTTTCCTCTAAGATCAGTTGTGAATTTCACTATTTGTTCATTTTCCCAGACTCATTTCCATGTCCAGTGCTACATGAATTGGACTGAATGGCCTGTTTCCACACTGTAGAGATTCTATGAATATTCTATTCTATGAATCACAAGAAGTGATACCGAGTAGATTGGTGGAGCTGTGAGCTAACAAGTGCCTGAGTCCGAATGAACTTTATCCTGAATCCTAATAGACATTATCCTTGGGTCTTTAAAGAAGTGACAAGTAAGTTAATTGGTGAATTGGTTTTTAACTTTCATAAACTCCCTTGTTTCCAGACAGTGCCATTAGATGGGAAGATAGTGAATATAATTCCATTATTCAAAATAAGATAGAGTCAGAAAGCAGGAAATGACAAGACAGTTAGCTTAGTATCTGTCATAGAAAAAATGTTAGAATTTATTGTTATTCAAATTACAGTAGGGCACTTAGATAACTTGAAGAAAAACAGGCAGATTCTACATTGTGTTAAAAAAGGAAAAATTTATGTGAAGGGAAATTCATATTTGAACCATCTGCTGGAGTCCTTTGAGGAGGTGACACATGTTGTGGATAAAAGGGAACTAATGATGGACTGTACTTGGATATCCAAAAAGTATTTGACAAATTGTCACATTAAATGTTATTGCAGAAAATTAAAGTTGTTGGTGTAAGGGGTAGAATATCGCCATGTTTAGATGCTTGGCTGGCTAACAGGAAGCAGAAATGGGCATAAGTGGGTCTTTTTCAGGTTGGCAAGGTGTAACAAGTAGCATGCTGCTCCTACGCCTACCTCATTTATTCATCTAAATTAGTGTAAACAACAAGGGCCAAGGAAAGACTTGAACCCAAATAGAATTCTTTAATCACGGAAACTAACTCCCAACCCATTTGACCATCAGTCATTTCGATTAGACACAGCATGTCTAGAAGCTTTCAATTAGAGAAGTGTTTCATTTTTAATGCAACTTTATACCTACGTGATAAAAAATGCATTGAAGGAAACAGAAAATACACAGCAAATCTTGATGAGGATAAATTTTTAACAAGTTCAAGAAATTGCAATAGAAGAAAAGAAGCAATCATTTTGTAGTAATGTGAACAGACCTATCCAAAGGAATACAACTGAAGGATACTTGGGTTGAATCACACAATCATTAGGGTACAGAAAGAGGCCATTTGGCCCATTGCATCTGTTTTGACTACACGAATGAACATTATGAATTTGTGCCATTTCCTTGCCTTTGTCCCAAACCCTGAATATTATTTCTGTTGATATATTTACCTTGAAAGTCTCAATAGAACATGCTTTCACTACATTTGCAGACTGTGCATTCCAGACCCAAACCACTCACTGTATGAGAAAGTTCTTAATCTCTCAAAACAATTACTTCCATTTCAAATTATGTTAAATATGTGCCCTCTAGTTTCAATCCTTTAACAAGTGGGAAGTTTTACATCATCTATTCTATCAAGGTCTCTCATGATTTTGAAAACTTATCAAATCTTCTATCCAAGCAAACTATGCCAACTTCTTCAACCTGTCACCATAACAGGAGTTTCTCATGCCCGGAGTCATTCTTGTAAACCGCTCCTGCACATTCTCCAATGTGTTGATGTCCTCCTGAAGTGTAATGCTCAGAAATGTGCATAATACTGCAGTTAAGGTCGAGGTTCAGCATAACCATCTTGTATTCTATGCGTTCATTAATTAAGCTTGGGAAACTATATATGTTATTAACTGTTCTTTCTAACTTTCCTGCCACCTTGAATAACTTATGCACATATTTATACAGCTCTCTCTGATCCTGCACATCCTTTAGAGTAGTATCCTTTTTCTTTATACTGTATCTCCATGTTCTTTCTGCAATAGTGGATCACCTCACAACTCATTGCCACCTATCTGTTCACTCCACCAACTTGTCACTGTCCTTTAGAAGCTCCTTATCGTCCTTCTCACAGTTTACAATCTTATAAATTTTGTGTCATCCACAAACTCTGAAATTGTCCCCTCTACACCAAGATTACGGTCACTAATATATATCAGAAATCCCCGGGGAAATCCGCAACTAATTGTCTGCTTCATTGAGCCAGGTCTCGGTTAGAGCCACAACATCATGTCACATAGTAATCTGGGCCTATAATTTACCACTCTTATTTATGATACTCCATGTATTTACATACATGCACTGTACTCCTGGCTTAGAATATTTATATTTCTCTCTTATTCTAGTTCCATCTATTAACATTCAGTTCTCTGTTCTAGTGCTACCTGGCTCTCCCAGCATTTTGTGCACCCTGGTATTCCTCTCTGATATTCTCTCCAGATTTGCAACAGCCCTGGTGATTTAGTTTAAAACCCCTCCAACTGAACTAGCAAAACATCCTGCAAAGAACTTGGTCTGGATTTGCTCATATGAAACCCATTTGACTTTTATTATGCCATTTCCCCAAGAACCAGCTTCAGGAAATGAAAGTCTTCCCTCCTGGACAATCTTTCCAGCCATGTACTCATCAGTCCTGTCCTCTTATTTCTTGATTCACTTGTACGTGGCACTGGAAGTAATCCATAGGGAGGTCACACTTATCACTTTTGAGCACTTGCTTGCTAACATTCTGCATAAGTACTGACTGCCACATCGCCCACCTTACCCAAGTGACTGGTACCAAAGGTAAATCACAACTCTGACCAATTACTCTCCCCACTGAAGAATACCCTGCAGCTGCTCTGAGATATCTCTGCTGGCATCAGGGAGGCAATGTGCCATCCTGGAGTCATGTTCTGTGACCATAGAAACACCTATCTGTTCCCCTAACTATCAAACTCCCCGCCACCACTATATCTGCACTTTTCTTCATTCCTTCCTGTACAGCTCAGCCATCCTCAGCGCCATGAGCTTGCTGCTGTCCTCGAACAAACCATCGCCATCATCTGCATCCAAAAAGAAAAGCCCACTGGAGAACAAACTGACTGGAGTTGATGCCCGCCCTCCTTGCCTGGTTCCTCTTAGACTGCCTGGCAATCACCCATTCCCAGTTGGCCTGCAAGCCCTTCTCCCACCTTAAGATTCGATCCACATTGTTTTCTGCCTCACAGTTGCATCAATGTGACTCCAGCTGGCACTCAAACTCTGAAACCTGGAGCTCAAGCTTCAGCAGTGATCACACATCCTATTTATGTGCTTATCTAAGTCACGTGAAATTTTCCACAACTCCCCACATGCCACGTTCCTCATAGCCAAGCTACTCTGGTGAACCTTGAGAATATTTTTGAAACTGTAAGTTGAAAGTACATTATTCACTCTTCATCAGCTCTTTGTCCTGCATATACACATTGGATATTCCAGGGTGAGAGTAAGAATTAAATTGTGATGGCCTCGTGGTAGACTATTAATCCAGAAACTCAACTAATATTCCCCAGACCTGAGTTTGAATCCTTGCATGGCCGATGGTCAAATTAAGTTCAATAAATAGGAGAACAATAGAACAATTGGGGAAGGGGGGACAGAAGGTCAGTGGTTAGCACTGCTGGCTAAGAGGGACCCAGGTTCAATTCCATCTATGGGTGACTGCCTATGTAGACTTTGCACATTCTCCCTGTATCTGCATGGATTTTTCCAGGTGCTCCAGTTTCCTCCCACACTTCAATGACATGCAAGTTAGGTGGATTGGCCATACTAACTTGCCCATAGCATCCAGGAATGTAGAGGCTTGGTGGATTAGCCACCGGAAATGCAGAGTTATGGGGATGGGGGTGGGATGCTCTTCGAAGGGTTGGTGTGGACTCAACTGGCTGAATGGCCTGTTTCCACACTGTAGGAATGCTATGAAAAATCTAGAATTAAGAATCGACTGATGACCATGAAACCATTACCAATTATCGGAAAAATCCATCTGGCTCACTAATGTCCTGTAGGGAAGAAAATCTGCCATCCTCACCTGGTCTGGCCTACATGTGACTCCAGACTCATAGTAATGTGGTTGACTCTCAAATGCCCTCTGAAATGGCCCAGCAAGCAGCTCAGTTCATGCACAGTTGGGGATGGGCAATAAATGCTGGCCAGCCAGCAATGGCCATATCCTCTGAGTGAAATAAAAGAATTTCCGACAGACCCCCAAGGAACAAAGAAGGAATCCTTTCCACCTGACTCTGTGAACCCAATGAAACACAGAGACTAGGATCAGGAGTAAACAATTTGACTTTTCAAGCCTGTTTCACCATTCAATATGATCTTGGCTGATTCTCTATCTGTATGCCATATTCACATTTTCTCCCCTTACCTCTTGATGACTTTCAAGTCCATCTCTATATTGAATATATTGGGGTGGGCTGGGTGAGGCTGTGTTCGACAGGGTTGGGGGTGGCCTGGGGGGGGTGTTGGACAGAGTTGGGGGTGGGCTGGGAGGGTGGTGTTGGACAGGGTTGAGGGTGGGCTGAGGCGCGGTGTTGGACAGAGATTGGAGGTGGGCTGGGAGGGTGGTTTTGAACAGGGTTGGGAGGGAGCTGGGGGGGTGGTGTTGGTCATGGTTGGGGGTGGGCTGGGAGGGGGGTGTTGGACAGAGTTGGGGGTGGGCTTGGGGGCGTTGGGCAGGGATTGGCAGCAGGTGGGGTGGCAGTGATGGGCAGGGCTGGGGGTGGGCGGGGGGTCGGTGTTGGACAGGGATTGGGGGTGGGCTAGGAGGGTGGTGTTGGACGAGGGTTGGGGGTGGGCTGGGGGCAGTGTTGGACAGGGTTGGGGTGGGCTGGGGGCGGTGTTGGACAGGGTTGGGGGTGGGCTGGGAGGGTTGTGTTGGACAGGGTTGGGGCGGGCTGGGAGGGTTGTGTTGGACAGGGTTGGGGCGGGCTGGGAGGGTTGTGTTGGACAGGGTTGGGGCGGGCTGGGAGGGTTGTGTTGGACAGGGTTGGGGCGGGCTGGGAGGGTGGTGTTGGACAGGATTGGGGCAGGCGGGGGGGGTCGGTGTTGGACAGGGATTGGGGGTGGGCTGGGAGGGTGGTGTTGGACAGGTTTGGGGTGGGCTGGGAGGGTGGTGTTGGACAGGTTTGGGGTGGGCTGGGAGGGTGGTGTTGGACAGGGTTGGGGTGGGCTAGGAGGGTGGTGTTGGTCATGGTTGGGGGTGGGCTGGGAGGGTGGTGTTGGACAGGGTTGGGGTGGGCTGGTAGGGTGGTGTTGGACAGGGTTGGGGTGGGCTGGGAGGGTGGTGTTGGACAGGGTTGGGGTGGGCTGGGGGGGATGGTGTTGGACAGGGTTGGGGTGGGCTGGGGGGATGGTGTTGGATGGGGATTGTGGGTGGGCTGGGGGGACGGTGTTGGACAGGTATTGGGGCGGTCTGGGGTGGTCGGTATTGGACGTGGATTGGGGCGGGCTGGAGGGCGGTGTTAGACAGGGATTTGAGGTGAGCTGGAGGGGCGGAGTTGGATGGGGATTGGTGCAGGCAGGGGGTCGGTGTTGGATGGGGATTGGGGGTGGGCTTGGGGGGCATTGTTGGACAGGGTTGGGTGTGGGCTGGGGGGGCGGTGTTGGACAGGGTTGGGGCAGGCGGGGGGTCGGTGTTGGATGGGGATTGGGGGAGGGCTTGGGGGGCGTTGTTGGACAGGGTTGGGTGTGGGCTGGGGGGGCGGTATTGGACAGGGTTGGGGGTGGGCTGGGGGGCGGTGTTGGACAGGGTTGGGGATGGGCTGGGGGCGTGGGGCAGGGGTTGGCGGCAGGTGGGTGGCAGCGATGTGCAGGGTTGGGGGTGGGCTGGGGGGCGGTGTTGGACAGGGTTGGGCGTGGGCGGGGGGGGCGGTGTTGGACAGGGTTGGGCGTGGGATGGGAGGGTATTGGACAGGGTTGGGGTGGGTAGGCGGTTGGTGTTGGACGGAGATTGGGGGTGGGCTGGGGTGGCGGTGTTGGACAGGGTTGGTTGTGGGCTGGGAGGGTGGTGTTGGACGAGGGTTGGGGGTGGACTGGGAGGGTGGTGTTGGTCATGGTTGGAGGTGGGCTGGTAGCAGTGTTGGACAGGGTTGGGGTGGGCTGGGGCGGTGTTGGACAGGGTTGTGGGTGGACTGGGAGGGTGGTGTTGGTCATGGTTGGAGGTGGGCTGGTAGCAGTGTTGGACAGGGTTGGGGTGGGCTGGGGGCGGTGTTGGACAGGGTTGGGGTGGGCTGGGAGGGTGGTGTTGGACAGGGTTGGGGTGGGCTGGGGGGATGGTGTTGGACAGGGTTGGGGTGGGCTGGGAGGGTGGTGTTGGTCATGGTTGGGGGTGGGCTGGGAGGGTGGTTTTGGACAGGGTTGGGGTGGGCTGGGAGGGTGGTGTTGGACAGGGTTGGGGTGGGCTGGGAGGGTGGTGTTGGACAGGGTTGGGGTGGGCTGGGGGGATGGTGTCGGATGGGGATTGTGGGTGGGCTGGGGGGACGGTGTGGGACAGGGATTTGAGGCGAGCTGGGGCGGCGGAGTTGGATGGGGATTGGGAGCAGGCAGGGGTTGGTGTTGGACAGGGTTGGGGGTGGGCTGGGGGGCGGTGTTGGACAGGGTTGGGGCAGACGGGGGATCAGTGTTGGATGGGGATTGGGGGTGGGCTGGGGGGGCGGTGTTGGACAGGGTTGGGTGTGGGCTTGGGGGCAGTGTTGGACAGGATTGGGGGGTGGGCTGAGGGGGCGGTGTTGGACAGGGTTGGGTGTGGGCTTGGGGGCAGTGTTGGACAGGATTGGGGGTGGGCTGAGGGGGTGGTGTTGGACAGAGTTGTGGGTGGGCTGGGGGGGATAGTGTTGGATGAGTATTGTGGTTGGGCTGGGGAGCGGTGTTGGACCGAGTTGGGGGTGGGCTGGAGGGCGTTGGGCAGGGATTGGCGGCAGGTAGGGTGGCAGTGATGGGCAGGGTTGGGGGTGAGCGGGGGGTCGGTGTTGGACAGGGATTGGGGTTGGGCTAGGAGGGTGGTGTTGGACGAGGGTTGGGGGCTGGGCTGGGGGCAGTATTGGACAGGGTTGGGGTGGGCTGGAGGGCGGTGTTGGACAGGGTTGTGGGTGGGCTGGGAGGGTGGTGTTGGACAGGGTTGGGGTGGGCTGGGAGGGTGGTGTTGGACAGGGTTGAGGCGGGCTGGAAGGGTGGTGTTGGACAGGGTTGGGGTGGGCTGGAAGGGTGGTGTTGGACAGGGTTGGGGTGGGCTGGGAGGGTGGTGTTGGACAGGGTTGGGGCGGGCTGGGGTGGTCGGTATTGGACATGGATTGGGGCGGGCTAGAGGGTGGTGTTAGACAGGGATTTGAGGCGAGCTGGGAGGGCGGAGTTGGATGGGGATTGGGGCAGGCGGGGGGTCGGTGTTGGATGGGGTTCGGTGTGGACTTGGGGGGCGTTGTTGGACAGGGTTGGGTGTGGGCTGGGGGGCGGTATTGGACAGGGTTGGGTGTGGGTTGGGGGACGGTGTTGGACAGGGTTGGGGGTGGGCTGGGGGGCGGTGTTGGACAGGGTTGGGGTGGGCTGGGAGGGTGGTGTTGGACAGGTATTGGGGCGGTCTGGGGTGGTCGGTATTGGACGTGGATTGGGGCGGGCTGGAGGGCGGTGTTAGACAGGGATTTGAGGCGAGCTGGAGGGGCGGAGTTGGATGGGGATTGGTGCAGGCAGGGGGTCGGTGTTGGATGGGGATTGGGGGTGGGCTTGGGGGGCATTGTTGGACAGGGTTGGGTGTGGGCTGGGGGGCGGTGTTGGACAGGGTTGGGGCAGGCGGGGGGTCGGTGTTGGATGGGGATTGGGGAAGGGCTTGAGGGGCATTGTTGGACAGGGTTTGGAGTGGGCTGGGGGGGGCGGTGTTGGACAGGGTTGGGAGTGGGCTGGGGGCACGGTGTTGGACAGGGTTGTGGGTGGGCTGGGAGAGTGGTGTTGGTCAGGTTGTGGTTGGGCTTGGGCCGGTGTTGGACAGAGTTGGGGATGGGCTGGGGGCGTTGGGCAGGGATTGGCGGCAGGTGGGGTGGCAGCGATGTGCAGGGTTGGGGCTGGGCGGGGGCGCGGTGTTGGACGGGGTTGGGCATGGGCTGGGGAGGTATTGGACAGGGTTGGGGTGGGTAGGCGGTTGGTGTTGGACGGAGATTGGGGGTGGGCTGTGGTGGCGGTGTTGGACAGGGTTGGTTGTGGGCTGTGAGGGTGGTGTTGGACAGGGTTGTGGGTGGGCTGGGGGGGATAGTGTTGGACAGGGTTGGGGGTGGGCTGGGAGGGCTGTGTTGGACGAGGGTTGGGGGTGGGCTGGGGTCAGTGTTGGACAGGGTTGGAGTGGGCTGGGGGCGGTGTTGGACAGGGTTGGGGGATGGGCTGGGAGGGTGGTGTTGGTCATGGTTGGGGGTGGGCTGGGAGGGTGGTATTGGTCATGGTTGGGGGTGGGCTGGGAAGGTGGTTTTGGACAGGGTTAGGGTGGGCTGGGAGGGTGGTGTTGGACAGGGTTGGGGTGGGCTGGGAGGGTGGTGTTGGTCATGGTTGGGGGTGGGCTGGGAGGGTGGTTTTGGACAGGGTTGGGGTGGGCTGGGAGGGTGGTGTTGGACAGGGTTGGGGTGGGCTGGGAGGGTGGTGTTGGACAGGGTTGGGGTGGGCTGGGAGGGTGGTGTTGGACAGGGTTGGGGTGGGCTGGGAGGGTGGTGTTGGACAGGGTTGGGGTGGGCTGGGGGGATGGTGTCGGATGGGGATTGTGGGTGGGCTGGGGGGACGGTGTGGGACAGGGATTTGAGGCGAGCTGGGGGGGCAGAGTTGGATGGGGATTGGGAGCAGGCAGGGGTTGGTGTTGGACAGGGTTGGGGGTGGGCTGGGGGGCGGTGTTGGACAGGGTTGGGGCAGACAGGGGATCGGTGTTGGATGGGGATTGGGGGTGGGCTGGGGGGGCGGTGTTGGACAGGGTTGGGTGTGGGCTTGGGGCAGTGTTGGACAGGATTGGGGTTGGGCTGAGGGGGCGGTGTTGGACAGGGTTGGGGGTGGGCTGGGAGGGTGGTGTTGGACAGAGTTGTGGGTGGGCTGGGGGGGATAGTGTTGGATGGGTATTGTGGTTGGGCTGGGGGGCGGTGTTGGACAGAGTCGGGGTGGGCAGGAGGGCGTTGGGCAGGGATTGGCGGCAGGTAGGGTGGCAGTGATGGGCAGGGTTGGGTATGGGCGGGGGGTCGGTGTTGGACAGTGATTGGGGGTGGGCTAGGAGGGTGGTGTTGGACGAGGGTTGGGGGCTGGGCTGGGGGCAGTGTTGGACAGAGTTGGGATGGGCTGGGGGCCGGTGTTGGACAGGGTTGGGGCGGGTGGGAGGGTGATGTTGGACAGGGTTGGGGTGGGCTGGGAGGGTGATGTTGGACAGGGTTGGGGTGGGCTGGGAGGGTGGTGTTGGACAGGGTTGGGGCGGGCTGGGGTGGTCGGTATTGGACATGGATTGAGGTGGGCTAGAGGGCAGTGTTAGACAGGGATTTGAGGCGAGCTGGGAGGGCGGAGTTGGATGGAGATTGGGGCAGGCGGGGGGTCGGTGTTGGATGGGGTTAGGTGTGGGCTTGGGGGGCATTGTTGGACAGGGTTGGGTGTGGGCTGGGGGGGCGGTGTTGGACAGGGTTGGATGTGGGCTGGGGGACAGTGTTGGACAGGGTTGGGGGTGGGCTGGGGGGCGGTGTTGGACAGGGTTGGGGGTGGGCTGGGAGGGTGGTGTTGGACAGGGTTGGGGTGGGCTGGGGGGATGGTGTTGGATGGGGATTGTGGGTGGGCTGGGGAGACTGTGTTGGACAGGGTTTGGGGTGGGCTGGGGGGGGGTCGGTGTTGGTCGTTGGTTGGGGCAGGCTGGAATTCGGTGTTGGACAGGGATGGGGTGGGGTGGGGGGTGTCAGTGTTGGTCGTGGATTGGGGCAGGCTGGAATTCGGTGTTGGACAGGGGTTTGAGGTGTCCTGGGGGGGCGGAGTTGGACAGGGATTGGGAGCGGGCGGCGGGGGGGTTGGTGTTGGACAGGGTTGGGTGTGGGCTGGGGGGGCTCGTGCACGCTGTGATGCTGCCTCGTCTCCTGAACAGGGAGTGTACTTAACAGAAAACCCCCAGCCCCAGTGGAAAGGCATTGAATCAATTAACTGAATAATCAATTATCTGAACAAAACAGTGCCCACCCATCTTGTTTGGATAATCGAGATTACTCTGTATATCACCTGCCTTCCTAATTTTTTGCTGCATCTGCCCATCTACTTCCACTGACTAGTGTACAAGGACAGCCCCGATCTCTTTGTGCATTTACACTATCCGGGTCATCAGGAACTCAACAATTTGTGGAAGTCATGATGACATTTCCTCCATTATAAAGTTGCTGATGATTTTATAAAATACAACATGATTTGTCAATCCTCAGTTAATGAGGTCCTTAAGCAGCAAGACCTTAACAATATCTGAATGAACCTGCTAAGTGGCAACTTCATTTGCACCACACAATTAACAGAAAATGGCCATTTACACCAAAATACAATCTAACCATTACCCCTTGACAATCATGATTTGGATATGCTGGTGTTGGACTGGGTTGTACAAAGTTAAAATTTTTAACTTTGTACACCCCAGTCCAACATCGGCATCTCCAAATGATGACTACTATCGACACCACTAACCGCCGGCTTAAAGTGGAGAGGATCTCCAAGAAGATTGCACATATCAACCCTTGACAATCAACAGCATTACCATTGCTGAATCCCCCACTATCAATATCCTGGGTGTTGACCATTGACCAGAAACTGAACTGCATTAGCCAATTAACCAGCCTGCTCAATTGGCACCTTATCTACCTCCTTTGATACCCCCCCACCATCAATGCACAGTGGAAGGATTGCATACTATCTACAAGATAAACTGCAGTAACTCACAAAGGTTCCTTTGACAACATCTTCCAAAGTGGCAACCTCCACCATGTGGAAGGATAAGGACAGCAAATGCATGGGAATACCACTGTCAGCAGGTCCCATACCATTCTCACCTGGAACTGTTCCTTCACTATCCCTGGGCTCAAATACTGGAACTCCCTTCCTAATAGCAATATTCCCTGCACCTCAACAACTGCAGTGGTTCAAGGAGATTCTCTTAGCTGGAGGGTCTTATGGAAGCTACAAAAAAAATCAAGGAGATATGCATGCACAGCTTGGCGGTATTGCTGCTGTAAAACCCCCGATTTTAAGGCATGGAAGTTAGTTTGTATTCAGTTTATGCACATCCCTGCATATAATTGCAGAGGAAACACCACACCTTAATTTGGTATTTAAGCTGGGATCTTGCAACCAATAACTAGTTGCTCAAGCACAATTTGTTGTCTGGCTTTTCTTTGATGGCTGCATTGGATTCATACACTCAGATGCTGGGATGGGACTGAGATGGCATGGGATTGAGGGTGATTTAGCAGTTTCCTGCTGTAGAGAAAAGTTTTGGAAAGGATTATAAGAGGTAGGATTTATAATCATCTAGCAAGCAACAATTTGATAACAGATAGTCAACATGGTTTTATCAAGGGCAGGCCATGTCTCACAAACCTCATTGAGTTTTTTGAGAAGGTGACCTGGCATGTGGATGAGGGTAGGGCAGTTGATATGTACATATGGACTTCAGTAAAGCCTTTGATAAGGTTCCACATGGTAGACTGTTGGAGAAAATGCAGAGGCGTTGAATTGAGGGTGATTTAGCAGTTTGGATTAGAAAACTGGCTTTCTATAAGAAGGCAGCAAGTGGTGCTTGATGGTAAATATTCAACCTGGAGTCCAGTTACGAGTGGTGTGCCACAAGGATCTGTTTTGGGACCACTGCTGTTTGTCATTTTTATAAATGACTTAGACGCAGGCATAGGTGGATAGATTAGTAAACTTGCAGATGACACTAAAGTTGGTGGAGTAGTGGACAGTGTGGAAGAATGTTGCAGGTTTCAGGGGGATTTTGTTAAGCTACAGAATTGAGCTGAGAGGTGGCAAATGAAGTTCAATGCAGATAAATGTGAGGTGATTCACTTTGGGAAGAATAACAGGAAGGCAGAGTAGTGAGGTAGTGGAAAGATTCTTGGTAGTGTGGATGTGCAGAGGGATCTTGGAGTCCATGTACATAGATCCCTGAAAGTTGCCACCCAGGTTGATAGTGCTGTTAAGAAGCCATAAGGCATGTTAGGTTTCATAGGTAGAGGGATTGAGTTCCGGAGCCATAATGTCATGCTGCAACTATACAAAACGCTAGTGCAGCCACACTTGGGATATTGTGTACAGTTCTGGTCGCCCCATTACAGAAAGGATGTGGAAGCATTGGAAAAGGTGCAGAGGAGATTTACCAGGATGTTGCCTGGTCTGAAGGGAAGGTCTCATGAGGAAAGGCTGAGAGACTTAGGTCTGTTCTCATTGGAAAGAAGAAGGCTGAGTGGGGGTTTGATAGAGACATACACGATGATCAGAGGATTAGATAGGGCAGACAGTGAATCCTAGGATGATGACATCAGCTTGCACGAGGGGGCATATCTACAAATTGAGGGGTGATAGATTTAAGACAGATGTCAGAGGCAGGTTCTTTACTCAGAGAGTGGTAAGGGCATAGAATGCCCTGCCTGCTAATGTAGTTAACTCAGCCACATTAGGGAGATTTAAACTATCCTTGGATAAGCACATGGATGATGATGTGATAGTGTAGGGGGATGGGCTTAGATTAGTTCACAGGTTGGTGCAACATCCAGGTCTGAAGGGTGTGTTCTGCGCTGTATTGTTCTATGTTCTATATTCTATGCTGGTTTGCATCCTGATCAAGGGTTGGAAATCTCAAATGAAATCCAAACATCAAGTGTAAGGCAGTGGCATTTAGGCATCATTTTTTTACTCTCCCTGATAATTTATTTACTAAGGTTCTTTGATGTTAATTTGTTGGTATACTTGAAGCCAGTATTCTTGTAACAGGAACAGAGTTTAAATTCAATCAATCAACATGTTTATTGGTGGACTGACAACGATCCAGGAAACTGTTCATTATCAGAAATGAAACTGGCACACTGAACATCTTTCAGGTAATGTCACCCATTACTCCTCCAAATTGTCATCACTGGCAGAATAATCACTTTGAATCATTACAAACAATGACCTTTTGAACAACTGTCAGTTTATCTCTTCCCAACCTGAGGGAAATCAACCATGAAGCTGAAACAATCATTTATGCTGTGTCATAGGTTCAAATCTACATGCCAGACGTGAAAGCAGGATTGACTGTCTCACATACTAACTTGTGTCAAAATATTTAAGGACGGTCTGATAGCTCAATGATTAGCACTGATGCCTCACAGCACCAGGTTCGATTCCACCCATAGGTCATTGCTTATGCAGAGTTTATGTGGCTGCATGGATTTCCTTTGGGTGCTCTAGTTTCCTCCCACAGTCCAAAGATGTGCAGGTTTAGTGGGTTGGCCATGGGAAACGCAGGGTTAAAGGGATAGGATAGTGGGAGTGTGTCTGGGTGGAATGATCATTGGAGGTTTGGTGTGGTCATGATAAATTGAATGGCTTGCTCTCACAGTGTAGGGATTCTATGAAAACATTGGCTGGAATCTTAATTGCTATGCAGAGTGGGTTTTGGAGGTGAAAGGAGACAGAAGTTGAGAGATCACAATATCATAAAATTGGCTGCTGAAATAACTGTATTCCATCACCAAGTCACCCTTTATTTACATGTGCACAGTACACTGGCTATAGCCAGCCTGCTTGGAGTCAGTCCCCCTGAACTGAGAAGAATCTAAATCCCCTGTTTATTATTTTTTCTCACTATACAGCAGTACTGCTCATAATCGCCTGTTTATCTGGTTTTTATTTTAAAAAAGAACCCACACTACCACCAATCCTATTTATATTGAAGATACATCTGTGGAGTTTAAATTAGATTAGATTCCCTACAGTGTGGAAACAGGCCCTTCGGCCCAACAGGTCCACACCGACCCTCGGAAGAGCAACTCACCCAAACCCATTCCCCTACATTTCCCTTTGACTAATGCACCTAACACTACGGGCAATTTAGCACGGCCAGTTCACCTGACCTGCACACCTTTGGATTGTGGGAGGAAACCGGAGCACCCAGAGGAAACCCACGCAGACACGGGGAGAATGTGCAAACTCCACACAGACAGTTGCCCGAGGTGGGAATTGAACCCGGGTCCCTGGCGCGGTGAGGCAGCAGTGCTAACCACTGAGCCACCGTGCTGGCCCACCAATCCCATTTATCTTTTTTTAAAACAGTGTGACACTCCTGTTCTTCTTTTTTGTGAGCAGAATCTCTGACACTTCTGTTTTCTTTTACTTACCCCTACACTACCACCTAAGTGCGGTAGTGCTTATTTTTTCCCCAGCACCCATGTTGTGTGTGTGCAGGTGTGAGATACAGCAAAGGAACCCATGCTGACACACAAACTCTGCACCAGCAATGACCTGTGGCTGGGATTGAACCTGGGTCCCTGGCGCTGTGAGGCAGCAGTGCTAACCAATGAGCCACAGTGCTGTCCCACCAATCCCATCTTTTTTCCTCCCTGTTAGAATATTCTATTAAACAATTCACAGTTTACAAAACAATTAGAATTTACAGCTGTTTACAGAGAAACAGTAATTTCCCATTTATTTTTTTTTTCTTTTCAAGGAGGAGAGTCCTTGCACGTGCGCACTCACACTCACACTGATCCAACTCTCAAAGGGGAAAACACCCAAGTGGCCAGTGACAAGCAGTGCCCTTCACATTGCTGGGTTTTTTTTTTCGTGATCAACTCCTGTTTTTTTTTCTTTTTTTTAATGCTGTGTGATAACACTCCCCTTTTTTTAAATTTAACCCCCACACTACCAGGTAATTTCCCATTTATATTGGTCAGTCAGGGCATCATGATTGGCCTGGGTTAACAACCTCAATCAAGGAGCTCGTAGATGACAAGATCCACCTGATTCCCATCACGACAGCCGCTCAAAGCATTGCTAGAGGCAGAGTGAAGCAGTCCTCAGTTACCCAAATGGCAGTGACACAAAGTGAATTCAGAGCAATCAACTACCCAACACGTGGTGAAAGGCCCAAGATATATCTTGGGGTGGACTGCAGTATCCAGACTGGGGTCAATGCCCAGCAGGTGATCGGATACTGCTTCTGAGCAGCAGACTGTAGAGCCTAGTGAGGCTTTTTTTCCAGTGTGTTTGTTTCAAGTCTTCATGGAACACCCCCACCATGAAATGCCCTCTTAGTCCTCCTTCTGACTGGAACTGCTGGCTGCCCAGAGTCTCCAGCGTGCCCACCACATATTCCTAAAGATTGGGACTCCCAAAGGCAGCCTGGGCATTGGCCAACTCTAGGAAAATGGATCAAGTTTCCCTCACTCACCATTCTGCCTTTGAAACACATTGCCCTCTCGTCACTGTCACTGGGACAACATCTCCTGGAACGGCCTTCCTCACAGGCACTGTGGTTGTCCCTAACTCCAACAGTCATAACAGTTCAAGAAGGCAATCACTGTCACATTCTGAATGCCAATTAAGGATTGGCAATTAGTGCTTTCCCAGCCTGTGACACCCATCAATGAATAAAAAGATGGTAGGTGGACCTCAGAAACCATCAGATCTGGGAATGCTCCTGATGGTTGATGAAAAATCTAAGACAGTAAGATTCTGCCCTAGTAGTCATGTGGAAATAAACCCACTTGTTTTTTTTGTCCCCTTTTAAACAGATATCACTCAAAAAGCTTTCAACCTAAGGTTACAAATTAAACAGAGGGCTTGACTCAACTTTCAAAATCTCTTTCAAACCATACATTTCATGATGACAGATTATTATTTTAACAGATTAACTAGTTGCACAAAATGAAATTAATGAGCTTCAGCCCAGTCATAACAAACTGAGAAGCAGTGATTTTCTTTGGCATACACAGCACAGGTCTGTCACAGATTCCAATAAAAGCTCCACTTAGTGCAGATTTGTAACATGGAGTAAAACAGGTTGTTCTGGAAAGATGGGCTGAATCTTGCAGTTTTTTTGGTTCAACTGAAGTTTTGTCAATTTTTGGAGGAATTCTCACTTCCAATTTCTGCGTCACTTCCAGTTTCTGCCTCATCTTACCACGTGCAAGAACAATTTGTTACTCAGCAGATACCTGCCAAAACGCTGGTGTCTCTTGCACCTGTGCCACCTTTAAAAAGCTGCAATACACCTGATGAGAACTGACATCCCAAAGCTGCCTGATACAGTGATGAATCCGAAGGCGGCAGACAAGGGGAATATTCGGCATCATTTCTCTGACAGGGACCTGGACATCCTAGTGATGGGAAGAAGAGGAATCCTCATCCTGGTGGACCAGCAGAGGAGGCTATGCCAGCCAGGTCTGAGGGCTTCACCTGCATCAGTGCCATTTCCTGGGTGCTGACTGCAGAAAGAAGATCAATGATCCCTCACCAATCTGCCAGCTTGAGTACCACACTGCTCTCTGCTATCACACACATCACTCCACCTCTGAACCTATGCCCAGCTCCTGTTGAAGCTAATGTCCCATTACTCTCACTGCAACATATTCCCTCACACACCCTTATCCCCCATAGGTCTGCCATGTCACTGGCCTGGCAAGAACTCCAAGTCCCCTCCTCTGTCCTTTGGAACACCTCAGGGTCGGCCAATGTCATCTTGTTCATTTCCCCTTTTTTTTTCCACTCTTGGTGCCCATAACAAGGCTGAGATGGTGAGGTGGTGCCGACATTCACATCTTCACTTCCTAAGAATCCTGGCCCTGGCAGGGACAGACCGGGGTTGGTCGGGATTCCAAGGTATCCATGTGCCACCAAATGAGTATGCGCCGCAGTGCATGGCACTGCCATTCTCCTATCGAACTGGTCAGCTCTCCCAATCATTGCACACTATGAGGAACCACAGGCTGGGACGCCCTCTGTTTCCACAAGCCTCCTGTTGATGGCTGTGGAGAAGCAGTTACCAGCAGAACAATCACCATCACAGACCTCTGAGCATAACAGCACGGAGGTCTCAAATGAAGCATAGCCAACGCTGCACCTCTCAACCTCCCCCAGCTCAGATCCTGACACCTCGGTGACAATTACTGGCATGGAGAGTGCAGGAGCACAAGTTGATGAGTCCTCACTGAGACGGCTCTGCAGCAGGCCAAGGAAGAAATATGCCAGGACATTGCCACTTGGAGACTGGTTGGAGACCAGGCACCAGGCAGAACAGGCCCCCGCTGTGTCAGCTATTAGGTCCTTCATCCAAACGCACAGGGAGCAGCAGTAACGTAAATCAGGCTATGGGGTGCAATGGCCCTCTTTGGCCAGAAGCTGCATCAATGCAATGAATCCAATGATTTTCTATCTGTCTCCATGGACAGGTTGGCGGGATCTGGGCATAGGGGCTGCTGCAAAGGCACAGATACCTGCACTCCACCATCCTGGACGCTTCCCCAAAACTGAAGGCATGTTGATAGAGGCATTGCGGAACCATGATCCCAGTCCAGAAAACAGGATGGTGCCAGGAGATATCCAGCCAGAGTTGGAACGAGCCACATTCTCCTCAGTGCTTTCCACTCAGAACACTTCAGAGGTGGCCATATCTTCCTTGCATCCTGCGCTCCCCATCATGAAGCACATTACTGAGCCAAATGGGTTTTTCCAATAATTGGCAATGGTTTTATGGTCATCAGTAGATTCTTAATTTTAGATTTTTCATAGAATCATATAATCCCTATCGTGTGGAAGCAGGTCATTCAGTCCATCGAGTCCAAACCAACCCTCTGAAGAGTATCCCACTGAGACCCAGCCCCTCTACCATATCCCATAACCTATAATTAATCATGGTTAACCTACTTAGCCTACACATCCCTCGACACTACAGGGAAAGTCAATATGATAAATCCACCGAACCTGCATATCTTTGGACTGTGGGAGGAAACCTACGCAGACACGGGAAGTGTGTGCAAGCACCCCACAGTCACCTGAGGTTAGAGTCGAATCCAGGTCCTGTGCTCTGTCAGGCCACAGTGCTAACCATGGAGCCACTGTGCTATTCTCCTCCAGAAGGAGTGCATTTAGCTAGTGCCCATGGATTGTGCCCCGAGATGTTGTTTTCCAATGACCAACAAGGAAGTGGTACAGAGCATGTGGAGAGCTGAATCTGCCAGATATATGCTGTGGTTTCCTTGTTGAGTTTTTCCAACGTCTGGCATGTTTGGTGAATTTGGTAAGTTGGGTATCAGAATATTAATAATGCAAGTTGTTGCATTAACTTGGCATTTAACAATCAATAATGACCGTCAATTGGCATCTTACTGCTGCCCAGTGAGAATCTCACCACTTAGCTCACGAAAAGTACAAAAGGTGGAGTGAGATGATTTGATATCAAGATGGGTCTCGATGTACTTATCACCTGAATCTTCCACACATCGCTCTATAGCTCATTTCACTCAGACTCTTAAAAGATCACCCTATATCAATCTTTCTTGGCTAGGTCAAAATCATGACATGTCCTCCCTAACAGTGCTGGGATGCCCCTGCATCAAATGGCCTGCAGTGGTACAAGATGGCAGCTCACTTCAAAGGCAATGGGGGGATGAACAACAGATGTTGGCTTTGGTAGCAATGCTCATGTCTCACAAAAGAATTGAAAAATCAAAGAAATCGCCAACTCAGCAACTAACCAAGCAATAGCTGATGTCCTTAAACAGCATTGGTGAAGGGTCCTTCCATTGCTAAATATGAGTATAACTGTGTCGATTTGTGTTCCAACTCTGAGCTGGTTTCTAATCAGTGCCAAACACAATCAGGGCAAAGCCAAGGCTGAAGTCTTTGCAACTGTTTTCAGCGGATAAACCATTTATGCCTCCTCCTGAACTCCCAAGCATCACACATGACTTGTGCTACAAAAGAAGCAGTTTCTGCAGCCTAGCTGCTCCGATACAGTTACAACATTCACCTAAACCCCCAGAAAATTTCCCATATATGTCCTATCCACGAAAAGAAAGCAGGATAATGTAGCCAATTACTGCCTCATTGGATAGGCGTATGGATGAGAATGGAATAGTGTAGTTAGTGTAGATGGACTTCAGATTGGTTCCACAGGTCGGCGCAACATTGAGGGCTGAAAGGCCTGTGCTGTGTTATAATATTCTATGTTTTATGTTCTATGCACTGCCCACTCAGTCCACTCTCAATCATTCACAAACAACACCCACTGAATAATTATCTGCTTGCAAATGCTTACTTTGGATTATGTCCACACCTCAATACAGGATCAAGGCTTAATCTTGTTGATTACTGCGTTTCCTCAGGAGAACATAATGATATTATGGGCATGACAAACAATGCAAAATTGAGACTTAACTTCTTGATTTAACAAACAATTCCTTAAAATTTCCCAAAACCCAAAGGTTGATTTCTGCTCAGTTCAATTCATATTATGCCTCAAATTTAGTCATCTATCCAACTATGGAATGAACCAATGATCACAAAGCTCTTTCCCAACTGCTGATCCTCTTCAAAGGGCTTTACTGTATATGAAGTTGATTTTAATTTCAATAAAAGGTAATTTTATAACTTACCTTCTAACTACATCAGGATCCACAGTGGTACCATTTCCACAGATAAAATACACATCCATCAAGGTCCTTAAGAAAGAAAAACATAAATTTATAGAGTGCCTTTGACAACCTCAGGACACTCGAATGTACATTAGAGCCAAAATGGTACTTTCTGATGTTATCACTGCTATAATATATCAAAAAAAGCAGCCAATTTACACACAGGAAATTCCCACTAACAACAGTGAGATAATAACCAGATAAGACGTTTTGAGGATGCTGAAATCAAACTTGAGAGTAAGATCACGTCTGAAAGATGATGGGTCTAAGTGCAGCAATTCCATGAGACTGTTGAGTATTATATGGATTTTTGTACTTAGTCTGTGCAGTGAGTCCGAGTGAGATACCAACTGAGCCACAGGATATAGCAAGCTGGAGTGAGGGGGATATTGTAAAACAGAAAGTGAAACATGATTCTAAGCACATGGGACACATTCACGCTGCCACCATCTGGATAAATTGTTGCTTCTTTAACTACCAAAATATTTATTTTCATTTCATTTCATAGAACTGATCTAGTGATAACACTGGTACTGGTTATTTGATGAAATGTGCTGGTGGGAAAGGTCATTCAGTTACCTGTAATAGCACATCCAGATATAAGAAAATATACGGTCATGATGATCTTGAGGCATAGTGGTATTGTCTGTATCTCTGGGGCGAAGATCCAAGTTCAAGGCCTATCAGCCTTGTGCATTACAAAATGCCCAAGCAGGTAGATCATTAGATGTTGTCATGAGGTTCTAAAGTGCAATAGTAGTTTCCCTACCTCTGGGACAGAAGGCCTGGGTTCACGTCTTACTTGCTTCAGAGGTGTGTAGTAATAACATCTCTGAACAGGTTGATTAGGGAAAATATCCAGATCGTCTCAAACATAATTTAAAATGTGTAACATTTTTTTAAAAATTATGTCTTTAGCACAATTCACAAATACACCATGTCACTCATGGAAAACTTCAATAGTGAGGAAGTTACTTGGATTAAGTATTTTTCAATTAATTGTTTTTGCTTGGAGTGTGTCTTAGTAAATAACGAGCTCTATGAAACATTGGCATGATTTCCACAGAGGCCTGGATTTTACCTGGTCTCTAGGTATTGCCTAAACCTTTAAAATGGTGAAAGAAAGCAAGGTTTTGTCCTCGCCATGCCATGGTATTTCACTCGCGTTGGAGAGGGTGAAAGACAGTCCTCCTACCAAGATTCCAACTGAGGCACTCTACCTGCCAGTTAGGGATATCCAGGCGAAAGTGGGTACTGTAGATGCTGGAGATTAGAGTCAAGATTAGAATAGTGCTGGAAAGGCACAGCAAGTCAGACAGCATCTGAGGAGCAGGAAAATCGATGTTTCGGGCAAAAGCCCTTCATCAGGATATCCATCCGTCTTGCATCCTCATTGTAGGCAAAAAACTTTCCAAATCCATGATCCACGAGGAATCCCTATGGCCACATTCCTTCTGCCCATATCAACTCACCCTTCCCATCCCTAGTAAATACCTCACTACACACCCACCTCAGCAACCCACATTACACATAGAGATGGGAGGGCAGCTTGCTCCACTGATGCCTTCTCTACGATGTGCAGTCACCACAATGGCTGTTCTTGAAGGCAAATTCTCTTCCTGTAAAGGGATGAGAGCTCCAGCAACAACTAACTAGTTCCCAAATGTTTGAAAAATGTGGCTGTGTGTCCCTCAAACAGCCAAGACAGGGTTGCTTTAGCTTTTGGGTCACTCTTCCCCCCCCCCACTCTCTCTCTCTCTCTACCCACAAAATACTGTCTGTGGCCCAGATAGGCCCACATCTTGTCATATAACTGATATAATATAACTAAAGTGTGACCTTAATAGTATACCTGTCTTTGTTTTTGTTCCATTTTATATTAAAAATGGAAATGACTTTTATTTTCCATTAAAGTCAATCTTTCTCTACTGGCACTGGCTAGGTACAACATATGCAGTACATTGTTAGTGCATGGGCCACATAGGTTGAATTAGCTATTAAATGTAGTATAAATACCACCAGCACATTCCCGACACACATGGAGGATGGGGAGGGGGATCTGTGGCTTTGAGCCATCATCCAATGAGTGGAGGATATGTTGGTGTGGGAGGATTAACTGTGCATTGTTTTGAACAGTAAAGGTTGGTAATGGCATTATTGATTTGAATATTGAAAATCTATGCTTTGAAATTAGAATCTCAATGTGTAGATGGGAAACTATTGTGGCAGGCAACTTATAAAGCTATTCTTGGCAGGGACATTTGTTATGGACCAGACCAGATCCCCTCAAAATACTTTAAGAAGGTAGCCTAGACACTAACTTTTTCTTATTTTAAAGGCAAATGTGAAGTGTCGTGTTCCAGATGCAATGCGACTGGTCAAACTACTCAACGTTAAGCAAAACACAATTTATCTAAACACTGCCCAGTTAAAAATACAACCAAAGAGAAAGGAACTTAGAATAACTTAACTCTATTGGAAAACTTAACAGAATAATAGATACAGTAGAGATGACTAATTAACTGTTCCAATATTGCAACATCCCATGGACACATCCCTTGGCAAAAAGGAATATTCAGACACAGATTCTCACATGCAATTCTCCAATCTGGAGGAAAAAAACATCAATTCAGAGAGAGTAGCAGCCAGGAGATATTCACTAAAGCTTCTAACTCTGTTGAGACCCCAATAATTTCCGATGCTACTGCAAAAACCAAAATCCAAAAAGATGGATCTGCGAGAGCTGGCCATACCCATTCAGACTGCATTAAAAAAAAAGCCAAGACCTCCCAAGCTGTTTACATTATCCCAGTCTGCTCAGTACCTCTGCCTCACAACCTTGCTTCAAAAACAAACCAGGAAAAAGTAACTTTTAAAGCCATAGCATTGTCACACTTAGCACAATACATGCATCTTTCCCCCCTCAATCCTGATGTCAATCACAAGGGACTCCTCTCCTTCACCTCTAGTACTGGAGGTGTCTATAGTAAGCTGTGCAAGTTCCAGCTAGATATTGGAAATAGGTCAAGTCATGATGGTGCAAAAAGTGAGGAATGGAATAGGTCATCCGAGAATTGGTTACCACCAGAATCACACAACTTAGGGCACCATTGAATCCTGTACTAATATTAATCAGGATTGGCTCAAAGAGTCTGCCATTGGTGACTGCTGTGATCAAAACTCTACTGGCCCTGAAGATACTCCCATGACCAATGGGAAGGCACGTTGGAATTTGTTACCTTTTCTAATAAAGGCCTGGCAGAAAAAATAAACCTTCCAAAAACATTGCAGAATTAGTTTCTAGCACCATAATCAGTGAAGTTTATGAAGAAGCTTGTTTCTTTAATCTAATGTGAAATAAGAGTCTGTGCTACAAGAACTCAACAGTTTGACATTTAGAAAGAGCAGCTTTATAAATTGTGAAACTAGCAATGTACAACGTGGTTTATAGCAATCTACCATTGACAAAGGTGGATAATGTTACCATCATCCCAGAGGACCATTCTCTCATTAGAAAGAGACAGCTGGTGGTGGCTTAACCTGAGGGTCACCAAGCCTCAGACAAGCTTCATTGAAAAATGGGACCTTCACGGTAACCTCAGCCAGCACAGGGATTGAACCACATTGCCACTCTGCATCACAACCAGGCTCTAGCCAACCAAGCTAGGCAGCCACTTACAGGTGGGTAGAATGACAGAAAATATTCATTTTTGATCCTCATGCCTCACTACACCCAGAGCCATTTTATTCTTTGCTTTTCAAAAACTAAATCCAAAGAAAAATGATTGCAAGAAACTATAAAGTGCTTGGGAATCTTCCTCTATTTTATTTTATTTTATTTTATGTGTCATCACGTTCATGCCACTGTCTCAGACTTATTAATCGCCACCAAATTCTTAGTGCCTTATGAAGGATGATAGTAAGAGGATTGGAATATGGTGCTGCACAGTTGGTGGAGGATGAGGTCTTGTGATGCAATGGCAACCACACACAACACTATGCTAAACTAAAACCCTTCTCTTTTTATTTAATGAGGCGCAGAGCAAGCATACAGGCAGAGAGTGAGGCAGAGGGAAAAACCATTGCTTGTGCTTGCGAAAATGGCCATAAGAAAGACAGAAACATTAGACAAGGAGTGTTTGTTTCCCTTAGCTATGTTTAATTTATGACTGAGTTGGTTGGGTGGCCCAGTCCTGAATGTTTTAAATTTTATATTTCAAAGCTATACAGAGATGACATTAGTTTCTACATAGGTAAAAACAAGGACTGCAGATGCTGGAAACCAGAGTCTAGATTAGAGTGGTTTAGTTTCTACGTATGTAAATATTTTTATTCATAGGCCTCTCGGTATTGACAAAATATCTGGACTCATGCTTACAACCTGGCCTTCAGGACTTTCTTTTGAATGGTCATGTTTCTTGAGCTCACACTCAGGCTTAACCAATCTAGCCGAGAAAGCACCAATTGTAAACAGAATCCATAATCAAACACAGATCCGTTACACCATTGTACATTGAGCAATGCTGCCAGTGCTAAATACTGACAGAAGTTTGCAACAAGCACATGAACAATACTGAGGAGAGGGAGGGCCTTTTCGTTGAAAAGTTGAAAATTAAAGAAAAACTTCCTTGACAATACTTGTGATGCAGTGGGTAATGTCCCTGACTCTGGTCCAGAAGCTCTGGGTTCAAGATCTTTTCATGGTGTAGCAAAACGGGGCAGGCAGTCAACATTATTACTGATCACCGTCCAATGGACAGAACTGGAGTGTCTGCCATCTCTGTCCCAGCTCGGGTGGATCCAGGACAAGCCTTCTTGCCCTTCCTGGGGTGATGGACACGTCTCTATAAGTTGAACCTACCTTTGGACAAAGAACTAAAGAAGGAGAATGTAATACCAGTCAGTTCCTGGAGAGGTCAGTAGCAAACTGGCAGCTCTGGGATCACAAGTGCAGGTCTTTTTTTTAATCAGGGAACAATTTGATCCTGATCTATTCCTAGTGTTATTGGGAATGATCTGTGGCAAAGACCTTTGACTTCAATTGCAGTATTGTTTACATTTCTGGTCTGTCTTCAGTTTGGCACTAGAAATATCATGGTGGAAATTTACATGCAATATTTTTAGGAGGAAAGTCAAAGTAACAGCAGTATGTACTTTTTTCAAGATGCACTGCAGAAATTCACCAAGGCTCCTTAAACAGCACCTTCCAAACTCATGATCACTTCCATCTAAAGGACAAGGGCAACAGATATGGGAACCTCATCATCTGCAAGTTCTCTTCCGTGACGCTCACCATCCTGACTTGGAAATATATTGTTGTTTCTTCAGTGTCATTTGGTCAAAATCCCAGAATTCCCTTCCTCATGGCATTGTAGCTCTATCTACAGCGCAGGGACTGCAGCAGTTCTAGGAGTTGCTTCACCACCAACTTTTCAAGGGCAACGAGGAATGAAGAATAATGCTGGCCCAGCCAGTGACACCCAGGTCACATGAATTAATGATATGAAAATGGCTAGAGTTCACCATCATCTCCCAGACCATACAGAACCTCATCACCTCAGGAGATCTCCCACCCACAGCTTCCAACCTCATAGTCCGGGAACCCCGCACTGCCCGGTCCTACCTCCTTCCCAAGATTCACAAGCCTGACCACCCTGGCTGACCCATTGTCTCAGCATGCTCCTGCCCCACTGAACTCATCTCTATCTACCTCGACACTGTCCTATCCCCCCTCGTCCAGGAACTCCCCACATACGTTCGAGACACTTCCCACGCCCTCCACCTCCTCCAAGACTTCCGTTTCCTCGGCCCCCAATGCATCTTCACCATGGATATCCAATCCCTCCACACCTCCATCCGCCATGACCAGGGCCTCCAAGCCCTCCGTTTTTTCCTCTCCAGACGTCCCCAACAGTACCCTTCCACTGACACTCTCATTCGTTTGGCCGAACTGGTCCTCACTCTTAACAATTTCTCCTTTGAATCCTCCCACTTCCTCCAGACCAAAGGGATAGCCATGGGCACACGTATGGGCCCCAGGTATGCCTGTCTCTTTGTTGGCTACGTGGAACAGTTGATCTTCCGTAATTACACCGGCACCACTCCCCACCTCTTCCTCCGCTACATTGATGACTGCATTGGCGCCACCTCATGCTCCTGTGAGGAGGTTGAGCAATTCATCAACTTCACCAACACATTCCACCCTGACCTTAAATTTACCTGGACCATCTCTGACACCTCCCTCCCCTTCCTGGACCTCTCCATCTCCATTAGTGACGATCGACTTGACACTGACATTTTTTACAAACCCACCGACTCCCACAGCTACCTGTATTACACCTCTTCCCACCCTATCTCTTGCAAAAATGCCATCCCGTATTCCCAATTCCTCCACCTCCGCCATATCTGCTCCCAGGAGGACCAGTTCCACCATAGAACACACCAGATGGCCTCCTTCTTTAGAGACCGCAATTTCCCTTCCCATGTGATTAAAGATGCCCTCCAACGCATCTCGTCCACATCCCGCACCTCCGCCCTCAGACCCCACCCCTCCAACTGTAACAAGGACAGAACGCCCTTGGTGCTCACCTTCCACCCTACAAACCTTCGCATAAACCAAACCATCCGCCGACATTTCTGCCACCTCCAAAAAGACCCCACCACTAGGGATATATTTCCCTCCCCACCCCTTTCCGCCTTCCGCAAAGACCGTTCCCTCCGTGACTACCTGGTCAGGTCCACGCCCCCCCTACGACCCTCCCATCCTGGCACTTTCCCCTGCCACCGCAGGAACTGTAAAACCTGTGCCCACACCCCCTCCCTCACCTCTATCCAAGGCCCTAAAGGAGCCTTCCACATCCATCAAAGTTTTACCTGCACATCCACTAATATCATTTATTGTATCCGTTGCTCCCGATGCGGTCTCCTCTACATTGGGGAGACTGGGCGCCTCCTAGCAGAGCGCTTTAGGGAACATCTCCGAGACACCCGCACCAATCAACCAAACCGCCCCGTGGCCCAACATTTCAACTCCCCCTCCCACTCTGCCGAGGACATGGAGGTCGTGGGCCTCCTTCACCGCTGCTCCCTCACCACCAGACGCCTGGAGGAAGAACGCCTCATCTTCTGCCTCTGAACACTTCAACCCCAGGGCATCAATGTGGACTTCAACAGTTTCCTCATTTCCCCGCCCCCACCTCATCCTAGTTTCAAACTTCCAGCTCCGCACTGTCCCCTTGGGCTTGTCTGGACTTGTCCGACCTGCCTAGCTCCTTTTCCACCTATCCACTCCACCCTCTCCTCCCTGACCTATCACCTTCATCTCCTCCCCCACTCACCTATTGTACTCTATGCTACTTTCTCCCCACCCCCACCCTCCTGTAGCTTATCTCTCCATGCTTCAGGCTCTCTGCCTTTATTCCTGATGAAGGGCTTTTGCCCAAAACGTCAATTTTGCTGCTCGTCGGATGCTGTCTGAATTGCTGTGCTCTTCCAGCACCACTGATCCAGAATCTGGTTTCCAGCATCTGCAGTCATTGTTTTTACTTCATTGGAACAGTGCACGGCTCCCACCTTCCAAGAGCCAAACCAAGAGAAGTCAACCTTAATATTTCAGCATTGCCCTCCACGTTTATTAGAATTAGAATCCCTACAGGCCCTTCCACCCAACAAGTCCACTCTGACCCTCTGAAGAATAACCCAACCAGACCCATTTCCCGCTGACTAATAACTTACACCAGGGGCAATTTAGCACAGCCAATTCACCTAAACTGCACATCTTTGGATTGTGGGAGGAACTGGAACCAGAGCACCCAGAGGAAACCCGCACAGACACAGGGAGAATGTGCAAACTCCATGCAGATAGTTGCCCGAGGCCAGGATCGAAACAAGGTCCCTGGTGTTGTGAGGCAGCAGTGCTAACCACTGAGCCACCATGCTACCCATAGTTTTGTGCAAGGCTTTTTTCTGACATGCATTAATGTAATATTTGACAGTATGTGGGTACTGTTTCAAATATAGTCTGTCAAACACAATAAATATTTAAATATTACACATTTTGAATTAATTCTGAACTGTGTGCAAAACATTGACTCACTTTGATGAATACTCTTCAGCAACTGGGCAGCAGCAGCCCTGAGGAAATTCCTGGCCCCAAAGTCAAAATGTTCCAATAAAATGCAAATACCTCACTCATTCAGGCCAATATTGTTCAGAGACAGGTATATACAAAATTCAACAAAGCTACGCTGGACCTGACTTTTTATGAGAAATATCCCAATTTAAATTGATGTAGACTTTTCATACTTACAGGAGGAAAATAAAAAAACATTATTGATGTCTTTTAGAAACTTTTTACAATCAACCTACCCTTTCAGGTTCATGCTTTTGACAGCTGGTGAGATTTTTGAAACAATCACAGTGTTTTCAGGTTCAACATCTTCTAAAACACTACAATGGAACAAACATTGTTTAGAATTTCTGGGGAAATATAATCTTGTGCAATAATGCTTTTCCATTTTTATAGCCAAAATAAATTATCCTCAACTTAAAGAAACTATTAGTCAGACAGGTGGAAGATTACATTTATCAACTGCAAAAAGAATGACAGTACACTAAAATAAACATTCACAGAATCCCTGCCGTGTGGAAGCAGGCCATTTAGCCCATCCACACCGAACCTCTAGAGAGCAGCCCAGCACACACCCCCTCCATCCTATAAAGCTGCATTTCCCAAGGCTAGTCCATCCAGCCTGCACACCCCTGGGCACTATAGGAAATATATTATTGCCAACCCACCCACTCTGCACATCTGTGGACTGAGGGAGAAAATCCATGCAGCATGGGGTGAATGTGCAAACTCCACGCAGACAGTCGCCCAAGGTTTGAATGAACCCGGGTCCCTGACACTGTGAGGCAGCAGCGCTCACCACTGAGTCACCGTGCTGCCTTCATTTGAAATATAATTCATTGTAACTAAGTAGTCTAAATACATACAGAGACCAACAGGTTTGGATATGACAGACAACCTTGGGTGTGTTTCTGTTGAGGTTGGACATGTAAAATGGGTCAGATTCCAGTCCTCCACCTTCTCAGCCACCCCCAAACTCACCCCGACATAACATTGGAGGATAGGTGGGGGGGGGGGGCAGAATCAGCAGTCCATCCACATATGTTAATAAATATTTAAGGATCAATCAACTTTATTAAAAGATTGATCGACTTACTAATACATTGCCCATGCCAAAATATGGCTAGCACAGGGAGTTGGGCGGGACTGGGTCGGTATGTTCTTAAATGGCTGTAGGAAGAAAGGCAGGAAAGAAGGGTGGGGGCACCTTTCACACAGTAATCTTTACACACTTTGTGGGAGCAGTAGAGAAAATGTAAATACTGACAACCGGGAGCTGAAAGTTTGTAGAAATGGAGATTTCATAGAATTCCTACAGTGTGGAAACAGGCCATTTGGCCCAACAATTCCTCACTGATCCTCCGAACAGAAACCCACCCAAATTCATTCCCCTACCCTATTACATCACATTTACCCCTGACTAATGCATCTAACCTACACATCTCTGAACACTATGGACAATTTAGCCAATTCACCTAAACTGCATATCTTTGGACTGTGGGAGGAAACCAGAGCACCTGGAGGAAACCCACGCAGACAAGGGGAAAATGTGCAAACTCCACATAGATAATCACCCGAGGCTGGAACTGAACATTGGTCCCTGGTGCGGTGAGGCAGCTGTGCTATCTACTGATTTGCTGGCAACAAGTAATTGACTGATTTGTGCACTAGTGATTCAAGGAACAAACCAGAGAACAGGAAATTCTACACTGGGTACTGTACAATGAGAAAGAATTAATTACTAGTCTTGTGGAGCAGCATCCCTTGGAGAACTGCATAATATGATAGAACTTTTCATTTAGATGGAGAGGGTAGTAGTTGAATCTGAAACTAAAGCTCTGAATCGAAGCAAAGGGAAATATGAGGATCAAATTGGAAAGGATGGTTGGGGAACCTTGATGAAAAGGCTGACGGTGGATGGTTAAAGTTTAAAGAATGTACATATAAATTGGAACAATTATTAGTTCCCATCAGATGCAAAAATAGAGGGAATATAGCTCACCTATGGCTTACAAAATAAAAATAGGGTTAGTATTAAATACAAAAAGGAGACGTATAAAATTGCCAGACAAAGCAGAAAGCCTGAGGATTGGGAGCATTTTTGAATTCAAGAAAAGAAAAGTTTGATCAAGAGAGTGTATGAGAGTAAGATTGCAAGGAACATAATAGTTCATGTAAGTATGTGAGGAGAAATCATTTGGTTAAAGACAAATGTAGATCCCTGACAGCACATAGGTAGGGAAATTATAATGACTTACAAATTGTTTACACGTATTTTAGTTCTGCCTTCACAAATAGCCTCCCAGAAATGTTGGAGAACCAAGGGTCTAGTGAGAAGGTGGGAATGAAGAAAATCAGACAGTAAGAAAATAGTGCTGGGCAAATTAATGAGGTTAAAGGCTAAGAAATCACCTGGGCCTGATAATTACATCCTAGGGTACAAAAGGAGGTGGCTATGGAAATAATGAGTGCATTGTGGCCATCTTCCAAAATTCTAAGGACCCTGAAGCAGTTTGTATAGATTGGAGGGTGGCAAACATAATTCTAGTATTTTAAAAAAAGGCTAGAGAAAGGAAAGAGCTACAGACCAGTTAGCCTAACATCAGTAGAGGGGAAAATGTTGCAGTGTGAAACACATGATAACAGAATATTTATAAAAGATCGATAGGATTGGACAAAGCGTGGGGTTATGATAGGCAAATCATGTTAAATAATCTACTGGAGTTTTTGAGGATGTAACTAGTAGAATAGATAAGGGAAACCCAGTAGATGTGGTGTAGTTGGATTGTCAGAAGCCCTTTGATTAGGCCCTTGATGACAGATTAATGGCAAAATTAAAGCATATAGAATATAGGATAATATCTTGTCCATGAACCGAGAACTGGTTGACAGGCAGGACAGATACTGACAAAACAAGTCCTATCACAGCTGACTGATGTCACAATGGCCATCTGTGCATGCTCCAGCATCCATCTTTAATGTTGGAAACACACACTCTGACACTATATTGGGTGAGTTCCCTGCTCTGCTTTAAAAAAAATTGATCCGTCAAATGCACGTCCGTTTACCAACTCATCCGAGAGGCAGTATTTCCAAAATAATAAGCAACAGTCTTGCACAGACCGTAGACTAAAATCCAGGAAGAACGTTATACAAACGGTTCCCTGTCTTAGAGTCAAAAATGTCCTCCCTTATTTCACACCAGCACCTTTGAAAATTTTATGCAGCTTTAAATCATATAATGTTTGATCTAATCAAGTGGCAAAATAAAAGCATGAAATGTATGATAGCGGATGCTCTGTATACCATACCCATTCCACAAATCTCATGTAATGGAGGAACCGTTTGTTGGCATACCAGCTACAACCAAGAAAGCAGTGCTCCTCCCCAAACACTATTAAACAATTTTGACACATAACTCTTGTGATATAAACTGTTTAATTTATAAATATTTAAATGTCATTTATTTTTAACATCATTGACGTTAAGCTTGGGTTTTGAATTTTGAGTTAATAACATCTTTTTGTGTGTCTGAAGGTAATAATTATCTTGCAAGTATGTCTGTGGCCATGGTGATTTCTTTTACAACGGTTTGTGAGAGCTTCTTTGACAACCTAATGGGGTTTTATTTACTTTAGCCCTTCCTGAAGAAGGGCTTATGCCCGAGACGTCGATTCTCCTGTTCCCTGGATGCTGCCTGATCTGCTGCGCTTTTCCAGCAACACATTTTCAGCTTTTATGACTTAGCATGGCAGACAGTTGTATTACAAGACTTGTTTTGAAAATTTGTAAACTCAGGATTTATCTTTAAATTTATGAGAAACACTCAGAGCTCAAAGAAAGGGATTCTTACATTAATTTCCCTACAGTATGAAAACAGGCCATTTGGCCCAACAAGTCCACACTGACCCTCCAAAGAGTTACCCATCCAGACCCATTGTCCTACCCTATATTTACCTCTGACTAATGGACCTAACACTATGGCCAATTCACCTGACCTGCATATCTTTGGATTGTGAGAGCACCTGGAGGAAACCCACACAGATATGGGGAGAATGTGCAAACTCCACACAAACACTCGCTCGAGGCTGGAATTGAACCCGGATTGCTGGCACTGTGAGGTAGCAGTGCTAACCACTGCCCCAAGGTTTCAGTTTTACTTTGTTTTGGGCATTTCTGTGCAATCTTTGCATGAATGTGCATGCACACAACAGATTTCCTGAGAAAGGGAAAACATAGTAGCACTAGGTGACATTATAGTAAGATTACAGATTACATTACAGTGTGGAAACAGGCCCTTCGGCCCAACAAGTCCACACCGACCCGCCGAAGCGCAACCCACCCATTCCCCTACATTTACCCCTTACCTAACACTACGGGTAATTTTCCCTACAGTATTAGTGTTAGTGATAATTCCAAACTAGAAGTGTTGGGCTAAAACCCTGAAGAGATTACTTGAAGTTGCATATATTTATATTTAGATTTACAATAGCTCCAGGAATAAACGACTGAGGCTCTAGTTAATGTGTTAAAGTTACAGTTACTTAAACCAGTAGAGAAAGGTATTTTGATGTGAATACTGCATAAGATTTGTTGCTGGGCATTGTACTATAAAAAAAATTCTAAATATGTATTTTAGGATTAAAATGCTTTGAATTTGTGTTATGAGTAATTAGATTGGTGTATTCTATTTTATCTTCATTTATTTTCCTTAATAAACTTCTGTTTTAGTGTTAAAATACATCTGCAATGTTACATGCTGCTACCTCAGTGAGAGAACTGCTCGTTATAACCTAACAAAAAGGAATGATTTGTGAAGCAAAATTTCAGAATGGGATGTGACTTGTCCAATAATAATTTCAACTGGATATACTGTGGCATACCTCAGTATCTTTTTCTCATTAAGAAGCACACTTCCTGGCGAACTGTCAAAAATTAGTTGTAGCTTACTGTTTCCATCAACGACAAAGACCTGAAGCAAAAATATTTGATGAGATACACATGGTAATTGTACTTTTCTGTTAATTTTCATTTGACCAAAACATATGGGTATAATGATTAAAGTGCAGGAAATTAAATAAGTGGCTGCAAAAAAAGGCTAATACAGAAAAACCTCTACACTAATTGTAGTAAAGGTTTTATTCAAATTGTGGTGGAGAGTTGTTTTTCGGACTGGAGACCTGTGACTAGTGGTTTTCCCCAGGGATCAGGCTGGATCCATTGTTGTTTGTCATCTATATAAACAATTTCAATGTAAATTTGGGAGGCACGGTTAGTAAATTTGTGGATGACACCAAAATTGGTGGTATAGTCGACAGTGAAGAAGGTTGTCTAAGATGACAAAGAGATCTTGATCAATTGGGCCAATGGGTTGAAGAGTGGCAGGTGGAGTTTAATTTGGAAAAATAGGAGATTTTGCATTTTGGTAAAATGAACAAGGGCAGGACGTATATAGTTAATTGTAGGGCCCTGGGTAGTGTTGTCAAACAGAGACACCTAGGGGTTCAGGTACAAAGTTCTTTGAAAATAGTGTTACCAGTAGACAGGGTAATTAAGAACATGTTTAGCACACTTACCTTCATTGCTCAGACCATTGAGTATAAGAGTTGGGACCTCATTTTGAGTTTGTACAAGCTGTTAGTGAAGCTGCTTTTGAAGTACTGTGCACAGTTCTGGTTGCCCTTCTTCAGGAAGGATATTATTAAATTGGAGAGGGTTCAGAAAAGATATGCGAGGATGTTGCCTGGACGGGAGGTTTTGAGTTATAAGGAGTGGTTGGATAGGCTGGAATTTTTTTCACTGGACCATAGAAGGCTTAGGGGTTCATAAAGGTTTATAAATTCATAAGGGACATAGATAAGGTGAATTACAAAGGTCTTTTCCCTAGCATTGGGGGGAGGGGTGAGGTTGAAATCTAGGAGGACATATTTTTAAGGCGGGAGAAGAAAGATTTAAAAGGAGCCTGAGGGACAATTTTTTTACACAGAGGGTGGTCTGTATGTGGAATGAATTGCCAGAGGAAAAGACAGATGCAGGTACAGTTATATCATTTAAAAGACATTTGGATAAGTACAAATGGAAAAAGGTTTAGAGAGATATGGACCAAACTCAGGCAAGTGGAACTTGTTTGGGAAACTTGGACAGCATGAACAAATTGGACCAGAGGGACTATATGATTCTATATCTGAAAACAATGGGTTCAGGAACTTGTCAATCTTTACTAGGGGGAGATTTCTGATTACCCAGCAATAAGGCTTGGATTTCACAAATGAGGCACATCCAAGAAATCTCCTGGCCCATTTCACCACCTTAAGGATAAATGTTCATTTCTGGTTGTTAGGAATGGGGAGGTGGGTAAAACTAAACCAGACTTGCCAAATCCAAGCACAAATTTGAAGCAGCCATCAGGACCACCAGTGCAAAGGCCAGCTGGCTCAAAGGCCCACTACAGTTCATTAAAGTAATTGCACAAGTGTCTATTAAATATTAGGTTCTCTATGGCTCATCTTCACACCCCATCCACCTCCAACTCCCATATATGCCAAATCATGCCAAACAATGCCCCCATCCATGCCAAATGATAGGTCATCCCTTCATGTCAATCCATGCTACTCCACCACCCCCATATTCACTTACAGCCTGCATTATAATTTAGCGCCAACCTGTCACAATCCATATCACCCTGTTAACATTGTCATGTTACTGAAAAAACGGAGGCAAAAGGGTGACCTGATAAAGGTCAACAAAGTTATGAGAGGCATAGATAGGGTGGATAGTCAGAGGCATTTTCCCAGGGTGGAAAGGTCAACTACAAGAGGGCACAGCTTCAAGGTGAGAGGGCAAAGGTTTAGGGAATAAGTGTGGGGAAAATGTTTCACACAGGTTACTGGGTGCCTGGAATGCACTGCCTGTAGAGGTGGTGGAAGCAGGCATGGTATTAGGCAAGAACTTTCGAAAGCTGATTGGGGGCAGATGTTCGCAGGTAAAGGGACGGCTGGAAAATGGGAAGCCTTCAGAAATAGAACATAGAACATAGAACATAGAAGAATACAGCGCAGTACAGGCCCTTCGGCCCTCGATGTTGCGCCGATCCAAGCCCACCTAACCTACACTAGCCCACTATCCTCCATATGCCTATCCAATGCCCGCTTAAATGCCCATAATGAGGGAGAGTCCACCACTGCTACTGGCAGGGCATTCCATGAACTCACGACTCGCTGAGTAAAGAACCTACCCCTAACATCTGCCCTATACCTACCCCCCCTTAATTTAAAGCTATGCCCCCTTGTAATAGCTGACTCCATACGTGGAAAAAGATTCTCACTGTCGACCCTATCTAAACCCCTAATCATCTTGTACACCTCTATCAAGCCACCCCTAAACCAAATTTTCTCCAATGAAAACAACCCCAAGTGCCTCAGCCTTTCCTCATACGATCTTTCTACCATACCAGGCAACATCCTGGTAAACCTCCTCTGCACATGTTCCAGTGCCTCCACATCCTTCCTATAGTATGGCGACCAACACTGCACACAATACTCCAGATGCGGCCGCACCAGAGTCTTATACAACTGCAACATGACCTCAGTACTCCGGAACTCAATTCCTCTACCAATAAAAGCCAGTACGCCATATGCCTTCTTCACCGCACTATTTACCTGGGTGGCAACTTTCAAAGATCTGTGTACATGGACACCAAGATCCCTCTGCTCATCCACACTACCAAGTATCTGACCATTAGCCCAGTACCCCATCTTTTTATTACTCTTACCAAAGTGAATCACCTCACACTTAGCTGCATTGAATTCCATTTGCCACCTTTCTGCCCAGTTCTGCAGCTTATCTATATCCCACTGTAACCTGACACATCCTTCCTCACTGTCAACAACTCCTCCGACTTTCGTATCATCCGCAAACTTGCTCACCCAACCTTCTAACCCCTCCTCCAGGTCATTTATAAAAATGACAAACAGCAATGGTCCCAAAACAGATCCTTGCGGAACACCGCTAGTGACGGCACTCCAAGATGAACCTTTGCCATCAACTACTACCCTCTGTCTTTTTCCAGCCAGCCAACTCCTAATCCAAACCTCCAACTCACCCTCAATGCCATACCTCCGTATTTTTTGCAGTAGTCTACCATGGGGAACCTTATCAAACACCTTACTAAAATCCATATACACCACATCTACCGCTTTCCCCTCGTCCAACTCCTTAGTCACCTTCTCAAAGAATTCAATAAGGTTTGTGAGGCACGACCTGCCCTTCACAAAACCATGCTGACTATCCTTGATCACATTATTCCTATCCAGATGTTCATAAATCCTATCCCTTACAATTCTCTCTAAGATTTTGCCCACAACAGAAGTGAGACTCACCGGCCTATAGTTACTAGGGTTATCCCTACTCCCCTTCTTGAACAAGGGAACCACATTTGCTAGCCTCCAATCTTCTGGCACTACTCCTGTAGACAACGAGGACATAAAAATCAAGGCCAATGGCTCTGCAATCTCCTCCCTTGCTTCCCAGAGAATCCTAGGATAAATGCCATCAGGCCCAGGGGACTTATCTATTTTCACCCTTTCCAGAATTTCCAACACCTCTTCTCTACATACCTCAAAGCCATCCATTCTACTTAATTGTGACTCAGTACTCACATTGACAACAATGTCCTGTTCCTGATTGAATACTGACGAAAAGTATTCATTCAGTGTCTCCCCAATCTCTTCAGCCTCCACACGCAACTTCCCACTACTATCCTTGACTGTACCTATTCCTACCCTAGTCATTCTTTTATTCCTGACATACCTATAGAAAGCCTTAGGGTTTTCCCTAATCCTACCAACTAAGGACCTTTCATGTCCCCTCCTTGCTGCTCTTGGCTCTCTCTTCAGGTCCTTCCTGGCTACCTTATAACTCTCAATCGCCCCAATTGACCCTTCACGCCTCATCTTTACATAGGCCGCCCTCTTCCATTTAACAAGGGATTCCAATTCCTTATTAAACCACGGCTCCCTCACACGACCCTTTCCTCCCTGCCTGACAGGTACATACTTATCAAGGACACTCAATAGTTGCTCCTTGAACAAGCTCCACATATCAATTACACCCTTGCCTTGAAGCTTACTTTTCCAAGCCACACATCCTAAGTCATGCCTCACCGCATCATAATTTCCCTGCCCCCAGCTATAACTCTTGCCCTGTAGTGCACACTTATCCCTCTCCATCACTAGAGTAAAAGTCACCGAATTGTGGTCACTGTCCCCAAAGTGCTCACCTACCTCTAATTCTAACACCTGGCCTGGTTCATTACCCAGAACCAAATCCAGTATGGTCTCACCTCTTGTTGGCCTATCTACATATTGTGTCAGGAAACCCTCCTGCACACATTGGACAAACACTGACCCATCTAACGAACTTGAGCTATAGCTTTCCCAATCAATATCAGGAAAGTTAAAGGCCCCCATAACAACCACCCTATTACTTTCACTCTTCTCTTGAATCATCCTCGCAATCCTTTCTTCTACGTTTCTAGGACTATTAGGAGGCCTGTAAAATACTCCTAACAGGGTGAGCTCACCTTTCCTATTCCTAACCTCAGCCCAAACTACCTCAGATGGCAAGTCTTCATCCATTGTCCTTTCCACAGCTGTAATACTATCTTTGACAAGCAATGCCACACCTCCCCCTCTTTTACCCCCACCTCTGACCCTACTAAAACATTTAAACCCTGGGACCTGCAACAGCCAATCCTGTCCCTGTTCTACCCATGTGTCCGTAATAGCCACAACATCGAAGTCCCAGGTACCAACCCACGCTGCAAGTTCACCTACCTTATTTCGTATACTTCTTGCATTGAAGTATACACACTTCAAGCCACTTTCCTGTTTACAGGCACCTTCCTTTGAAATTGATGCCATGTTCCTAACCTCCCTACACTCCAGGTCCTGCACCCTAAAGCTACAGTCTGGGTTCCCATGCCCCTGCAGAGTTAGTTTAAACCCCCCCCCCCCCCCAAGAGCACTAGCAAACCTCCCACCAAGGATACTGGTGCCCCTCAGGTTCAGGTGTAGACCATCCTGTTTATAGAGGTCCCACCTTCCCCAGAAAGAACACCAGTTATCCAAATACCGGAATCCCTCCCTCCTGCACCATCCCTGTAGCCACGCATTTAACTGTTCTCTCTCCCTATTCCTCGACTCTCTATCACGTGGCATGGGTAACAAACCAGAGACAACAACTCTGTTCGTTCTAACTTTGAGCTTCCAACCTAGCTCCCTGAAAGCCTGCCTAACAACCTCAGCGCTCATCCTACCTATGTCATTGGTGCCAATGTGGACCACGACTTCAGGCTGCTCCCCCTCCCCCTTAAGGACCCGGAAAACATGATCAGAGACATCACGTACCCTTGCACCTGGGAGGCAACATACCAAACGTGAGTCTCTCTCGTTCCCACAAAACCGCCTATCTGTGCCCCGAACTATTGAGTCCCCTAATGAGATAACAAGAATCCAGAGAAAGTATATTCCTGTCAGGGTGAAAGGAAAGGCTGGAAGGTATAGGGAATGCTGGATGACTAAACAAATTGAGTGTTTGGTTAAGAAAAAGAAGGAGGCATATGTCAGGTATAGACAGGATAGATTGAGTGAATCCTTAGAAGAATATAAAGGAAATAGGAGTATACTTAAGAGGGAAATCAGGAGGGCAAAAAGGGGACTTGAGATAGCTTTGGCAAATAGAATTAAGGAGAATCCAAAGAGTTTTTACAAATACATTAAGGACAAAAGGGTAACTAGGGAGAGAATAGGGCCCCTCAAAGATCAGCAAGGCGGTCTTTGTGTGGAGCCACAGAAAATGGGGGAGATACTAAATGAGTATTTTGCATCAGTATTTATTGCGGAAAAGGATATGGAAGATATAGACTGTAGGGAAATCGATGATGACATCTTGCAAAATGTCCATATTATACAGATTACAGAGGAGGATGTGCTGGATGTCTTGAAACGGGTAAAGGTGGATAAATCCCCAAGACCTGATCAGGCGTACCCGAAAACTCTGTGGGAAGCTAGAGATGTAATTGCTGGGCCTCTTGCTGAGATATTTGTATCATCGATAGTCACAGGTGAGGTGCCGGAAGACTGGAGGTTGGCTAACGTGGTGCCATTGTTTAAAAAGGGTGGTAAGGACAAGCCAGGGAACTATAGACCAGTGAGCCCGACCTCGGTGGTTGGCAAGTTGTTGGAGGGAATCCTGATGGACAGGATGTACATGTATTTGGAAAGGCAAGGACTAATTAGAGATAGTCAACATGGCTTTGTGCGTGGGAAATCATGTCTCACAAACTTGATTGAGTTTTTTGAAGAAGTAACAAAGAGGATTGATGAGGGCAGAGTGGTAGAAGTGATCTATATGGACTTCAGTAAGGTGTTCGACAAGGTTCCCCATGGGAGACTGATTAGTAAAGCTAGATCTCACGGAATACAGGGTGAGCTAGCCATTTGGATACAGAACTGGCTATTGAGGGTTCACGAGGTCAATTCCTGGAATGGCAGGACTATCTTATGTTGAAAGATTGGAGCGACTGGGCTTGTATACCCTTGAGTTTAGATGACTGAGAGGGGATCTGATTGAGACATATAAGATTATGAAAGGATTGGACACTCTGGAGGCAGGAAACATGTTTCCGCTGATGGGTGAGTCCCGAACCAGAGGACACAGCTTAAAAATAAGGGGTAGGTTATTTAGGATAGAGATGAGGAGAAACTTCTTCACCCAGATACAGACAGGTGTAGTTATTGTAATGAGGTCAGCCCAGTGGTCCTCATAGAGTATGAGTTCCCTGATTGGGGATTTTAAACCAATCTAATTAGGGAGCTCTGGCTGACAGGTTTAAACAGGAGAGTCAGAGATTTTGCTCACTCTAGAAACTGGCTCTGTGCTCGCTTGGTCAGTATCATGCACTCTGCAAGTGTAAATAAAGGGTGACTTGCTGACTCAATACCTGCCTTGGTGAAAGTATTTCAACATGCTTTTCATTTCAAAAATTTAAAATGCTGGCTATTTACATTACCAGACAGCTTAACAATTTCACATACTTTATCACCCTTTAAAGTACTTAGAGTCATAGAGTCACTGAGATGTACAGCACAAAAACAGATCCTTCTGTCCAACTCGTTCATGTCGATCAGATATCCTAAATTAATCTAGTCCTATTTGCCAGCATTTGGCTAATATCCCTCTAAACCTTTCCTATACACATCCCAGATGTCTTTTAAATTTTGTAACTGTATCAGCCTCTACCACTTCCTCTGGCAGCTCATTCCATACACGCATCACCCTCTGTGTGAAAAAGTTGCCATTTAGGTCCCTTTAAATTTTTCCCCTCTCACCCTAAATATATGCCCTCTAGTTCTGGACTCACCTACCCGAGGGAAAAGACCTTGTCTATTTACCCCATCCATGCCCCTCATGATTTTATAAAGTTCTATAAGGTCACTTCTCAGCCTCTGACCCTTCAGGGAAAATAACCCCAGTCTACTTAGCCTCTCCCTTGTAACTCAAACCCTCCAACCCTAGCAACTGCCTTGTAAATCTTTTCTCAATTCTTTCAAGTTTCACAATTTCCTTCCTATAGCAGGGAGACCAGAATTGCACGCAGTATTCCAAAAGAGGCCCAGTCAATGTTCTCTACAGCTGCAGCATGACCCCCAACTCCTATACTCAATGCTCTGACCAATAAAGGAAAGCATACCAAGTGCCTTCTTCTCTATCCTGTCTACTGCGACTCCACTTCCAAGTAATTATGAACCTGCACTCCAGGGTCTCTTTGTTCAGCAACACTCCCCAGGACCTTATTATTTAGTGTATAAGTCCTGCTCTGATTTGCCTTTCCAAAGTGCAGCACCTCACATTTATCTAAAACTCTATCTGCCATTCCTTGGCCCATCAGCTCATCTGATCAAGGTCCTGTTGTATTGTGAGGTAACCTTCTTCACTGTCCACTCACCTTCTATCTGCAAACTTACTAACTATACCTCCTGTATTCACATCCAAATCATTTATATAAATGATTGTCTACTCTAAAAATTTCTAACTGCGGGATATGGTCTGTGGTCCAACAAAGATTCGGTCTGTTTGAACTCAGCACTGTGTTCACTATGGGCTAGCTGAGTTTGTGTTGTGTGAGTTTTTTCCTGCTACTGTTTCTCTTCCAACAAAAAGAAGGTTATTGGAAATGAGGGTTGGACCTCTGGATCCAGAACTACAATGCATTTTGAATAAGTGCAGGAATTTGTATTGCTTGAGTGTCAGACAAGCACTCTGTGACACAGCAGAGAGAGGGTAGTAATGACCTGGAGTTACAGGCTCTTAGTGAAGGTGTGGACCCTGCTGTTTTTGCGTGGTGTCATTGAGGACCAACAAGTAAATAAGAAATAGGAAAGGGTAAGGGTGCATGATTCGTGTCCCTAATTGCATGGACAATCTCCTGAATTTTTCAAAGTCTGCGAGCATACCTTTTGAGGTGATGGGGATAGGGAGAAGTTCTCAAGAAATTCTTAATGGTGGGATAATGTGACTGGAAAAGACAGAATTTAAAATGTTGGAAGAAATGTCAAACTGCAGAAATCTTGATGAACAGACTTGCACGATCCTCAGACAAAAAGAAAATCACCTCCCATAATTATCATCACACATCACCTACTTTCAATTCCAAGATTCAAAGTGCAAAAGACAAAACATTGTAGTGAAATACAGACTTACTTCTAATAGGTGATGAACACTGTTGCTGGGTAATCCTCCATCAATGGCAGCAACCTTTACCTTCCAGCCTCCCTTCCGTGTAAAGTCCAAATGATTTTTTATTCTTGAAATAAAACAACAACACAAACAATTGCTAAGACTGGAAGGCCACTATTCTGCCTCCTGGTTGTACAGTCCATCAGACACCAGCAGATGGGAAAAACATACATGGGGAGGGCCAAGGAAGATGCAACAAAGTCCATTTAAGAAGGACCTTCAAGAACGTGACTCAGGTTGGAGGGAAGGGTATTGCAATGGACTAAGGCTAATAGCCAGAGTCTTCATAGAAGTGCTACAGTGTGGAAACAGGACATTTGGCCCAACAAGTGCACCCTGACCCTCTGAAGAGTATCCCATCTACACCCATTTCCCCTGACTAATGCACCTAGCCTACACATCCCTGAACACAATGGGCAATTTAGCAAGGGAAATTCATGCACCCTGCACATCTTTGGACTATAGAAGGAAACTGGAGCAAACCCATGCAGACACAGGGAGAACATGCAAACTCCACATAGACAGTCACCCAAGGTTGGAATCGAACCTGGATGCCTGGTACGTGAGGCAGCATTGCCAACCACTGAACCATCATGTCACTCTATTGTTGTCCATTGGTCCACTAAGTCTAAGTATGTAAGTATTACAATTGTCAGGTACACTCGATCTGTGTACCTGACAGATGACAATATGGGCATTGCGCCTGGGAAATCCCTTCCTTAAACTCTTCTTGTCTTTAGCTCTTCAACAATTTCCTTAAAAACCAAGGCCCAAAAATTCCTGAGAATTCGGGGGCCTTTGGATGGCAACCCCTAGAAAAAGGTCTATAGACGACTGACTGGCCCAGAAATTCCAACCTCACAGTAATAACGGGCTGTGGGCAGGTACAATTTCACCCCTCATTGGGCAGAAATTCTACCCTTTCAAGCTGCCAGTCAATTTGATCAGCCGTTAGCTCCTGTAGTCCAGCCTGTGCCAGAGCTCCTCACAGTGTGCTGCCAGGGGGAACAGACAGTCACACAAAGAAGGCCCAGTGGATCCTGAGCTGAAGGACACTGGCATGTACCTTTGGGCCAGGTTTTTCATGGCATCCCAGGAAGGTGGGAATGGATTGGCGGGAGGCATATCACTTTGCAGCCAGGAAGGAGGTTGGGGGGAATGGTGCTGGTTTAAAGAGCTTCACCCTGAAAATAGCATCCCCTCCTTCCCACTGTTCCAACTGTTTTCAAAGAAAGATCCCACTCCTGCCAGCCTGCTCACACCAATCATTTTATTGTATAAATAGTGTCATATTGTCAATTGAGTTTTTAAATAAGCTTTTAACTATTTATTTGCAATCAGTGGGTGGATGACAATGTCCATTCCCTAAGATGGGATGAGTGGGAAGTGGATGGGCTAGCTACCTAATCAATATTATATTTCCACCCATCCTACCAAAAACAGAGGGGGCATGTACTATCCAGCCTTAAGTCGTTGACCGCCTGTCCTAATAGTTTCTTATGTGGATCAGTGTTAAATATTCTTTAGTGACCCTCTTGTGAATTGCCTTGGCTTGGTGTATAATGGAAAGGTCATAAATCCAGATAGTAAACAAAGACAAATTTCTTTCAGTAGAAAAATTGATTAAGAATGTGCACTTCGCTACGACAGGATGCGATTGAGACTCTCCAGTTTCAGCTTCTGCAGAAACCCAAATTTGTCAGTAGTAAAGGATAAAATAAAACTGTCATTTGCACAAGATCAAAGCTATCTCAAATGCTACTGCTCCCAAGATTTACAGTTTAAAACAGAATCTCAACAGCAGATTTACAATACTTAAAAATTGCAATAAAAATTAATTGCGGGCTATTCAAAATTTGTAATATAAATTATTTTTATTTACTTTAATAGAAGTTTGATGCATTCAGGAAGGAAAAGAAACAGAAAGATTGACTGAAAGGTTGAGATGATGCAGTTGGAATGGCTAGTTGGACCATGTGACCAGTTTCTGTGCTGCATGTAATTCTATGCAAAGTGCAATATAAATGCAATATGTTGCCATTTTTGTTGCTAATCTTTATTTCTTGCTTTGCAAAAACTAGTATTCAAATTGTTCATTAGGTAATTAGGGTGTAGTGAGGTTTATTGAAAGGTTTTTCTAATACATTGCAAGACGTATTCACTGACAAATTGATTTAATCCAACAGCACAATGTTGTACTGTGTGCTATTGGTGATGGAGCAAATAGACAGTAAGACAAAAGAGGAGAAGTAAGCCATTCGGCCCATCAAGTCTGCTCAATTGATACTCTCGATCGAAATCTCTTAGTCTGATTTTTCTAACTTGAGTGTATAGCTGACACAATTAAAAGAGAGAGCCAAGGTATTTCTTACAAACTGATTAAATCCCCATTGTAACTCAGGGCAAGAGGTTACACAAGGTGCAGGCCATTAACAAACCCTTAGGCCTTCTACAAATAGCTTGCACTCCCACATCTTACTTCAATGTCAGCAGAAGCTGGATGCTAATAACTAGGGGCTAATATTGGCGTGGGCTACATGTTGAACCTCTGCCTTTGAATCTGAATGAGGTCACTGAAAGCACATCTGTTAAATTGGCAGGGGTGTGTGCGCAGCATATGCCCCTGGTGAGTGCCATGTTACTGACATTTGGACGCACCAACCTGCCCATTCTCAGGGGGGCGAGTGGTTAATAGGAGGGCCTGAAAGTCAGGCCAGTCATGTTTGGATATCAATATCATGGATTGTGATTTCCCCCGCCAGTTAGTTTTATGCCCCCTCACTGATAACATCAAAAATCCAAGCACAGTATTACTTACCGTAGACTGCCCTGCCAGAGGTGCTCACTGTTTAAAGAGGTTTGAATATAAAAAGATTCTGCTGCTGTTTTGTTTATTGGTAGTGCATCCGTTGTGGAGAAAATGACTTCCACAATGCAGAATGTAATAATGCCATTCTTCCCAATATCATAGTCAGTGGCCTAAATATGCACATGGAAACGTCAAAATCGTTAAATTACTCATGCATCTGATTGACATCTATATATGTAATTTACAGCAGTTGAAGCTTTGCTATGAGGAGACAGATATATCAGCACTGAAGTTCAATACATCCGCATGTACACATTAAAAAGATTGGATGCACATAACTGGGACAAAGGGAAATGTGCAGGCAGCAATGACTCACATATAATTAATCACCTACAAGTGGTCTTTAGTTTTATTAAAAACATAAATCTATATTGCTCACTTCCAAGGCCACTATCTGATTTCTGTTTGAATAATGAAACTTGATAGGTGCACATTACATGAAATACTAACAAACCCACAGATTTACTCTGAGGTGGATCAAATGGAGCCAATGGGCCAATTTTGTTTTGGCTATAGGATCTCAATAAGAAATTGTTAAATTGGGTCCAAATGCTAAATTGTTTGAATAAAATATATAAGGAGCAGCATTTCCCTTCAGCATGGGTCCGAATCCCATTGGCTAGTTCCTCTCTTCTAGAAGATGAATAGTGTGAAGAAGGTTTTCATCAATAGAGGGTCTCAAAGACTGGATCTTTTCAGGGAGTTGTGTTCCCCAGCACCCCATTTCAAAGATTAGGGGGATCCGACCCCACAATTCCACACACCCACTCCTTTAAGACCAGAAGCATTATTGATTGTTTTACGATGAGGCTTCTCCCTGCATCTCGAGTAGAATGCCCCCACTCTAAAAGGGGTGGCCACTGCTGAGAATAAATGCAGCCCCCAGTGCTGAGGAGCTCAGGTACATTTGGTGTCAGGGGTCTTGTCAATGGGGTACGTATAGCATGGGGTGTGGTCTGGGTACAAGAGAACAAGGAGAATGCTTTTTCTTTTTATTTAATTCACAGGATGTGGGCATCGCTACAGAGCTACCACTCCTAAATTCTTTTGAGAAGGTGGTGATGAGCTGCCTCCTTAAACCAGGAGGTATGGAAGGGAGGCTAGCACTTCCTAGTCTGAAATCAGCCCACTGTATCTCAGCTGCCAGATCTCCCCTTCCAGCACCAGCCTTCCATTGTCACTGGTAGAATTAAACAGTTTATTAAAACATTAACTGTTTTTGATGGTCGCTTATTTATTTCTTTAACCACTTGAAGAGATTTAAAAGCTACGAATAGGCCTAATGGGCAGGAATTCTTATTTTTTCCCATGTCTCCAGAACTAGTGGGCAAAGGTTTAGGGTGAGATACAAAAATGTTGAAAGGGACATAAGGGGCAACTTTTTCACACAGAGGGTGGTGCGTGTATAGAATGAGCTGCCAGAGGAAGTGATGGAGGCTGGTACAATTACAGCATTTAATGGACATCTGAATGGGTGTATGAATAGCAAGGGTTTAGAGGGATATAGGCCACATGCTGCCAAATGGGACTAGATTAGGATAGGATATCTGGTTGGCATGGATGAGTTGGATCAAAGGGTCTGTTTCCGTGCTGTATGTCTCTATGTTTCTATCTCTATGTCTATGTACAAGTGAGAGATGTCTACAGTCATTAGAAATGTATTTCTTTCAATTTTATATAACTCCTGAAGTCTGCCCATGCTAGTTACTGCATGAGTAATCATGGACTTGGCATGGTGGATATAAGGGGCATTAGGTTTGGGTGAGTTGGCATGGAAGGTATGAAAGCACATAGGGAATGGGTGGGAGTGAGGGTATGTGAGGGCAATGGTCTGAGAATCTACCAAATCTTAAAACAACTGGGATTAAGTCCTAGAAAAGCAGGGCAGGTTTGATGCCGAAAATAGTCCTGACTTCTATTTCCCATCCTGTGGTGGAGAATGTGAAATTCAGTTCCCAGTGCCTTTGCTCAACCCCATGATGGCCTAGAGTCTATCCCACAGCCCACTCACCCCTACCCCAATGAAACAGAAATAGCATTTTCATCAAAGTGGGTCTGGAAATTTCCTGGCCTGAAGTATCCACACTCATTGCCAAAATTCAGCCCCTCGGCTCAAGCAAAATATCCAAAGCTAACGAAAGTTGAAGCATCTTACCTCAAACGCCGCAATCTCTAACCCATCAATGATAAATTCAGATAGAACAACTGGAGAGAAACCAGAATCAGCTATTAAATTCCTCCATTAATAATACTTTTATTTTTAGCAATACTTTGATTAAATTATTTTAAAGAAGTGCAAGTGTCGATTAAAATCACTCAGCTTTTTAACACATTTTTAAAATAATTGATACATTCACTTGAACAAATTAGAATTTCTTTCATTGGGCTCTTGTGGCACAGTGGTAGAGTCCATACCCCTAGATCTGGGTTCAAGTCCCACCTGCTCCAGAGTTGTAAAATGATATGTGAACAGGTTGTTCAGAACAAAAATGAAGGACAAAAGAGTAAAATGAAGAGCTGCTGTGGTAGTATCCCTACCTGTGAGTAAGGAGGCCAAGATTTTAAGCCTCACCCTCCAGATGTGTGTAATAACATCTCTGAACAGTTTGATTAAAAAAAATCTAGAATTTCTTTCATATGGGACAAGTGTCCTAATGTCATAGAGATGTACAGCATGGAAACAGATCCTTCGGTCCAACGTGTCCATGCCGACCAGATATCCCAACCCAATCTAGTCCCACCTGCCAGCACCCGGCCCATATCCCTTCAAACCCTTCCTATTCATATACCCATCCAAATGCCTCTTAACTGTTGCAATTGTACAGCCTCCATCACTTCCTCTGGCAGCTCATTCCATTTTATATAACTCCTGTGTGAAAATGTTGTCCCTTAGGTCTCTTTTATATCTTTCCCCTCACCCTAAACCAATGCCCTCTAGTTCTGGAATCCCCGACCCATAATGTGATGAACTATAACTGGAAAATCAGAAAAACTGAAAATTTACATAATTGAATAACAAAACAAGTTAATAATGACCAAGTCAAATATATATTTTCCATTTCATATTATTAATCCTTCTTAAATTGATAACATTCTTTACAAAAATATTATACCAAAGTCTTGTTGCAGTTCCTTAAACATTGTGTGGGTACTAATAGTCTACAGACACTACAGACGTATAAAGACAGTCATTTGTGGTAATAATTCACTTACATCACAGTGGGCAGCAAATTAAGACAAGCTAGTTCTTGTTATGTGGATCTATTATCCCAATGAGCTTCTTTGTGTATTACAATATATGCTAACAAATGCAAATGAATCTGACATTGTATGTTCCTGATAATAAAGACACAAGATGGTGTCCAGAAAGAGACAAAAAGCCAACAGATTCTGCCAGTCTGGTTTGAACAAATAACATTTTGCCAAATAGCAATGGATCTTTTCGTGGGAACAGCAGTGTTGTTATCAATACCCAAGGGAGGTGCTTGCACGGAGACAATAAGGAACACTTTGAATGCACAAGCTTCATTCAAATGCAGAAGGTTGTTAGAAAAGAATCAATAACCTAAATAAAAAAAACTTTTTGCAAAAAGGAAATCGAAAGCAATCCTGAAAGATCATCTAGAAATGTTTAACTTAAAGCATTCAGCAGGAAAACACACCTCATTCATCCTGCATAACGCCAGAGCAATTTAATTATTTCCTACTTTCCATTTAAGCACCTAACATATTCTCTGTGTTTTCCTTTTTCTTTCCCATTGTTTTCATCCTTTCATCTATAATTTCTTCCAGTTTTGAGAAAGGATTTGAAGTACAAACTCATCTGTCCTCTTCACAAATGCTGACTGACTCACTGAGTGTTTCCAGCATTTTGTGCTTTTGTTTCTCATTCTCTGATGTCTGGTCTTTTCCTTGCAATTTATCAATATTGTGAAAACAGTTTGGAAAGCTCTGAACACAAACGAAGTGTATGCAGAATGCCAAGAAACTGTCCACTGCATATGGAAATGATCCAGTGTAGAGTAGCCCTTAGCAGCACTTCACCAGATTTTGCAAATTACTTCCAATGCAGCTGTCTGTTTTCAGTTCCACTGCACATTCAGCAAGATTGACATTCTGCACAATGGCAGGGGAACAGGTCAACCACAAGAGGGAGAAGCCATTCTTCTTACCCTCTTTCTCTCAACATCCTAGAATGTTGAAGAGCAGGTACTTCTCGACTAAAAGAGGCACTGTGTAGTATTCACGGCAGTAAGCAATTTGTTAACAAGGAGATGGACACGAGTATGGTATGTTCATATAATATTGCATAGTCAAAGCTATCGTTGGCAGAATAGATGGGCTTTTTGATCAATCTTTACACCATACTGATAAATAGCCAGCAAAATCCCCCTTCCTCCCCAGGGTATAATTAACTGTCCAGAACTCTGTCCACTGCAGGCCTGAAATGGTTAATGGTGGGCAAGACAAGGTGGAGCAGCAGACTCGAGTGTGAGCAGGATCAAGTCTCGATTAAATGCAAATTCACTTGTTACTCTCCCCACCCTGGGTTATTTCAGGATCTATTATCCCCAAACCTGTACAGTGTGTAGAAACACAGTTAAGGTGCAGTGCATTGAATTTTTTACATTCTAAGATGGAAACAAAAAAATAACATTGTTTGAGTTCACCCCTTGACACATCCTCAATGTCCAACACTGACTTCTGGTCTTGCTATGTCTTAAAATGTAACTCACAGAGTCGATAAAGTCTCACGGAAACAGACTCTTTGGTCCAACCTGTCCATGCTGAACACAATCCCAAATTAAACTTCCTGCTCCTGGTCCATATCCCTCCAAACCTTTCCTATTCATGTATCCATCCAAATGTCTTTTAAGTGTTGTAATTGTACCTTCATTCACAACTTCCTCAGAAAGTTCATTCCACTCTCGATCCACCCTCTGTGTAAAAAAAAAAGCCTCTTATGTGTTTTTTAAATCACTGTCTTCTCACATTAAGAATATGGAGTTTCCATGCTCTCCCCGTGCCTTTGTGAGTTTCTGCCGGTGCTCCAGTTTCCTCCCACTATTGAAAAATGTGCAGGTTAGGTGAATTGGCCATGCTAAATTGCCCATAGTGTTCAGGGATGTGTAGGTTAGATGCATTAGTCAGGGGAAATTTAGAGTAGTAGGGTAGGGGAATTGGTCTGGGTGGGTTACTCTTTTGTGGTTTGGTGTGGACATGTTGGGCTAAATGGCCCGTTTCCACACTGTGGGGATTCTATGAAGCTAGATGTTAAGAATTCTCAACATGGAAGTCCATGTGAGTACCTGATGACTTCAGTTCCCCTCTGGCTGCAAGCAGCCTCTGTGATGCTCAGTACCAATGAGTCTCTCAGGCACAATCCATGGCCAACAACTGCGCATGCTCCTCATCCACAGACATTGGCATCAACCTTTGCCGTCTCCTTGTGAACATCATGGCATCTCACCAATCCACAGACCAAAGAGCATTCACTGAAGTCTTCCATTGTGTTGGAAATCAATAGTACAAAATGGGAAAGGAAATGGCTGCTACCACATCCCAAGTGGGTGGGGTAAATGTCCCACCCTACGGGGTGGGGTTTGCAGGACCCTCACTAAGACCACACTAAGGAAACAACATTGTAAACAGATCATGCACTGTACAGGATACAGACCTGCAGGGATCGAATCCCTGGCGAATCTAATGTATTGGCTCCTTGTGTAACCACTTCATTCACATTTGGACACAGAGATCATCGAAAGAATGGGGATGTTGTAGGCTAGGGGACAATGGTGTCATTAAGGAACATGGTGACACACTTACATTTGGGGTGACACACACATGCAAACAAGCAACTGTAGAGACTTCACCTACTGTGCAATATAGCTCATGACATCAAACTATCCTCAATGTATTTTCTACTTTCTCTTTCTAGGTGAAGCCTGGCACTGCCCTGTCTGTTTGTGAGGAAGAGGCATCTGGATTTCTTGCCAACCGTCACTATATCTTTGGTCCTGGGATCAACAGAGTGATGGGTGATGTACTACAGGTGCGTGTGCCACTCTAGCAGACCCCAAGGGTACTGGACCTGGCTCTCCGTGACAGTCCCAATCTGTCATTGGAGGCAGATGGATGATCGCATTATTTGGTACATTGCTGCAGCCTCTGAGCAGTAAAGACTATTGCATCCCACATGCCTGCTGCTCCTGTTCCTCCCTGTTCATGTGCCCACAGTCTCTGGTAGTGGAAACTCGGAGAGCGCTTTCTCTGGTAGTCCTCTGAGTGCCGGTGGCCAGGGACATTTGTTCTTTCAACAGCTGCAGAGCTGTCACAGTGGAGTTCTCACCAGATTAACATTCCACTGAGGTGTCAGCATCTCAGCTGGGTGAGGGGTACAGTAGGCAGCCTTGTGATACTTCCACTGACGCCTCAGTAACCTCATTCCCTGCTGCTCCTTTGGGAAGAGAACACTCCTCCTTCATACCATACCCTCCATTAGGACCTTCAGGTCCCTTTCAGAGATTGACCTTCTCTAACATGTTCAGATTGTATCCATCAATGAGCAGGCAGCTCCAGAATACCAGTGCTTACCCAGGCACAGAGCATCCACGTGAGGGTGCAAGGGTGCCTATCTCAGGGCAGACAGCCACTCAGTACTGTGTTACTCCAGGAACAATCCTTTATAAGGTGGGAATAGATTTGGATGAGGGATATCATTGGAATGGAGCAAGCAGCAAATAATATTCATGCCACACAAGTAACAGGAAAAGACCATTTCCAACAAGAGAGAATTGCCTTGACAGTCAATGGCATTATCATCACTGAATCCTCCACTATCAACATTCTGGGAGTTACCTTTGATCAGAGGCTGAACTGGACCTGTCATATAAATACTGTGGCTACAAGAGCAATCAGATGCTGGGAATCTTGCAATGAGCTTGACTCCCCAAAGTCTGTCCCCTATCTAGAAGGCACGAATCAGGAATATGATGGATTACTCTCCACAGTCCTCCCCACTTGCTTAGATAACTCCACCAACACTGAAGAAGCTTGACATCATCCAGGAGAAAGCAAACCACTTGACTGGCAGCACATCCACAAACATCCACTCCCTCTATCACCGACCATCAATAGCAGCAGCATCTACCAACTACAAGATGCACTGCAGAAATTCACCAAAAATCCTTAGACAACATCTTCAAAACCCATGACAACTTTCATTTAGAAGGACGAGGGCAACAGATACATAGACACACCACCACCTGCAAGATAACCTCCTCCCTCCAGCCAAAACTACTCACCATTTTGACTTGGAAATATAGCAGTCTTCCTTTTGTATCAATTGGTCAAAATCCTGGAATTTCCTTCCCAATGATATTGTGGGGCTAACTGCATCATATGGATTGCAGCGGTTCAAAAAACTAACTCATCACCACTTTCTCAAGGGCAACTAGACACAGGTTAAAATGCTGGCTAGCCAGTGATACCCAAATCCCATGAATGAATAGGAATAAATGAATGAAAAAGCCCATAGTAACATTCTGAGGTACTTATCCTGAAGGGCACCTATACTCAAGTTTATTTGGTTTAAAAAACGTCTGTTGCAAGTCGACTTCAAATAATATCTTTTATCACTTTCTTGTAGTAACTGATTCTGTAAAGTTATAACAATTAGTATATATTTTTAAAAAGCTAAATTTGTTCATTCCATTTTATGTTACTGCTTGCTTTATTTTTAGGAAATGAACTGGGGCAAGATCTTACGGTCCCCCTATGGTGGGTTTACAAACAGGAAGCCCAATTGTCTTCCCACTGTCCCCAGCTCCATTGTTGATAATTTTATAGAGGGTGGGTAAAGTCTCAGGCAGGCTGCCAATTTAAGGATCTTGAGGTCTATTATTGGCTACTTGAGTGCTGTTTACTGCCTGACTTCAATTTTGAAAGGGATAGAATGAGTGCAGAGCTGAATGAATCCCCAAGGGTTCCCTGCTCAGACTTCAAGCAGGAAGGTGGTGAATCAGATATCTCCACACTGGGCACACTCTGCCCCATGGGAATGCATCCTCCTCCAACCAGCCTCTCTATCAGGACCCTCATTGCCAATGAGCTTCATCTCTTTTCCCCTCCCTTCTCTCCTCCCTGTTGTGGGACTCCAGTTACCTGGTCATGTGCTCTGGGAATTTCAAATCTATGGATTGCTTGTAGTCCCAGTCCTGGCCAATGTTGGCACTGCTGCTGCTGGGTCTACAGAGTTATTGGCCAATCTGATTGGCCTGAGAGCTCCCAGATGGAGGTCAGCCCATGTGAGGGTTGAGATCCACACCTCCAGCCAATGAATGCACTTTGCCAGGTTAAGTAACTTTTGGGGCTTCTGAAGTTTCAAGGGAATCATTCTATCAACTCTTTGGCTGCAAAGAATCTGCCATATGAAAAATCCTACGTGATGTTTATGTTACTTGCACGAGCCGGTGTGCATACATGGAGAACTCTCTTTTCCAAAATGTCTGCAGATGCCGGATCAGTTGAGACCGTCAAGATTATAATCAAGAGAGTTTTGTTACATTCGCAAGAGCTGTAGACGTAAATGGTGTTTATGGACAGATCAACCATGATCTAACTGAATAGTAAAACAGAGAAGTTTATAAGGTCTATGAGTTCCTATATATTCCCATCACATTACTATAGTATGTTTAAAAATATCACTAAAACTCTATCACAAATTAATTAAAATCAGATTTCTTTAATGGAACTGCCAGAGTTATGTAGTTCTGTGAAGTTGGTGGTCTGCATTTAAATTCCAGTAAGATGATTGTGTTCTTAAGGGTCCCCTATGATTACTTAGTGTATTAAATCCGTTCCCCACCATTTGCACATTTGTCAAATGGAGTCCATAAGTATTTCCCAAGATCTGAGCAAGTACCAGTCAGAGCACATTCATCGGCCCTGGATTGCCACTGACCGCAATCAATCAACTGCAGAAAATTTTAATGATCGCACTTTATCTTCAAGCTCTGAAAGGCTGAAATGGGCTACATACAATTTTATTTTAATTTGACAGTCGTGATGGACACAGTGTGATTATTGTTTTGACTGAGCAGGCGGGACAGTGGAGTTGAATGTGAGTCTGGGTGGTTATTTAACTTCAGAATATAGGAATTCAGACAAAAGAGACCTTCTAAAGTGGGAAAATGGGAGGTTTAAAGATTCACATGGAATTGGGCAGAATACATATCAGAGAAACTTGCCAGCAAAAATACTGGTCTATTCCAATCATTCCATTTATACCTTCCCATTCTGCCTCTGCATTTCCCAATTGTTTTCTCTTTACATGCAATAAATATCTACTTAAATCCATCACTGTTTCAGTCACTTTGCTTTGTAACAAATTTCACATTCTGTGTCAAGGAATTTCTTCTAATTTGACCTGATCTGGTATTGGCGTCTTTTAATTATGCCTCACCATTGCCCAACATCTCTACACTCTCCCCCCCTCACTATACCAAGCCCACTTGTCTGATCTCGCCTACAAATAGGACCCATTTCTCTACAATCACTCCATCAAAACCCCTTCATGACATTAAAGATATGTTTTAATTTAAAGTAAAAAAAAATGCAGGGCCAAGGAGAAATAGCAAGAGAGCCAGACATATTTCTGAACTTTTCCAAACAAAAACAATGATCCGAATGGCCTCCTCTGTATCCTATGTTTTGACAGAAGCAACTTTTAAGTTTATGTTCTGATGCAGTGGGAATGGAGTGGGGAGATGTGGGGATAACTTGTAAAGTGGAGGGAACCCCAGAAATCTGGGTGCTGCGTAAGTGCTTTAAGACACTGGAGCAACCTTGCAATGATGTCCTGGAGCTGCTCTTCACTGGACATAAAAAGCACCGGGTGGGTTGACTCCAAGCGTGTAGAATCCAAGAACTGTCTTTCAATAATGTAACAATAAGATTTGAGCCTGATGTATCAGTGAATGGCATGTATTGTATGTTTAGTCTGCATATGTAATAAACAGTCGTCCAAAGACCTCCAAGCCTAAAGTCTTCTCTTCAACCAGCCTGTCTCAAACTCAAACTCATGGATGTTGGCATTAAACCAAACAACAAAAGATTGGATTTCTTGAATGTTTCTAAGACTTGGATTGGCTTTGCTTTTTCTTTCTCCTTTCCAGAATGAAGAGCTACAGCCTGCTCAACCTCCCATGGTACAAATTGAACCTTCTCAGTTCTGGTAACAACGTTGTAATGTTTTTCTGCACTTCCTCCAGGACTTCCAGATTGTTTTTACAATATATGAAGAATGAAACTGTTCACAGAACTCCAAGTGTGGTCTAGCCAAGGTTCTGTGTAAATGTATTCCCTACTTGGAAGGTAAGAAAGTAAATGGCAGGTAGCAGAATGAGCTAAGGATCACTGGGAGAAGCAACACAGGTTTACTTGTCCATAAATGGTGCCAAGTGCAAGGATTCATTTCCACAATTTGGCTTGAATATTTGACATGAAAGAACACAATGCAAAGTCCAGGAATTTTAAGTTAATGGCTTCATCCTAAAGTTAAACACGCATGAAAAATAATAGCACTAACTGTCTATATAATTGAGAAAAATTAGAAATGTGGAGTGAAGAAAGTATAAATGTACAATTACACAATGCTGTGATTAATCAAAGACTTTCCGAAAGTTGAGAAGTATTTGAAATTAGAGATCAAATTTCCCAATAGCCTATCGATTACCTTAGTCTCGATGTATAAGAGTCAGGTGAATGCCAAAGAGGCCATTAAGGAGTCCCAGACCATTACAACAGCATAAATAACTTAACTTGCATTGTTCTTCTGCTACTGGCTGCACTCCTCTGTAAAAGTATATGAATTTCCCCAGGGGAGCAACACACACATGTCTGCCATTGGATAAAGACTTCTTGTTGCAGGAAAGTAAATGTTAGGGGTGATCATTTTGTATGATCTGGTCTCGTTTGTGTCTCTGATTAACAGCAGGTAGCACCCATGTGAAATGGGAGAACGGTGCATGGAAATCAGTTTCCTGAGACAGAGACAATATTTCAAGTTAAGTCTGCACAGTTCACTGCAGAGTTTGTACAGTCATTATGGACTGTGAGATTTGGATACTAAGCAAAATTGGCCAGGGCTGACTGTGTATGTTTTTGATTACTTATCACATGACAATCATGCAGAATCCTATGTGCAAAATAATTGGCATTCCCAATGTAAAGAAAATACAAGCCACCATATACAACAACACACAACCTTGAATACAAAAACATTTGATTCTCATAGACAAAAAAAACCATGAAATTACCATATACAGGAGCTCAGAGCCCAAAAAAGACACCTCACCCACACAAAACTTAGTCGCTGTACACTCCTGGGATACACTTCTGAAATTTTATTCTGAACTTTTATTTCTTTATTCATCTAACTTATTACGATGATTTTATACTTTTGAAGTTCTGTAATGCTGAACTTCTTAGTTCTTTATTTTTCTAATTTTTTTCCCAAGAATTTGTACTCAAGAATCTGTACCGAGGTACCTTTGTACCTAAAATGATGCCACAAGTGGCGACTTGTCGACTTTTCACTGTTCGCATGTGACAATAACACTAATTCAAATTTTAAAAATATCTCATTCACTGAAGAAAATGACACATCCACAAAATGTACCTGGCTCCTTCCCCCTCTTCACAGCCTCCCTTTTCCAGAGATGTGAGGATACTGCTGCCTGCTTTGGCAGTTGGAACCCTCAACTCATTTAAGGTGTAGCTGGATCTGAACGAGACGTGCTGTAACCTACAAGGCCATGGACCAGGTACTGGAATGTTGGATTCAGATGAATGACTAACTCTTTTTCTGGCTGATGGGCTGAATTGCCTCTTTCTGCACTGTAACTTTTCTACAATTCTATGGATTATTGGCTTCTTTCTCCCTCAACCATATAAAAGAAACCAGAGGCTGGAGAGCTGGGAAAGGCTGAACATTAACCAGTCAGTATGTGACAGCAACTTCAAGCAACTGCTTGAACTTGGCAGGGTGGGAGGGGGAGTTGAAGTGTCCGGCCACAGGGCAGTGGGGTTGTTTAATGTGTGTGTCCCGGAGATGTTCTCTGAACATTCTGCAAGTAGGCCTCATGTCTCCCCAATGTAGAGGAGACCACATCGAGAGCAATGGACACAGTAGATGACGAGTGTGGAGGTGCAGGAAAATCTCTGTCAGATGTGGAAGGATCCTTTGGGCCTAAATGAATGAGGGCATGATAAATGTGATGATTATAAATGTTGCCAATCCATAATGTGGTTATGAGTTGCCAGTTTGTCCCTTGTGTCCAATGTTGCTATGGAAATACAATGAGGTGGTGATTAAATTGAATGTCAGCAGAAAGCCACAGATCATCTCCAACCTTCCACTGACAGCAAGAAGCCTGGGCAGAAGCCAGAGTTCTTTTGGGAAGTATAAGTGACCTGAAGATATTTAAACCAAGGAATTTTCAGTGGCTAAGTCTACATTAGACCTGTAGGCTTATCTTGCAACACTGGGCTATGGGAGCTTGTAGTTTTTAGATCAGAGTGGTGCTGGAAAAGCACAGGATGTCAGACAGCATCCGAGGAGCAGGAAAATCGACATTTTGGGCAAAAGCCCTTCATCATCCTCTATTCCTGATGAATGGCTTTTGCCCGAAACATCGATTTTTCTGCTCCTCGGATGCTGCCTGACCTGCTGTGCTTTTCCAGCACCACTCTGATCTAAACTCTGGATTTCAGCATCTGCAGCCCTCACTTTTGCCTTTGGGAGCTTGCAAACATCTCTCATAAATCTTCAGGCTGAGATACGAATATAGGTACAACCAATTGCATGTTCCATTACTTCCTCATTGATCCTCAGAGTCTTGAATTTATCTCAACATCCTATTTTTCTCCCCCCTAGTATCACAAGTGCAGAAAGAGGCTCCAGTATTTATTCAGGACCATGAAAATCATGGGAAATATAAGGTTTCTAGGCAGGCAATGCTGGATTTTCACAAATTCCTGGAGGTTTTGTGCACATTTATAAATAGCTGGTAGAACTCAGATGCAGAAGTTCAACATCCAATTCCAGAAGAACCCAGTTTTGCTGGCCGGTTTAACGAGTTAGCGTGTGATTCACACCTGAAGGAAACTCAAATGCAGCAAGATCATTTGAAGTCAGTACTAAGTTCAAACAGACGACCTTTCCACTATAGCAGAGACCTAGCACAGAAGTCACAATTTTTTGGAGTAGACAAAAATGTACATGAAGGGCAAATTCTGGGTAATCCAAGATGGAAAAATTTCTGGCTGTAACAGGCTGCTCCTTCTTTGAGGTATTTTAGGTGTTGGAGGTGATTTCCTCAAATTCCAGGAACAGCAATTACTGTTTTATATGCTGTTGCATTGTTTTGAAACTTTGGAGAAAAAAAGTCAGAACTACAGCACTTTCAAAAGGTAGAGTAACAGACAAAGGCAGCACATAGTGAGGTCAGTACAGGAGAGAGAGAGAGAGAGAAAGAGAGAAAAAGAAACCCACATTGATAACTAACACAGCAGTGAACCTGCACAGTTACTGCCTTTGCTGTTTGAATTCATGTATCACTGGACATCGGAGTGCGTCTAGGAAAATTTAAAAAATGTGAAATTCACAACTAATCTTTGAAGAACCTGTTTGGGAGAGGTCGCAGCACAGAAACAGATAAGTGAATATTTTTAAGTGTGGCCCATAGAAAGTCTGCAGTAGTGAATAGAGTGTGTTCTTTCTTGATTGTATGTTTTATTGAGCTATGCTTCTTGATTAAACTTAAAAATATAAGCCATAAGTATTTAGTTAGCCTGGAGCAGTGTTTTGTAAATGAATAAGACTGTGCTATTTTCTGGGTCTGTAGATTTAAAGAAACAAAAATGGCCTTTAGTAAAGTGATGTGCTCTTGTTGTTGGATGTGGGAGTTTCGGGAGAGTTTACGGGCTACTGAGGATTATATATGCAATAAATGCCATTGGTTGCGAATCCTATTATATCGAATGGATCAGTTGGAGAGACAGGAAGAAGCAAAGAGAAATTTACAAGAGCAAGGGGATGTGATGGATGGCGGTTATAGGAAGGGAAACAAGTTGCAGATACAGTCACATAGATGGGTTAACTCCAGGAAAGTAAGAGAGGTAGGCACGTAGTGCAGGAGTCTTCTGCGGCTATCCCCATTTCAAACAAGTATGCTGTTTTAGAAAATGTAGGCGGTGATGGATTCTCATGAGAATATAGCACAAACAGCCAAGTTTCTGTATCAAGACTGGCTCTAATGCAATGAGGGTTACGTCAGGTTCCAAGTGATCAATTATCTTAAGGGACTCTCTAATTTGAAGCTCAGACAGATGTTTCTGTGGCCAGCAGTGAAAAATCAGAGTGGTGTTTTGCCTCCCTGGTGCCAGGATCAAGAATGTCTTAGAGAGGATGCAGAATGTTCTCAAGGGGGAGAGGGACCAGCAGGAGGTCATTGTACACATTGGAACCAATGACATAGGAAGGCAAAAGGATGAGATTCTGAAGGGAGAATATTGAGAGCTAGGCAGGAATTTGAAAAGGACATCCTCAAAAGTAGTAATATCTGGATTACTCCTGGTGATATGAGTTAGTTAGGGCAGGAATAGGAGGATAGAGCAGATGAATGCATGGCTGAGGAGCTGGTGTATGGGCAAAGGATGCACATTTTTGGATCATTGGAATCTCCTCTGTGGGTAGAAGTTACCAGTGCAAGAAGGATGGATTTATACCTGAATTGGAAGGGGACTAATATACTGGCAGGGAGATTTGCCAGAGTTTCTCAGGAGGATTTAAACTACTAAGGTGGGTGGGGTGGGGGGAGGGGGAACCCAGGGAGATAGTGAGGAAAGAGATCAATCTGAGACTGGTACAGTTGAGAAAAGAAGTGAGTCAAACAGTCAGGGCAGGTAGGGACAAAGCAGAGAACAAGGTAGAACTGATAAATTAAACTGCATTTATTTCAATGTAAGAGGCCTAACAGGGAAGGCATATGAACCCAGTGCATGGTTAGGAACATGGGACTGAGATATCATAGCAAATACAGAAATGTGGCTCAGGGATGGACAGGACTGGCAGCTTAATGTTCCAGGATATAAATGCTACAGGAAGGACAGAAAAGGAGGGAAGAGAGGAGGGGGAGTGGCGTTTTTGATAAGGGATAGCATTACAGCTGTGCTGAGGGAGGATATTCCCGGAAATACATCCATGGAAGTTATTTGGGGAGAACGAGAAAATAAGAAAGGGATGATCACCTTATTGGGATTGTATTATACACCCCCTAATAGTCAGAGGGAAATTGAGAAACAAATTTGTAAGGAGATCTCAGCTATCTGTAAGAATAAAAGGGTGGTTATGTTAGGGGATTTTAACTTTCCAAACATCAACTGGGACTGCCATAGTGTCAAGGGTTTAGATGGAGAGGAATTTGTTAAGTGTGTACAAGACAGTTTTCTGATTCAGTATGTGGATGCACCTATAGAGAAGGTGGAAAATTTGACTTTTGAGAAATAAGGCAGGGCAGGTGACTGAGGTGCGAGTGGGGGAGCACTCTGGGGCCAGCGACCATAATTCTATTAGTTTTAAAATAATGATGGAAAAGGGTAGACCAGACCTAAAAGTTGGAGTTCTAAATTGAAGGAAAGCTAATTTTGACGGTATTAGGCAAGAACTTTCAAAAGCTGATTGGGCCCAGATGTTCGCAGGTAAAGGGATGGCTGGAAAATGGGAAGCCTTCAGGAATGAGATAACGAGAGTCCAGAGACAATATATTCCTGTTAGGGTGAAAGGAAAGGCTGGTAGGTATAGGGAATGCTGAATGACTAAAGAAATTGAGGGTTTGGTTAAGAAACAGAAGGCAGCATATGTCAGGTATGGACAAATCAAATGAATTCTTAGAAGAGTATAAAGGCAGTAGGAGTATTTTTAAGAGAGAAATCAGGAGGGCAAAAAGGGAACATCAGATAGCTTTGGCAAATAGAGTTAAAGAGAATCCAAAGGGCCTTTGCAAATACATTAAGGACAAAAGAGTAACTAGGGAGAGAATAGAGCCCCTCAAAGACCAGCAGGTCAGGCAGCATCCAAGGAGCAGGAGAATCGATGTTTCGGGCATAAGCCCTTCTTCAGGAATGAGGAAAGTGTGTCCAGCAGGCTAAGATAAAAGGTAGGGAGGAGGGACTTGGGGGAGGGGCATTGGAAATGCGATAGGTGGAAGGAGGTCAAGGTGACGGTGATAGGCCGGAGTGGGGGTGGGGGCGGAGAGGTCAGGAAGAAGATTGCAGGTTAGGAAGGCGGTGCTGAGTTCGAGGGATTTGACTGAGAAAAGGTGGAGGGAGGGGGAAATGAGGAAACTGGAGAACTCAGATTTCTCCAGTTTCCTCATTTCCCCTCCCCCCACCTTGTCTCAGTCAAATCCCTCGAACTCAGCACCGCCTTCCTAACCTGCAATCTTCTTCCTGACCTCTCCGCCCCCACCCCACTCCGGCCTATCACCCTCACCTTGATCTCCTTCCACCTATCGCATTTCCAACGCCCCTCCCCCAAGTCCCTCCTCCCTACCTTTTATCTTAGCCTGCTGGACACACTTTCCTCATTCCTGAAGAAGGGCTTATGCCCGAAACGTTGATTCTCCTGTTCCTTGGATGCTGCCTGACCTGCTGCGCTTTTCCAGCAACACATTTTCAGCTCTGATCTCCAGCATCTGCAGTCCTCACTTTCTCCCCTCAAAGATCAGCAAGGTGGCCTTTGTGTGGAGCCGCAGGAGATGGGGGAGATACTAAGTCAGTTTTTTGCATCAGTCTTTACTGTGGAAAAGGATATGGAAGGTATAGAATGTAGGGAAATAGATGATGACATCTTGAAAAATGTCCATATTACAGAGGAGGAAGTGCTGGATGTCTTGAAACGCATAAAAGTGGATAAATCCCCAGGACCTGATCAGGTGTACCTTAGAACTCTGTGCGAAGCTAGGGAAGTGATTACTGGGCCTCTTGCTGAGATATTTGTATCATTGATAGTCACAGGTGAGGTGCCGGAAGATTGGAGTTTGGCTAACATGGTGCCACTATTTAAGAAAGGTGGTAAGGACAAGGCAGGGAACTATACACCAGTGAGCCTGACGTTGGTGGTGGTCAAACTGTTGGAGGGAATCCTGAGGGACAGGCTGTACATGTATTTGGAAGGCAAGGACTGATTAGGGATAGCAAACATGGCTTTTTGCATGGGAAATCATGTCTCACAAACTTGATTGAGGTTTTTGAACGAGTAACAAAGAGGATTGATAAGGACAAAGCGGTTGACGTGATCTATATGGACTTCAGTAAGGTGTTCAACAAGGTTCCCCATGAGAGACTGATTAGCAAGGTTAGATCTCATGGAATACAGGGAGAATTAGCCATTTGGATACAGAACTGGCTCAAAGGTAGAAGACAGAGGGTGGTGGTGGAGGGTTGTTTTTCAGATTGGAGGCCTGTGACCAGTGGAATGCCACAAGGATCGGTGCTGGGTTCACTACTTTTCGTCATTTATATAAATGATTCGGATGTGAGCATAAGAGGTATAGTTAGTAAGTTTGTAGATGACACCAGAATTGGAGGTGTAGTGGACAGCGAAGAAGGTTACCTCAGATTACAACAGGATCTTGATCAGATGGGCCAATGGGCTGAGATGTGGCAGATGGAGTTTAATTTAGATAAATGTAAGGTGCTACATTTTGGGAAAGCAAATCTTAGCAGGACATATACACTTAATGATAAGGTCTTGGGGAGTATTGCTGAACAAAGAGACCTTGGAGTTGCAGGTTCATAGCTCCTTGAAAGTGGAGTCGCAGGAAGATAGGATAGTGAAGAAGGCATTTTGTATGCTTTCCTTTGAGTACAGGAGTTGGGAGGTCATGTTGCAGCTGTACAGGATATTGGTTAGACCACTGTCTCCTTCCTATCGGAAAGATGCTGTGAATCTTGAAAGGGTTCTGAAAAGATTTACAAGTATGTGGGCAGGGTTGGAGGATTTGAGCTATAGGGAGAGGCTGAACAGGCTGGGGCTGTTTTCCCTGGAGTGTCAGAGGCTGAGGGGTGACCTTATAGAGGTTTATAAAATCATGAGGGACATGGATAGGATTAAAAGACAAAGTCTTTTCCCTGGGGTGGGGGTGGGGGGAGGTGGGTGTCCAGAACTAGAGGGCATATGTTTAGGGTGAGAAGGAAAAAACCTGAGGGGCAACGTTTTCACACAGAGGGTGGTACATGTATGGAATGAGCTGCCAGAGGAAGTGGTGGAGGCTAGTAAGATTTCAACATTTAAAAGGCATGGGTATATGAATAGGAAGGGTTTGCAGCGATATGAGTCAGGTGCAGGCAGGTGGGACTAGATTCGGTTGGGATATCTGGTCAGCATGGACGAGTTAGACCGAAGGTCTGTTTCTGTGCTGTACATCTCTATGACTCTCTGACTCTAAATGTCATGAAGTTAATTTATTTAAATGCCCAGCCCTTTAAAAGTTAAAACTTGCTGCCTAATCAGTGAAAGTTTTAAAAAAAAAATCCAATTTAGCCATTACAATAGCTGTTTGCTACATTTCAGTGTATTCCCTGGTTGCTTCCTATAAGCAACAATTATGACATCAATTTGATGCTTCTTCCTCTCCCGACGTCCCCAGCAGTACCCTTCCACTGACACTCTCATCCATTTGGCTGAACTGGTCCTCACCGTTAACAATTTCTCCTTCAAATCCACCCACTTCCTTCAGGCCAAAGGGGTAGCCATGGGCGCCCACATGGGCCCCAGCTATGCCTGTCTCTTTGTTGGCTACGTAGAACAGTCCATCTTCCGTAGTTACAATGGCACCACTTCTCACCTCTTCCTCCGCTACACTGATAACTGCATCGGTGCCATCTCATGCTCCCGCAAGGAGGTTGAGCAGTTCATCAACTTCACCAACACATTTCACCCAACCTTAAATTCACCTGGACCATCTCTGACACTTCCCTCCCCTTCCTGGACCTCTCCATCTCCATCAATGATGAGTGACTTGACACTGACATTTTTTACAAACCCACGGACTCCCACACCTACCTGGATTACATCTCTTCCCACCCTACCTCCTGCAAAAATGCCATCCCTTATTCCCAAATCCTCTGCCTCCACCGTATCTGCTCCCAGCAGGACCAGTTCCACCACAGAACACACCAGATGGCCTCCTTCTTTAGAGACCACAATTGCCCTTCCCACATGGTTAAAGATGCCCTCTAACGCATTTCATCCACATCCCGCACCTCCGGCCTCAGACCCCACCCCTCTAACGATAACAAGGACAGAACCCCCCCGGTGCTCACCTTCCACCCTACCAACCTTCGCATAAATCACATCATCCGCCGACATTTCCGCCACCTCCAAACGGACCCCACCACCAGGGATATATTTCCCTCCCCACTCCTTTCCGCAAAGACCATTCCCTCCGTGACTACCTGGTCAGGTCCACACCCCCCAACAACCCACCCTCCCGTCCTGGCACCTTACCCTGCCATCGCAGGAATTGCAAAAACTGTGCCCAGACCTCCTCCGTCACCTCCGGCCAAGGCCCCATAGGAACCTTCTACATCCATCAAAGTTTCACCTGCACATCCACCAATGTCTTTATTGTATCCATTGCTCCCAATGTGATCTCCTCTACATTGGGGAGATTGGACACCTTCTCGCAGAGCACTTTAGGGAATATCTTCGGGACACCCGCACCAATCAATCCCACCGCTCCGTCGCCCAACATTTCAACTTCTCCTCCCACTCTGCTGAGGTCATGCAGGTCCTGGGCCGCTTGCACCGCCGCTCCCTCACCACCCGATGTCTGGAGGAAGAACGCCTCATCTTCCACCTCGGAACACTTCAACCCCAGGGCATGAATGCAGACTTCACCAGTTTCCTCATTTCCCCTCCTCCCACCTTAATCCAGTTCTAACCTTCCAGCTCAGCACTATCCTCATGACCTGACCTACCTGTCAATCTTCCTTCCCACCTATCCACTCCACCCTCCTCTCTGACCTATCACCTTCAAGCCCACCCCCATCCATCTATTGTACTCTTTGCTACCTTCTCCCCAGCCCCACCTCCCTCCCATTTATGTCTCCACCCTGGAGGTTCCCTGCCTTCATTCCTAATGAAGGGCTTTTGCCCGAAACGTTGATTTTCCTGCTCCTCAGATGCTGTCTGACCTGCTGTGGTTTTCCAGCACCATTCTAACGTAGACATCAATCTGATTGACAGCTCAAAGAGTTTTTTGAATGATTAGCTGTCTATGATGTGGAGATATTAATAGATGGTATTAAACACACAAGACTTAAATTTTTGAATATGTTTTAACAAATTTTTTTTTAAATATAGTAAAGATGGCAATTGATATTTAATTTTTTTGTCTCAACATGGAAACAAGATGTCTATTTAATATTAAAAAGAACTAAGGATGCTGGAGATCTGAAGAAAAGAACAGAAATTGCTGGACAAACTCTGCAGGTCTGGCAGCATCTGTGGAAAGAAAGCAGAGTTGACGTTTTGAGTTTGGTGACTTGTCAGAACTGAATTTATTTACTTGGCAACAAAAGAATGGTAACATAGACAAAAGTTAAGATCTACAAAGCAGTGACTGAGAGCTTGGTGGCAGCAAATTCAACTGAGGCCTTCAGAAGAGAATTGAATAATTCGAATTTGAAGAGGCCTCTGTCTGTGCATTCATCACTCTGTGGTTCGGTGCCCAGTGACTTGGCAGCAACAAAAGTAGAAAGGTTTTGTAAATTGACAGGTTTTGGCCTGTTGAATCCAGTCATAAACATGTTTTGGAAACCAGGATCCTGCTGGGACGACCATGATTTGGAAACCAGGATTTACTGAATTAAAGTGAGGGGGTTACTATAGTGGATTTGATATTTGTTGCTTAAACAGTTCACATCTTTCATTCTTAATGCAGAGCCAGATTGGCCAACTCTGCTTGATATGTCAATCGTCAACATGTTATTCTCAACATCCGTGGCTGTTGTACCTGTTTCTTTTATACCTGATAATTGTAAGATCACAAGGTCATAAGGTGTAGGCCATACATCTCATCGAGTCCACTCAACCGTTCTATAGGATCATAACTAATCTAATCATCCTCTACTCCACTTGCCTGCCTTTTCCCAATAACCCTTGATTCCCTAGAAATCTGTCTATCTCAGCTTTAAATATTCCTAACAACTCAATCTCAACAGACATGTGGTAAAGAATTTGACAGATTCACTACTCTCTGAGAGAAGAAATCCCTCCTCTGTTTTAAATGGAGAGCCCTTTTCCCAGAAGGGGAAACGACCTCTCCACATCTTCCCTGTCAAGCCCCGTTAAAAACTTTTATCTTTCTATAAGGGTCCTTTGCATTTTTCTAAACTCCAATGAACATAAGCCCAAATTACTTAAACCCTCCTTATAAGAAAATACTTCCATATGTGGGGTTAACCTAGTGAATCTTCTCTGGCCTGCCTCCAATACCAATACATCTTCCCTTAGGCAAGGAGACCAAAACTATTCATATCACTACTCACCACTTTTATTTTCCATCTTGGTAAATTCAGGTGGATTGTCATTTTCATCAGCAATGATAATTTTAATATGTCCTGAAAAACATGAGTTTAAAAATTTAGTCAGAGATCTCTTCGAGAGAACAAAGTGGAGATTGATCCAAACAAAGCTGGCTGATGGATATCACAAAGTGGTTGCAGATGAGTTACAGTAAATGTATGAAGGTCATGTAAGACAGTCAAATATTACATACCAATAAGACAGATCTCCTGGTAGGAATAGGTATATGCTCTACAGAACAAGAACTATTTTAATTAATAATGGAAATCTCTTAACACATCCAGTGGAAACTGTTGAGAAAAGCTCTGTAGAGTTTAGTTGGTATTTAACTGAAGTATTGATAAAATTAATGAGAGATTATCACCTCTTTAAAAAATAACACACAGATATCATTTCTTTACATTATCTGTGCAATACTTCAGACATGGGAATTCTATCATACTAGTAAGAACTAGGTAAATTTTGAGGGGTGAGCTGGTGAGTGTTGATTGTTCTGAGGGGAAGGTGATTGTGGATGGACCGGCAATAGGCTTTGAGATTTGGATGTATTATTCATAATTGTGATCATTGAGAAAAATGAAGGATTCTGGAAGGGGCAGCGCATTGCTCTCAAATTTTGAGAAAAAGAGCCTTTCACAGACAGTTAAGAAACCAAAGGCTATTTTAGGTATCTACCTCAACAATGGGTCTCATATTCTTAGCAATGGGCTCAATACCAGAGCAGATTGGGTGCACACTGTGTCGATACTTTAATGCTTTAAAAATCTAAGCAGTGCACACAAATTTCAATCTCTACTTGTGGAGAAAGCACGTAAGCAGTTTCTAAACCACTATGCAAGTAGAGCTGACCTTCTTCACTCATGTTTGAAGAAAGAACAGTGTTGTAGTCCACAACTTGTACTCTGAGTTGAACAGCCTGGACACTTTCACGGTCAACAGACCCACTGTAAAGCAAAGACCCTGATTGCTCCATCACTTGAAACCAGTTTTTACAGAGTGAACTACTCAGCCTTTCTCCCTTCTCATCGAGACACTCAGTCCCTTGAATAAAGAAGTGCAGTTCTGCATCAGTGTCTGGATCAAAAGCTTGAATGGCAGTAACTGTTGCATTAATTCTTCCATTTTCACTTGCAAACACATCAGAGAGTGAACTTCCAATCAGAACAGGAGTTTCATCATTGACGTCCAAGATATCCACTTCAATGGTCATGTAGCCGGTGTTGGGGTTGAACCCAAAATCGTTGGCAGCCACTTTCAGTCTATATTTACGTGGTCCACCATCATAATCAAGTCTATATTCTGGATTTACCCGGATACATGCAGCAGGTTGATGTAGCTCTATCTTCTCAGTGCTGACAATAAACTGTCCCCTGGCCCCATCTTCAAGACTGTAGATCAACAATCGGTTTGGATCAGTTACATCATTATCCGAGGCCCAAATGGAAACAATGCAATGATCTGGAATAAAAAAAACTCAGTGAACTTGTTTTGAAATATCATCAAAACTAAGTATTTCCATTCGCGGACCATAAAAGCAAACTTCCATTTGTAAAGCCACAACATGCACATTCTGTTCCATTTAACTTCATGTAGGATTTAAAATGTGGCATTACAAGGGATTTTGGGTTGGACTTTCTGTTTCTGTTTCTGTGGAATCCCTGATGTGGCAGATTCTGAGAGAACTGCCTGGGTGATTGAAGATTCTGGTCAGGCAGCATCTGAGGATCAGGAGAGTGGACATTTCGAGCATAAGCTCGGCATCATTCCTGATGAAGATGTTTTGCTCGAAACATCAACTCCACTGCTCCTTGGATGCTGCCTGACTGGCTGTGCTTTTCCTGACTCTGATCTCCAGCATCTGCAGTCCTCACTTTCTCCCAGATTGAAGATTCCGCAGGGCAGTTCCATGGTACTTGGAACCCTCTGAAAGTACCCATTTAAATCAGATAATTTGGAAGGTCCTGCTGTGGTTAATAGTTCCTTGGGAAACTTAGATGATTAGAAACTTGGATAACTAGAAAGTTTACATCCCTAGCTTACCACACCCACCTTCAACTACACCTCCCCTTACACTCCTCAGACCCTCTCCCCCCGAAGCTGATACGTCTTTTCCCCTCAATGGACTCTGACACACCTCTGTCCCCTGGAAATCAACTATCACTCCTATTTTGCCACTAGAGCACAGACACTCTCCTTACCTCCCCATTCCCAAACTCATGACGACAAAATATGGAGTCAACAATCCACAGAATTGCCCTTGTTTGATGATTGTGCTTTAAATGGTGCTAAACTATATTCAGCAGGTAGATTGAAAAAATAAATATTTTGCACTTATATCAGTACACTTATATCAAGTTTAATGTAATATGTGCAATGAGGATTGATAGAAGGGCTTTTGCCCGAAACGTTGATTTTCCTGCTCTTCGGATGCTGCCTAAGCTGCTGCGCTTTTCCGGCACCACTCTAATCCATATTTCATTTCTATGACTGGACTCCTGACCTCAAATTTCTTGGAACTTTTTTCTTCAAGTATCGCATCAAGATCCCAATCTGAAACTTAAGGGAACTCTCATTTCCTGGTTTGGTTGCATGAACCTCTGGCGGCTGTTCCAGTCTGCCAGAGAAAAGAAAGGTAGGAACCACCTTAATGCTTAGGTTGCAATCATGGCCGGGACTGTTTTAAAAAATGATTTTTCTTTCACAAATGGTTTTTCTTTCAAAAGATGATCTTTAGATCAGCTCGCTTCCAAGGGAAAAGACCCCTGAATGTATATCACGCCTTTCACCATCTCAGTAACAAAACGCTGCAGCCACTGTACTTTTGAACTGTAGTAATTAACTGCAACACTCAGTTTGCACATAGCAAAGTCCCACAAAGAGCAGCAGGTCAGGCCAAGATATTCCAATGGTCATCACAGCAGACGGAATCACGTGTAAATCCCGACACAACTGACTCCAAGGGAATTGCCCAGGAAACTTAAAATTCCAACGGACAATTTCACAGAGTCTGGAAACCCTCCAAAATGGCCCTTTGAAGTTGTGATAGTAACCCCAGGAAATGTTGGAGGATTGAATTTTGAATTCCTGAGTAACTATTAAACTGAACCAGCGAGTCACCCTAATTCACACCACTAACCACACCTGCACCCCACCCCTCCCCGAAAACTCTCAACACTCTGCTCGACCAAACAATCTCTTACTACTTCTCACTCCATGGCCTAAACTGACATTCCCCTACGCCCCAACTCCAACCACCCCACCCTCCAGCCCAACCCTGTCAGCCCTGACACAGCAAGAATGTAAATTCATTGGAGGTGGTTCTGAGGAGGCTTATTAGATCGATACCTGAGAATGGGTCATTTGTCTTATGAGGATAGGTGGGGCAAGCTGGGATTGTTTCTACTGGAGTTTAGAAGAGTGAGAGGTGCCTTGACTGAAGTGTGCAAGATTCTGAATGTTAGACCATAAGACCATAAGACATAGGAGTGGAAGTAAGGCCATTCGGCCCATCGAGTCCACTCCGCCATTCAATCATGGCTGATGCGCATTTCAGCTCCACTTACCAGCGTTCTCCCCGTAGCCCTTAATTCCTCTAGACAACAAGAATCTATCAATCTCGGCCTTGAAGACATTTAGCGTCCCGGCTTCCACTGCACTCCGTGGCAATGAATTCCACAGGCCCACCACTCTCTGGCTGAAGAAATGTCTCCGCATTTCTGTTCTGAAATGACCCCCTCTAATTCTAAGGCTGTGTCCAAGGGTCCTAGTCTCCTCGTCTAACGGAAACAATTTCCTAGCATCCACCTTTTCCAAGCCATGTATTATTTTGTACGTCTCTATTAAGTCTCCCCTTAATCTTCTAAACTCCAACGAATACAATCCCAGTATCCTTGTTCTTGACCAGTTGCACATGGAAAGAATGTTCCTTTTGTGAGTGGCCTCAGATCTAGTGGACCCTGTTTGAAAATTTGAGGTCACCCTATTCAGGTCAGAGATTTGGGGCAGCACATTGACTCAGTCTTTAGTACTGCTATCTCACTGCACATGGGACCTGGGTTCGATTCCATCTTTGGGCAATTGTCTGTGTGGAGTTTACACATTTTCCCCTTGCCTGCGTCGGTTTCCTCCCACAGCCTCAGGCAACTGACTCTGTAGAGTTTGCACATTCTCCCCGTGTCTGCGTGGGTTTCCTCCGGGTGCTCCGGTTTCCTCCCACAGTCCAAAGATGTGCAGGTCAGGTGAATTGGCCATGCTAAATTGCCCATAGTGTTAGGTGAAGGGTAAATGTAGGGGTATGGGTGGGTTGCGCTTCTGCGGGTCGGTGTGCACTTGTTGGATCGAAGGGCCTGTTTCCACACTGTAAGTAATCTAATCTAATCTAATGTGCAGGTTAGGTGGGTTGGCTATGCTAAATTGCCCATAGATTCCAGGGATGTACAGGCTAGTTGGATTAGCCATGGGAAATGCAGGGTTACAGGGATAGGATAGGAGGTGGGTCTGGGTGGGATGCTCTTCCGTGGGTCAGTGTGGACTCAATGGGCCAAATAGCCTGCTTCCACACTGTAGGGATTCTATGAGGAGTATTTATTTTCTCTCGAAGCGTTTGAGAGACTTTGAAACTCTCTGTCCCTGAAGGCAGTGGAGATGGTATCATTGTATTTTTTTAAAAACAGAGGTGGATAGATTTTTGTTAGGCAGGGGAATCAAGGATGCTCGGGCTAGATGGGAATGTGGGACTCAAAACACAAACAGATCAGCTGTGATCATATTCAGTGATGGAGCAGGCTCAATGTGACAAATGGTCTATTTCTGGCCTTATTTTATATTTTCATAGTTAAAAATCACACAACACTATGTTATAGTCCAACAGGATTATTTGGAAGCACCAGCTTTCGGAGCACTGCCCCTTCATCAGGTTGTGAAGTATAAGATTGTAGGACACAGAATTTATAGCAAAAGTGTACGGTGTGAAATTATATATTGAAAAAGAACTGGATTGTTTGTTAAGTCTCTCATCTTTTAGAATGGGCATGTTGGTTTCAGTTCTTTCATATATAAATCCCAGCTCTTTCTTAAAGTTACATTCTCAAGTGAACTTTAACAATAGGTGCCATATTGGCCCAGATAATGCATTGAAGGTGTGAGGAGCCTTGTGTGAGGTTGTCTGTGCCCCAATATTCAGACTGATTCTAATCTAAATATTTTCATTTGTATGTTTCCAGCTCACCTACATCCCAATCTATCACCCCTGTGTCTCCCCCATCCTTGACCCAACCCCAGTGAAGCCAACCCAGCCACTCAGACTGCTGGCCTCTGACTGATTCTAAGCACTCATCCATTCACCTGGCACCGTTGCACTCTACACACTTTGCACCCTGCCCTTCACCTTCACCTCCACCCCCCCCCCCCCCCCCCCCCACTCAAATGGCATTCTAATTCTCTCACCCTTCCACCTTTCCCACCAGATACTTAACCTCCCTCATCTATCTTGCACCATAATCTCTCTCAAAGCTGACATTATAAATATCCACTTACGCTCCAACCCCCACATCACCATTCTCTGACTTACTTTATGTGTATATCCTTTCACAATGACTGTCAATGAGGCTGTCAATGGTTGGGTACATAACAGCAGAGAATGTACATCCAACCATGATCTTCCCTGCTTCTGGATTCGAGGATTCCTGGACAGGTCTGTAACAGGAAGTCCCTGTCAAGAATCTCCAGCACAGAAGACATCAAAAGGTAAGTGGGCAATTTTAAATCCAACCAGGTTGGGACATGGACTTTCTGACTCTGATCAGAATTTCTGGAATTGAAGACACAATTTCACTCAAACAAGTGTATATAAATACCTGTATTTCAAAGTAAGGCAATATGTGGACAATTTTGCACATGGCGACTCAACTATATGGAGGGATAGTCAGCATAAATGACCAAAGGGATGTGGATTACTGCATTTAATATGCAACTCTCTTATACTTGAAAACCTGTGATCTTTTAACCATGAAACTGGTGCATGCCCAGGTAACAGAAATGTCTGTGTGCAAATGTGACGGAAATTCCAGATCCTTACGTGGAATCACATTTTTCACATTCCCTATTTGTTATTTCTGCAAATAATTGTTGCTATGATCTCATTATATAAAAACAAACATCAATTTTCCTGACACACTGACTAAATGTTTCTTCATTTTATAGCAGATAAATTTGATGAAAATTGGTTAATTTGGGGGTAAGATTTGATCATGTACTGAACTATTTGCTAACGTTTGAGTAAGATAATTTGGGTTTAATTTTTCATCCATCTCATAAATATATCTCTTACCGAGCTGATCTTCAGGTACAGCAACAAAAATGATGCTCTGGTTAAAAACTGGTTTATTGTCATTCACATCCTAGAATATAAAATTTAAATAATAGTTTAATTCACTTCAACAAAATACACTGACCAGGTACTAATTATTAATTTACTACAACGTTCTACCTTTTTTCACCTCTGTCACCTTTTGATAAAAAGAAATAGTAAATTGAATAATTATATGCAATATAAGTTTCAGGGATGTAGTAGGACACGCAGCTGCCTTAAGTTGGTCTGCCATTAGGACATGGCTGATCTGTACTTAGCTGCCCTTTCTTGTTTACAGTCCAAATCTCCTCATCCAATCCCTTACTTATCAATAATCCGATGGTCTCAGTCTTGAAAGTTTCAATTACCACAACAGCCACAGCCTTTTGGGATCATTCTGCTCATTTATACTGCAACGACTCGAAAATCAAATAGGCCCTCCCTGGGTTTTGGCCTTTTGTTATATGGTTTTTATGCCCACATTCTTGAAGTTAGGGTCAGGGCAGATACTGACTGGAACATAGGAACACAGGACCAAAGGAACAGGAGGAGGCCATTCAGGCCCTTGAGCCTGTTCCACTATTTAACAAGATTATGGCCAATCTATGGCCTAGATTCACATACCTGTCTTTTTACTCCACCCACACTGTGCTATTTATACCAAGTGAGGAGCAGTTGTGCGACATCTTTGCAAGGTTGCTCCAGGGTGTTAAAACGCAAACACACCATGTAGTGCACAAAGTGGAAGACAATAGTCTAGATGAGGTCTGACTAAGACTGCCACTTCCAACCTTGCTATTGACATAAAAATGCTCCTGTGCTTGCACACAACACGGATAATAGGTTTGATGATCAGTGGTAAGTCAGAGTAATGATAAGATTTTAACAAAAGGCAAGATTTCAACATTTTTCTAAAGTCAAAATAGAATGGACAAAGAATTATGTAAGCAAATCTGTCGTATAAAACTTGCCACTAGCAACATTACTGTGTCAGTAAAACTCAATATGCAGAGCCGATCAGACTGCTTCGATAAGACAGGGTCTATGAATAATTGATCAACCTTATACTTTTCACAGAGCTTAATTTCTTGTTGCTTGACCAGCCATCAAAAATAGATAAAAAGAGAAATACATCTACCTTGTTTCTCTCTTCTTGAATTATTAAAATACTCCCCAGAGGATACGTTGATTTTATTGGAGCAGAGACTTAAGTTTCTAAAGAGTTTTGCTATAAGCATTACATTGAGAGCCTGACGAGTGTCTATCACTCCACGAGATATCTTATAATGAAATAGAAGCCACAGTACATTCTGTTTAAGTTCCAGAATAACTTTATGGAATGATCATGTCAGGACATCTTCAATGGCAGCAGGCAACTAGCTGACCAAGTGGTGAATGTGTCAACATTCTAATAGAAACGATCCAGTAGCATCTAGTAGACTGGTTCAAGGGACTGATTAGCCTACTTTTGTTCCTATGTTAGCTAATAATTTGTTGGTCTTTTTTAAGTAGCACAATATGATCTTTTACCTTAATAGGGGGCCAGAACCTCAGTTTAGCCTTTGAGCCAACAGAATGCTGCTCACATGACACTGAGTGGTAGAGCAAAGTGTGCAGAGGAGACTTAAAGTCTGCAGAGGAATATAGGCAGGTTAAGTGATTGGGCAAGGGTCAGGCAGATGGAGTACAATGTTGGTAAATGTGAGGTCATCCATTTTGGTAGAAATAACAGCAAAGTTGGCTATTACTTAAATGGTGAAAAATTGCAGCATGCTTACTGGGCAGAGGGACCTGGGTGTCCTTGTGCATGAATCACAAAAAAGTTGGTTTGCAGGTGCAGCAGGTAATTAAGAAGGCAAATGGAATATTGCCCTTCATTGCTAGAGGGATGGTGTTTCAAAATAGGGAGTTTATGCTGCAGCTGTATAGGGCGCTGGTGAGGCCACACCTGGAGTACTGTACAGTTTTGGTCTTCTTACTCAATAAAGGATGTACGTGGCACCAGAGGGGTGGAGAGGAAATTCACTAGGTTGATTCCAGAATTGAGAAGGTTGCCTTATGAGGACAGGTTGAGTAGACTGTGACTGTACTCACTGGAATTTAGAAGAATGAGGGGGAATCTTACAGAAACATATAAAATTATGCAAGGAATAGATAGTATAGAAGCAGGGAGGTTGTTCCAACTAGCACATGAAACTAGAACAAGGGGCATTGCCTCAAAATAAGGGGAAGAAGATTTAGGACTGGGTTGAGGAAGAATCTGTGAAATTCCATGCCCTGTTGAGACGACCTTGCTGAAAGCTTTTAAAGCAAAGATAGATAGATGTTTGAACAGTAAAAGAATTAAGGACTATGGTGAGTGAGTGGGTAAGTGGAGCTGAATCCACAAAACTATCTTATTAAATGGAGGAATGGGCTCAATAGGCCAGATAGCCTATTCCTCTTCCTATTTCTGATATTCTTATGTTATGAAGAATTCTCTAATCTATACTTAAAGGTCAGACTAACTTAAGAAGCCAAATTCTGGAGCTAAATCCAAAGCCTCTGAGTCAGAGGTGAGATTCGTATTAAGGACTAACACCTTTGATGGACAAACGTGGACATAAGAGGTCATGGAGATGTAGAGTCAGCATTGGAGGTCATGGTGCGTATACAGTGAGGTTTGGGGCCATGGGGATATGTGATGGGCATGGAGCTGAGATGGGGATCATGGGGAATAGAGTGGGCATTGAGGTAAGGAGTGGGCATGGGGAAGTCACTCTGTAACCCATGTCAACTCCATGGGCCTGGGGGGTCTCAAAGGACAACGGAGTAGAATATTGGGGTATAGAGTGAAAATGGGGGTATGGAGTAGGCATAGGAAGTCACGGGGGTGCAGTGACATAGCAGGAGCAGTATGGAGTTGGCATGGGGAAGTCTTGGGGGTACAAGGTGCACACCAGGGGTATTAATGTATGCAGTGGACATAGGGTATGGAGTGAACATGAGGATATGGGGAGGTCATGAGGTTATGGCGCAGACATGGAGAGATTATGGAGAGGACCTGGGGAAGTCATGAAAATATGCAGCAAACATAGAGGACATGAATATGTCATGGGGATATGGAGTGGAAAGGGACAGGTCATAAGGGTATGGAGTGGACAGGGAGACATCATGAGTGTGTGGAATGTGTATAGCACTGCTGAGAGGTGGGGAGATGAGGGAGGTAAGAGGTCGGTAAGGGTTTTACAGAGCTTCACAGTCAGTGTCTGACCTGGACAACATTCTAATGAAGAGAGACATTTCTTCTAATTTGCCTCCAACCTGCTTTGGGAGGTGTTGCTGTGATTCCAGCCTGCCCCTCCCATCGCACCATGAAGTCAGTGTACGCAGGAATTAGCTGGCATTTGGCTGGATTGCAAACTGGACAAGTGTGCGTGCAATTCCAGTTTTGAGGATGAGAATCTGGACAAATTATTTCAGTCACTCAAACAGTTAATTCAGGATTAAAATGGAACGTGCGTAATTCCCACATTAGTCCATGACCTCACCCAACCATGGTTTCGGTGTTAGGGCAGGGAACAGCAAAAGCAACAGCCAGTTCCTCATCACTGAAGATTCTAATTGACATAAAATGGTTAGAGTCACCATGGAAACCATTTGCCATTTTTTCCAAGTTCCAGCTTCAGTAAATGGCCCGACCACTTTCCACCTGCACCTGCCCAAAATGGAATGAAAGCCCCAATTAATTTTCCGGCAACTAAGCGCAAAAAAAGTTTTTTTTTCTAATTTCTCTGGGGAGAGCTCTTTTCAAAAGAAAACTTTCTGAATTCTTACAGATGTGAGTCAACTTTGAAAAAGAAAGCCATTTGTTTAATCTTAGAGCCTGAGATTTGCTGGATGTTAATTGAGCTGTGGAATTTAAAAAGCATTTGCAGTGACCTGGACTTGAACAGGGTGGTAGCAAGGCAACAGCCTTAAAGGTTAACAGTCAAACATCAAAAATGTGCTCCAGGACTGAGACTACTCAGAGCTATTACCATTGGAATTCCACTCAGACACTGTTAAAGTGACACTTCTATTAGAAAATGGAGAGAAAAGAAAATCACTGTTTCATGTCATACCTCCACTTTGATGACAACCTGTACTGTAGAGCTATGTGCAGGATTACCACAATCTCTGGCTTGCACAGTTAAATTGATAATTCCATTCAAAGAGTCATCCATGGATTCTCTGTCCAGTGGTTTGACTGCAGATATTATTCCAGTGGAACTATTCATGGTAAAATGTTTAACAGGGTCCCCTTCAATGATTGAGTAAATAATGTTACTGTTCGGGGAGCCCTCCTGGTCCCTATCAAAAGCCTGTGAATGATAAAAGTCCAAGAATAGTGAAGCAGTCACAGCCTTTCAGAAATGAACATTTACTGGAAGTTGAAAGCTGATTAGTTAATGACTTGGATTTGTGTCAACTGTTGGCTACAACAGCTGCATTGTATCAGGAGGCTAACAGCACTCCTGGTGATTTAATGGCTAAGTGTTAATTGATCTGAGCCAATTCAGCAAATGCGTTCCACCCTTGTGTGGAACCTCACCTTATCCGAAGATAGAGCTGTGTAATTATGTTGACAGTTCATATTGCATTGGAACAGAACCTGGCTCAAATTGGGGCTAGCAGTATAAGAGAAACAAAACCCTGATTCTGTTTTGTTAACAGCAGCATTCCCATTGAAAAGTAAATCATACAGTTAATAAAATGGCTATTGATTTGTTATCACTGTACATTAATGTCCGAGATCAATTTTAACCCTTGGTGGATGAAACACATGATTTTCTTAAAGTAACTAGCTCTTGTATATTGTTGCATTTTTGCCAAAAGTGTGACCATGTGAAGACATTTTGAGGATTAGCTAAAGAGGAGTAAGAAAGAAGATGGAGCTGGAAACGAAAGGTATGGTGTATTATTATTCTGGTTCATGACTATTTTACTAGAGGGAGTGTTAGCTTACATTTTACCATTTTGGAAAAAAAAAATCAAGATGTGTTTCAAATTTTCTGTAGGTTAATCCTGCCTTTTATTTAGGGAAGACATAGAAAAACATTGCTTGTGGGGTCAGTCATAATTTTTGTTTAAATCAAAATAGCCAATACTATGGGAACAAAATAAGGGAAGCCAGGGGTAGCAGAGAGGTGGGTGGTCTGGAGTGGGAATGGATTGGGGGTGGCGGTTGCTAAGTATGTGAACAGGGGCATGGGGATTAGAAACAACTAAAACCTATAATATATCTTATTGAAGCCATTCTCTGTTGCTGGCTCACTTACAGGCTCATTCAAACCATTCTAACTCACTTTGGAGATTTTCAGGATCAGTCCTTAACCAGCTGTCTGAGCAATAATGGATGAAAGGCTGGACAAACAAGTAAAATAAAGGACTATCCTTTAAATACAAGACAGTTGGTCACAGTAGTTTCAACATATTTTCACAATGTGACCACTTGCATAGAAATGTTTGACCCTGGGTTCTGTGTCCAAGTGGGGTAAGGTGGAATATATCTATCTAGGACCAGATTACAATGCAGATGAAATAGATTGCATTGGACAGTACAGTCCAATGTTCTGAGTAAACACCTTAGACTGTTTACAGAATCATAGATTCCCTGCAGAGTGGAAGCAGGCCAGTTGCCCCTCTAGCCCACACATCCCCCTACTCTATCCCTGCATTTCCAATGGTTAATCCACCTAACCTGCACCTCCCATGACACTGGACAATTTAGCATGGCCAATCCACCTAACCTGCACATCTTTGGACTGTGGGAGGAAACTGAAGGAAACCCATGCAGACATGGGAAGCATCGATAAACTTCACACAGGCAGATGACCAAGGGTTGAATCGAACCCAGGTCTCTGGTGATGTGAGGCAGCAGCACAAACCACTGAGCCACTACGCCACCCCAAAATTGATTATACGGGCTTAACTCTGCTGATTATCTATGTGTCTCATGTAATGCCAGAATGAAGGGACCAAAACTCCTTCCTAATGGCCGAAATCCTTTGATCTTGATTCAAATCCCTACTTCTGACCCAGTTCAGACAAAGAGTTACCTAGCTACCTTCTCAGAACTTTTTGGGCTTGATGTCCTCAGTCTTGGTGTGGGATAGAGATGGGGCAGGGTCAGGTGCCTGGATGGGGGCACGGGTGTTAGGGGTGTTTGGATGTCAGGAGGGTGTTGGATGTCGGGGTCAAGTAACATACATATATAAATAGGTATACATTCAGTTTTATGGTTTGCCAGGAGTTAGAAGGCTTTAATCCACTTAAGTTTTCCTGGGCAACTATTCAGAAGTCAGTTGGAAACTTCCAGCTATCCAGAGGATTGGAACAGAGCTCTGCAATATTCCAGATATTCACATGGTGCCTTTTCCCAATGGACCTCAACATCACAAACATGTCATGACCCATTCAAAAATAAAAACATTTCACTGGAATTTTCTTCATACCTGAACCTGGACAATATCTTTGATAACATTTTCCTTAATGAATCCAGTGTAACTATTTCTTTGGAAAATGGGTACTTCATCATTTGCGTCCAAGATGGAAACTTCTATCTGTACATTGGTTGCAAGTCCTCCACCATCTCTAGCTTGTAGTATTGCAAAAAACTGCTGTCTCTTCTCTCTGTCCAAGAACATTTTATTTTTCACAAAGAATGTCCCAAGATGTGGGTCCACGTCAAACGTCTGCAATCTGTCATAATCAAAGCCAAATATAAACCATTATCTAACTTGTGATTCAGGAATAACATAAGAAATTGGATATAGTGTAGGCTATCAGCCCTTTCTTTGAGTCTGTTCTTCATTCATTAAGGCCATGACTGATATTCTACCCTAAACCCACCTACCCACACAATCCCCATATTCCTTAATTCTCTCTGTATCAAAAGATCTATCAACTTCTGGCTTGAATATTCTTAATAAATAAGTGTCAGCAGCCCTGTGAAGTAACGATTCCAACCCATTTGTGATCTATTTCATTTACTGGCACTTTGATTTTCATTCTTAAATTTTTAGTAATACCTTTCAAATAAAAGGTATTGAATACATTTCAACTTCCAGTCCAATAGATTGTTTTGGCAGACAAGCAACTTGACCAGATTCAATTCTTCCATTCCCCACAGAATGGCCATTTATGATGCTTAAGAACAGCTCCGGTAACCTGAATCTTGTGACTGAAATTAGCAGTTAACCATGTCACCTTTTTATGTGCAGGAATCATTTTGCAATTCGGATCCTGCCTGTTCGAATGCAAGTAGAATCACAGAATGATTACAGCACAGAAGGAGGCCATTTTCCTCTCCAGCTCTCCAAAACAGCATCATAACTTGGCACCATTCTCCTGACTTTCATTCTCCTGTCCTTGTTCATTATTTCTATTCAAATAAACATCTAATGCCCTTTTGAAGACTTCAGTGAACCTGCCTCCACCAAAATTCCAGATTTGAGCCACTCCTTGTGTAAAAAGTTTCTTTTTGTGCATCACATTTGCTCCTTTTGCAAGTCAACGTTAAATCAGTGCTGTCTTGTTGCTCCTCCTTCCTGACTTGCTGAGCTCGGTAAGTATTTAAATGCTTCTATGAGATCACCAGTTTATTTAAGTGTGCATTTTGTCCGCAAATCTCTTATGTTTCAATATTTGAATGGATGGTCTAACCAGACATAACCAGTTCTGAGGAAGGGTTACTTGACCCAAAATGTTATTTCTGATTTCTCTTTATGGATGCTGCCAGATGTGCTAAGCTTTTCCAGCAATTTCTGTTTCTGTTTCAGATAGAATTCTAACCATCCCATGTCCAATTTGAAGGTCAGGAGGATGTTCAAAGCATTCTGTCTTCAAATTTAATTTTTGAAATAACATCAGATCGAGCCAAGGTGGTCAGTTGGTACCAGTGTAAAAGTGGCACCGCACCACCCATCTTTAGATTTGTAGCCTTATTCACTTACAGGATGTGGACATTGCTAGTAAGGCCAGCATTTATTACCTATCAATGTTCTGTGCAATTCTGGTCTCCTTCCTATCGGAAGGATGTTGTGAAACTTGAAAGGGTTCTGAAAAGATTTGCAAGGGTATTGCCAGGATTGGAGGGTTTGAGCTATAGGGAGAGGCTGAACAGGCTGGGGCTGTTTTCCCTGGAGCATCGGAGGCTGAGAGGTGACCTTACAGAGGTTTATAAAATCATGAGGGGCATGGATAGGATAAATAGACAAGGTATTTTCACGAGAGGGTAGTGCATTAATGAAATGAGCTTCCAAAGGAAGTGGTGGAGGCTGGTACAATTACAACATTTAAAAGGCATATGGATGGGTATATGAATAGGAAGGGTTTGGAGGGATACGGACCAAATGCTGACATATGGGACTGGATTAGGTTAGGATGTCTGGTCAGCATGGATGAGTTGGACGGAAGGGTGTGTTTCTGTGCTGTACATCTCTATGACTCTGTTGCTTTTGAGAAGGTGGACAGTGCGTCATCTTCTGGAACGACTGCAGTTTATTCAGTAAACCCAAGGGTGGGTATATTCTTGGTGCTCATTTCTGCAATTGCTTGACATAACTGTGTGGTTTGCTGGTCTACTTCAGAGATAATGAATAATCAGCCACATTTCTGTGGAACTGCAGTCATCTCAAGGCCAGACCAGCTATGGATGCCAGATATCCTCCTGATTATGCTATTGAAAAATTCACTGAGAAAACTCTCACTCCATTGCCTAAGAAAACCATTTATTCATCCAGAAATGGACTATTCGGTAGCAATTAAAAAAGGCTCAGACCATAACACAAAACCAAAGAACAGTGAATGCTGGGGAAGCAAAACAAACAAAAACAGACATCGCTGGGAAACTCAGCAGGTTTGGCAGTGTCTGTGGAGAGGGAAACACAGTTAATGTTTTGAGTCCAGTCACCCATCATCAGAGCTCATATATATCAATAGTATTATATAAGTAACAGTGTTTTGTTAGTCACATCAAAATTGCTGGGAATATGGTCCTCTGTCCAGAAACAAATTGTTACCATATCAAGATGTAAATACTTCCTTCCTCCTGACTTCTGCAACACTTTGAGTGCAATGAAATTAACAAAATTGGTAATTCAACCTCAGAATCAGAGTGAACAGCTACAGCTAAAGATTAGGAAACTTACACGCTGTCAGATCCAAGAAGTTGATAGGTTATTCTGTGCAAATCTGAGCTATCAGCATCAGTAGCCTTTGTAAACATAAAGAGATGAATAAACAGATTGTATGTAAATAATTTTAAAATATATTTTAGTAAAATCTCTCTATAATTTCTTACCGTGATGCAAGTCACACTGTAGCCATTTGGACTATCTTCTGGGACTTCCAGTAGAAAATAATCTTGGTCAAATACAGGGCTGTTGTCATTTCTGTCTGTTATATCAACATGTACAATGGCAACAGAACTGAACATTTCTTGTGTCTCCATTTCAACAGCACAAATCTGAAAAAATAAAAATTGTACACTTTGATAAACTGTCATTCTAATTAAACAACTGAATAAAAATCATACAGTAACCAAAGTAGACCAATAACAATAGCTATTCTGGAGAAACTCTAACTACACATTGGTTGCAGTACTTAAGGAGGCCTTTCTCTGTTCACAGGACGCAGTGTATATCACTGGGGAGACAATCGTAGTAGCCGGAGGTTTACACTGTCGTCTTTCGCCTAGTGTTTGGGCTATGGGAATGCTTTCCTCAACTTTCATTCCAATTGCTTTCCAGGAATATCTACAGGCTTCTCTCATCTTTATAACCTTCTGCTTGTCTTATAACGGAACGACACAAAATGCAGTTGTATTCTCTTACACCACTCCTTCAGTCTCAACCCCTGCAATCATGGTCCCTACAATCTTCTGAGATTCCCCATTCCTCTTGTTCTGAACGTTTGAATTCCCTTCACTTCCTCCACTGTGTCCAATTGTCTAGTTTCTGCAACTCCCTCCCAAAAACTCTTACCTCTTGCTCTTCCATTAAGGTGCTCATCAATACCTATATCTGAATGGCCTCTCCTGACATCAACTTGCAGTGGGGAGTGGTTCATTAATTTTGTCTGATATTTTCTACTGTGAAATATTGCCTGTGGTTTTACTATGTTAATAATAATGACATTGTCAATTCTGTCTTAAAAATGTATAGTTAGCACTTAATTGCTGTCTGGAATGGCCAGACAAATCAATTGTTTCAAATTTCCAATCCTTTAGGAGTATTCTAAAATGTGGGGCATTTTGGAAAATCATAACAAGTGCATGTATCTTTCAGCTCTAACATAAACATAAACCATAGTCGGCTGAAGGTTTTCTACTATAATGTATTAAAATGTTCTTCCGTTAAGTAGGGATTTGAGAAGGAATTGAATGAGCTGTTTTATTAAATAAGGCAATTTTGTTTTCAAGTGGTTTATACAAAGTACATTGGCTATAAAACTATATTGTTTACATACCATTCAAACAAATGTTTGATATAGGAATTAACCAAGAGTTATTTTTAGATTTAAACAATTAATTTGCTTTAAGTTGAAGGAACAATAAATCGCTTACTTCAATATATTTTACAAAAGTAAAGATGGGTGGCATGGTGGCACAGTGGTTAGCACTGCTGCCTCACAGCAGCACCAGAGACTCGGGTTCAATTCCCACCTCAGGCAACTGTCTGTGTGGAGTTCAGACGTTCTCCCCGTGTCTGCGTGGGTTTCCTCTGGGTGCTCTGGTTTCCTCCCACAGTCAAAAACTGTGCAGGTTAGGTGAATTGCCTGTAGTGTTAGGTGAAGGGGTAAATGTAGGGGAATGGGTCTGGGTGGGTTGCTCTTCAGAAGGGTCAGTGTGGACTTGTTGGGCCGAAGGGCCTGCTTCCACACTGTAAGTAATATCAGTAATGTCTGTGAGAGCAACTCATCTAGTCCCATGCTCCGAACTCTTCCCCCACAGCTGTGCCAAACTTTTCTCATCAAATAATTACTGAATTCCCTTTTGATGGCTTTCATTGAATCTGCTTCCATTAATTCCTAATCACCCCCTGCCGAGAAATGTTTTCCAAATGCTGCCTTTGTTTCTTTTGCCAATCCTCTAAAATGAGGGTCTCTGATAGTCCATCCTTCTAGAGATGGAAACAGCTGCTCCTTATCTCCTCACGCAGGCCCCCCCGTGATTTTGATCATTTATGTCAAATCTCATCTTAATCTTCTCTTCTCTTAGGAGAGTGGCCTCAGCATCTCCAATCCACTCATGAAACCAAATTGTCTTATCACTGGGACCATGCTAGTCAATCTTTTTTGCACTCTAAGTGCTTTCACATTCTTGATAAAGTGTAGAACAAAATATTGTACAAGATAATCCCGTCACCATGCCAAATAGGACAGACATCAAACAGATTTAGCAATGTAAGGCTGGGTATCTATGACCTGCTGAGGGCCATCAGCAGCAGTGGAATTGTATCAACCACAGTATGTCACTTTGTGGCTTGGCATGTCCTCTACTGTGCCATTACCGTCAACCCTGGTTCAGTAAAGAGTGCAGGAAGGCAAATCAGATGCAGCACCAGGCATACCTACAAAATAGGTGTCAACTTGATGAAGGTACATAAGAACATAAAAATGTAAGAACATAGGGTTCCCCCTGGTAGGCTCATTCATAAAGTCAGGAAGTATGGGATACAGGGAAATTTGGCTATCTGGATTCAGAACTGGCTGGCTGACAGAAGGCAGAGAGTGGTTGTAGATGGGAAATATTCTGCCTGGAGGTCAGTATTGAGTGGGGTCCCGCAGGACTCTGTTCTTGGGCCTCTGCTCTTTGTAGTTGTTATAAATGACTTGGATGAGGAGGTTGAGGGGTGGGTTAGTAAATTTGCAGATGACACCTAAGGTTGGAGGTGTCGTTGATGGTATAGAGGGCTACTACAGGCTGCAGCGCCACAAAGACAGGATGAAGAGCTGGGCTGAGAACTGGCAGATGGAGTTCAACCTGGTTAAATGCAAAGTGATGCATTTTGAAAGGTCGAACTCGAATGCTGAATATTGGATTAAAGACAGGATTCTTAGCAGTGTGAAGGAACAGAGGGATCTGGGTGTGCAAGTACATAGATCGCTCAAAGTTACCACCCAAGTGGATAGGGTTGTTAATGAAAGCCAAAACACCATATGTTTTCTTAACAGAGGGATCGAATTTAAGAGCCGCGAGGTTTTGCTGCAGCTCTACAAGTCCCTGGTGAGACCACACTTGGAATATTGTGTCCAGTTCTGGTTGCCCTACTATAGGAAAGATGCAGAGGCTTTGGAGAGGGTGCAAAGAAGGTTTACCAGGATGCTGCCTGGACTGGAGGGCTTGCCTTATGAAGAAAGGTTGAATAAGCTTGGATTTTTCTCTCTGGAGAGAAGGACAAAGAGAGGAGACCTGATCAAGGTATACAAGATAATGAAAGGAATAGATAGAATCAAAGACTTTTTGCCAGGGCAGGATTGACTGGTACGAGAAGGAGGTAGGTTCTTTACGCAGAGAGTTGTGAAAGCATGGAATGTTTTGCCAGTTGAGGTGGTGGAAGCAGAGTCATTGGGGACATTTAAGCGACTGCTGGACAAGCACATGGATAGCAGTGAGTTGAGGGGTGCATAGGTTAAGTTACTATATTTTACATAAGGATTAATTCTCGGCACAACATCGTGGGACAAAGGGCCTGTTCTGTGCTGTACTTTTCTATGTTCTATGTTCTATAAGAACTAAGAGTAGGAGTAGGCAATTCGGTCGCCCGGGCCTGCTTCACTCTTTAATGGGATCGTGGATGATCTCATCTCAGTCTTAGCTCCACTTTCCTGCACACTCCCCATAACCCTTTAAACCATTACTAGTTAAAAATCTTTCAATCTCCTCCTGTGTCCTGGCTTTCTCCGCCCTCTGGGTACCGAATTCTACAGATTCATGATCCTTTGAGGGAAATTATTCTTCCTCATCTCTGCTTTAAATATGCCATCCCTTAGCCTAACACCTCTTGCTCTATATTGCCCTACAAGAGGAAGCATCCATTCTCTGCTTTCTTTGTCAATCCCCTTAAGCATTCCCTTCCCATCTCAGGCGACTGTGAGGAATTTGCACGTTCTCCCCATGTCTGTGTGGGTTTCCTCTGGGTGCTCCAGTTTCCTCCCACAATCCAAAAATGTGCAGGTCAGGTGGACTGGCCATGCTAAATTGCCCACAGTGTTCAGGGAGGTATAAGTTAGGTGCATTAGCCAAGGGTAAATATAGGGTAGGTGAATGGGTCTGGATGGGTTACTCTTTGGAAGGTCGGTGTGGACTTGTTGGGCCGAAGAGCCTGTTTCCATACTGTAGGGAATCTAATCTAATCTAATCTAATCTATAAACTGTATCTCTATTATATCCCCTCTCACCTTTCTAATACTATTGATCAGAAACTTGCCTGAACCAGACATATAAATACCTAGGCTATAATAGCAGGTCAGAGGTTGAAAACATTTTGATAAATAATTCAATTTCTCAATTCTTAAAGCCTCTGCATCATATTCGTGACACGTGACGAATATGATGGGCAACATTCCATTGGTCTGAATGAATGCAGTTTAACAACACTCATGAAGCTCAACATATTCCACAACGAAGCATCCTGACTGATTGGTAGCCCAAACACTGCCTTCAATATTCACCCCCTTCATCAGCAGCAGCACAGTAACAGCAACGTGTACCATCAACAAGGTACACTTTAGTAACTAATCAAGACTCTGCTGAGAGCACCTTACAAACCCATGATCTGTTGGAAATCTATGTGAAACAACTTAAACTCAGAAACTGGGCAAAAATGATTTCCAGCTAAATAAAAAAAACAAAGAAACACTAATGCTCGAATACCCTTACTCCCACTCTTCCCTCCCACAACAGCGATAGGGTCCCTCTTGTCTTTACCTACCATCCCACCTGTATCCACCTCCAAAGGATCATCAGTTACCATTTCTGCCAACTCCAGTGGAATGCCACCAACAGACACATACCCTCCTCTTCATTGTCAACCTTTTGCAGGGACTGTGCCCTCCGAGACACCCTGGTCCATGCCTCCTCCATTCCTAACACCTCCCCACATCGCAGTGGGCATTGCAGAAGGTGTAATACTTGCCTGCTTATTTTCTTCCCTCAGTATCTAAGGGCCCAAATGCACCTTCCAGGTGAAGTAGTGTTTTACCTGCACTTCACTTAATCTAGTCGAATGTATTCGCTGCTCACAATGTGGTCTCCTCTACACTGGGTAAATAAAGCACAGACTGGGTGACCTCTGTCGGAAAAAATAAATCTGATCTTCTGATTGTCTGCTACTTCAACACACTACTGTGTTTGCTGATCAACATGACAGAATCTCTGTCTCGGGCTTGCTGCAGTGCTCCAGAGAAGCTCAGTGCAAGATGGAAAAACAACACCTGATTTTCTGCTTGTGAACTCTGCAACCTTCTGGACTCAATAACGATTGCAATAATTTTAAGGTCTGAGGACCTTCTCCCAACTCCTTAACCTAAACTCCACACAACAGGCCCTGTCATCACTACTAACCTATTGTCCACCACTAACAATCCCCATTTTAGCAGCTATCCATCCCCCCAGGCTGACCTCTACCTATTCCCTTGTCTGCCAAACTACTCTCTCTATCTGGGTTCCATCTTCACCTAACATTTACTCTTTCTCCCTGTCTCCCCACCCTCCTCTAGAATATATACCAACCTTTTCCTGGCTACGATCAATTCTGAAGAAAGGTCACTGGACCTGAAACATTAACTTTGCGTTCTATTCACAGATGCTGCTAGACCTGCTGTGGTTTTCCAGCATTTTCTGTTTTGTTTTATGATATCCAGCTAAATGTCCTTGTAAAAAAGAGCTTTCCTTTGCTTTTCCTGCAAATACGCAAGTAAGAATAAAGAATTCCATCCCTAAGGACATTGTTGGTCAACGTTAGAACTCTCAAAATTACATTGATTTCATGCCATGCACCTGAATTTTGCGAACTTAACAATTAATTACCACACAAATCCACAGTAATTTAGTTCATCATATTTATTCTGTTTTCTTAACTCCAATGAACCAATTAAATTAATGAACATCAACGTAATTAGTTTTTGCTGGAACAACATCAAACTGAAAAGGCATGCTACTGTAATGAAAATAGTTGCACAAGCAATAAAACAGACACCTATTGTGTGTATAGCCTGTTGAACTGTGCTGAGCACAAATAAGGCCATTGAAATGTATCAAATATACCAAGGACAGACATTAGTGAAGGGATCAATTCACAAAAAGGCAATGTGGAGAAATCCTAAAAGAGTTTGGAAGACAACACATCAAGGTGGTTTCAAAATTGCTTGTAAATACCAAAGTTGCATAGGTTCTTTAAATCTTCGCAATTATTGGTAACTGCACTATTGAAAAGTTTCAGAAGTTTTACAGGATAGTGTTTAAGAAAAATCCTGACAATCTCACATAGTAGTTGCAACTTCACAAATAGACAGTGTTGAAACTTCTCTGCAAACATCAAACCCATCACAACCCTACCTTTCCTCTCCATTATTCCAGCTTTTCACATTGCAATAGCTCAACCTGAAATCAGGATTCTGCTCCGACAAGGTGAACATAGAACATACAACATAGAACAATACAGCGCAGAACAGGCCCTTTGGCCCTCGATGTTGCATTGATCTGTGAACTAATCTAAGCCCATCACCCTACACCATCCCATCATCACCCATGTGCTTATCCAAAGACTGTTTAACTGCCCCTAATGTGGCTGCGTTAACTACATTGGCAGGCATGGCATTCTACGCCCTTACCACTCTCTGAGTAAAGAACCTGCCTCTGACATCTGTCTTAAATCTATCACCCCTCAATTTGTAGTTATGCCTCCTTGTACAAGCCAACGTCATCATCCTCGGAAAAAGACTCTAACTGTCCATCCTATCTAATCCTCTGATCATCTTGTATATCTCTATCAAATCCCCTCTTAGCCTTCTTCTCTCCAAGTCTCTCAGCCTTTCCTTATAAGACCTTCCCTCCAGACCAGGCAACATCCTTGTAAATCTCCTCTGCACCTTTCCATGCTCCCACATCCTTCCTGTGATGGGGCAACCAGAACTGTACACAATATTCCAAATGTGGCTGCACTAGCGTTTTGTACAGTTGCAACATAACATCATGGCTCCAGAACTCAATCCCTCGACCAATAAAACCGAACACACTATGTGCCTTCTTAACAGCACTATCAACCTGGGTGGCAATTTTCAGGGATCTATGTACATGGACTCCAAGATCCCTCTGCACATGCACACTACCAAGAATCTTTCCATTGACCCAGTACTCTGCCTTCCTGTTATTCTTCCCAAAGTGAATCACCTCATATTTAGCTGCATTGAACTCCATTTGCAACTTCTCAGCTCAATTCTACAGTTTATCCAAGTCCCCCTGAAACCTGCAACATTCTTCCAAACTGTCCACCACTCCACCGACTTTAGTGTCATCTGCAAACTTACTAATCCATCCACCTATGCCTGCGTTTAAATCATTTACAAAAATGACAAACAGCAGTGGTCCCAAAACTGATCCCTGTTGCACACCACATTAACCAGACTCCTGGCTGAATATTTTTCATTAATCACCTCTAGCTGCCTTCTTACAGAAAGCCAGTCTCTAATCCAAACTGCTGAGTTTTTCTTGCAGTTTCTGTTTTTGTGATGCATAAGAGCTTCATGTCAAAGGAATAGAGAGTTTAGGTGGAAGGGTGTTGTCTACTGGATCTTTCAGGAATCGACAGCATGAGTTGCTAAAGGTCCATTCTTCCTACATTAGCTTAGGTTGCTTCCGGGTGCTCCAGTTGCTTCCCACAATCCAAAGCAGGTCAGGTGAATTGGCTACACTAAATTGCCCATAGTGCATTAGTCAGGGGCGATGGTAAGGGATTGGGTCTATGTGGGTTATATGAGAGGGTTGATGTGGAGTTGTTGGGCCAAATGGCCTGTTTCCACACTCTCGGGATTCTATGACTTCTATGAAATCCCCCTCAATCCCATGCCTCCGCATTTTCTCCAACAGCCTACCATGTGGAACTATATCAAAGACTTTACTGAAGTCCCTGTACACCACATCAACTGCCCTCCCCTCATCCACATGCTTGATCACCTTATCAAAAAACTCAATGAGGTTTGTGAGACAAAATCTGCCCTTGACGAAACCATATTGACTATCTGCAATCAAATTGTTGCTTGATAGATGATTATAAATCCTTTCTCTTATAATCCTTTCCAAAACGTTTCCTACAACAGACGTAAGGCATACTGGCCTATAATTACCTGGGTCATCTCTGCTGCCCTTCTTGAATAAGGGCACATTTGCAATCCTCCAGTCCTCTGGTACTAAACCAGTAGACAATGATGACTCAAAGATCTAGGCCAAAGGCTCCACCATCTCCTCCTTCGCTTCCCAGAGAACCCTCGGATAAACCCATCTGGCCCAGGGGACTTATTTACTTTCACACCTTCTAGAATTGATCACACCTCCTCCTTACTAACCTCAATCTTTTCTAGTCTAATAGCCCATATCTCAGTCTTCTCCTCTCCAATATTCTCCTTTTTCTGAGTGAAAACAGATGAGAAATATTCATTTAGCACCTCTACGATCTCCACAGGATCTAGACACAACTTTCCACACAACTCTTCTGCTTAATAAGAGATACAATTTCTTTAGTAAACCATGGTTCCCTTACCTTCTCACTCCCTCCCTGCCTGACAGGGGCATACCTATCAAGAACATGCAATATCTGTTCCTTAAGCCTGCTCCACATTTCGATTGTCCCCATCCCTTGCATTTTGCTACCCTATTCCATGCCTCCTAAGTCTTGCCTAATCGCGTGATATTGCCCTTCCCCTCCCATCTATAACTCTTGCCCTGTAGCATGTACCTATCCATCTCCATTGTAAACTAAACGTAACCGAATTATGGTCACTCTCTCCAAAGTGCTCACCTACAACTAAATCAAACAACTAGCTTGGTTCTTTACCTAGCACCAGATCCAGTGTGGCCTCCCCTCTTGTCGGCCCTTCAACATACTGTGTCAGGAAACCCTCCTGCACACAGTGGACAAAAACTGATCCATCTGACATACTAGAGTTATAATATTTCCAGTCAATGTTGGGGAAGTTAAAGTCCCCATAATAACCACCATGTTCGTTTCACTCCTACCCAGAATTGTTTTGCCAATCCTCTCCTCCACATCCCTGGAACTTTGCGGAGGCCTATAAAAAAACTCCCAGCAATGTGACCTCTCCTCTTCTCTCCTGTTTCTAACCTCAGCCCATACCACCTCAGTAAATGAGTCCTCGTCAAAAGGCCACCTTTCAGCTACCGTTATACTATCCTTGGCTAACAAAGCCACACCTCCCCATGTCTTAATGAAAGGTCTAAACCCTGGAACCTGTAACATTCATTCCTCTATCCATGTCTCCGAAATGGCCACAATATCGAAGTCCCAGGTACCTATCCATGCTGCAAGCTCACTTACCTTATTCTGGATACTCCTGGCATTGAAGTAGACATACTTCAAACCAGCTTGCTATCTGCCAGCACACTCCTGTGTCCATGTTCTCCCTACTCACATCCTCCTGTGCACTGAAACTATACCACAGGTTCCCACCCCCTTGTTGAGCTAGTTTAAACCCACCCAAATAGCGCCAGCAAATTTGTAGAGGTCCCACCTTCGCCAGAATGAGCTCCAATTATCCATATACGTGAAACCCTCCCTCTTGCAGCACGTGTTTAGCTGATATCTCTCCCTGTATCTCACCTCACTATTCCATGGCACAGGTAACAAACCAGAGATAACAACTCTGTATGTTCTAGCTCCCTGAAATCCTGCCTTACATCCCTATCCCTCTTTCTACCCATGTCGTTGGTACCTATATGGACCATGACTTGGGGCTGGTCACCCTCTCCCTTCAGGACCCCAGGTGCACTTATCAATATAATCCTCAACCCCGCTGTGACCTTTGGCATCACCAATTTGCTCCAGTCTTATCTAATCATTGCTAGAGCTTTTCTAGAAATGGCTGGTCTTTCAATTCTAAGATGATTCCGTCTGGAGTTCCCGAAGGTTCACATCTACATTTTACCCTTTGCAGACATCTGCAGACATAGTTTGATTTCTGTCTGTGAGCTGATGCCTGCCTGTTCTACCTTTTTTGCCATGTTCTTTGGCTTCCCCACTGCCTCTGTTGCTGTGGGTTGGTATGAATGGGTGCAATCCACCTCATTGGTAACGCTGCTGGATTAGCAACTTAGAGGCACAGCCCAATGCTCAGATTTCACCATGGCAGCTGGTGGAATTAAAATTCAATCCACTTACAAATCTGCTAAATAAGGGCTCTTGTGCCACTTGTCTCTATCTGCCCTAAACATGTGTCTGAGCAGGTTGATTAATATTATCTAAATCTTCACCACACAGTTAGTCACAGTCAGGGAAACAATGACATGCTATAGTTCTAGAGGGATCCAAAAGGGGATGGATTTGTCCCATTGCCATCAAGAGGCAAACTAATGGGCATGCCCAGAAGAAATGGTGAAAGAAGGGCTGGATTTGTCTCCTATGAGAACTGCTCCTTGTCTATCCTACCAGTGAATAAGCAGATTTTTCTTATGTATGCCTTAGTGGGAGACACCTACTATGGACATAGTGCATTCTATACGGGAAGAACATGGCTATCAGCAATATTTCTTCTGATTTAACCATTAGCCACCAAATTTAGTTTAAGCCAGAAACTGATGAGAAACTGCACATAACTCTGTCCACCCAAACGATATAAATGAGGATTTGGAAGTTTGGGGCCGTGGAACTTTCAACTATTCCACATTTCACCGCAGACTGGGTGAAGATCATTTTTGAGGCAAAGAAAGTTGTCCATAAATGGGCCATGCACGAGAAGGAGATTAAAACTCAAGCAGAAGAGGCAAGTGGGGACTTGCAGACTCCAAGTTTCTGCAGTAAAATTTGGAATTGGGGACTGAACACTCAGATCCATCCGTTGATCAGAATTCTGTCTCGTGATTGTTGTACTGCAATTTGTGATACTTATCAGTGTAATAGTCTTGTTTCATTTGTTAAAACGGAATGTTTTAAGAAATGAAAGGAACTGACACCAGGGATTGGTCTCAGATACCAAATATTAGCTGGTATAGAAGAGGGTTTGTCATGACTGCTGACTATAGGCTATGAATAATCTAGACATGGTTAGTTGGCAGTATTTCTTATTATTTGTTCATCATCATTTGTATTGATATTAAGATGTGGAAAGTGTAAAACAATGCATTTGTCACAGAACAAAAAGAAAATGAGTAAGATATTGTAAATTGATCTGTAACTTTGTTTACATTTATGACTAGATTTTTGATCAGTACAATGATCCAAATGGCATTTCAAATAACAGAAATGAAATAATGCTTTGCTGACAGTATTTACTGTAAAGGGAGTAATGCTCACCACTGTCTGGAGGTGCCCGGTAGGATGTAGCAAACTTAGTTGGGACGATCCTCAGATAAACCTTTGGATCAAAAGGAGGGAGATGTTGGAAGAGGCTGAAGATAACAGGAACTGACAAGATGCTTGACAATGGGCTGTTATGTGAATGGAATTACACTGAATCATTCAGATTCGCTAAGAGTTAAGATTGCAGGAAATCCGTTACTGCTATCACTACCCAATAAAGGTAAAACATTCAGGATTGGTCACAGACTCAGATAATTCCAAATAAGGCAAACACTTGGCACAGAGAGATGTGTGCTGAAAATGTGTTGCTGGAAAAGCACAGCAGGTCAGGCAGCATCCAAGGAACAGGAGAATCGACGTTTCGGGCATGAGCCCTTCTTCGGGCTCATGCCCGAAATGTCGATTCTCCTGTTCCTTGGATGCTGCCTGACCTGCTGTGCTTTTCCAGCAACACATTTTCAGCACTGATCTCCAGCATCTGCAGTCCTCACTCTCTCCACAGCGAGATGTGTACAAAGCATCCTAGAAAACCCCTGATTTTTCAGCAGAACTTTGAAGAATAACACTGCAAGAGGTCTGGAGGCAAGGTGAAGACATTGAGAAGGGTTTCCAGCCTGGTCACTGCTAACTCTCCCAAGTAATAATGTTTGGGGTTAGTTACAGAACCCAGCATACTTAAAAGTGCATGTTATTCATTTAAGTATATAATAAATTAATAGAGCTTTATAGAGCTCTAAGTATCTCTGCTGTATCTTGATCTATGTATATACTGTTGTCTCTGAGAGACAGGAAACACTAGCAAAACCAAAGCCATTGATTTCCCTCCATAAAGTCCCTTGCCTAGCTATCAAATCCATTCCTTTTTGTAAAGTCTTAGCATAACTTCTGATGCCTCGGTTAGGATCCCAAATGGTTTCATAACAGTCATCTCAACCTGTTCATCCCAGCTTCAAAGATTTATGATAACCCACCCTCTGGGGTTCACTGCTTCTGCATCACAGTGAAAATTGTGCCATTTAGTTTCTATTGCTCTTCCTCAGTCTTCCTAACAAAAGTCATCACCACGTATTCATCCAAATTAAATTTCACCAGCCAGCTCTGTGCTCAGTTCACTGATCCATGTCCCCCATGATCTGTTTCTATCCACCTCTTTGTATACTTTGGACTAGATGTTAAGGAGCATTGTAAATCCTGACCCTTCCTAACAGCTGTCAGCCTGCCAAGTTGAAACTCAGCTGTCCAGGAACCGTGTTACACTGGCAGCAACTTTATTTGTTTCAGAAATGAACTTCCATTCCCATCCTGAAAGAGGTTCTGCCCAAGAGAGCTGGCAGCCATGTCTGGGATCATAGCCAGAACCCCAAACGAAGATAGGATAGGATTCCAGCTTAAAGGGAAGTCAGGAGATTTTTGGACTGGCCAGGCTGGCAGACTGCAGCTGGGGGGGTTGGGTGGGGTTGTGAGGGTGGGGGAAGGGGTTTTGTTGAAGTCTGAGAGATTGGCTCCGAGGAAGAGATAAAGTGAGGGATGCAACCTCAGAACAGGTCCTCCAATGGGCAAAAACCACCTCAACAGCAACCCAAGTTGTCAGCGTACCTGCCTTGTCCTTGCATGTGCCAAATAGCAGTGAATCCCCTGGTCACAAGGGCCTCAATAGGACTATATATAGATGAGTTGCCTGATGCCCTCCCTGCCCTTTTGTAACACAGGAGCCAGGTTAGAGGTGAGTGGGAAAGCCAACCACTTGATTTCATGAGCCCCCCTAACCATGAAATTAACAGAGTAGTCATACCCTACTGAGTTTTGTTTCATGGTTGTTACAAAGCTGTTTTCCCCTTTAAGCATAATGTAAAAATACTAGCTATCTGATCATCAAAACCAGCAAACTAAAGCAAACAAACAATTGTCTTGATGAAACAAGCAATTATGCACATGTAAGGCTTAGGAGTGAAGCTGCACTAGCAGAGGCAGCCCTGGGAGTACAAAAATGTGCATCGTTTCTCCAGAGTATGGATGGTCAGTTGCTGGAGTCCAAAAAGGGAATGGGTGGTAGAGAATTGGTTCAGCAAAGTAAAAACTAAAAGCTTGAATGTTGGAAGTCAGAAATAGAAAAACAGAAAAATGCCAGTTGAAGCAATACTGAACTTGAACAAAGTATTAGTTGGACCCAAAGTTGAAGTAGTGAATGCAGTTTTGGCATCAAATTATATAAAAACTATAATAATGGGTGTAAATAAGTATTTGGGAGAACAGCACTTGAGTGTTATTGGAAAAAAAGAGTATTCTTTTTCGGCTTTTCATCTTGCCTCATCAATACAATTCACAAGTAGTGTCAAAATACAGGGTAATTAACAATATATTGTAGGAGAGTAAAGTATTGATTAGTTGGCAAGTGGACTCTGTGGCAGAAGCATCACCAATTGATGATGGCTGACAGTTAACTGCCAAAATTTGTATATGTTTTAAACCAGACAAGTTAACTATGGTCAATGAAGAAATGGACTGAAGAAATGAACCAGAGAATATGATCACTTATTTTGTTAAGTTGAAAGAGGCACAGTGTGTGTACATGTTCTTGTTGTCTGCACAGGACAGGACCGTATGTACTAAGACATGTAGCTTTCAGTAGTTGCAAGTATACCACAGTGTGAGCCTGACTGACAATCCTAAATTAGTACATGTCGTCCAATCGCAAAAATCACTGTGTTGTGGGTTTCATCGGTATGGGCTAGTCAGTTATTGTCAGTACGTTATTCATTGCAAACTGTCTTCAGTGGATCAAAACCTTGAAACTCACTCTCTCTCTAACAGCATGATGGGTGTCCTTATATACATGGAATGCTGCAGCTTAGGAAGGTGACTCATCATCACCTTCTCAAGGGCAATCACTGATGGGCAATAACTAGTGTTGCTAGCATCCACAATTAATACACATTATCACATGGTTATTGTGGGACCTTGCTGTGTACAATTTGTTTTGTACATTACCGACAGAGGGGCTACATATCAAAAGGGCTTTGTGAAGTGCAAAATGCTTTGAGTTATCCTGAGATCATAAAAAGGGACAATATAAATGCAAGGTGTTCCTATTTTCCTCTACCATCATGAGAAAAGCATGTCAGTCCCATGTTCTGTAAGCAAATCATACTTGGCTTACCGTCAAAATCTATGAACTGTTCCATCTATTTGGAATGTAACAGTGAGTCTGGAAGATGGAGTAGCATTTTGGGAATTTGTGGTTATACACATTTATGTAATTGTGGTCTAGAGCGCTGTATGGGCGAGCTAATTCTTTGGCTCTCTTCCATCTATTACTGTTCACCTCTCCAATAGTGCAAGGTCTGACCCTTGCTTGTGGTTTCTTCTTCATTTTCCACATGTTGGCAAAGGATATTGGCTCCAGTCTCCAGCATTTCCTGCTCACTGCCTATATTTTAGTCCCTGATCTAACTTATGTTTTTTTTCCCTCTGCTCACAGCCTCATACTAGGCCCCAAGACAAACCTCCTGTTAACACAGAGACAGGGTCAGAAAGCAAATGAGAAAACTTTCAAGGGAGAGAAAATGTAGAAAAAGAATTAGTAGGAAAATAATTGCAGAGTGGTGCAGAAATTTTTAATTTCTGGGCTGAAGTATCTTTTCAGGGGAAGTCCTAGGATTGTTGAGGGGCCCAGGCCACAGTTACGTGTGGCTGGTGTGGGTCTTGCGTGGGGGACATCATCTGACAGGGGAGACAAACATGTTGGAAATATGGAACAGAAACAGAAGTTGCTGGAAAAGCTCAACAGATCTGGCAACGTCTGTGAAGAGAAATCAGGGTTAACGCTTCAGATCCGGTGACCCTTACAGCCTCAGATAGCTCATGCGCATTTCTGACTGCGACGTGGACGAATGCATTGGCTTTCAGCTGGCACTTTATTACACGATTTGAGGTCCTTGGATTGGGCACTATGTCTCTTTGAAAGAGGGATGTCCCCACTCCTCCATGCCCCTCTAAAGCTGGCAGCAGTAGGCAAACTGATAGCGTTTATCTGATGGAAAACCACCCCACCCACATGTAAACTCTGAATCACCAAAATTCTAATGGATTTGGGGATAATTGGTGTCCACTGGTTCAATAATGAACTGAATTGATCTCCTGTTATGAATGGGTGGGTTCCTGCTGTGGCACCATTCCCACCTCTAACTGAATCACAGAAAGTCTTCCCACACTGACAGACTGATGTATGGCCTGTCCCATGACCAAATGGGCCTGGCCTCCATGTTTTCTGCTGAGTGGGCTGGCTGCATAAAAATCCAGCCTCATGTACCTCATGCAATTTCTGACTCTGATTTGTGTTTGATTTGCTGAGGATTCTGCTCCGAAGCCATCAATAAACCAAAACCTGCAGTATATCAAATGGTGAACATGTGAACTGCCATAGAAGTGCCACTAAGGATAAATAAAAACAGACATACAGCAGAAGCTCGGAATCAAAAGTGCCCAAGCCCTTCAGCTAAATAGCAAGTTCTTCACACAGTTTAGTTTTTTGGGGGAAACTCAGTAGGGATGGCAATTTACACCCTCAGGCTTTCTTGGAGATATCCATGTCTATAACTTCCAATTTCCACATGGTTTAATGAGAACACTCGCCATTCACAGCATATGCCTGGACTGAGTGCTTCTAAGGCCCACCTCCGCCCTTCACTATTTAATATATCTGATTGAAAGGCATTAACAAAGCTGACAGACAGGGAATAAAATTTCAGGAACAATGGTCGTGATTGGGATTTCTATCTTTTTGTATAAAGCCATCAGAAATGAGGTAAAGCATAAACTTTTCCACTTTTTCCTGAGGTTACTTTGTTCAATAAAATTTAAGTGACGACAATCACAGCATGTTGCATGAATCCTGGTGTGAAAGGGTTGTCCATGAGTATAGATTGAGTAGACTGGGCCTGTAACCTGGAACCTAGAAGAATGAGTGGTGAATTCCTTGAAAACATATTCTGTTCTCAAGGGGTTTTGTTTTATACTTTATAACTTTATGTCTCAGACTTATTCGGCAACAACATTTAGGGGAAGCGGTGACACAGCAGTTATGTCATTGGACTAGAGAAAGCGGGATGTTCAAGTGCATGAAACTCAGAGGGTTAGTGTGCAGGTATAGCAAGTAATCAGGAAAGCTAATAAAATGTTTTATTGCAAGGGGAATTGAATGTAAGCGTAAGGATATTATGCTTTAAGGATAATCTCTGCAATATAATGTCATACAGTCTGCAATATAATGTCATACAGTCATAGAGATGTACAGACCCTTTGATCCAACTCATCCATGCCAACCAGATAGCTGAAATTAATCTCATCCAATTTGCCAGCACTTGACCCATATCCCTCTAGAGTCAAGATTAGAATGGTGGCTGGAAAAGCACAGCAGGTCAGGTAGCATCCGAGGAGCAGGAAAATTGACGTTTCGGCAAAAGCCCTTCATCAGGAATACAGGCAGAGTGCCTGAAGGGTGGAGAGATAAATGAGAGGAGGGTGGGGGTGGGGAGAAAGTAGCATAGAGTACAATAGGTGAGTGGGGGAGGGGATGAAGGTGATAGGTCAGTGGGGAGGGAGGAGTGGATAGGTGGAAAAGAAGATAGGCAGATAGGACAAGTCATGGGGACAGTGCTGAGCTGGAAGTTTGGAACTAGGGTGAGGTAGTGGGAGGGGAAATGAGGAAACTTGAAGTCCACATTGATGCCCTGGGTTTGAAGTGTTCCGAGGCGAAAGATGAGGCGTTCTTCCTCCAGGCGTCGGGTGGTGAGGGACCATGGTCAAGGAGGCCCAGGACCTCCATGTCCTCGGCAGAGTGGGAGGGGGAGTTGAAATGTTGGGCCACAGGGCAGTGTGGTTGATTGGTGCGGGTGTCCCAGAGATGTTCCCTAAAGCACTCTGCGAGGAGGCGTCCAGTTTCCCCAGTGTAGAGGAGACCACATCGGGAGCAACGGATACAATAAATGATATTGGTGGATGTGCAGGTAAAACTTTGATGAATGTGGAAGGCTCCTTTAGGGCCTTGGATGATGGTGAGGGAGGAGGTGTGGGCGCAGGTTTTGCAATTCCTGGGGTGGCAAGGGAAGGTGCCAGGACGGGAGGGTGGGTTGTATATGCCTCTCATAGTTTTGTAGATCTCTATTAGGTTGGCCCCTCAACCACCAGCTTTCCAGTGAAAACAATCCAAGTTTATCCAACCTCTTCTAGTACCTAAAACCCTCCAGACCAGGCAACATCCTGGTAAACCTTCTCTGCAAGCTCTCCAAAGCATTCAAGTCCTTCTGGCGGTGTGGCAACCAGAACACAATATTCCAAATGTGGCCTCACTGAAGTTTTATACAGCTATAACATCACTTGCCAACTTTTATTAACAACAAAACAGAAGTATCTGGAAAAGCTCAGCAGATCTGGCAACATCTGCGAAGAGAAATCAAAGTTAATGTTTCAGGTCTAGTGACCCTTCCTCAGAACTTCTGCCAATTTTTATGTTCGGTGCACCATCCAATACAGGCAAGCTTGTTGTAAGCCTTCTTCACCAGCTGTGTTGCCACTGTCAGGGACCTGTGGACATGTAAACCCAGATCCCTCTGTATGTCAATGCAGACATTGTAAGACCCTGATCGTAAGACCCTACAGCGGATAGTGAGGATAGCTGAGGCGATCATCGCGGTCTCTCTTCCCTCCATTACAGACATTTACTCCACACGCTGCATCTGAAAGGCTAAGAGCATTGTGGAAGACCACACACCACTCTTCTCCTCCTCCTGCCATTTGGCAGAAGGTACCAGAGCCAATCTTGGTCTCTCACAGCCAGACTATGCAACAGTTTCCTCCCCCAAGCCATCAGGCTTCTTAACACATTATGATTGGACTCTTTCCCATCTGAAATTCTTTGCATGACTTTGAATTGCTGCTAGAAAAATGTCTATTATTCATCATTCTTCTGGTACACTGTAAATTGCGTGTTTTGCACTTCTTATGCAGTTTATGCCATGTACGATTGTGTAGCACCCTCGGTTCTGGAGGAACGCTGTCTTGTTTTGACTGTATAAGTTGAATATGGTAGAAATGACAAATAAAAAGCTACTCTACTCTAAGAGTTCTGCCATCTATTGTATAATGAGCACCTGAATTTGATCTTCCAAAATGCAGCGTCAGATTAATCCAGATTGTCCAGATTAATCTCCACCTGCCATTTCTCTGCCCTAGTCTGCAATCTATCTATATCCCACAATTCTCCTCACGATCTGCAACACTCTCAATTTTGCTGTCATCTGCAAATTTACTAATCAGATTACCTAAATTTTCCTCCAGATCATTAATATAGATTAGATATAAGTATCAAAGGTCCCGGCACTGACTTGTGTGTAACACCACTAGTTACTGCTTTCCATTTTAAAAAGCACCCTTCCACCACTACTGTCTGTCTTCTATGAGACCCTGAGGGGACTTAATTGAGTGAATGTTATTATTTTTCTGCCTCTTATTCCAGATGAGGAAAACAATACTTATTGGTTCATAAAATATTAATCAAAAGATTTTGCTCTCCTTGAACATATCATGCTCAAATTTTCCAAATCCTTTCGGTAACAAATCTTCATTAACAATATCGTGACAGGTCAACTATTTCATTAAAAGGTACTTAGTTGAGCATACCTGAAACTGTGAAAAGTCACTCTTCTCAAAGTCTAGTCTCTCAGAATTTGCCACTTGGAGTGTTAATATTCCCTCATTATAAACGATATTTTGATTCAAGTTAAAAGCTGTGGAATTTGCCCCAAAAAGAAATACTTCAAATGTCCCATTGTAACCCTGTTGGGGATAGATAATATGTTATTTAACTCAGTTACCAGAAAATAGATTCCAACTTTTAAATAAAAGTCAAATAAAACTGAAATGAACACACTTGATCAAGGTCTTGTACGAATATGTGAAGAATGGGTACACCATTTGCAGTCTCCTCAGGCACACTCACATGAAATTTGTCAGTAGATATTCCATGCACTGAGTAAAATGTTGGTTTATTGTCATTCACATCAAGTATTAATACTGTCACTGCTGCTGTTGTTGAAGCAGATAGGTCTTTAACCCCCTCAACAAGTTCAAAAGCCTAAATGAAAGAAAACATTTTTATTTTGCCCTGATTTAAATGTGTATTAATGCAACAAGGTAATGCAACAAAGCTGCACTGAGAAAGATCAAATCTGCTGTAGTTCCCACCCCCAACAATTTTGATGACCTACTTTTTCCTGTTTTTCAAAAATCATCCAAACATCTGCACAGCCTAATCTTCAGTAACTCATTTGTTTTCTATACTGAGCACTGTAAGCTTTGCAGCTGACACTGACATTTCAAAATTCCTGTTGTGCTGTGCATTCACAGTAGATGTTATAGGTTTGAGCCTGAAAGTATTGAAAGGACACTAAAAGGCAAATGCATATATTGATTTAGTATAGAATTTCTGCACATTACAAAAGCTGATAAGTTACAGTGGTATCTATTTTCTACTCATCCCCACTCCTGTCAATGGAATGAAATAAATGTTATGAGTGGCAAGCAAAAAACATGCAGACAGCATCTGGCCAGTAATTTTAACCTAAGAAGGGTCAACCTAAATACTGAAATGTGTACTGAAGTTTAAAACTGTGGGGGTAAACTGGAAAACTATATCTCGGTGATGATGTTTAAAATCACAATGTCAGAGTTTCACAGCTGAGTAAGACTTACAGTGATATCAATTGTTACATGTTCTCTCATCTCTTCTCTGTCCAGCAAAGAGACAACAGTGATCGTGCCAGTTACTTCATCCACAGTAAATGCTTTTGTACCTAAAGTAACCAAATTAACAAACATGTAACCTTAACATTCAAGGATATGGGACAAGTGCAGGAAATTGAGATTAGTGCACCTTTAGTGGTAGTTATGTCACATCAGACTTGATGGATTGAAGGGCCTCTTCTGCACTTAATGAATCTATGAATTTCTTCTATCAGAGGGTTTGAGTGTTTGGGACTCTTTGTCACAGAGAACTCTGGAGCAGAGTTTTTGTGTATATTTAAGAGAGAGATTCTTGGTCAGTAGACAAATCAGGGTTAACAGGGAAAAGGCAGGAAAGTGGATGATAGGAACATCTGATCAGCCATAATCCTATTAAATGGTGGAGCGGGCTCAAGGAGCTGAACAGTCAACTCCTGTTCCTTTTCTTATGGTGTTATGGTCTTACTGTGTCAAAATGTTCCTCCTGTTTTGTGCCTGAGCCTTTACATTTAATATTACATTTATGGCCCCATTGGTTTCAGTCCCTTAATCAAAGAAACAATCATTCAAGCTACTGGGTCCCATTTCCCAACAATTTAAATTGTCAGATCGTCCCCTACTTTCAGCTAACAAAGACAATCTGAACATTCAGTCATTCTATTTATTTGTATTGTCTATTGCACCAGAGGACACAATAGCAATGGAAGTGGACTTGAAAACAAATTAGCAATCGTTTCTCATGCAATGTAACTGTTGCTTCATCCTGATATTTGGCATTCTTCTGATTCTGAGGAAAAGTAAGGGCAGCAGATGCTGGAGATCAGAGTCAAGAGTGTGATGCTGGAAAAGTACAGCAGGTCAGGCAGTATCTGAGGAGCAAGAGAATCAACGTTTCGGGCATGAGTCCTTCATCAGGAATGTGGGGGTGGGGGGCCCACAGGCCCTGTGGCTGATCACTTCAACTCTCCCTCTCACTCTACCATGGGAATGCAAGTCCTGGGCCTCCTCCACCACCAAATCCTGGTCACCTAATGCCTGGAGAAAGAAAGCTTCATCTTCCGCCATGAAACCCTCCAACTGCACGGCATCAACATCGATTTTATTAGTTTCCTCATCTCCCCACCCCTCACCTTACCCAATCCTCTAACTCCGCACTGTCCTCTTGAACTGTCCTACCTGTCCAACTCCTTCCCACCTATCCGCTCCACTCTCCGCTCCGACCTATCACCATCAACCCCCACATTCATCGACCAATCGCATTCCCAGTTACCTTCCCAACAATCCCACCCCTTCCTATTTATCTCTCTGCCTCCTTAGGCCACCTCCCACCCAATTTTCCTGATGAAGGGCTTATGCCTGAAACAACGACTCTCCTGCTCCTCAGATGCTGCGTGACCTGCTGTGCTTTTCCAGCACCACACTCATTCTTCTGATTCTGTCCTGAGAACACAAAAATCTTTGACAAAATGTTTAATTATTTAGCAATAATAAAATGTGTTTGTACTTCCATCTTATGAAGGTCTCTGCATATTCTGGTCACAGGTGAAGTGGCCTGTGATCAGGATCAGTAAACAATTGATTTGCAGACCTCTTGATGCCATGGAGGCTCACCCACCAGCTATGACAGCTGGGAAAATGCAAGCAACCCTGTTATGGTTTCTCACTTATCCATTCTGGTTTTGCTGAACTGAAAAATTATTTCAATATTGTCAGAAGACCATTTGACTACATGGAGCCTCGTAGCTGGATCCAATCTCCCCCCCCCCCCCCACATTTGAAACTTTAAGGGTTTCAGACACTGGACAGCAATGAGGAATGTTCCCACTTTCACACTCAAGCTACTAAGGAAAGGTTAAGAAACTGAATAGTTTCCTGGGAGAGATAATCGATTAGATTCAGGATGAACATAGAACATTACAGCGTAGTACAGGCCCTTCAGCCCTCGATGTTGCACTGACCTGTGGAACTAATCTGAAGCCCATCTATCCTACACTATTCCATTTTCAACTATATGTTTTTCCAATGACCATTTAAATGCCCTTAAAGTTGGCAAGTCTACTACTGTTGCAGGCAGGGCGTTCCATGCCCTTACTACTCACTGAGTAAAGAAACTACCTCTGACATCTGTCCTATACCTATCACCCCTCAATTTAAAGCTATGGCCCTTCGTGCTAGCCATCACCAACCAAGGAAAAATGATATGGGGATCATCTTGCCTCATGGCAATAACTTTGTTAAATTCTGTCATATTCTGAGACTATAATTGTCCAAAATTGTGGCTCCAGGAAGAGATAAGAGATTGGGAATTCAACATCAAGCAACTATCCTTCTGACTGACTAAATATTCTAGCTTTTCCCCGATCCCACTTTTACTGAGATGCCCATGCTTAGCTACTTCCCCCATTCAGTAACACTGCATATTCTCTGCCCTCAGCATGCCAACGTACTCCATTGTGTCATCTGCCCTTAATATTCAGCTTCCATCCTTCACTGCCCTCTTCATCTCTATGACTATTCCCCTGCCCTCAGCATCTCAGTTTTCTGCCCCCATTACCCATGATCCCTTCATTTCCTGCCCAACAATCTTGCCCTTTCACTTCCATTCTCTCGCTTTCCTTTCCACCCATCCCACTCTCTATTGATCTTTTCTGTTAATCCCCCTTTTAGGTTAATCACTTATTTAAATTGATCTCTGTTTTTAGTTGAAGCTCATTTGCCTGGCCTGGTCAGGTTAGTTAACACCAAGCAGATGTTGGGTTAGGTTATGGCCTAGTTGATCTTTTACCTTAATCACAGAAAGCATTTATGGCAGACTGCATATAAATGAGACTTCTCAGGAACTGAAGTACATGGAGAGGCTTCACTGCGACTGCTTATGCAAAGAACTGGCATGTTTCTGAAGTAGACAACTTTGAAGAAATTTGCGCTTAGCAGAGAGCGGAGGAAATAGTTGACCTTATCAGGTATATGCCATTGGTGGACCAGGCTCAGAAGGTAATATGGCCTTTTCCTGCTCTTTTTTTTTTCTACACTTCTATGAATTAACTCACTAAGTGCGCATCGACAGCTCTCTGAGGAATTGCTCACTCTCTCATTTATATAACTCTATCCCTTCACCATTTCATATAATCATAGAATCACACAAGAAACACCTGACCCTTCGATCTAATCTGACTTCCCAGTTCTTGGATGTAATGGTGTACCAAGTGCTCATCCAGGTACTTTTTAAAGGATGGAGTCAACTTGCCTCTACCACCCTCTCAAGTAGTGCATTCCAAACTATCATCACACTTTCGGTTAAAAAAAGGTTTTCCTCACATCGCTCCCCCCTTACCTTGAACACATGTCCCCTAATGACTCACCCTTCAAGGGGAACAGCTGCTTCTTATCCACTCAGTCCATGCCCCTCATATTGTTGTACTCCTCAGATCACCCCTCAGTCTTGCCTGCTCCAACAAAAACAACCCAAGCCTATCCAACCTTGCCCCTTAACATAAATTTTCCATCCCAGGCAGCAACCTGGTGAATCTCCTCTGCAGCTCCTCCAACGCAGTTTTCCCAATTGCTCGTCAAAGGCAGAGAGAATGGAAAAGTCTACCCTCAGAACCGCTTTTCAGCCATGAACACTGCTGCTGCTTAATATCACATAATGGAAACCTGCCCTTTACAGAGTGGATGTTCCCAGCGCTAAAGATTTCCCAGTATTGTGCAGATGACAGATTGGCAAATTTAGAACTGCTAAGAATATATTCAGCAAAAAGAATTAAAATCTTCATTTGTGTTTTTATTATGTGGTAAGGATCTCTCATCAATGCTGAAATACATACCGTTAATACTATACCTGACTGGATTGTTAATACCTTGGTCTCCATCAATTGCTGTTATAGTGATGATACTTGTATTCTAAACAAAGAATATTTATGATACATTACCAGGTCAATTGGAAGTCACATGCAATAATATGGCACATTTTGCAAATAATGTTAATTTACTATCAAACATACCACGGGTAAATTCTCTGGAACTCGAACATAGTAAAATGAGCTTAAATATTCTGGTGGTTTATTTGGTATGTCAATCACATTTACGATCAGTCTGGCAGTGGAATATTTTGTTTCTGGTTCTCCTTGATCCTGTTGAAAGAATTAGATTAATTTTACACCTTCCAGCATGTATTACTAACTATTTTACAAGAAACTTAAAACTAATTCATCCGCTCTGTTGTGATAAACCCAAAATATCTTGGCCAACTTTGTCCTTGAATGAAAACTAATTTTTTTAATAAGTTGTGAGAAAGCTTTTAATGCTGGATAGATCCAAGATTGTAATTGGGCAGAAAAGCAAAGGTAAACAAGATATTTCGGTGACAGAGAACGTTTTGCAATGCTGTGGACTGTAGGAGGAAAGGGAGGTCTGAGGGATGAAGGAATTTGTACAGGTTTGAGCCTTTGGAAGAAATGAATTAGGGTGGGCAGTTGATAAAAATCATTCCACATCCTACTGTTCTCTATCTTTATCTACATACATTCACACAGTGGACATATATCTTGCTCAGTTGGCTTTACTGCTTTAGCAACCTAATACTGAGCATTGCCTCTTAATCAATTCAACTAATGAGATATCTGCCTAGTGACAAGCTGTTCCATCTGCTCCTTGTCATTAATCAGTAGATGAGACCTCACAGGTTATACTGAGTGATACGGCATGGTTTTTAAAAATGTAAATAAACTTTGCAACTGAAACTTTGCTTAGACTTCGGAATGACCTGGATTATTACTACATACCTCTGCTTTGACAAGAAGCTGATAAATGGTGCTTACAGAGAAGTCCAGCTGACCTTTCAGGTAAATGCTTCCATTTTTGGATATTTCAAATAAATCATTATTATCTGAGGGTAGAAGCTAGATAAAAATATTAAGAGGAAAAATCCACCAAATGTACTTCACATATACAATTTATGAAAAGCACTATATCTAATGTATTAGACAAAATGAATATTAGAGCATTAGAGAAAGGGAAGTATAGCAATTACCTCGAGAATTTCATATGTTACAGAACCATTATTGCCTCTATCAATGTCTCTTGCAAATACTTTGAATATTTCAGTTCCCACATTTTCATTCTGCTCCAAAAGTAAATAAGGTGTTTTTAATAATATGTTCTCAGAAGCAATTTTGCCATTATTATGTCATTTTTGACAACATGTAATTGACCATAATTTAAAGCTGCAAGTTCAAAGCGATACAATTCAACATGTGAAACTGGTTACCTCTGCAACTTCAACTTGATATGGTAACCCTTTAAATACTGGCGAGTTGTCATTAACATCCTCAATATAAATATGTAAAGTCTTTCTCACCTATACAAAACAAAATAACGTTAACTTTTTTTCCATATTCCTATCACACTCATTTTCTCCTATTAATACCCAGAAATCACTGCTGCCACAGAAGAGGAAAGCTAGGATTATTGGGAAGCTCATGAATGATCATATGGAATGTTGCATCAAAGTGCCTGACTCATTGTGTTGACTGGAATTTTGGTTATTTAGAAGCTTCACTTGTAAAGTGACCTTAAAGATTTTGTAGAAGTCACTCAGTTCAAATATACTCAGTACCGTCTTGGTAGAAAAACTTTGAAAATTGATTCTCAATATGAAGTGAAGGGTATGTATCTGTAAACAATAATAACTTACTGTTGATGTAACTTACCAATGCATTTATCCCATCATCAACTGTAATAATTACTCCAAAGTGATCATTGCTATTTTCATATACCTGCAAAAGGTTAATGTGATGATTAAGTGTAAAATATTTAAAATGCCTCGTGGAATATTAAATTACATTGGTCACTAATTTTCTGTACATTTTCTTGTTGCTTTGGTTCAGCTGTTAATCCTGTTAAATTGCAAACAGAAACATGTCACACCAAAATAGTAAACAGGACAAAAGAAATATCACAGGCTTCTGATCATTTTGCAAACTTATGAACATATGAAACAGGAGTAGACATAGATCATTCACCCCTGAGCCTGATATGTCATTCAATTAGATAGTGGCTGATCTATTTGTGTTTGAATTCCACATTGCCATCCATTCCCAAGTTTTCAACTTCACCACCTGGTGAAACAACCTGGTAGAATGTTAGAATAATTGTCCAATGTTCATCGTATTTACTTTTCAGCTTTTCTTTTCATTTGTCTAGAAATGATGGCTCCACCAATCCACTTCAGTGATGAAATGTGGACAAAATAAAAACCAAAGGGACCGCAGATGATGCGAATCAAAAACAAAAATTAGAAATTGCTGGAAAAGCTCAGCAGGTCTGGCAGCATCTATGGAAAGAAACCAGAGGTAATGTTAACTTTAGTTTCTTTTCACAGATGCTGCCAGATCTGCTGAGCTTTTCCAGCAATCTCTATTTTTGTTTTATGAAAGGTGGACACTTGGGGCCCCCAAAACGAAGCTGACCAATGCTCATGAGCTGAATGGAAGATGGCCTGTTCAATAAGGCAATGGTATCCGCCACCTTGACTAAGTGTACATCCAGGTCACTTGGCATATCAGTGAGGACATAAATGCAGACCTTGAGGGAAGGGGAGAGACACCTCAACACTTTACTCCAGTGGGCAGTCATACCCCTCAGACCAAGATATTCAAAATTGGTTTGTTATCAGAGACAGGAGTGTATGGCTGCAGATGAGGCAGGTATGGTGACCCGGGGGTTAAAAATGAGAAGCATTAGCACCAACAATTATCTCAACAGTTACGACATTCTTGAAAGCTGTATGGACAAGAGTGGGGACTATGGACTGGATCGCAAACTGACTGTGGCATCCTGTTACAGGGAGTAATTCAAGTAGGCGATTGAAATATGAATGTAGTTATGGTAGAGGACGGTATAACTGGAGGGATAGATACTGTTGTCTGAAGACATGAGCAAGAATCTGGAGGGAGGTTTTACCTCCAGGGTGCCAGATGTTAGGACATCTCCTCAGAGGGACAGTAAGGATCCAATACCAACAACACTGCAGGAATAGGATTGAGGCTTTCTTGAAAGACTTCAAACAGGAACAAAATTAAAAAGCATATAACTCTGAATTACAAGAAGATTAAAACTGGGAACTAAATATTCAGGGATATGTAATTTTCCAAAGGACAGGCAGGAAAGAAATGATGTTGGATAGCATTGCTGTACAGTATGAATTAACTATGATAGCAAGAAATTACCTTGGATTGGAAGGTATAGGATGCACATGGATAGAGATATAGAAGAAAATTAAAAGGGTAAGAAGATATTGCTAGGAGTAGTTAATAGGCACCTTAGTTTTATGTGGGACAGACAATAAGTCAGGAGATGATGAGAGCATGATGAGACAAATTCAATACATTAATCATGGGTGCCTTTAACATTCATATAAATTGTGACAGTCAGATTGACAAGGATGCGTTTGTAGAGTTTATTCAGGATAGTGTCCAAGAACAATACATTATGGATCCAACCTGGAATCGGGCTAGTTTGAGGCAGGTGATCTATAATGAGGTAGATTTAACAAATGATATCAAAGTAAAAGATCCCCATGGAAACAGTGACTGTAATATGGTAGAATTTAACATTCAGTTTAAGAGGAATTTTCTTGGATTGGAAATAACTGTGCTAATGGGGCGGCACAGTGGCTCAGTGGTTAGCACTGCTGCCTCACAGCACCAGGGTCCCAGGTTCGATCCCAGCCTCGGGTAACTGTGTGCAGACTCCACACACGTTCTCCCCGTGTCTGCGTGGGTTTCCTCTGGGGGCTCCAGTTTCCTCCCACAGTCCAAAGATATGCAGATCAGGTGAATTGGCCATGCTAAGTTGCCCATAGTGTTAGGTGAATTAGTCAGAGGGAAATTGGTCTGGGTGGGTTACTCTTTGGAGGGGTGGTGTGGACTTGTTGGGCCAAAGGGCATGTTTCCACACTGTAGGACGTCTAATCTAATTTTACACTCCTTTTGGAAGGAGTAACAGGAATGCAGAGTACTGGGCTAATGGTAAGATCCTTTGTAGTGTAAATGAACAGAGAGATTTCAGTGTCTATGTACATAGATCCCCAAAGGTTGTCAGCCAGATTGAGAGGGTTGTTAAGAAGGCATACAGTATGTTAACTTTTATTAGTAGAGGGATTGAGTTTTGGAGCCATGAGGTCATGCTACAACGTACAAATCTCTGGTGCGGCCACACTTGGAGTATTGCATACAGTTCAGGTCACCACATTATAGGAAGGATGTGGAAGCTTTGCACTGTAATGTTCTATGTTCTATGTTCTATGAGAGTACAAAGGAATGAGGACAGAGCCTGCTCTAGCGGACTGGAAAAGGAGATTGCCAGCAAGGACCATTGAGGAACAAATGGAACACATTTATTAAAATAGTTCATGGCTCACAGCAAAGACATGGATCAGTGAGAAAGAAAGATTCTAAAAATTGGATAAGCCAACCATGTCTGCAGAAAGCTACAAAACAGAGGAATTTGGGAATCTTTCTGCACAAATCACAAAAAGCTAACACCCAAGTTCAGGAGGTAATCGGCAAGGCAAATGGAATGTTGACCTTATATTTCAAAGGAAACTATACAAGACACGCGTCAGACCACAACTGGAATACAGTGAGAAGCTTTATCTAATGAAAGATATACTAGCATTGGGGGCAGTCCAGAAGACATTCATTGGGATGAGGTATGGAGGGACTGTTTAACAAAGAGAGGTGGGGCCTGTACTCATTACAACCTAGAAGAATGAGAGGGGACCTTATTAAAACATACAAGATTCTTAAGGAACGTGGCATGGTAGGTGCAGAGAGGTCGCTTCTCCTTGTCAGAGAGTCTCGGACCAGACTACATAACCTCAGAATAATGGGTTGCATAGATGAGGAGTAATTTATTCTCTCAGAGGGTAGTGAATCTGTGTAATTCTTTATCACAGAGAGCTATTGATACAGTATAATCAAAGCTGAGATGGACAGATTTTCAGCAGGAGAATCAAAGATTTATGGGAAAAAGGCAGGAACGTGGAGTCAAAGATTATCAGATCAACCATGATGTCATTGAATGTCAGTATAGACTTGATAAGCTGAATAACCTACTTCTGCATCAACATCTTGTGGTCTAAAAATCTTACCAAAGAGTGGTCTACCTGGGAAATTGAAAAGTGCCAGTTATCTTCCCCATCCTTCCCCATCCTAGCCTCCTTCCCCCTTCCCCCAGGAGTGACTTGTAAAGGCTCTGAATGTGAAATATGTTTGAAAGAGACTTGAGCATCACTTCAGAGTTACAAGCGTGCTGTGATCACTCAGTTACCTTTTCTCTACAAGCACCAACGTAACAGGTTATTCCCCCTTCTTCACTTTGATATTCCCATCAACTGGCACGTAGCCAGGCTCACAGCTTTCTGTGGTTTTAACTCCACAAAGTGTGTGTAATGTCAGTGACAATGTCTCCGCCCAGAAGCCAATTTGAATGATAGGATTGGCCTCCATTCGAACAGGAGACCATCCCTGGAAGACTACTCCCTAAAGAAGATGGAAGTTGTGGGTGTAGTGGCGGCTTAATTGTCATTAATACTGACAACAATTAGTGAACATATTCTTGTAACCTTTAAGATATTTGGGTTGTGAGCACCCTATAGAAGTTAAATAGACCAGCCGTTCTAATGAGCTGGACAAGCCCCAGAACTCCACATTTATTGCTTGAGACATTTAACCAGATGTGATTTGTTACAATCAGGCTGTAACATCAAATCCTTTGCTGTGGCATGTCGTTTAACATTTTTGTTAGCCAGCTAATTTCTAAAGGTTTCATGTCAAGCCAACACAAACAATACATTCAGGAGATAATCTAATTTATAACTCAAAATTATTTCAAGAAAAGCATTTTAAGATGATACCAGGCATGAGAGTTTTTTGTTATGAGGAGAGATGACTGAAACTCTCCTTTCACAAGCTTTTTTCACAAGATCAAAGAAGATTAAGGGGAGATCAGAGATTTGTAAAACATGATAAGGGATGTCATATTTCAGAATTTGTAGACCACTTGTCCACAGCAAGGATTTGGAAAGTAGTTACTTTGGATTAGCATAGGTCTGCATGGAAATGTCATAGACTGCAAATGAGAATGCTTTGACGAACACACATGAACTGTAGGTGTAAAGAGGAGAATTTGTTGTAGCACACTAATCTGCAGGCCTCCCATCTTAATCCAGCTGACTGCACTTTCGACTTGCAAGTGTCAAGGATTGATCCCAATTGACTGAAGCCAATCAAATCCTTGGTAACAAGACAGGTCTGTTTCAATGATTCCATTAGGCAGAGATGTAATCTTAACCTGAGGACTGAGTGAGGAAATTCCAGCACCAAACCTTTTGGAGGCTGGGCTTAATGTTAGAAATGGCCTAACAAAATAAGTAATTGTTAATTATTTGCAGCTTTTGATTGTGGCAGAGGGAGCAGGAGTGTGTAGAAAAGGCTATTGGTGCAACAATAGGATGGTTTGCTTATTTTGATGAAAACTAAATATGAGCAAAATGTAGAAGTTCAGACTGTGAATGAAATATTTGCACGTTTAGTGCATCTTACTCTTATTAATCTAGAGTGTTAGATACTAGCTGTTCCCATGTCATAGAGTCATAGAGATGTACAGTGCAAAAACAGACCCTTTGGTCCAATTCATCACTTTCAGGGCATTGGCCCATATCCCTCTAAACACTTAATATTCATGTACCCATCCAGATGCCTTTCAAATGTTATAATTGTACCAGCCTCCATCACTGCCTTTGGAAGCTCCTTCTATGCATGCAGCACCCTCTGCATGAAAAAATTACCCTATAGTGCCTTTTCAAATCTTTCCCCTCTCAGCCTAAACTTATGCCTTCCAGTTTTGGAATACCCTACTCTGGAGAAAAGACCTGGATTATTCAACTTGGTTCAGTTAAAATCATTTGTGACTTAGGAGCAGGATGAACATCTGATCCCAATGAAGACTTGCCCTCACAAACTAAATTGACACTCCAGCAGAGTGAAGTATTAAGAAACATGATGCTAAATCAAGTCTAGTCTGATGGTTTAGGTCTATGTTAGTTGAGCACTGAGGTATTGGGCCAAGGTACCAGTGGTCATGATTTTAAATTGAATGATGTGGAACGAAATGCAAAAATGTCTGGTAAAGCTTTGATCTGCATCAGAAAAGATAATGATTGAAACTGCTGGATTGGTGCCAAAATTCAAATGGCTGATTTTGGAGAAAGGACTCAGTCATTCTGTCTCAACGGACCTGGGATTTGTTCCAGTTCCACATTGTGTGGTTGTCTCTAATGCCCTGTGAAATCGTCCATTAAGCTATTCATTTGTACACCATTATTGGAGATCACATTTGTATGAAGTGTCATATCGGTCTTGACATTCAGATCAGATCAGATCAAGATCTAACAACTGCATCTTGTCAAACATTGGAATTATCTCCTCGCTACAACCTGAGACCAATAACAAGATGGAAGAGTATTGTACATAGAATACAGAACATTACAGCGTGGTACAGGCCCTTCAACCCTCAATGTTGCACCAACCTGTGGAACCAATCTGAAGCCCATCTATCCTACACTATTCTATTTTCATCCATATGTTTATCCACTGATCATATAAATGCTTTTAAAGTTGGTGATTCTACTACTGTTGCAAGCAGTGCATTCCACGCCCCTACTACTCAGAACAAAGAAACTACCTCTGACATCTGTCTTATATCTATCACCCCTCAATTTTAAGCTGTGTATGGTAATGGTTCTAAAAGGGTTGATGTTCATGTTACCTTGGTTACACTCATTCTTCTTATTTCACACAATCTGGGGTGGACACATGCAGTTCTACTCCAGATTTCGGAGGGAGAAGACGTATCTGTACCAGCTGCTTATGGTTCTAGTATTATTCCTGACCAAATGTACTTGTTTTTATTGCTATTATGTCATGATCCTTTTTGCATAATAAGAATATGGCCTCTTCTACAGATTAGCTACGAGGATGTATCACTAATCATTAGATAGGCACAAGAAAAAACAAAGGATGGTTAGTGGCAGTGAGTTACCTCAAACAAACCTCACCTCATACCACATACTAGAGGTGGCAAAAATTAAAAGGTACCAAAAGTGGTCATCTGAGAAAATACACAAAAAGCTTTCTAGCAGTTTAATAAAACAATAGGCCAATCAGTCATCCTCATGACATCTCTCTGTTACAATCCTAGGCATCAAGTCAGAAAGCATTGGGAACCTCATGTTTAGGTATGTCTGGTGCTACTCCTGGCATATCCTCTTGCACTCCCCATTGAATCACTTTCCATATCCCCAGCTTGATGGTGATGGTTGTGTGGGGGCTATGCCAGGTCATGACGTTGCAGATTATGTTGAGTACAATTGAGCTGCTGTTGGTGGCCCACAGTGCTGCATCAGCACTGGAGATATTTAGGTTATTGAGTTGCTGGTGACATATAAGTTCCTCCCCATTTTGGTTTCTCCAATGTTGGATTTCCCTGTTCATCGGTTTTTGGGTAACCTTACAGTACCTGGAACTTGTGGTACAAAACCATGAGTGAAGGTATACATTCACAAGGGACTCAACCTTTATTCGATCAATGCAGCAATATCTGTTGAAATCATGCTATCAGCTGCCAAATCTTTGGGCATTACAGTCTTGAGTTGCTCAAACTGTTCGAAGTCTGTCCCATTTAGGACAGTGTTAGTGCTACACAACACGATGAAGGAAATTCTCAATGTGAAGGCAAGACTTCATCTTCACAAGGTCTGTGCAGTGGTCAATCATACTGATATTGTCATGGGCACATGTATCTGCAGCTGGCAGATTGGCAAGGATGAGGTGAAGTATGTTCTTCCCTCCTGTTGGTTCCCTCACCACCTGCTGCAGACCCAGTCTAGCAGCTATGTGCTTTAGAACCCGACCAGCTTGATTAGTAGTACATTGCCGAACAACTCTTGGTGGTGGTAATTGAAAACCCCCCCAGTCAGAATACATTTTGTACCATTGCCACCCTCAGTGCTTCCTCAATGTAGCTGAGGGAGGACAGTATGGGTAATCAGCAAGATGTTTCCATATCCATGTTTAACCTGAAGCTATGAGACTTCATTGAGTTTAGAGCCAATGTTGAGGACTCTCAGGGTGACTTTCTCCCATCTGTATATTACTGTTCCACCACCTCTACCAGGTGCGTCCTGCTGTTGGGATAAGACATATCCAGGAATGGTGATGATGGTGTAAAGTATGATTCCGTGAGTATAAATATGTCAGACTGCTGCTTGACTAGTCTGTGAGATAGCTCTCCCAATTTTGGCACTAACCCCCAAAGTTAGCAAGAAGGAATTTGCATTATTAGAGTTAATATTGACAGAGTTGCTTTTGCCGTTGTCTTTTCCAGTACCTCGGTTATTGCCTGTTAGTCTGTCCTTTATTATTTCTTTGTTGAGATTTGACTTGCTAGGAAGAGTCAACCACATTATTGTGGGTCTGAAGTCATAGGTAGGCCAGATCAGGTGAGGAAGGCAGATTTCCTTTCCTGAAGGACATTAGTGAACTAGATGGGTTTTTATGAAAAATAGTAGTGGTTTCATGGTCATCATTAGATTCTTAATTCCAGGTTTTTAAAAATCAAATTTAAATTCCACCATTTGCCAATGTGTGATTCAAAGGCAGGTTCCCAGAACTTAGCTGAGTTTCTGGATTAATAGTCTAGCAATGATACCACCGGGCCATAATATGGGTTCCCTAATATGGGTTCTGGATCAGAAGGTCCAGGTTCAAGTCCCAAACATGATTCATAATCTGTCTGATCAGGTTGATTAAAATATCTAAAACTGAGAAAAAAGCATCATTCATAAAGGAAAAGCAGCTACTTGGATGTCAGGAATGAACAATGGCAAAAATTCAATAAATACTTTGTATCAATCTTCACAGTAGAGGATATTAATAGCACAACAAAAATACTAAACAAAAGGTATGGAGCAAACAAACACAATGACTATTATAAGAGAAAAGTGTTAAGGAAACTAATGGGACTAAAGTCTAATAAGTACCCTAGATCTAATGGGTTGCATCCTAGGATACTAAAGAAAGAAGCCATGGGAATAGTGGTTGCACAGTCAGTAATCTTCCAAGAATCCTTAAATTCTGTAAAAATTCCAAAAAATTGGAGTTGTCAATGTAACTCCCTTATTCAAAAAGTGAGAGAGATGAAAACGGGTAACTATAGGCTGGTTAACTCAACATTTGTTGTTAGAAAATGTTAGATTCCATTATAAAGGATACAATAGTGCAGTATTTTGAAATACAGAATATAATCAAGCAGAGTCAGCATGACTTCATGACGGTGAAATCATGTCAGTCGAATGTATTGGAAATCTTTGAGGAGGTAATAAGCTGGATATATAAGAGGGTAAAAAGTGTTTGGTAAGTTACTGCTCAAATGATTATTCAATGAGATAAGATACATGGTAACACCACTCCCTGCGATTTTACCTCTAAACCACTCAACATCCTGACTTGGAAATGTATCACCGTTCCTAGAGCGTTTGTGTATCAAAATCCTGGAACTCCCTCCTCAATGGTATTGTGTGTCGAGCTTACAGCTCATGACTGCAGTGGTTCGTGAAAGAAGCTTATCACTTTCTCAAGGGCAACTGGGGAAAAGCGATAAATGCTGGCTTAGCCTGTGATGCCCACATTCCATGAATGAACCTTTTAAAATATGTTCATGTGTTGGGGCTATCATATCAGCATGGAATGAGGATTAGCTAACAGAAGTTACATACAGGGGCATTTTCAGAATAGCAATGTGTAACTGATAAAGTGCCACAAGGGATCAGTGCTGGAGACACAAGAATTTACAAGGTATATTCATGCGTTGGATCAGGAAATTCGATGTACTATTGCCAGGTGTCCAGATGACACAAAAACCATTTTGAAAGCTACAGAAGGATAGAGACAGTGTTAAACAGTGGGCAAAACCTTGGCAGATGGAATATGATGAGGAAAAATGCAAAGTTATGCACTTCAGCAAGAAGAATAGAGGAGATAAATATCATTTAAATGGAAAGAAAAGTTGCAAAACATAGCACAGAGAGATTTGGAGTCCTCATGCATAAATCATAAAAAGCTGTGTAAGTTCACCAGGTAATAGCGAAGGTGACTGGAGTGGTGGACTTAATTTCAAAGGGAATGGTGTATAAAAAATACACAAATCTTGCTAAAACAAGTGAAGTCACTGGTCAGATCACACCTAGAGTACAGTTTTGGTCCCGTTTATGGTAAGAAAGATGTGTTGACATTGGAAGCTGTCCAGAGGAGGTTCATCAGGTTGATTTTGGGTATAAATGTATTCGGAGAGGTTATGTGGTTTGGCTTGCACTGATTAGAATTGGAAAGAGATAGTATGTCCATTCAGTGTTCTTATTTCACTAACAGAAGTCTTGGGAGACTACTATTCCCTCAGTGTACTCCGGTAGGTAGTGCCTTGAACAGTAGTGTTGACTACCTGATATGAATTAAAACAAAAGCTTGGAGGCTAACTTTTCCCTCATGCAATCTTCGTGACAATGCTTCTGTCAACCAAAGCCATTGAAGAAACTAATTAATCGTGTCTGTCTTTCACACAGCATAAATTATTATCTCTCTCTCTGAAGTTTCGTATTCTTTTCTATTCTGTCCTGATGAGTGCATGACAAATAATTTTGACAGCACATGCCTGTCATATTAAACTAATTAATTGGACTTTTTTGAGGTAGTAACAAATAAGGTGGGATGTAGGTGATATGTAAATATAAAGAACTTGGATTTCCAAAAGCTATTTGATAAGGTGCCACATCAAAGGTTAGTAGACAAGCACACGGTGTAGAGGATAACATATTAGCATGGACAACGCATTGGTTAGACAATACTAAGTTGTAAGTAGGGATAAATTGGTCATTTTCAGGCAGCATGTTGAAAACAGCACCGCAGGGATCAGTGCTGGGGCCTCCACAATTCACCATTTATATCAATGACTTGAGAATATATGATAATTAAATTTGCTGATAATTCCAATGTAGATAGGAAATTGTCAAGAATTCATAACATGTCAGGCTAAGTGAGCGATTTGATTTGTTTGATTTATTGTAGTCATGTGTACCTAAGTACAGTGAAATGCTATGTTTTGTGAGCAGTACAAGCAGATCTTGGCAAACAAAGACATGGAAGTCACAGGATGTTTAAAGCGAGATAAGCAGGTAATAAAGTGACAATTGGAGTTTAAGGTAGAAAAATCTGAACTGTCCATATTGGCAGAATGACTAGAATAGCAAATTACTGGTTAACTGGAGAGAGATCGAAGAACAGGGTAGAACAGAGGGATACTGGTGTCCTGGTACGTGAATCACAACAAGATTGTTTGCATGGGCAATGAATAATTATGAAGGCAAAAGTGACGTCGGTGTGTCTGGAAAGGGAATGGAATATAAAAATAACTGCTGCAGCTGTACATGGACTTGATGAGACCATATGTGGAATACTGCATACGGTTTGGCTTTTCATATTTGAGAAAAGAAAATGATTGTTAGAAGCAATCCACAGATGGGATAAAGGACTTTTCTAATAAGAAATTATGTATTAGGTTGAATTGATACCAACTGGGGTTTAGAAGAAAGAGAGGTAATCTTATTGAAGCATATAAGATCCTGAGGGGAGTGAATTGATTGATCCCTCAAAGGATGTTTCCTCTTGTCGGGGAGACTAGAATTAGCAGGCACAGTATAAGAATGTGATTGGCCCCTTTTAAAGATAGAGGGGAATTGATATTTTTGTTCCCTCAAAAATTTGTGAATCGATCCAGGTAGTGTAGACTGGATTGTTGAATTTAGATTTTTGATTTACAAGTGAGTCAAGGGTTGCAGGGTGCTGACAGGAAAGTGAAGTTGAGACCAGCCATGATCTTACCAAATATCAAGCAGTCTCAAAGGAACTGCTCCTGCTCTGAAGGCCTATGTTCCTAAGTCAAATGGTTATGATTCATTATCATCTACAATGCTGCTGCTGAAGACCAATTTCAGTCCAAGGTCTCCAAGCTACTATGAAAATGACTTAAACATGAATGAATTCTACACTTGGCAAACAAGGTATAGAAATGATTTGAAGATGCCGGTGTTGGACTGGGGTGTACAAAGTTTAAAAAATCACACAACACCCGGTTATAGTCCAACAGGTTTAATTGGAAGCACTAGCTTTCGGAGCACCGCTCCTTCATCAGGTGGTTGTGGAATATACAATTGTAATTCACAGAATTTATAGCAAAAATTTACAGTGTGATGTAACTGAAATTGTAAACTGAAACATATCTTGATTGTTTGTCGAGTCTCTCATCTGTTAGAATGCTAGATGTCAACATTTTAACATCTTTTCTGGCTGACACCAATTGTTACAGTTAACCTGAGAATGTAACTTTTTAAAAAATGTTTACATATGAAAGAAATGAAACTATCATGGTCGTTCTAAGAGATGAGAGACTTAACAAACAATCAAGGTATTTTTCAATGTATAATTTCAGTTACATCACACTGTAAATGTTTGCTATAAATTCTGTGCCTTACAATTGTGTAGTCCACAACTACCTGATGAAGGAGCGGTGCTCCGAAAGCTAGTGGTCCAATTAAACCTGTTGGACTATAACCTGGTGTTGTGTGATTTTTAACAAGGTATAGAAAAACTGCACTTTATAAAATTTTCACCGATATCACACTGTGCTAAACTCAAGTAAAAAGAAAAAGTAGACAGTTCATCAAAAGAACACTCAAACCTCTCTGTCAACAGCTTCTTTAACAATGACATCACCGCTGCTGCTGTTCACCATGAAATAAAGTAATGCTAATTCTCCTTCCAGCCCATACGAGAGTGGGTCACCATCTTTATCATCAGCTGCTATCCGGAAAACAAACGTACCTGGGATGAAAACATGAAATGACAATATTTAGATATCAAGTTGTAGTGGTCAAAGCACAGAAATACAAAGGAGGTGTCTCATGCAGTGATGAAAATGGGTGAAGTGAAAGAAAATGATGATTGTTTAAACTGAGACAACAAAATAGGAAAATAAAAGAAAATAATGTGAGTTTGGAAAAGGATGAAAATTACAAGGTAAAGTTTATAGAGTTTATAGTTAGACTTCGTCCTTATTTATATGTTGGCTACTTATTCAGAAAGAAAGGCGGAGAACACTGCTGCATCTTTATCAGTGGAACTGAGGTTGAGAAGGTGGAGAGCATCAAGTTCCTCTGAGTTACAATAACTGACAACCTGTCCTGGTCTTCCCACATCTATGCGATGGTCAAGAAGGCACAACAATGCCTCTTCCTCAGGCAACTCAGGAAATTTGGCATGTCCACAGGACTCTCGCCAACTTTTACAGGTGCACCATAGAAAGCATACTATTCGGGTGTATAATGGCCTGCTATGGCAACTCTTCTGCCCAGGACCATATGAAACTACAGAAGTTGGTGTGTACAGCCCAGGCCATGCCAGAGCCAACCTTCATCCATGGACTCCATTTATATGGCTTGCTGAGGTGGAAAGGTTGCCATCATCATCAAAGACTCATTGCTCCCTGTCAGGCAGAAGATATAGAAGCCTGAACATACGCACCAACATGTTTAGGAACAGCTTCTTTCTGGCTCCTATTAGACTGATGAATGGACTGTCCAACTTCAAATAATGCTGATCTTGCTAACGTTGATCTTGCCGAGTGCACTCCCTGGAAAATGTAGCCTGTAAGCCTCTGCATACACCCTATCATCTGTACATCCGTGCTTATTATGATCTGACTCTACTGCTCATAAACAAAGCTTTTCACTGTACTTCAGTACACATGACAATGAAACAATCAATCATTCTTACACCATCCTGAAATCAGCCTGATGACAAAAATGATCCCAACTGCAGTGTGAGAGTTCTGGAACACGTTATATGAAATGGAATGATATTTCCTCTCACTGATGTAGTGGAGATGAGCCTTCCAGCTGCCTATGTAACTTTTCTATTAATCCAAAAACATTTCCCTCTGGCGTCTGATTATAATAGTTGGATGTATTAGGAACAGGATAACTACATCCCTTCTGTCAGGAGACTGCAATGAGATAAGTGGGGATTTGACTGTTTTGGAAGACAGGAAAGGCAAAGTACATGAAATTTGATGGAGCAGCAAAGGAGTTTATGACAAAGGTCAACTCGTCTAGAAGCAGAAGTTGACCATTCAGCCCATTGCATCTACTCTACCCTTCAACAGCTGCTTATGTTCCTTTGCTATTTCCTGTTCCCATCTGCATAACTTTATATACTTCCAAACTTAATTTATAAGCTAACTTATATATACAGCTTTCTTATTCGTTCAGCAGATTGGGCATCGCCTCAGGAACTCCTCGGTGTAATATTTTTTTAATTAACATATTGAGAGATGTGATTACAGATTTCTGGAGCAGGTAGGACTTGAAAGCATGGATCCTAGTTCAGAGGCAGGGACACTACCACCTTATAAGAGAATCTCTTCGTTCCTCAGGGTAGGTGTCCTCGGCCCAACTGTCTTCAGCTTCTTCATCAATGACCTTCCCTCCATTATATGGTCAGGAGTGTGGATGGTTGTCAATGATTGATTGCACAATGTTCAGCACCTTTCGCAACTCCTCAGATACTGAAGCAGTCCATGTTCCAAGATTAGGACAATATCCAGGTTCGGGCTGACAAATGACAAGTAACATTCATGCCTCGCCAATGCCAGGCAATGGTTTCCTCCAACAAGAGGGAATCGAACCATCATTACTGGACATTGGCATCACTGACACTGAATCCTCTAATATCAACATTTTGGGGATTAACAATGACTAGAAATTGAACTGGACTAGCCACAGAAATTCTGTGACTACAAATGCAGGTCAGATGATCAGAATCTTGCAGCAAGCAATTCACCTCCAGACACCTTACCACCAATGCACAGTAGCAGCAGAAACTATGAAGGTACAAGACGTGAGTTGACTGTGACAAACTGGATAACTTCATTAAAAAGCACAGCAGTGAATAAGTAGTAAGGAAATGGATGCATGGATTGCAACAGTTATCCATTCATTTTGGGCAAAAGAACAAAACAGGGCTAACCATACTTAACAGAAGAAATTAAGAACAGCACCAGATCCCAAGAGAAGTTATATAAAATTGCTGAAAATAGTAGCAAACCTGAGGACTAGAAAGAGGTGAGAATTCAGCAAGAGAGGTTGATTAAGAGGCTTTCTGAAGAAAGGTTACTGGACCCCACATGTCAACTCTGATTTCTCTCTACAGATACTGTCAGACCTGAGTTTCTCCAGTAATTTCAATTTGATTGAGAGGGGAGTATGCAACCAAATACTAAGGAACGTAAAAGCAGACCATAAGAGTTTATATAAGTATGTAAAAAGAAAAAGATTCATGAAGACAAATATAGGCCCTTTACAATCTGAAACAAGAAAATTGATAATGGCGAACAATGAAATGGCAGATCAATAAACTAATTTTGTTCTGTCTTCATACAAGAAGACACTAAAAACTTCCCAGGAACGGTAGTGAAGCAAGGATTGTCTAAGGAGGAATTGAAGGAAATGAATATTCACAATTAAAAAAATGGTGTTGGAGTAATTAAGGGGAATGAAAGCTGATAATCAAAGAGTTAGATAGCGTGGATAGTGAGTGCCTTTTTCCCCAGATGGTGATGGCTAGCACAAGGGAACATAGCTTTAAATTGAGGGGTGATAGATATAGGACAGATGTCAGAGGTAGTTTCTTTACTCAAAGAGTAGTAGGGGCATAGAATGCGCTGTCTGCAACAGTAATAGACTCACCAACTTTAAGGGCATTTAAAGAGTCATTGGATAAACATATGGATGAAAATGGAATAATGTAGGATGGATGGGCTTCAGATTGGTTCCTCAGGTCAGCGCAACATTGAGGGCTGAAGGGCCTGTACTGCACTGAAATGTTCTATGTTCTAAATCTCTGGGGCTTGATACTCCATGCACCAGGATACTAAAGGAAATGGACATGAAAATAATGGGTGGGTCAGCTGTCATTCTTTAAAACTCTCTAGATTCAGCAACAATCCTGGCAGCTTGAAATATTCAAAAAGGAGGGAGGGGAAAAAAATCAGGAATTATAGACCAAGTCTAATATAGAAGTGGGATTTGATAACAAGACACTTACAAAATACTGAAGAAGGGCTTATGCCCGAAACGTCGATTCTCCTGCTCCTTGGATGCTGCCTGACCTGCTGCGCTTTTCCAGCAACACATTTTCAGCACTTACAAAATACCAACAGTATTAAACAAAACCAACCTAGATTTCTTAAAGGTATTCATGTGTAGACAAACCGACTTGAGTTTTTTGAGGATGATATCACTTCATCTGATATTGAAAAAGAGGTGAAGATATTGTAAAGTGTAAGGTACTGAAGACTTGTGATCCAGATGTGCTGCTCTCCTAGCCAAGCTCTTCCAGTACAATTACAACACTGGCATCTACCCAACAATGTGCAAAATTGCCCCGGTATGTCTTGGACCCAATAAAAAGAACAAATTCAATTCGACCAATTATTATCCTATCAGTCTACTCTCGGTCATCCGCAAAGTAATTGAAGACTTCATGAACAGTGCTATCAAGTGACACTTTTAAAGGAATAACTTTCTCATTGAAGCTTGGTTTAAGTTCCATCAGGGCTCCTGACCTCATTACAGCTGTAGTTCAAACATGGCAAAAGAGCTGAATTCCAGAGGTGAGAGTGACAGTCCTTGACAGCCAAGTATGGGATGAAAGAGCTCTGGCTAAACTGGAGTTAATGGGATGCAGAGGGATAATTCTTCGCTGGTTGGAGTCATAGAGAACAAAGGAAGATGGTCGTGATTGGTGGAGGTCAGCTCCAGGATATCTCTGCAGGTGTTCCTCAGGGTAATGTCCTAAGCCCAACCATCTTCAGCTGCTACAATGATGACATTTCGTCAATCATAAGGTCAGAGTGGAGGGTGTTTATTGATGATTGCATGATGTTTAGCGCCAATTCATATCTCCTCAGATACTGAAGCAGTCTGTGTCATTATGCAGCAATACCTGGGTACAGCCACAATTGGGCTGGAAAGTGGTAAGTAGTACTTGTGCCACATGAATACCAGGCAATGGTCATCTCCAACCAGAGAAAATCTAACCAACTTCTTTTAATGTTCAATGGCATCACCGTCACTGAATTCCCAACATACTAGGAGTTGTCATTGACCAGAACTCGAACAGTCTTATAAGTACTGTGGCCAGAAGAAATGGTCAGAGGCTGGGAATACTGTGGCAAGTATATCAACTCCCTTCTCCCAAAGACTGCCCGCCATTTACAAGATACAACTTAGGAGTACAATGGAATACTCCTCACACTTCCCTAGTTAGGTGTAGATCCAACAACATGAGAGAAGCTCAACATCTTCCAGGATAATAGAGCTCACCCACCACCGTCAACATTTACTCCCTCCACTAATGATGCAAAATGGCAGCAGTGTGGCTTATTTACAAGATGCAATTCAACAACCCACCCAAGATCCTTCAATTATATTTTCAGACCCACAACCTCTACCACCTAGAAGGACAAGAATAGCAGATGCATGGGAGCACCATCACCTGAAAGTTCCCCTGCAAGCCACACTCCAATCTGAGTTGGAAATAACCTGCTGCTCCTTTAGTATTACAGAGGGCAATAAATGTAACCGGTGATATCCACATTCCATGAAGTAATAAAAGAAAAACAGAGTTACTGATTTTACACACTTCTACAGAGACATTGCCCTCTTAGTGTTACATCAATAATCCACTACAGCTTCATTAAATGGGTGAGTGGTACATTGATTGGTTGAAACTTTATTGCTGGAACAGCACAGCAGGTCAGGCAGCATCCAGGGAACAGGAGATTCGACGTTTCGGGCACAGGCCCTTCTTCAGGAATGAGCAGAGAGTGTTCAGCAGGAGAAGATAAAAGGTAGGGAGGAGGGACTTGGAGGAGGGGAGTTGGAAATGTGATAGGTGGAAAGAGGTCAAGGTGAGGGTGATAGGTCGGAGTAGGGTGGAGGCGGAGAGGTCAAGAAGAAGACTGCAGGTCAGGAAGGCGGTGCCGGGCTGGAAGGATCCGGCTGAGACAAGGTGGGGGGAGGGGGGATGAAGAAACTGGTGAAGTCCAAGTTCATCCCCTGCGGTTGGAGGGTTCCCAGTCGGAAGATAAGACGCTCCTCCTCCGACCGTCGGGTTGTTGTGGTTTGGCAGTGGATGAGTCCAATGACCTGCATATCCCCCATCACGAAGGACTCAAAGCACTCCGCTTCTTCCTTTCCCGCCGTACCACCCAGTACCCTTCCACCGACACCCTCCTTCGACTGACCGAACTGGTCCTCACCCTGAACAACTTTTCTTTCCAATCCTCCCACTTTCTCCAAACAAAAGGAGTAGCCATGGGCACCCGCATGGGCCCCAGCTATGCCTGCCTCTTCGTAGGGTATGTGGAACAATCCATCTTCCGCAACTACACTGGCCCCACCCCCCATCTTTTTCTTCGCTACATTGATGACTGTATCGGCGCTACCTCGTGCTCCCACGAGGAGGTTGAACAGTTCATCCACTACACCAACACCTTCCACCCCGACCTCAAATTCACCTGGACAGTCTCGGACTCCTCCCTCCCCTTCCTAGACCTTTCTGTTTCTATCTCAGGCGACCGAATCAACACGGACATCTACTACAAACCTACCGACTCCCACAGCTACCTGGACTACACCTCCTCCCATCCTGCCCCCTGTAAAAACGCCATCCCATTCTCCCAATTCCTTCGTCTCCGCCGCATCTGCTCCCAGGAGGACCAGTTCAAAATACGTACAACACAGATGGCCTCCTTCTTCAAGGACCGCAATTTCCCCCCCGACGTGGTCGACGGTGCCCTCCACCGCATCTCCTCCACTTCCCGCTCCTCCGCCCTTGAGCCCCGCCCCTCCAACCGCCACCAGGACAGAACCCCACTGGTCCTCACCTACCACCCCACCAATCTCCATGTACAGCGCATCATCCGCCGTCACTTCCGCCACCTCCAAACAGACCCCAGCACCAAGGATATATTTCCCTCCCCTCCCCTATCAGCTTTCCGTAGAGACCACTCCCTCCGCGACTCCCTTGTCAGATCCACACCCCCCACCGACCCAACCACCACTCCCGGCACCTTCCCTTGCAACCGCAGGAGGTGCAACACTTGCGCCCACACCTCCCCCCTCACTTCTCTCCAAGGCCCCAAGGGAAACTTCCATATCCGCCACAGATTCACCTGCACCTCCACCCACATCATCTACTGCATCCGCTGCAGCCGGTGTGGCCTCCTCTATATTGGGGAGACAGGCCGCCTACTTGCGGAGCGATTCAGGGAGCACCTCTGGGCCACCCGGACGAACCAACCCAACCAACCTGTGGCACAGCATTTCAACTCCCCCTCCCACTCCACCGAGGATATGCAGGTCATTGGACTCATCCACCGCCAAACCACAACAACCCGACGGTCGGAGGAGGAGCGTCTTATCTTCCGACTGGGAACCCTCCAACCGCAGGGGATGAACTTGGACTTCACCAGTTTCTTCATCCCCCCTCCCCCCACCTTGTCTCAGCCGGATCCTTCCAGCCCGGCACCGCCTTCCTGACCTGCAGTCTTCTTCTTGACCTCTCCGCCTCCACCCTACTCCGACCTATCACCCTCACCTTGACCTCTTTCCACCTATCACATTTCCAACTCCCCTCCTCCAAGTCCCTCCTCCCTACCTTTTATCTTCTCCTGCTGAACACTCTCTGCTCATTCCTGAAGAAGGGCCTGTGCCCGAAACGTCGAATCTCCTGTTCCCTGGATGCTGCCTGACCTGCTGTGCTGTTCCAGCAATAAAGTTTCAACTTTGATCTCCAGCATCTGCAGACCTCACTTTCTCCTCGTACATTGATTGGTCAACTGTACCGCAGAATTCTCGAGAAGAGACATATTGGACTGAAAATGTTAACTCTGCTTCCCACTCCATAGATGTTGCTAGGCCTATTGACTTTCTCCTGCATTTCCTGTTTTCCTTTTAGAATAATTAATTCAGTTGATTGCTGCAAATGTGACATCAATGTCAAAATTAATATTATTCATTAGTGAATAAATAATATTTAGAGCATGATTTGTAAATTTCATCGATTTATGTCATCTTACCTCTTGGTGCAGCTTCAGTTACATGTACAACAGTCATATTTGCCTTAAAGGTTGGAGCCACATTTTGTGACCAAATTAACGTAGACTTTCCTGTAAAATAGTAAATAACAATATTCAACATGATTGCTTACAATTTAGGCAAACCCAAAACAATATGCACTCCATGAACCATGGAATACTTTGAATGACTTTGGTTAAAGTTTAATAACTCTGAGCCTTCAGAATGCTTCCCTGTTCATCAAACACTTTCAGATTGCATATTTTTTTTAAAAAAGGAAATAGTATAAAGCTGCAGTATTGAGTATGGAATACAATTTGATCTTGTTTTTCCCAAACTCGTGGCAACCTTGGGAGGAAGAGATTTCTAATTCACTAAGCTGTCTGCCATTGAGATTTTCTTTACCTCACAGCTGGGTGTGGATTGCAATGAATAGTCAGTAAATCTCTTATCTTTCTATTATTCAATTACCAGGGTACAGTAGTAGAAAGCAGGTGAAATGCCTTGTGTAAAGAAAATAGGACCCTGGAACAATTGTGCAGTGATGTCTCAGAGCTGCATATCATCAAGTACAAATGCCACAGAATGGGTAGAGTTCAAACAGTCTAGAAGAATGTTAGAAGGAACAGCCTGGAACCCTGCACCAGACCAGACCACAAAATAGACATGAACCCACAAAGAAGAGGTAGATTACTCTTTACGTAATGTAACTATAAATCAGTGCTTGGTATATCTATGATTATCATGTACAGCAGTATATACAACTAATGTATAATTAATAAATAAATAAATTTAAGGTCTAAATCTGAAGATATTCCTTAACTTTCACATCTCCTTGACAAATCTGTAAAAAACTCAAACTCATAGTGTGAGTTCAACTATATGATAAATGTAAGTAGACCTTCAACATGTTTAAAATAGCAGTTCCTGATTTCCTTTCCTCTGATCTGTGTGATTCCTTGTTGGGGTAATGCTGATAACAGCTGGACTCACATTAACTCTCACAAGGGTAGCACAGTGGCTCAGAGGTTAGCACTACTGCCTCACAGCACCAGGCACCTGGGTTTGTGGAGTTTGCACATTCTCCCTGTGTCTGCATGGGTTTCCTCCAGGTTTCTTCCCACAACCTATGTGCAGGTTAGATAGGTTAGCCATGCTAAATTGCCTATAGTGTCAAGGGATGTGCAGGCTAGGTGGATTAGCCATGGGAAATGTAGGGAGGTAGAGACGGATGGGATGCTCTTCGAGAGTCAATGGGCCAAATGACCTGCTTCCACACTGTAGGGGTTCTGTTCTATGAGCACTCAAATCAAAGGTGACTTCATGATGCTTTTTTCTACTCATGAGTTGTCATAACTGAGCTTGGAACCTGTCTCCTATTGACTTTCACCAAGCTTGCTGTGTACCCCTCAGGAATGGGACATTAGATGTTTTGCTCTTTCAGATTGAGGAAAATTATGTGCCAGTTGTAATGAACTCTTTCAATCAACCAAAATCTGAATCTAGGAACATTTCTGTTTTATATGGCTAGGTTACTCCATAGGAAGAATTCTACATCCATGAACAATAGACCACTTTTCCTCATCCATAAATAATTATAACTGTGTGGGTTGGGATTCCTCTATTATACTGCCCAAAATTGGGAACTATAGTTTGGAAATTCAATATCACAAATCATGGAACACCAGGAAAGAGTTAGTGGCAGTTGCTGGAACAGGGGTGGAAGGTATAATGAAGGGAGAGGGTCCACTAGTAAGCAATTTCTTCTGCTCCTGCTGTAATGCCACTCAAATACATAGTGTTGAAGCTTCTCAGTTCATTGTAGAGATATGGGTTTACAAAATTAATGTTAATAAATTCTATAGGAGAATGACTGAGAGACAATGAGCTATTGGAAATCTCACTTCAGCCTCTACTTAAAGCGAAGGAGGGAAATCCAACCTTTTTTCTCTGTCGTAACATTCATCAATATGTCAAAGTTGCATCCACGATCACAAAAATTGTGATGCATAGTTTGACCAGCTAATTAATAGTATCATTCAACACAAAGGTCAAAATCACTTACCTGGAATAAGTATGATGCAGATTGCATATAAATAATGAAGAATTCTCATTTGCTCAGTCAACATTTCTAACCCTCCTTTGAAATATTCTTTGTTTTTCATACGTGAAAGTATGATAGGTATATTGTTTGATAATGATGTCAAAAATATCTGCCAAATATATGAAAATATAATAAGATTTGTTTTCCCACTTGCAATTTTTTCCACATTTCTTGCTGTTGGTAAACAAGAGTTTACTGATGATGATTTCTCAAGAAGCTCAAAATACTCTGAAAATGCTCAAAATCCTGACAGATGCAGATAAAATTTTCCATGAAGGCTTACCGTTAATATGGTACGTTTAACATAGTATTGATTTTAAACAATTAATTCAAATGATAACTTGAATCTGCTTCTAGAATAATTTATAAATTAAACAGCTTTAATGCTGGAATACTTTATTGTAAAAATTACTTGTATGAATTCATATTTCCTGGTCCATTCATTAACAATAATTTTATAAATCCATATTTCCTCTCAATAAAACAACATTGCAGTTAAAATGTACCTTTAAGACAGAAATATTCAGTCACACATCAAATTTCCTTGCTACGACTTGCAATATCTGGAAAACTTTTGTGTTCCATTAAACCTCCTCAAGTTTTCACATTGTGGAACTTTCTGTCCATATTATCTTGATTCAACTTGCTTCCCAGGGAATATTCATCAGTGGTTATTGCATAAATCACACAAGCAGTAACGATGTGAGGCAGTGAAGGCAGTCTGGAGAAACTTCTGGCAGTTCACTCAACTTGAATCACCATGGCAATAGAAGCTCCTAGTGCTCATTAAAAGTAGGCTGAAACCGACTGGGAACTCCAACACATCATAACTGATTTTCATCAACAGAGGGCGGTTGGTCGTGTAAAATACAAAAGCAAGTTATTCACACCAGAAGTACATTTAACATTAAAAGATATGCATTTACGTTGAAAAGTTAAAAGAGAATTAGAACAAATTATGATTAAACAATATGGGCTTCTTTCAGCATCAAAACAAGTGTACAAGCATGATGAATACTTCTAAAAGTGGAAAACCAACTTAATTTTCTGAGAGACATCCTCCTCAATTCAAATAGGCAGTCATCTAAGATTAAACGATATTTTTCCAGTTCCAATATTGAATATGGCTATTACATATTTCCATCTTCAATGATTCCTTTACCATGACAGTACTGTACGAGCTGTCAGAATTTCTACAGAAGTGTCTTTAAAAGTAAGTTGGTTTTTAATGCAAGTTCTGTTAGGCTACCAGATGTCTCTGATGGAAAAGATTAACAAATTCAAATATTTGTGAAGGAAATCAATCTGTTATTGAAAGAGGAATATCAATTCTCTTAAAAGATGAGGAGTGACATGAAGGCTAATATTTCAGAAGGTACAGGAAATTAAAGAAAAACGTCTATGAGGGCTGTAAGTCATGCAAAAGTAATTGAGGGATAGCTGTGGTGAGATTTGGGAGACATACCAATGGTACATTTTCCAGTCAGCAGAATCGAGCAGGACCAGTGCAAACAAACCATCTGCACTGAAATTTTACTCCTCGAACATTTCCAGCCTAGCATGTGATTGCTGTTAAAAGTTAACATTTAAAGCAGCCTTGAATACACATTCCTCATTATTGATCACTGTATCCTGTGGAATGATCGTGAAGAGAAACATCAGACAGAAAATGTCTGCAGACATCTTCACAAATCATTTTCCTTTACTGCCAATTGCTTTTACTACTATTTCTTACTTTTAGTGCTCGGTGCACCATTTTTATGCCCTGGCTCACTAAAGATGTTTTTAATTAATGGTCTTAATTGTTGCTCAGCAATGGCTCTTTCGGGTGGTTGAAAAGACGTATGCATATGTATTTTAGATAAAAATGTAAGATGTAGGAGCACAACCATTTGGCCCATCAGGTCTGCTCCATCATTCAATAGCTTGTCTGGAAATCCTTATCTTCACTATCCTTCATTTTCCCCAGAGCCCTGGGAGTTTGCTTATTGGGACTGTGGTGTATATTTGGAACAGCATAATTAAGTCTAATTGGATAGGCTGTAGGGGTTCTTTATTCTGATCTTGTGTTTCATTGTGTAAATTTTTGTCTGTTTTGAAATCTCGGCGTCAACCTTGCTATCTTACTCTGGATAATTTTCACTGTACAGTTACTGAAACAAATTGCAAAGTTATACTCCTGGGCTGCCTGCTTAAGAATGTGTTGAGTGGTCTGGCTTAGTCCATAACAGATTGGGGGCTCTTTTGCGGGATTTTAAACAGCGAGTGGTAGGTGCTAGTGTCTTTATTTCGAGTGTTGGTCTGGTTGGGTAGACAAAGCTTGGGATAGTAATGGCTCTTTCAGTCACCAAAAGTTTTCTGGAAGTGGTCGCGGTAACTTTGGAAGGTTTGCAAAAAGTGAATGAGACTAAGCTGCAGGAATTAGCAGAAAAGCTGGAATTGGAACTGCCTGCTTCTGTGAGGAAAGGAAAGATCATTACAGCAGTAGGTCAGCATTTAAACTTGCTGGAGAAACCATCAGAATCTATAGAGATGGCAAGAATTCAATTACAAATGAAGCAGTTTGTGTTAGAGGCGAGAGATAGGGAAAGGGCAGCAGAAATGAAACAGATTGAGTTATAATTAAAAGCAGAAGAGAGGGAAAAAGAGAGAACAGAGAAAGAAAAAGAGAGAGCTTTAAAACTTCAAAAACTGACACTTAAAAAGGAAAGTCAGCTTAAAAGGCTGGAGATAAAGGTTGAGGGTAGGCTTGGTGAGGCAGAGAGTGAGGATGAGCAAGCCCCTGGTACTCAGAAGCCTAGTGAGAAACTGTTTAAGTATGTTCAAGCATTGCCTAAATTTGGTGAGAAGGATGTGGAAGCCTTTTTCATCTCATTTGAAAAGGTGGCTAAACAAATTCAGTGGCCAGTGGCAACATGGGTTTTGTTGATCCAAACAAAACGTGTAGGTTGGGCGAGTGAGGTATTCACATCCCTATTAGAGGAGATATCTGGGGAGGATGAGGAGGTGAAAAAAGCCATTTTAAATGTGCGTGAACTTGCACCAGAAGCCTATAGAAAATGTTTCAGATGTGTAAGGAGGTACCCTGGTCAAACCTACATTGAGTTTGAAAGGATCAAACAGAATAATTTTGATAGATGGATAAAAGCTTTAAAAAATGAGCAAACCTATGATGCCCTTAGAGAGGTAATTATTTTGGAGGAATTCAAAAATTCACTGCCTGAAGTAGTGCAAACTCATGTGGAAGAGCAGAGAGTTAAAACAGCAAGGTTAGCAGCTGATGATTATGAGCTGGTCCATAAAACTTGGTTTGACTTCCAGAATCAATTTCAGTCCATGAGAGATAGAAATTGGGGCAAAGAGAAATCCTCACATGGAAATGGAAAGGTAGATCTCAGTGAAGGTCATAAGGAGAACCTACCACAGGATGAAAAAAACCCTTGAGGGGGACAAAGACGTTAAAAGGCTACAGTGTTTTCATTGTAATAAAGTGGGTCATACAAAATCACAGTGTTGGTGGGCTAGGAGAAAGCCAGACAAGTCTGGAGGTTTTGTTGGACTAGTCACAAAAAGCACAAGGGAAGTTAGACAACTGCCTCAGAGTGTACAAGATGATCACAGGTTGATTAAGGAGGAAGTGCCAGATCTGTTTAAAAAAAATACATGCAAGGGTAACATTTATTCACACAGGCCAGGAGCATTGGGTAAGGAGGTTACATTATTAAGGGACAAAGAATCCTCTCAGTCTGTAATGCTGAAGGATGAGGAGATACGTACTCCTGAGAGACTATTGCCAGAGAAGGTACTGGTAACAGGAATTCATGGTGAGACAAAAAGTGCTCAATTATGTAAAGTGAGGCTAGAGAATCCAGGGAAGAGTGGAGAATTTGTGGTAGGAGTACTGGACAAACTTTCAATTCCAGGAATACAATTTCTCCTTGCAAATGATATAGCTGATTCACCAGTAGGTGTGCTGCCTACTCTAGTTGAAAAGCCTGTGGAGACATAGACAACTGAAGACATGGAGAATGTTTATCCAGGAATTTTCCCTGATTGTGTAATCACAAGATCACAGATTCACAAGTTGAAGCAGGAGAGATCAAAAGGCACAGAAAAAGAAGCTGACATAGTGTTATCTGAGACCTTTTTGATTAGGCAAATGGAACAGGGAAGGAGCAAATAGGTAAGCATGCCAGTATCTTTAGCTAGACTAAACTAAATGAATTACGACAGAAAGATGAGGAGTTAAAACAGTTATATCAAAAGACATACATAGAGAAAGAAAGTGAATGCATTCCTGTGTGTTACTACTTAACAAATGATGTCTTAATAAGGAAATGGATACCATCACACATTAAAGCAGATGAGAAATGGGCAGAGATTCATCAAATTGTTTTGCCAGTAGGGTATTAAAAGGAGGTGCTGCAAGTGATGCAAGAGCTATCACTTGGAGGTCATTTAGGGGTGAGGAAAATACAGGCTAAAATACAAATACATTTTTATTGGCCTGGACAACACAAGGACGTAGTTGAACTTTGCCAGACGTGTCATACATGTCAGCTAATTGGAAAACCACAGTTATAAAACCTGCACCTTTAATACCTATTCCAGCATTTGAGGAACCTTTCACAAGAGCCTTGATTGATTGCGTAGATACCCGACCTCAAACAAGAAGTGGAAATAAGTATTTATTAACAATAATGGATGTGTCAACTAGATTTCCAGAGGCAATCCCATTACACAACATCACAGTTAAAAGGGTTGTGGAAGAACTACTTAAATTGTTTTACAAGATACCGACTGCCAATAGAGATCTAGTCAGATCAAGGATCAAACTTCACATCCAATCTATTCAAGGAGGTTATGGATAACTCGGGAATAAAGCAATTCAAATCTACTGTGTATCATTCAGAATCGCAGGGAGTGCTAGAGAGATGGCATCAAACACTAAAGACAATGTTGAGGGCTTACGGTCAGGATTATCCAGATGCTTGGGATAAGGGAGTTCCGTTTGTACTTTTTGTGATCAGAGATGCATCGAATAAATCAACCAAATTCAATCCATTTCCATTAATTTTGAAGCATGAAGAGGACGATTTAAATTGATGAGGGAGAAATTAATAAGTCAGAATTCAAAGATCACCCATTTAGACTATGTGTCAAACTTTCAAGAAAGATTAAATAGAGCTGGAGAGTGGGCCAGACAGTATTTAAAAGTATCACAGCATACAGTGAAACAGGAAGCGGATAAGAAATCACAAATTCACAGTTTTGTAAGTGGGGATAAGGTATTGGTGTTACTTCCAGTAACAGGGAGCCTTTAAAAACAAGGTTTAGCGCACCATATCAAATCAAGAGGAAATTAAGTGAGGTGAACTGTTTGGTGAGGACTCCAGACAGGAAGAAATCTCACACAGTGTGGTGTGTGAACATGCTCAAAAGGTATTTTGATAGGGAAGGAAAGCAAGAGGAGAAGGTGTTAATGATTACAGCACAGAAGGAAGAACCACGTTCCAAGGATTCTGAATTGGACATTCCTCAAATCAAATTGGACAATGAGGAAGTTGTCAAACATTGGGATAAATTATTGAGTTACCTTCCACTAGAAAATCAAAATGACCTGAAAGAGTTATTACTATCACATGGGGAGATATGCAGAAATAAACTGGGAAGTATTAACTTAATTGTGCATGATGTAGATATAGGAGATGCTGTTCCAATTAAGCAAATCCTTATGGGCATAGCCCTTTAAAGCTGACACAGGTTGAGAAGGAGATAGAGCGTATGCTCCAAGATGGAATAATCGAACTGAGTTGCAGTGACTGGAGCTCACCTGTAGTCATTGTGCCAAAGCCAGATGGTATCCAACGGTCATGTGTCGACTATCGCAAAGTCAACACCGTTACAAAGACTGATGCATATCCAATTCCACGGTTGGAGGAGTGTGTCGAAAAAGTGGGACAAGCAACTTACATTTCTAAGTTGGACTTGCTCAGAGGCTACTGGCAAGTACCTCTGTCAGAGACAGCAAGGCCATTTTGGCTTTCATAATGCCAGATGGACTATATCAGTTTAACGTCATGCCATTTGGTATGAAAAACGCTGCAGCCACATTTCAGAAACTGACTAATAAGGTCATTGCTGTATTACCCAACTGTGAGGTGTATATTGATGACCTGGTGATTTTTAGTCACTCGTGAAAGGAACATTTACAGCATTTATTGGACTTATTCCATCGACTTTGGAAAGCAGGTGTAGTGGTAAATTGAGCTAAAAGTGAACTTGCCAAAGCCCAAGTCACCTTCCTGGGACATGTTATTGGGCATGGACATATGGCCCCACTGGATGCAAAAACAAAAGTAATTGGGGAATTTCCCACACCTTTGATGGAAAAAGCAGTACTACAGTTCCTGGGGTTGAATGGATTTTATCAAAAGTTTGTACCGAACTTTGCAGTGTGGCTGCTCCACTCACCGAATTGTTTAAAAAGGGCAAGAAGTTTCAGTGGACAGTGGACTGTCAAAAGGCATTTGATGGCTGAAAAACTGTGTGAACCACTGCCCCAGAATTAGCCACACCAGACTACACGAAGCCTTTCAAGGTGCCTATTGATGGCAGTGATGTGGGTGTCAGTGTGATGCTCCTGCAGGAGGATGACGAAGGGAATAGAAAGACCCATCGGGTATTTTTCCAGGAAGTTGAACATTCATCAACAGAAATATTCAATGGTGGTGAAAGAGACTTTAAGCTTGGTGTTGGCATTCCAACATTTCAGTGTTTATATTACCAGCAATGCATCTAGACAATTGTATACACCGATCATACCCCATTGACATTTGTGGGAAAGTTTAAGGACTGTTTAGATGGAGCTTGTTGTTGCAACCATTCAATTTGACAATTGTGCATGTGGCAGGTCATGTAATTGTGATTGTCGAAGCCTTATCAAGATTCAAATGAGATACGGAGGCGTTTGATGGGGGGGTGTACCGCAGCCTGAATCTACATGTGGTTGTGCATGTTTGCATCTTTACAATTAGTGTAGTGTATTTGTGTGTTTAGATTACTAACCGGGGTTTTGAAGGGTTAAAAGTGAAGCCATCTTTTGGTATTGATGGTTAATTTTTTTAAGGGGTGAGGTGTCACAAAGCTATTCCCTTTTTTACTAAAAGCTGTTCCTTGGCTCAAGGAGACTCTGTCCTTGATTTTTTTCAGCGGGGTAATAAACCAGGCAGGGCTCCAATCAGTCTGGTTTGGTGCAGAGATGAAAAGGATTTTGAGACGCCTTTTGTTTATATGTAAACAGATGAGACTTCAGGCCAAAGTGGTTGTGATTTAGAAGTGATCTGTATAAACAGAGGGGAGTGGTCAGCTCTTTAACTGGACTGAGCAGTTTTAGTTCAGTCTTGAACTAGGAAGTTCAGCAGGGAGCTATGTGGACACTCTCTCTCTTTTCTGCCCTTCAACTTCAGCTTGTAAGCATGTGTTCCATTTAAACTGGGTTTTAAAGGGAGTTTGCTTATTGGGACTGTTGTGTATATTCGGAACAGCATAATTAATTCTAGTTGGATAGGTTGAGTTCTGTAGGGGTTCTTTATTCTGTTGTGTTTCATTGTGTAATTTTGTGAATAACCTTTTATCTGTTATAAAATCTAGTTGTCAACCCAGCTATCTTACTCGGGGTAATTTTCACCCTCTCCTTTTCCTGAAGGGTCTCAAGGACACTACGTGCTGACCATTTCCTGATGGACATGTGGTCAAACGTGTTTATCTGCATAAACTTCTCCACGAATGACAGGTGATATGGAACAGTCCAACTACTCGGAGCGTTCCGCGGCAGCGAAGCCAGGCCCATCCTTCGCAACACCGGGGACAGGTAGAACCTGAGTACGTAGTGACACTTGGTGTTTGCGTTCCAGGGATCCATGCACAGCTTGATGCAGCCACACACAAAGGTGGCCATCAGGGTGAGGGTGGCATTGGGTGTGTTTTTCTCCCGTTGCCAAGATCTTTATACATCGAGTGCCTTTGGACCCGGTCCACCTTTGATCTCCATATAAATTGGAAGATGGCCCAGGGTGACTGCAACGGCACAGGTTCTGGGAATAGGCCAGACCTGTGCCACGTATAACAGCAATAATAGTGCCTCATACCTGATGACCAGTTTTTTTCCCGCGATGGAAAGCGAAGGTAGCTTCCATCTGCCCAGTTTCTGCCTCACTTTGCTGATACGCTCCTCCCAAGATTTGGCGCGCGCCCCAGCCCCTCCGAACCAAATACCCAGCACCTTCAGGTGGTCGGTCCTGACGGTGAAGGGGATCGAGGATTGGTCGGCCCAGTTTCCGAAGAGCATGGCCTCGGTCTTGCCTCGGTTTACCTTGGCCCCCGAAGCCCGTTCGAACTGGTCACATATGCACGAGTCTGTGCACAGACAGCGGATCCGAACAGAAAACAGCAACGTCATCCATGTACAGGGAGGCCTTAACCTGCAGGCCACCGCTGCCAGGAATAGTCACCCCTCTCAGACTCGCATCCTTCCTGATGGACTCGGCAAATGGCTCTATGCAGCACACAAACAAGGCAGGAGAGAGAAGCCAGCCCTGCCTGACTCCAGCTCTGACTGGGAAGCTATCTGATTCCCACCCATTGATTGAGACTGTACTGACAATGTTGGTGTAGAGCAGTCTTATACAATTGCAGATTCCCTCCCCAAAGCCCATTTTGGAGAGAACATCTCTCATATACCTGTGTGATATCCTGTCAAAGGCTTTCTCCTGGTCCAGGCTGATGAGGCAGGTGTCCAACCCTCTGTCCTGCATGTAGACGATCGTATCCCTGAGGAGTGCGAGACTCTCAGCGATCTTCCTGCCCGGCACAGCACAGGTTTGGTCAGGGTGAATCACCGACTCCAGAGCAGACCTGACCCGGTTGGCGATAACCTTTGACAAAATTTTGTAATCTGCATTCAACAGTGAGATTGGTCTCCAATTTCTTATTTCCTTCCTCTCCCCCTTCCACTTGTAGATGAGGGTGATGATGCCTTTCCTCATGGATTCACTCATGGTATCTGCCAGAAGCATACTGACATACACCTCCAGCAGGTCCTGGCCAATCAAGTCCCACAGAGCGGAATAGAGCTCGACCGGTAAGCCGTTGCTTCCGGGAGTTTTATTCTTTTCGAAGGACTTGAGGACCTTGGTCAGCTCGTCCAGAGATAGCAGCTGGTCCAGCCTCTCCCGTGTTCTGTCGTCTAAGACCTCCATGATAGAGGACAGGAACGACTGGGAGGCCACGCTGTTGGTTGGCTTAGAGTCATATAGACTGGCATAGAAGGATTTGCTGATCCTCATGATGTCAGCCTGAGATGACGTTATCGAGCCATCTTCTTCCTTCAGGCTGCTGAGCACGGAGCTCTCTTTGTGCACCTTCTGGAAGAAGGAATGTGAGCACGTCTCGTCCTGCTCCACCGAGTGGACCCTGGACCGGAAGATTATCTTGGAGGCCTCTGAAGCAAAGAGCGAGGCTTGCTGGCCCTTCACCTCCTTGAGGTCCTCCGTGACATCCACCCCCAACGTCTGCAGCAGGAGCAGGTTCTGCATACTTTCCTGGAGCTGGGACAGTTTTCCCCGCCTCTCTCTCACCTCCTGAACACCTTTGAGGATGAAGAACCTCTTGATGTTCCATTTTACTGTTTCCCAACAGTCCGCTGGGGACTCAAAGAGGGGCTTCATGGTTCTCCAACCTGCGTAGTCCCTCTTGAGCTCCTCAATGTTTCCTGAGGTCAATAGCTTTGTGTTCAGCTTCCACGTTCCCTTACCAGCCCGCTGCTCGTCCTGTAGGTGACAATCGGCCAGCAGGAGGCAGTGGTCAGAGAAGAACACCAGCTTGACGTCGGTGGATCTGACCGAGAGCGCTCGGGACACAAACAGGTAATATATCCTTGAGCGGATTTACCCGTCTGCTCGTGACCAGATGTATCTATGCTGCACTTCATCTGCAGGGGTGCTGAAGATGTCGTGCAGCTTGGCATCTGGAGCTGTGGGCCGGTGGGTACCTCTTGGTTCTCATCGGGTGGGAGGAGGTCTTTACCCGTCCCCTCAATGGGATCGTCTTTTCCTGTTTGGGTGGTGCTGCCCTCCTTTCTCCCCGCGATGCTCTGTCTCTTCCTCTGGTGACAGCCCTCCTTGCGCCTGTCCTCACCGTCTGAAGAGCTGCCTGTATCCTCGTCGTGTAGGTGTCGCTTCCCCCTTTGCTGGGTGGTTTTGGGGGCTTGGTGAGGTTTCCTCTTCCTGCATTTGACAGTAATCCAATCCTCTGCCTCCTTTGATCCCTCCTCTTCCATTTCCTCCGTCTGTCTTGAAGGAGCTTGGATCAGCTGCTGCACCTCCCCACTGTCTGCCGTCTGCTCCACTCCAGCCTGCCCTTCCTTCTGGGTGCCCCCAGACACCATTCCCGTGCTGGTTTGTGGTACCTTGCTGGTCTTATGCAGTCCATGGTTCGTGATGCCACCTCCGGCCATCTGTGCATAGGTGGCGGCCCCTTGACTTGAGCAGGCCTTGTACATGTGGCCTGCCTCTCCGCACAGATTACAGTTCTTGGCCTCTTCACATTTCTTGGTTGGGTAGCCTTCCTGCTTGCAGTTTCGACAGACGGTCACCTTACGGCCGCCATGTGGCCTGACCTCCTGCAGGTTGGTAAAAACAATGACTGCAGATGCTGGAAACCAGATTCTGGATCAGTGATGCTGGAAGAGCATAGCAGTTCAGGCAGCATCCGAGGAGCAGCAAAATCGACGTTTCGAGCAAAAGCCCTTCATCAGGATTAAAGGCAGAGCCCGAAGCATGGAGAGATAAGCTAGAGGAGGGTGGGGGTGGGGTGAAAGTAGCATAGAGTACAATGGGTGAGTGGGAGAGGGGATGAAGGTGATAGGTCAGGGAGGAGGGTGGAGTGGATAGGTGGAAAAGAAGATAGGCAGGTAGGACAAGTCATGGGGACAGTGCTGAGCTGGAAGTTTGGAACTAGGGTGAGGTGGGAGAAGGGGAAATGGGGAAACTGTTGAAGTCCACATTGATGCCCTGGGGTTGAAGTGTTCCGAGGCAGAAGATGAGGCGTTCTTCCTCCAGGCGTCTGGTGGTGAGGGAGCGGCGGTGAAGGAGGCCCAGGACCTCCATGTCCTCGGCAGAGTGGGAGGGGGAGTTGAAATGTTGGGCCACGGGGCAGTGTGGTTGATTGGTGCGGGTGTTCCGGAGATGTTCCCTAAAGTGCTCTGCTAGGAGGCGTCCAGGCTCCCCAATGTAGAAGAGACCGCATCGGGAGCAACGGATGCAATAAATGATATTAGTGGATGTGCAGGTAAAATTTTGATGGATGTGGAAGGCTTCTTTAGGGCCTTGGATAGAGGTGAGGGAGGAGGTGCGGGTGCAGGTTTTGCAGATTCTGCGGTGGCAGGGGAAGGTGCCAGGATGGGAGGGTGGGTTGTAGGGGGGCGTGGACCTGACCAGGTAGTCACGGAGGGAACGGTCTTTGCGGAAGGCGGAAAGTGGTTGGGAGGGAAAGATATCCCTGGTGGTGGGGACTTTTTGGAGGTGGCGTCACACTTTCAGCTGCCCTGCGTACGATCAGGTAACCTCTGCTTCCTCCGATTGCGAAGCTGGAGGATGTTCCCACTGGCATCGACCCTCAGGATTACCCTGACCTGCCACTTGCTGGTCCAGAGCCCGAAAGGATCGACCACATCGATGCTTTCTCCCTCGACCTGGACGTATCTTCTCAGGGAGGTCAGGACATCCGCTGCTGGGACATGGGGGTTGTACATATGGAAGCAGACACAACAGGACTACCGACAAGATGGAGAACAGAGGTTCCCCTTCCTTCTCCTTGAGGACCTTCAGGTGCTGCTCGCAATTCTTCACGCTCCTGAAGTTCTCGTCAAAATAGCCTGCCCCAGGAAAGTCCTGCAGGCAATACATGTCCGCTGCTTCAAACCCGCAGCATTCCAGCAAAATTTTCTTGACAAACACCATCCGATCGACTGGTGTATACTCCTCCACCTTCTTCACAGTCACCCTGACTGTGTTGCGAATGCCCTGGCCAGGGCTGCGAGCGGCTGCTGAGGCCATAGCTCTGAGGTTGGCTGGTACCTGAATTGGCATTAGGCTGAAGCCAGCATAAAGATCCACCAAGAGTAGGTCAGCACAACCAAACGAACCTCCAACGTCCTATCATGATCTAGCGATGGTCTCCAGCAGCTCCGACGACTCGCAACACGCCCACCGTAGTATCTCCCCGACCAGCACACGTCTGCTGCGTTGAACCTGCAGCACTCGAGCAGAATCTCTTCCTCTGATCCTCAGGAACTACACATATTCCGAGACAAAAGGCTGAGAACCAATCAGTGCAGCAGAGTCCAAGCAGGACTTCTTTGCCCACCTCACACAATGGAACTGAGGCACGTAAAATCACATTTCACTGACTCTAAATATTTTAAAGTTGCAGAGATCTGCATTATCTGTGTAATCCCAAGTACAAATGCAGCTCACCGTTGTGATCTCTTTATAATTATCTCTGAGAATGAGAGATTGAGATAGAAGTGTCTAGCACAGGTCTAAGTGCTGATGTGGGTGGGGTAAAGGTGGTTAGGTGTCCAGAGTGAATCAGTAGCCAGAGGAGAGGACAGAAGGGGTTAGGAATCTAACAGGTTGAGGTGATGTCTTGGATTACAGGATATATCCAAGTGTTTCTTTTCGAAATATAGTTAAGAGAATACTCAACAATTTGCTTATACATGAACAATTATTAAGTAATAATAAAAAAATTGGAACAGAAAGGAAATAAAATGACTTAAATATGACCATCTATTAAGTAATAAAAAATATGAAAAAGGAAAGAAAAGAAAGCAATGACCCTCACACCCTCCTGCCCATTGGGGACTTCTTGATCGATGGCTGGTTTGGAGGCTTAGATTTGTCCCTGGCACCATCCACAATCCTGGTCTGAGGTGTTAGCGCGGATGAAATGATATCAGTCCGAGCCAAGAGTGCGGTTCAACAATCGGTAACGTTTATTGATACAGTAACACCGGCAGAGACCAACCGAGGTCCGAATCTCGGCTGTTCTGCTGTTCCCGCGCACTGCTGCACATTATATACCTTCCTTTGTCAGGATGTGAGGATTTTGAGTATGAATGGGATGATAGTTCCCCATCATCGCTGGAGTAGGTGCAAATGGTGGGTTTCCTGCCGTCCCAGGAGAGTTGCAGTGTACACATAATAGGGTGCTAATTGGATTATGTAAACGGGTCCGGATACTATCTGCTTGTCTCTCTCTGTGAGGGCTGGGGGCTAGCACCCCCCTTTGTTCCCTTGGGGTGCTGGTGTGTATTAGTCTGTTCGTTCCTGTCTGGTGGATGCCTGTCCTTTGTGTCAGGATGGTTCTGTATTGATGAATATGGGTGTGTTTCAGTCAGTCTCTTGATTTGATTAGGAGATGGGTTTCCATATTAATTAGCTCCAGAGTTTCAGTCTATGAGTCATGGTTAGTGTCTGGCCTAGTGTGGATTTAATCTGTCCTCTGGCTCCCATCTCCCGGCCACGTGGGCGGACCGGCAGCTGCTGAGTTCTGTGGGTTTAAGCTGCGGCTGCCGTTTAAAACACAAAATGAATTCCTATAGTTTTACCGATGTAGGCATAGTCCCGTGGCAAATGCGGGGTAGCTCTGATGCCCGCTTGCAGTCCCCCCTTTCGGCAAGGGGTTGGACACGTCCACACCCCCTATGCTGATATCTTGAAAGTCGGTTCCTCGCCCGGTACATTCTGTCGGCCATCATGCTGCAGTCATGGGGCCTTTGGATAGTCCTGGGAGAAGGTCACATTAACTCGAGCCCTATGAGCTCACGGTGCCTGATCGCCCGCCAGGAGTCGATGGCGTGGAGCATGGTCTTCCTGGCCTTTCGTTTCTTGTGCTGACGGCATGAATGACACGCTACCAGGAGCCAGGCCAGAGCCAGCAGTAACTGTATGCCTACAATGGTGTGCGAGATGATTCGGATCCAGGGATGTATGTTTACGTTTACGCCCCAATCCCACACCCTCTGCGCCCACCCCTGGGACTGCAGAGCTGTGTCTGTGTCCTCCTCTAGGTCCTTTACATGTGATTGCGACTGGTGGTACAGTTTCACTGAGTGACCTACCCGGGTCCTCAGCTCCCGTAAGACCTTGGCCAAATGTGGGATGGGGGCTTGTTCGGGCTCCTGATATTTCCTGAGGGTGTCCCTGAATTTATCAGTAATTTGTATGGACTCGGGGTTCCGTCGTCAGACCTCTGAGATGTGAGCTTGCCCAACCGTGACTGGGCGCCTGGGGGGTGAAGCAGAACTCGTGCTGGGGAATCGGGCACTGCAGTCCATTATACCAAAATGAGGTTTCAAGAGTGGAGACACAGTATCGTCCCCCCCCCACCATACCCCGCCCTAGTGAGGTGGGGGCCCGTGGGTTCGATTTCAAGGGTGCAGCCCTGTGTCCGGTTGAACCCGCAGTCCGCTGTTTCACTCCTTCGTAAGGGGTGAGGGCAGATGGTAATCGCCCCTCGCTGCTTGCAGCCTGTAAGCGGCACCCCGTACACAGCGCCGTTTCGAGATATGGCTGTGTGGTGAGCTAATCGATATTTGAGGGAAGCGTTTTCCCGTATGACTCCGATGTTCTCAATGTGAAACAGGGGAAATGGCCCCGACTCTGGGGTGACCACGGGGATCAGGAGGACATTCCCGACTCCTGTCGCCTCACTGACCTCACAGTCGGGAACCACTGGGTATACTCTGGTCATACCCTTCAGAGTCCGGCTGTCGAGCGGCCCGGAGCGCCCCGCGAGTGAGGCCAATTTGGCACTGTCGATCCAGTCGGGCACCTCCCCCCTTTGGACCTGGTCAAGATTATGCCGGATCTGGGCTACCATCCACAGGCCATACGCATGGCACAGCTACCCCTCGTGGATATGGGCCGTGTTTCCTCTTTCCCGGTCTATAAGGCGGTTAATGGTGTGGGCGTGTGTCTCCAGGACTGCAATGCCGTCGAGCTGGATGTACGTTCCCTCTTCCCCCAGGCGTGCCTGGTCTGCCTGATCTGTGAGAGACCTCTGTAGCAGGTCCCTTATTACCCCTTTTAGTTGCTCGATCTTTTCGTTAAGGCCCTGGATGTCGAGGGAGTTTACTACGGATGTCCCCGTGTTGAGTCCTGTGAAAGCATCGTTGACTGTGTCCCATCTGTGTCGTTATGTGTGTCGGTCTGGTAGTGGGTTGCCCCCATGGTGTCTATGGCCCTCTCTATAACCTCCTTCCCCATCATGGCGTATAGGTTGCGAACCTGTGCTGTGCAATAGTCCAGTACCCGGATGCCCGATATATTGACCAGCACAGGCACGACCTCGTGTCGGACGTTGTCATAAAGGGCCTCTCCCTCATCCCACAATACCAGTCCCCCCGCGGGCCCTGGTCCCAGAGAGGGGCATGGCAATATCTCGGGAGTCGTGGTCGGGGGCGGTGTGGTCGGGGCGGGTGGAAAGCACAAATACAAAGAGACTACCGCGGCATCAGTAGCTCGTAATACCTGCAAACAGACAAATCCCGCACAGTAAAGGCATCAAATGCCGGGGCAGAGGAGAGGTCCTCTGGCATGGCACACATTGTCCCGAACATGCAACCCCCCCAAGTCCATCGCCTCAGCACGCCAGAGGCAGGTCGGCCGCGGGTCGCGCTCCGACGTGCAGAATAAACAGAGTGTCTGTACGCCCGGGGTGACCTCCAGCCAGGCGTTGTGGAACCCGTCGATCTCGTCAGGCTTGTCCCTTGCCGGAATACAGATGGCATTGGACGGGTTGAAGGCAACACCGTGGCGGTAGAAGTTGTCATGTATTTCGGGGAAAGAAGGCATCAGTCGTAGGGTGAAGAGGAGAGCAGGGAGGAGAGCGGTGCACCGGTGAAGCATGATCTGTGGGAAGAGAGGGAGAGAGGCGCCCTTACCAAGGGTGTAGGGTTAGTGTGTGTAGGAGCAGGCCCCCCCGGACTGGTCCGCCCGTCGCGCTGTAAGGAGAAAAAGGAGGCGGTTAGAGTCAAGTCAAAGGCGGGGGGGTGTCAGTCCAGAAGGGTTTAAGCTGGGACCAGTGTTTCCACCTGCCCTTTCCCTTCATGTCGACACAGGCGCATGTGTCGCTGGTGAGGATGACTTTGTGCGGTCCCAGCCACTGGGGGGCGAAGCCGGGCCGGTCGGGGGCGGCCCTGACCAGGACTTTGTCCCCAACGCCGGGAAGGGGTTGGGCGGGCAGATGCGGTTGCAGTTTTGCCTGGTCCCTAATGTCCTTCTGGTCGCGTGCAGTTTGTCTAAGGGCCCGCAGCTGCGTGTCCAGCTGCCTGATATAGCGCGTCATCCTGTCCCTCAAGGGGGCCATGTCTTCCCCCCCGACCATGACGTTCTCTGGTAGTCGCATGGCCCTCCCCGTCATGAGCTCGAAGGGAGTGAGGCCAGTGGAGCGGCCTGGAGTGGCCCTCAAGCGCATCAGTATGCAGGGCAGAACGTCCACCCGGCCCTGCCCTGTTTCTGCGATCGCCTTCACGATCGCCGCTTTGAGGGTCCGGTTCATGCGCTCGACCATCCCGGAGCTCTGGGGATGGAACGGGACGTGGAAGCGCTGTCTGATGCCTAGAAGGTGGCAGGCCAGTTTCATTGCGCGTCCGGTGAAGTGCGTGCCCTGATCTGAGTCAATCTGGAGGGGGACCCCCCAGTGAGGGAAGATGTCGAAGGCCGGCACTCTGGCCACGGTGGCGGATGTACAGTCCTGTGTAGGGAAGGCCAGCACGTGAAGTGGTCAACGATCACCAGGCAGTACTTCTTGCCACGGCTGGGGGGTAGGGGTCCTGTGAAATCAACTTGGAGATTCTCCCAGGGCCCCTTGGGCCGTGGCTGGTGCGCCAGGGGAATGCGCAGGGGCCACCCCGGGTTGTGCTGGGTGCAGACAACGCATCGGCGGCAGTGTTTGGCCACGTCGCAGCCGAGGCCAGGCCACCACCAGTTGGTCTGAGCCTAGCATGCGTTCCGTCGCGGCCCGCGTGGTCTGGCTCATGGTGTAATTGCATCAAGGTCGTTCCGATGGCTGCGGGGGCCACGACCCTGCTGCCGTGCCACCACACCCCATTGGGGCCGCGGGCTGCGCCCTTTGCCAGCCAGTCCTCTACCTCACCGGGCTGTGCACAATTCTGGACGTCCAGGACATTCACGTCCCGGACCTCAGTAGCGGGTGCTGCATGCGCGGACGGTAGCGGCGGCCTTTGCGGCCAGGTCGGCCCAATGATTCCCAAGCTGTTCAGCGGTGGTGGCCCGCTGGTGTGCTTTGATTTTCACCACCGCGGCGAGAGGGGGAGGCGTGCGGCCGCCACCAGGTCGCGGACCGTATTTTCGTGTTTGAACTGGCCACCGCCGGCCGTGATAAAGCCCCGGTGGCTCCATGCTGCCATGTAATCATGGACTACCCCGAAAGCGTACTGGCTGTCGGTAAAGATGTTCACCCGCTTGCCTGCTCCCAGGCGAAGTGCGGCGGTGAGGGCGACCAGCTCCGCGACCTGGGCGGAGGTGTCGCCCCCCCATCGTTCCCTGAGCTCGGGTGGTCCTGGTATGGTCGACCACCGCCCATCCCGTTTGGTAGGACCCCTCGACAAGCCTACGTGAGCCGTCCACATACAAGGTCAGGTCGGGATCAGGGACCGGGCTGTCGGCCACGCAGTCCCCCTCCGCCGAATCCATGGCGGCCTGGCAATGGTGGGGTTCCCCTACCGCGATAATCCCGTCGGCGGGGTTTAGTCCTGTGTCCCTAACGATCTGAATGGACTGGTCCCGGGGGAGGAGAACCGCCTCCCAAGTTGCCCTGTGGGCATCCGAGACCGTCCGGAGGCGGCCCGTGTTCAGGAGTTCAACTATCGTGTGTCTAGTGTGTAGTATTATCTGTCCGGACATAGTGACCGGCTCACACACCCGGACCGCCCATGCGGCGCAATCCAGCGCTGCTATGCAGCGGTGCATGCCCTTCACGACCGGGGACTCCTTTGTGGAGTAGTAACCCACTGGTCTCATGTGGTCGCCTGAGGTTTGCATGATAACAGCGCTGTAAAACCCCCCCTCGAGTCCATAGAAGATGTGGAAGGGCTTGGATAGGTAAGGGAGGCGCAGGGCCGGGGCGCTGAGGAGATGGGACTTTAACTTAGAGTAAGCGTTGTCCTGTTCGGGTCCCCATACCACCCTCTCCGCTCCCGGCCTGCCCCCCTTCACCAGGCGCTGAATGGGTTCGGCGATAGTGGCGAAATGTGCAATGAAAGAGCGGCAGTAGTTAAAAAGCCCCAAGACGCAGTGGATTCCCCTGACTGTGTCCGGCCGCGGCATGTCGGCGATGGCCGACTTGCGGTCGGGGGGTAGGGTCTTGCTTCCCTGGCTGATGTCGTGTCCCAGAAACCGGACTTTAGCCAGTCCGACCTGGGCCTTCGTGGGGCTTATTTTGAATCCTGCCTGGCCGAGGGTCCGCAGGACGGTGGCCAGGGCTCCCAGGTGGTGGTGCGCGTCCGTGGACGCGATCAAAAGGTCGTCTACATACTGTAGGAGGGTGCTCGAGAAGAGGGAGAGGTCGCACCCCTCCAGGGTCCGGCTCATGACCCTGTGGAAAATGTTAGGGCTGTTGTGGAAGCCCTGCGGCAGGCGGGTCCATGTATACTGTCTGTCCCGCAGCGTGACGGCAGACTTGTCCTGTGAGTCACGGTGCAGGGGAATGGAACAAAAGCCATTCGCCACGTCCAGGACCGTAAAGATCCGATGTGAGGGTTCGAGGCCGTTGAAGATGGTGGTCGGGCTGGCTACGCTAGGGTGCTCTCTGGGGTGACCCTATTGACTGCCGTGTAGTCGATGGTGACCCTGTAGCTCCCATCCGGCTTCCGGACTGGCCATATAGGGGAGTTGGTGGTGGACACCATGGGGCGCAGGACGCCGTGCCGGGTGAGCTCGGCAACAATTGCCTCAGTGGCGCGCAGCGCCTCAGGTTTAATCGGGTATTGTTGGTGCGGGGCGTGTATGGGACCGGGTATCCGCTCAGGAGGAGAGCGGACGAGGCCGCAGTACTGCTTGCTCGCGGCCCACACCCCCGGGACTAGTTGGCAGACGGCTCCGAAGGCACCGTCCTTGGCCCAGTCCCGGGCGATGGGCACACTGGGGGCAAGCACAGCTACGGATTTAGTGGGCACCCATCTACCCTCATGGGCGCTCTTGTGAAATTTGCGGGATGTCCACAGGAGGCGACGGTGGAACGCATCCACCACCGCCCCCAGCTCGCCCAGGAGGTCGATACCCATGATCGTCCCCTCCGAGTTTGGGCAAACCCAGAAATGTACGGGGAGTAAAATGTTGTCTCCCTCTAGGAGGACAGCCTCGCTTCGGCGTGCAATAACCGAGCTCCCCCCAACCCCTTTAATGGAAATGGAGTGGTGGGTTGAGGGAAGGTCGAGGTCGGTGAGGGAGACTGACGCCCCCGTATCAATCAAAATCTTGCATCGGCGGCCCCCTAGCGATGCGGAAACCCAGATACGGGGGTCGGCTCCCGGGATGGCGGCCGACGCTACTCAGTCTTTGCGTCGGGCGAGCAGCTGTAAAAGCTCGAGCAGCTGGCCCCGACTGAGCTGATCCCAGTCGGGGGTGGTGGGTTTCGGGCTTGGGCTGCGGGGTTTGTGGGGGCTGGGGTCACTGTTGACCCCTTGTCTGGGGCGTTCCTGGTCGTGGGGGCGCGAAGAGTGCGGCTGTGAGGGTGGCTGGCCTCCCTTTGGACCCGGACCCCAGGGGCGTCGGAAAGAGAGCGGGCATTGGGCTTTTCGGTGTCCCGGCTGTTTGCAGCGGAAGCAAACGTCCGGTTCGTCCGTCGAAACTGCCGCAACGGAGGGCGCCGCTCGGTTGTCAAGGGACATGGCCCAGTTCTCAAGCTCCGCAAAGGTGACATAGGGCACCAGGCCCGTCCATAGGACTGCCTGGTGTGCGGGGCTCAGACCGTCTTTGTATAATTGGACGAATGCGGGGTTCTGCCTATCAGCGTTGGGAACCCCGCTGTGCGCTCGGAATGCCTCGAACTTGCGGACCCCATATTCCTGGGCGCCCTCCTCAGGTTTCTGAGTGATACCCACAATGGCGTTCCAGTCGACCGGTGTATGGCCGAGCACCTCGCTGACATTAGCCTTGAAGTTGGCGAGGGCAATCTCCTGTTCGCGATGGCTGTCGCTGAGGTCAGCGCAGCATGACCCATTCTTGTGCGCGGGCTGGAGCCTGGACCACAGGTTCTGCGGGAGTTTGGTCCGGTCCAGGCCGGCCACGTCCCTATTGTGAAAGTTGTGGCAGATCTGCATCTCCCTAAGCCTCTGCCAAAAGTCAGCGTTATTGTGCCAAGGCTTAAGGCCGGGGAGCCTGTCCAGAAGTTTCATGGTGTCGTCCGGGGACAGGGAGACGTAGGTCATCTTAAGGCGGGGGTTATGGGCAAGGGTCGTTGCCCATCACCTCTCCCCTCCCCCGGGGGTATATTCAACTTTCACCGGGACTGCACGGGCATAGCCCGTGCGCGATTCCCGGGGGTCCGGATTGTCCGTGAGCCCCTCCCAGTCCCAGGTAGGGGACGGCGGGGTGCTGGGCGCATCGGATAAGGTCGGTAAAACCGTACGGGCAGCAAACGCCTGAGCTTCTAGGTGCTCTGTGGCCTGCTGCTTCTTGTCTTGGACATAGAGCTGAACCTTGCCAGCAAGCCTGACGTGTGCCTGTAGCACCAGGACACAAGCTTTCTCGTACCTATCTTTCTTCTGGCGGGCCCACCACTCGCGCTGTACATCCAGCCTGAGCGAAGCATAGCCTTAATAACTTTTTTATTCTCGTCGGCTATAAAACGGGTAAGGGAACCCTCCGCCCCCAATCTAGGTCTTCAGCCGCGCTTCCACCCATGGTAGGGGCGCAGCGGGTGTAACTTGACAGAAGCTAAACTAAAATAAAGCTTGCAGGTGTGCTAAGGGATGTCGCTGGCACTAGTTTATTAATCTCCCAGTCGGGGAGCCCATTCCCTGTAAGTCGAACCCTAGCCCCGCGGGTCAACCTGGGCAGCGGGGGGGATAGTTTCCGTGAGTCTCTCTCTCACCGCCTGATGTTCAGCGGCCATGTGTACCCCACGAACACTGGGCGTGAACCAGGAGCCCAGGTGCGGGGGGGGGGGGGGCGTGAACTCAGACCTAACCGCGCCTGATCCTGCAGAGGCCAACACCTCGGGACCGCGTATTCAATGGGCAGTGTGCGTAACCGTCGCTTGGCCCAGAGGCTCTGCGTCTCGGGCTGGTTTGGAGGACTTCCCTTCTTGTAGCGCGCGCGCGCGCGTAGACCTCCCAGCCTCTACCGCGTACACAAGGAAGGCGCTAAAACCGGGCTCAACGTACAATGGAGTCCCCTATCTCCCACTGCAGAGGTCAACCAGGAAGGCTTGTTTGGTCGGTTTTTAAACAGGGGGAGTCAATCTGTCGGGATCTCGTACCTAAAGTCGTCGGTCCAAGGATAGTCCGTCAGTCACAGTAGCACATTGACAATAAATGACAATAATAATAATCACACACACATTTACTAGTGTTCCGCAACCCCAATCGCCCACCCGCGAAGGATCACTCACGCACACACACACACTTTTAAAGAGTACTCTACCGTTACACGACTGCCGGACTCACTCTGTTCACAGGTTCAGATAACGGCCGGCAGTGAAGTCCCTTGCGGGGCACTGGGAGACTTTTACGTGAGAAGTAAAAGAGTAAAGATACTCACCCAGTGCCGTCGCAGGGATCCAGCAGCCGTCGTTATCCTGGACGAGCCCCCAATTGTTAGAGCAGATGAAATGATATCAGTCCGAGCCAAGAGTGCGGTTCAACAATCGGTAATGTTTATTGATACAGTAACACTGGCGGAGACCAACCGAGGTCCGAATCTCGGCTGTTCTGCTGTTCCCGCGCACTGCTGCACATTATATACCTTTCTTTGTCAGGATGTGAGGATTTTGAGTATGAATGGGATGATAGTTCCCCATCATCGCTGGAGTAGGTGCAAATGGTGGGTTTCCTGCCGTCCCAGGAGAGTTGCAGTGGGCACATAATAGGGTGCTAATTGGATTATGTAAACGGGTCCGGGTACTATCTGCTTGTCTCTCTCTGTGAGGGCTGGGGGCTAGCACCCCTCCTTTGTTCCCTTGGGGTGCTGGTGTGTATTAGTCAGTTCGTTCCTGTCTGGTGGATGCCTGTCCTTTGTGTCAGGATGGTTCTGTATTGATGAATATGGGTGTGTTTCAGTCAGTCTCTTGATTTGATTAGGAGATGGGTTTCCATATTAATTAGCTCCGGAGTTTCAGTCTATGAGTCATGGTTAGTGTCTGGCCTAGTGTGGATTTGATCTGTCCTCTGGCTCCCATCTCCTGGTCACGTGGCCAGACCGGCAGCTGCTGAGTTCTGTGGGTTTAAGCTACGGCTGCCGTTTAAAACACAAAATGAATTCCTATAGTTTTACCGATGTAGGCATAGTCCCGTGGCAAATGCGGGGGAGCTCTGATGCCCACTTGGAGAGGTGAAGTCCAAAAATATGGAATGAAACTCTCTCTCTTATATATTGTAACAAACAGTCAGCAAAGAAAAGCTGATACAGAAAATAAGCTGCTTGCAAGTAGAGAAAACAAGTTTTGATCATGCCGTCGCATTCAAGGTCATGCAACTTTTGAATATTATCAACAATTTTCAGCCCATCCTGTCCAGGTGAATGGGAGTAACTGAGCGAAGATGCTGCTTAACATGAGCCTTGATGGAAGGTAGGTGAAGTAGCAGAGTTAGAGTTAGTGTGAGGTAGCAGAGGGAAGATGGTAGTACTTCACCTAATGGAAGGCAAAAGATCATGAACCTTTTTCCTGTATGTCCCTTTGGAGAGTGGACGCTGTGCTGACCCAGTGCAAACTTCAAATCAGGTTGACAGGATCTGGCTGGGTCTCCTATTGTTATCCTGAGGAAGAAGATTGGACCACCTCTCCACCATCCTGCCCACCATGACATCCAGATCTCTGTCAGCAAATCATCAACTTGCCTCTATTGGCCATCTCTGGAGCGATACCTCCAACTCTGCAAATGAGAATGGCAGTTCCTGGCTGGCAGTGATTGATTTGTTCCATAGATGGGGTTTAAATATGATGCCAGTGGTGGGAATTGTGCAAGGTCATAGCAGTGGCAAGTGGAGGCCACTAGAGGCATGGTACTTACATAACGAGATGAGAAGCAAAGAATTGTGAGACAACTCACCACAGCTCACGGAGAGAAAGTCTCCATGAAAATCAATGAAGCTGAAACCTAGTAGATTCTCAGTAAAATTCAACCCAATGCCTTTTGGATGGAGTATTAAAATGAGGTCATTTATCTATTAAAGATCTCACCACAATCCCTCCACATCCTAATTATGGACTATCTGATAATTTGTTGTTTATAGGACCTTTGTTATAGAATATTTCAAATGTGATGAAAATTTGCATTCATACAGCTCACTTACTGTGGAAACATATACATAATTACTTTACAGAGATTTCTTAAGAAAATGCACATTATATAAAAAAAGCATCACAGAATTTTATTTTACAACGACTGAGCAACCTTCTCAATCTCACAATGTCCTAAAGGTTTTGAGCCAAATAATCTTCAGAAATACAGTCTCAATTATAATATAGGGAAACACAGAAATAAATTTGCATACAGCAAGGGGGAACATGAACATTGAGAGTTAGGAACATAGCAACAGGCCATTCAGCCCATTGAGTCTACTCTCCTATATAATATGTTCATGGTTCATCATACAGTTTGATGCCTTTTATGCACACTACCCTTGTAACCCTTTATGTCTTTGGTGATCAGAAATCTATCAATCTCTTGAAACATACTCAAAGTGTGAGCTTACACAGCCCTCTTCCAAAGGTTCACAAAAAACTAAGTAAAAGAATATTTCCTCATCTTGATCTTAAATAGCATCTCCTTCATATACCTGTGGTTCTCGACACCCTAAACAGGGAAAGCAACCTACTTCGCATCTACCTTGTCTATTCCTTTAAATATTTTGTAGGATTCAAATCATCTCTTATTCTTTGAAACTCTAGAGAACACAGATTGAGTTTGTTTACTTTCTCTTCATAGGACAGTCCTACTTTTCTGGGAACAAGTCTCATGAACCTTGGTCGCAGTCCCTGTATGGCATCTTCCTTGAGATTAGAAAACCATACTGCACACAGTGTAGTCTAACAAAACCCCAACAGAGCTGTGTTCAATCCTCTTGCAATAAAAGCTAATGGACCTAATGGCTTGCAGCATCTGCGTGTTAGCCTTCAGTAACTTATTGACAAGTCCCTTTGCTCATCTACATTTACAAACTGCCTATTATTCCTCCTACCAAAGTGGTGGCCTCTCACTTTTCCATATTATGTTGCATCTGCCTTCTTCTTGTCCACTCTCTAAGCCTGTCCAAATCCTTCTGAAACTGTCTTCTTCATAACACACTGTTTGTCTTTGTATCATTTGCAAATGCAGAAGTATTATGTTTACTCCCCACCTTCGGATCGTCGATATACACTGTGAATATCCGGGGCCCTAGTACACCGTTTGTCACAATCTGCCAACACGAGAATGACCTATTTATTTTTTTAAAATTTTTTTTTCTTTTTTTCTTTTTAACCCCCACACTACCACCTAAGTGCGGTAGTGCTTATTTTATCCCCAGCACCCATGGTGTGTGTGTGTGTAGGTGTGAGACACAGTGAAAGACACAAAGTGCACGAATCTTTATTCAATTTCCACCACCAGGAAGATAGGAAAACACCCGAGTGGCCAGTGACAAACACTGCCCTTCACATCACAGGGCAGTGCTGTGTGATCAAAACAGTGATGGGGAGGGTAGGGACTAAATCAAAATAGAGTTGGAGGGAGAAATGATGCACTCCACTCCCTGCGGCGCCCACCTCTCCCTGAACAACTCCAGGGTGTTGGTCGACACCGCGTGCTCCTTCTCCAAGGACACCCGGGCTCTAACGTAACCGCGGAAGAGGGGCAGGCAGTCGGCCAATGACCTATTTATCTTTTTCTTTTTTTATTTTCTTTTCCTTTCAATTTTCTTTTTTTCTTCTTTTTTTTCTACCCCCACACTACCACCTAAGTGCGGTAGTGCTTATTTTATCCCCAGCACCCATGGTGTGTGGTGTGCAGGTGTGAGACACAGTGAAAGACACAAAGTGCACGAATCTTTATTCAATTTCCACCACCAGGAAGATAGGAAAACACCCGGGTGGCCAGTGACAAACACTGCCCTTCACATCAAGGGACAGTGCTGTGTGATCAAAACAGTGAAGGGGAGGGTAGGGACTAAAGCAAAATAGAATTGGAGGGAGAAATGATGCACTCCACTCCCTGCGGCGCCCACCTCTCCCTGAACAACTCCAGGGTGTTGGTCGACACCGCGTGCTCCTTCTCCAAGGACACCCGGGCTCTAATGTAACCGCGGAAGAGGGGCAGGCAGTCGGCCAATGACCTATTTATTTCTTTTTTTTTCATTTTTTTTGTGCGGTAGTGCTTATTTTTTTCCCCAGCACCCATGGTGTGTGTGTGTAGGTGTGAGACACAGTGAAAGACACAAAGTGCACAAATCTTTATTCAAATTCCACCACCAGGAAGATAGGAAAACACCCGGGTGGCCAGTGACAAACACTGCCCTTCACATCAGAGGGCAGTGCTGTGTGATCAAAACAGTGAAGGGGAGGGAAGGGACTAAATCAAAATAGAATTGGAGGGAGAAATGATGCACTCCACTCCCTGCGGCGCCCACCTCTCCCTGAACAACTCCAGGGTGTTGGTCGACACCGCGTGCTCCTTCTCCAAGGACACCCGGGCTCTAACGTAACCGCGGAAGAGGGGCAGGCAGTCGGCCAATGACCTATTTTTTTTTTCTTTTTTTTCTTTTTCTTTTTTTTTCTTCACTACCACCTAAGTGCGGTAGTGCTTATTTTATCCCCAGAACCCATGGTGTGTGTGTGCAGGTGTGAGACACAGTGGAAGACACAAAGTGCACCAATCTTTATTCAATTTCCACCACCAGGAAGATAGGAAAATACCCGGGTGGCCAGTGACAAACACTGCCCTTCACATCAAAGGGCAGTGCTGTGTGATCAAAACAGTGAAGGGGAGGGTAGGGACTAAATCAAAATAGAATTGGAGGAAGAAATGATGCACTCCACTCCCTGCGGCACCCACCTCTCCCTGAACAACTCCAGGGTGTTGGTCGACACCGCGTGCTCCTTCTCCAAGGACACCCGGGCTCTAACGTAACCGCGGAAGAGGGGCAGGCAGTCGGCCAATGACCTATTTATTTATTTATTTATTTATTTATTTTTCGTTGGAAGACACAAAGTGCACGAATCTTTATTCAAATTCCACCACCAGGAAGATAGGAAAACACCCGGGTGGCCAGTGACAAACACTGCCCTTCACATCAAGGGACAGTGCTGTGTGATCAAAACAGTGAAGGGGAGGGTAGGGACTAAAGCAAAATAGAATTGGAGGGAGAAATGATGCACTCCACTCCCTGCGGCGCCCACCTCTCCCTGAACAACTCCAGGGTGTTGGTCGACACCGCATGCTCCTTCTCCAAGGACACCCGGGCTCTAATGTAACCGCGGAAGAGGGGCAGGCAGTCGGCCAATGACCTATTTATTTCTTTTTTTTTCATTTTTTTTGTGCGGTAGTGCTTATTTTTTTCCCCAGCACCCATGGTGTGTGTGTGTAGGTGTGAGACACAGTGAAAGACACAAAGTGCACAAATCTTTATTCAAATTCCACCACCAGGAAGATAGGAAAACACCCGGGTGGCCAGTGACAAACACTGCCCTTCACATCAGAGGGCAGTGCTGTGTGATCAAAACAGTGAAGGGGAGGGTAGGGACTAAATCAAAATAGAATTGGAGGAAGAAATGATGCACTCCACTCCCTGCGGCGCCCACCTCTCCCTGAACAACTCCAGGGTGTTGGTCGACACCGCGTGCTCCTTCTCCAAGGACACCCGGGCTCTAACGTAACCGCGGAAGAGGGGCAGGCAGTCGGCCAATGACCTATTTTTTTTTTCTTTTTTTTCTTTTTCTTTTTTTTTCTTCACTACCACCTAAGTGCGGTAGTGCTTATTTTATCCCCAGAACCCATGGTGTGTGTGTGCAGGTGTGAGACACAGTGGAAGACACAAAGTGCACCAATCTTTATTCAATTTCCACCACCAGGAAGATAGGAAAATACCCGGGTGGCCAGTGACAAACACTGCCCTTCACATCAAAGGGCAGTGCTGTGTGATCAAAACAGTGAAGGGGAGGGTAGGGACTAAATCAAAATAGAATTGGAGGAAGAAATGATGCACTCCACTCCCTGCGGCACCCACCTCTCCCTGAACAACTCCAGGGTGTTGGTCGACACCGCGTGCTCCTTCTCCAAGGACACCCGGGCTCTAACGTAACCGCGGAAGAGGGGCAGGCAGTCGGCCAATGACCTATTTATTTATTTATTTATTTATTTATTTTTCGTTGGAAGACACAAAGTGCACGAATCTTTATTCAAATTCCACCACCAGGAAGATAGGAAAACACCCGGGTGGCCAGTGACAAACACTGCCCTTCACATCAAGGGACAGTGCTGTGTGATCAAAACAGTGAAGGGGAGGGTAGGGACTAAAGCAAAATAGAATTGGAGGGAGAAATGATGCACTCCACTCCCTGCGGCGCCCACCTCTCCCTGAACAACTCCAGGGTGTTGGTCGACACCGCATGCTCCTTCTCCAAGGGCACCCGGGCTCTAATGTAACCGCGGAAGAGGGGCAGGCAGTCGGCCAATGACCTATTTATTTCTTTTTTTTTCATTTTTTTTGTGCGGTAGTGCTTATTTTTTTCCCCAGCACCCATGGTGTGTGTGTGTAGGTGTGAGACACAGTGAAAGACACAAAGTGCACAAATCTTTATTCAAATTCCACCACCAGGAAGATAGGAAAACACCCGGGTGGCCAGTGACAAGCACTGCCCTTCACATCAGAGGGCAATGCTGTGTGCAGTATCTCCTGCTTATATTCTTTTTTTGTGCAGATGTGAGACACAGTGAAAGACAAAGTGCACGAATCTTTATTCAATTTCCACCACCAGGAAGATAGGAAAACACCCGGGTGGCCAGTGACAAGCTCTGCCCTTCTCATCAAGGGACAGTGCTGTGTGATCAAAACAGTGAAGGGGAGGGAAGGGACTAAATCAAAATAGAGTTGGAGGGAGAAATGATGCACTCCACTCCCTGCGGCGCCCACCTCTCCCTGAACAACTCCAGGGTGTTGGTCGACACCACGTGCTCCTTCTCCAAGGACACCCGGGCTCTAACGTAACCGCGGAAGAGGGGCAGGCAGTCGGCCAATGACCTATTTATTTTTATTTTTTTTTCTTTTATTTTTTTTTTCTTTTTTGTGATCAAGACATCCCCTTTTTTTTCTTTTCTTTTTCTTTTTTCAGTGAAAGACACAAAGTGCTCCCTCCTGTGTATTTTTTTTTCTTTAAATTTAACCCCCACACTACCACCTAAGTGCGGAAGTGCTTATTTTATCCCCAGCACCCATGGTGTGTGTGTGCAGGTGTGAGACACAGTGAAAGACACAAAGTGCACCAATCTTTATTCAATTTCCACCACCAGGAAGATAGGAAAACACCCGGGTGGCCAGTGACAAACACTGCCCTTAACTTTTGGTTTTTTTTTTCTCTCCACACAGTCAGTCGCCTGAGTCGGGAATTGAACCCAGGTCTCTGGAGCTGTGAGACAGCAGTGCTAACCACTGTGCCACCGTGCCGCCCACCTCTTTATTCTTATTTTTTTTTTATTTCTATTTTTCTATTTATTTAACCCCCACACTACCACCTAAGTGCGGTAGTGCTTATTTTATCCCCAGCACCCAGGGTGTGTGTGTGCAGGTGTGAGACACAGTGAAAGACACAAAGTGCACCAATCTTTATTCAATTTCCACCACCAGGAAGATAGGAAAACACCCGGGTGGCCAGTGACAAGCACTGCCCTTCACAGCAAGGGACAGTGCTGTGTGATCAAAACAGTGAAGGGGAGGGGAGGGACTAAATCAAAATAGAGTTGGAGGGAGAAATGATGCACTCCACTCCCTGCGGCGCCCACCTCTCCCTGAACAACTCCAGGGTGTTGGTCGACACCGCGTGCTCCTTCTCCAAGGACACCCGGGCTCTAACGTAACCGCGGAAGAGGGGCAGGCAGTCGGCCAATGACCTTTTTTTCTTTTCTTTTTTTTTTCTTTTTTTTTTTACACATACACTCACAATAGGCAAACACCCGGGTGGCCAGTGACAAACACTGCCCTTCACAAAAGGGCAATGCTGTGTGATCAAGAAATTCCTTTTTTTTTTCTTTTCTTTTTCTTTTTTCAGTGAAAGACACAAAGTGCACCAATCTTTATTTTTTTTTTAGTGCTGTGAATCCCTATTTATTTATTTATTTATTTATTTTATTTATTTTATTTTATTTTTTTTATTTTAACCCCCACACTACCACCTAAGTGCAGTAGTGCTTATTTTATCCCCAGCACCCATGGTGTGTGTGTGCAGGTGTGAGACACAGTGAAAGACACAAAGTGCACGAATCTTTATTCAATTTCCACCACCAGGAAGATAGGAAAACACCCGGGTGGCCAGTGACAAGCACTGCCCTTCACATCAAGGGACAGTGCTGTGTGATCAAAACAGTGAAGGGGAGGTTAGGGACTAAATCAAAATAGAATTGGAGGGAGAAATGATGCACTCCACTCCCTGCGGCGCCCACCTCTCCCTGAACAACTCCAGGGTGTTGGTCGACACCGCGTGCTCCTTCTCCAAGGACACCCGGGCTCTAACGTAACCGCGGAAGAGGGGCAGGCAGTCGGCCAATGACCTATTTATTTCTATGCTCTACTACCTTCCTATTGGCCAATCATTAACCCATGTCATTACTTTACCTCCTGCACCATGTGCTTTAGTTTTGCTAACCCTGATCAAAAGCCTTATGAAAATTGAAATACACTACATTAATTTATCAATTATATTAGTTACACCATAAACGTAGATAACCTTGAAAGAATATATAGTTACTGTAAGTCATGTAATAGTTCTTTAAAGACTGTCCACTGCCTATGTACAGTCAAACCTTTTAATATAATTTCCCCATCCAGTTCAGCAAAATTGTGCTTTATGATTTTGTAACTTACCTCATTCAAAGTTAACATCCTTGCTTTAGATTGAACTACCTCACATTCAAATATAAAATAAAATTCAATCATACTATGGTTACTTGTCTCTAAAGATTCTTTCACAAAAAGGTTGTTAATTAGTCCTTTTACTTTACAAAATACTAGATCCAGGCTGTCCTCCAGTTGGATCCTCAGCATACTGTTCTGGAGAACAATCTGCATAACACACTGCATAAACTCAGTCTCCACAGCTTGAGTGTTCAGTTGATTATGCAGTGCATCTGCAGATTGAAGTGTCCCATGATGACTGTGTTCCCTAAGGTACAAGCTTCTGACATGCTCTGATGTATACCATGCCCCACACTAACACGGTAAAAACAATGACTGCCGATGCTGGAACCCAGATTCTGGATTAGTGGTGCTGGAAGAGCACAGCAGTTCAGGCACCATCCGAGGAGCAGTAAAATCGAAATTTCAGGCAAAAGCCCTTCATCAGGAATACAGGCAGAGAGCCTGAAGGGTGGAGAGATAAGTGAGAGGAGGGTGAGGGTGGGGGTGGGGAGAAAATAGCATAGAGTACAATAGGTGAGTGGGGGAGGGGATGAAGGTGATAGGTCAGTGGGGGGGGGGAGGGTGGAAAAGAAGATAGGCAGGTAGGACAAGTCATGGGGACAGTGCTGTGCAGTGGGAGAGGGACTCCCTGAGATTCTTGTAGAGAGAGAGGAGGAAAACTTCTTCAAGGCAGGCATCCTTGCAAGAGGATTCGCAGTAGGGTTAAAATCAACCAGGTAAAAACAATGACTGCAGATGCTGGAAACCAGATTCTGGATTAGTGGTGCTAGAAGAGCACAGCAGTTCAGGCAGCATCCGAGGAGCAATAAAATCGACGTTTCAGGCAAAAGCCTTTCATCAGGAATAAAGGCAGAGAGCTTGAAGGGTGGAGAGATAATACGTTTCGGGCAAAAGCCCACACTAACACTACCTATAAATGGTTCCGACCAATGTCTGCTGCCCCCTGCTGTATCTTAATTCCAACCAAACCAATTAAACAGGTTGTTCTTTCAGTTTAAGATCGTCCCTTAATAATGCTTTGATCCCACCCCTTACTATCAGCACAACTCCATTCCCTTTCTAGGTGTTGAATATTCCGTTCCCAGTTCTAGTCCCCATTCAGCCATGTCTGTGTAATGGAAATTAGATCATACCCATGTGTCTTCATTTGTTCTTTTAGACCTTGTTGTGAATACTGCATGCATTCAGGTAGACTGCCTTTTAACTTGGACATTTTAACATCATTCCACTTTCAAGGCATTCAAAACAATACAAAGCTCTGTCTCTCCTGTTGTCCACTCTTCCTAGCAGCTTTTCTACTTCCTGTTGTCAATTTTACTTTCTTCCAATCAGTGTTATTCTTCAGGTTCCTACCCCCTTTAATAGTTGGCTTAAAGCATCCCCAACAGCACTAGCACATCTCCCTTTGACTATATTGTATCAGTCTCAGTATAATCAAGGTGTAAAACAGCTCCCACCTACCTTAGAATTGTTTCCATGTCTCAGGAACATGATACTCTCCAGCTTAGACCATTTCTCCAGATCGTGCCTTTCAATCAATCGATCCTTCTGCATTATGCTCATTAACACGTGGCACTGGGTATAACCCTGAGATTACTGCTCAAGGTCTTGCTTTTTAATTTCCACACTAACTTCCTGAGATTTGCTTTCAGGATCTTATTCCTCTTCTTTCCCATGTCGTTGATGCCAATGTGAACTACAACATCTGGATGATTCCCCTCCCCAGAAGGATATCCTGCTACCCAGATTCAAAAACACCAGCAACAGTTCTCCTTCAAGATCCTCTGCTCCACGCTTGCAGCAATGCGCCGGCACCTAACCTCTCTACAGTCAGCCCTGCCTCAGCTGAGGGCCACACTCTCTCAGAATTGCAAAGGACCCACTCTGTACTACATCCTCAGGAGAATCCATACTCTCAACAAACAGTATTTCAATTCCATCTCAAACATCAAAAACTGTAAGTACAACAAACTTTTATCTACTCACCTCCAAACCAGCGCTCCTCGAACATTCCAGAAGATTCCCCTGGCCTCGGAAACACCATTAGCCATGCGGCTGATGCAGCTACCACCCCCACGCTGATTGATGTCACTTCTGCCCCCATCATGGCCACTCCCACAGCCACTTCCGCCCCTCACATCATCGCTGATGCCACACGCTCAGTGACTTCCACCACCCCTACTGCCGTGTCTGCCACCACTTCCGCCCCCACCAGCGCCACTCACCTGCATTCTGCCGACACGCCCCCCACAGACCACACTGTCACTATCCCCACCCCCCAGAACCCCGAGGGGAACACTACCCCTGCTCATCACTACCCCCATTCCCCCCACCGTCACACCCACTCCAGGTACTGGCTCCGACCCCACTCCCAGCTCTACACCCACACCAGCTCCCAGCTCCCAGCCCTGCCGAGTTTTCACCATCCCTCCAGACCTCCCCCTCACTGAGGACGAACGATCAGTCCTCAGCAAAGGACTCACCTTCGTCCCCCTCCGTCCACGCATCAATGAATTTAATACACGCCGTGACATCGAACAATTCTCTGTCGCCTCCGCCTCCGAGCTTACTTTCACAATCAGGATTCCCGCCCATCTTCCGAGGACCCCTTCGCCCACCTCCAACACACTGCATCCACCTGGACACCCCGCGCTGGCCTATTACCTGCCCTCGACCTCTTCATTTCCAACTGTCGCCGGGACATTAACCGCGTCAACCTGTCGACCCCCCTCCCCCACTCCAACCTCTCACCCTCACAACGCGCAGCCCTCCAATCCCTCTGCTCCAATTCCGACCTCACCATCAAGCCAGCGGATAAAGGGGGTGCAGTGGTAGTCTGGCGCACTGACCTCTACATCGCTGAAGCCAAACGCCAACTCGAGGATACCTCTTCCTACCGCCCCCTTGACCATGACCCCACCCCCCCATCACCAAACCATCATCTCCCAGACCATACACAACCTCATCACCTCAGGAGATCTCCCACCCACAGCTTCCAACCTCATAGTCCGGGAACCCCGCACTGCCCGGTTCTACCTCCTTCCCAAGATTCACAAGCCTGACCACCCTGGCCGACCCATTGTCTCAGCATGCTCCTGCCCCACTGAACTCATCTCTACCTACCTCGACACTGTCCTATCCCCCCTAGTCCAGGAACTCCCCACATATGTTCGAGACACCAACCACGCCATCCACCTCCTCCAAGACTTCCGTTTCCCCGGCCCCCAACGCCTCATCTTCACCATGGATATCCAATCCCACTACACCTCCATCCGCCATGACCAGGGCCTCCAAGCCCTCCGTTTTTTCCTCTCCAGACGTTCCCAACAGTACCCCTCCACCGACACTCTCATTCGTTTGGCCGAACTGGTCCTCACCCTTAACAATTTCTCCTTTGAATCCTCCCACTTCCTCCAGACCAAAGGGGTAGCCATGGGCACACATATGGGCCCCAGTTATGCCTGTCTCTTTGTTGGCTACGTAGAGCAGTTGATCTTCCGTAATTACACCGGCACCACTCCCCACCTCTTCCTCCGCTACATTGATGTCTGCATTGGCGCCACCTCATGCTCCTGCGAGGAGGTTGAGCAATTCATCAACTTCACCAACACATTCCACCCTGACCTTAAATTTACCTGGACCATCTCTGACACCTCCTTCCCCTTCCTTGACCTCTCCATCTCCATCAGTGACGATGGACTTGACACTGACATTTTCTACAAACCCACCGACTCCCACAGCTACCTGGATTACACCTCTTCCCACCCTACCTCTTGCAAAAATGCCATCCCATATTCCCAATTCCTCCGCCTCCGCCGTATCTGCTCCCAGGAGGACCAGTTCCACCATAGAACACACCAGATGGCCTCCTTCTTTAGAGACCGCAATTTCCCTTCCCATGTGGTTAAAGATGCCCTCCAACGCATCTCGTCCACATCCTGCACCTCCGCCCTCAGACCCAACCCCTCCAACCACAACAAGGACAGAACACCCCTGGTGCTCACCTTCCACCCTACCAACCTTTGCTTAAACCAAATCATCCACCGACATTTCCGCCACCTCCAAACAGACCCCACCACCAGGGATATATTTCCCTCCCCACCCCTCTCCGCCTTCCGCAAAGACCGTTCCCTCCGTGACTACCTGGTCAGGTCCACACCCCCCTACGACCCACCCTCCCATCCTGGCACTTTCCCCTGCCACTGCAGGAACTGTAAAACCTGTGCCCACACCTCCTCCCTCACCTCCATCCAAGGCCCTAAAGGAGCCTTCCACATCCATCAAAGTTTTACCTGCAAATCCACTAATATCATTTAATAGTATCCGTTGCTCCCGAGAGACTGGGCGCCTCCTAGCAGAGCGCTTTAGGGAACATCTCCGAGACACCTATCCACTCCACCCTCTCCTCCCTGACCTATCACCTTCATCTCCTCCCCCACTGACCTATTGTACTCTATGCTACTCTATCCCCACCCCCACCCTCCTCTAGCTTATCTCTCCACGCTTCAGGCTCTCTGCCTTTATTCCTGATGAAGGGCTTTTGCCCGAAACGTCGATTTTGCCTGTCCTCGGATGCTGCCTGAATTGCTGTGCTCTTCCAGCACCACTGATCCAGAATCTGGTTTCCAGCATCTGCAGTCATTGTTTTTACCCATTTCATGGGCCTGGAACCAGTGAGTCAATGGCATCTTGGAGTCATATCTAATGCCACCGAAATGCTGTCTAATCACCTGACTGAAATTCCTCCCCTATGCCCTCGCCCTTATACTTACTCCTCCCCTTTACAATAGAGATGCCTTGGTGCCACAAAATTGTCTTTGGCTGTATTCCCTGGGGAATAAAATAAATAAGCCTTACTAGTAACATTACTTCATTTAAAATTTACTCTATTTTCTTCTGGTTTCCTTTATAATTCAATTTCAATATGACCAAATGTAATTTTTTTCTCTCTTTTGCCAAACTTTTTTTATTGCAATCTAATTAGTTACCTTTTCATCACAAGTGATATGCTTTTCTAGTTTTAACTGTTTAGGTTCGCTCCTTATCACCAACTATTAAACTTACAGTTTTCCTACTGTTATAGTTCAGGAAGCCAAACTGGAAAGGAACATTATTTACTGTTGAACAGCTACTACTCATGCATACCTAGGCTAGCTCCAGCCCAAGACAGACAATTCTGCATACCCATCATGAAAAGGGCTCAGGGAACTCACACTTGAAAAACTGCAGGGGGAGATTAATCCATGTTTCTCTATGAGCCTTAAAGGGGTTACCACATCTACGATGTCTTCCTTCACACTGAGCCCCACACACCGATTGCCTCCTCTCTTGGACTGAAGACCATAAGCTTCACCCTCTCTTTATCCATTGTCCAGAGACTTATCGCACAGGTCAGGGTGTCTGTGCTCTCAGGAGTGAAGGCTCTGAGCATCACCCTCTATCCACACCAATGAATGAGCACACAAGCTATTTTAATGAATCAGCGTTACCCAGGACTCCACTCTTCTTGAATTGCAGCAGGAATCAATTATAGCTTCCCTCCAACAAAAGACAGTTTTGGTTTATTTAACTTTTCACCTGAAGCAAGGATCTCAACTACCGTGCTCACACAGATTCATACCAATACACCAATCTAGGAATCAAACTCAAAATTTTCTATTTTAAAGGCAACAAGCCTAGTCCAAGGCAAGGGGACAACACCTGTAGATAGGAGGCCATAAACAAAGGTGAATTTTAAAGAATTCCTGAATCAATAACTGTGACAGGTTTAAAGTACAGAATTCCCAAACATGGGCATATCAGTTAAAAGCACAATGGGGAAAATGGGAGTAGGGGAGAAGCAAAGGAATGGAGCCTTTGTGGTGGGCAATTGGAGTTTATAAAGTTGAGGGAGTCTCCACAATTTATGTTGTTCTATTTAAGTGAACCTCTGAACTGATAAGGACTATTTCATGATGTGCTTATAGAGTCAGTTTCCTTGTTAGGCGTAGGCTGATAGTGTCAGCTATTTCAGATCATTCATCTATTTTCTTCTTATCCCCATGCCATCCATTCTGTCAAACTCCATTTCCCTCACTGTGCCAGTATTATCTTTCTGCATATATGTAAGGTAAATTGGCAATCCTGATTCAGCATTCACTTTTTCAACCCTTGAAAAAGATTGTTTCCTTGACTAAAATGTTCCATTTTTTTATATCAGAGAACTCAGGAATCAAATTCCCCAGGACAACTCTCAAGATTTAAAACTAGCTATACATATTTCAGCATCATTACATAGCAGAACTGATAATTGGTTTCCTTATATGTAAAGGTGCTGACAATGCACCTTCTTTGGTATTTCTAATCCTTAGTGCAATTTACATCTATGTGACTGATGGAAACAGGGTCCTATCATATTTGAAGCCATAAAGAATGTCTTGTCTTTTTTCCATGTAGCATTGGATAAAACAAAACATTCAACTTAAAATGATTTTTTTTTAAAAAAAGGAAGAGGCATTTGCTTCTACATCTGGGAATAAAGAAAAATGCAAATGCAACATGTGATCATTTGAACTTCCTTGCCCTGCACAAAATAGTCACCAACTCTCATCTGCAAAGAAACAAAAAGATGGACAATTTTTAAAAAAAGGCATAGAGCAAAGGGCAGATAACAGGAAGAGGATTCAGAGAATTAGCAACACAATTAGAGATGGGAACAGTGACTATATCCTTGATTTATTGTACACATTGTCACATGAAATCTAGTTAGATCTGAAACATGTTATAAAGTACAAGCATTTTATTGCAAGCTCAGTACAAACCTAGTGTAAACTATGATTCGGAGATGCCGGTGTTGGACTGGGATGTACAAAGTTAAAAATCACACAACACCAGGTTATAGTCCAACAGGTTTAATTGGAAGCACACTAGCTTTCGGAGCGACGGTCCTTCATCAGGTGATAGTGGAGGGCTCGATCGTAACACAGAATTTATAGCAAAAATTTACAGTGTGATGTAACTGAAATTATACATTGAAAAATTGATTGTCTGTTAAGCCTTTCATCTGTTCGAATACAGTGATAGTTTCACTTCTTTCATGTGTAAATCACAAAGCCTTTGTTTTAAAGTTGCATTCTCGGGTTAGTTGTTAACAATGGGTGATAGCTAGACAATATGTTGAAGGTGTTCCCTGTGTTCTCTATCTATGCCATGATGTTTACATTGTTATCTCACTTTTTAGATTAGAATCAGAGTTTTACATGAATTCATGCAGTTTTTGAGCAAAGTGTAATGTAACTCTGCAAGTACAAATTCACCCCACAAAATATGTGTGTGCATGTGGGTCTTTGTCTGTCTGGGGTGGGGGTTGTGAGTGTGAGAAAGTGTGTGTGTGTGTGTATAGTGAGTGCAGAGTGTCTTAACTCTGTAAGGGGGTGCATGTGAGAGTGTAGGAGTGTGTGTGTCTATAAAGGGTGTGTGGGTGTCTGTGTGTACCTGTGTCCGTGTGTGTGTGTCCGTAGGAATATCTGTGTGTGTGTAGTGCAATGGTGATCACCTGTAATGTGACATGAACCCAAGGTCCCGGTTCTTTCATGCCTCAACCGGGACCTTAGGTTCATGTCACATTACAGGTGATCGAGGAGAAAGTGAGGACTGCAGATGCTGGAGATCAGAGCTGAAAATGTGTTGCTGGAAAAGCGCCTCAGGTCAGGCAGGATCCAAGAAACAGGAGAATCGACATTTCGGGCATAAGCCAGGTGATCACCATTGCACTACACACACACACTCTCACACACACACACATATTCCTACACACACACACACTCACATACACACGGACACAGGTACACAAGACATGCACACAGACACCCACACACCCTTATAGACACACACACTCCCACATGCACCCACTCTGCACTCACTACACACACACACACACACTTTCTCACACTCACAACCCCCACTCCAGACAGACAGACACACACAGACAGACAAAGACCCACATGCACACATATATTTTGTGGGGTGAATTTGTACTTGCAGTTACATTACATTTTGCTCAAAAACTGCATGAATTTATGTAAAACTCTGTTATCTCACTTTTTAGATTAGAATCAATCTAAACATCATGGCAGAGAACACAGGGGGCCAACACCTTCAACATATTGTCTAGCTATCACCATTGTTAACAGCTAACCCGAGAATGCAACTTTAAAACAAAGGTTTTGTGATTTACACATGAAAGTGAAACTATCACTGTATTCGAACAGATGAAAGGCTTAACAATCAATTTTTCAATGTATAATTTCAGTTACATCACACTGTAAATTTTTGCTATAAATTCTGTGCTACGATCGAGACCTCCGCTATCACCTGATGAAGGAGCGTCGCTCCGAAAGCTGGTGTGCTTCCAATTAAACCTGTTGGACTATAACCTGGTGTTGTGTGATTTTTAACTAGTGTAAACTACAATGACTGCGCTGTGAATTTAGCCTAATCTAATTAACATGCAATCACTGCTATTTTAGAGTTAGTGAACCAGATTTCACAATTGGGCCTCCAGATTCTCACAGTAAAATATTTCTAAAATACTTCCAGAAATATTTTTAAACCATCTCCTTTTTTCTAACTGAAATTTCTCATGTGTAAAATAGTGGTTCAATAAATCCAGAAAGTACTATTTCACATTAAGAAAATTAACATATACACAACATAAATTGAATCTGTACCAAATACTTTGACTTGAGGGCCTCAATGTTTTCCAAACATGTTCAAATTTTTAAATCCAAAGTTGAGGTTTTATGTTGAAATTGGATGGTGAAATCCCAGCATCTACAATGTTTTTAAATTTTCCAGGAGAAAGTGAGGTCTGCAGACGCTGGAGATCAAAGCTGAAACTTTATTGCTGGAACAGCACAGCAGGTCAGGCAGCATCTAGGGAACAGAAGATTCGACGTTTCGGGCACATGCCCTTCCTGAAGAAGGGCATGTGCCCGAAACGTCGAATCTTCTGTTCCCTAGATGCTGCCTGACCTGCTGTGCTGTTCCAGCAATAAAGTTTCAGCTTAAATTTTCCAGGCACACTGATGCTGTTAAATAATCAAATCACCTATACTAATGGAATATTTTAAACTATGACTTTCTATTCCTAGCTTTTCTTCAAAAATTTTTTAAAATGAGAAGCTGTAAACACGAAGAATTAAGTTACAAGTTATATCACACTGAGTCATAGAGCTGCACAGCACGGAAACAGACCCTTCGGTCCAACTCATCTATGCTGAACAGATGTCCTAACCTAGTCGGGTCCCATTTGCCGGCACTTGGCCCATATCCCTCTAATGGGCCAAATCCTTCCCATTCATATACCCATCCAGATTACTGTTAAATGTTGTAATTGTACCAATCTCCACCGCTTCCTTTGGCAACTCATTTCATACTTGCACCACTCGCTGCATAAAAAAGTTGCCCCTTAGATCCCTTTTAAATTTTTCCCCTCACCATAAACCTATGCCCTCTAGTTCTAGACTCCCCCAACCCAGTGAAAATACCTTGTCTATTTACTCTGTCCATGCCTCTCAATTTTATAAACCTGTATATGGTCACCCCTCAGCCTCTGACGCTCCAGAGAAAACAGCCCCAGCCTGTTCAGCCTCTCCCTATAGCTCAAATCCTCCAACCATGGTAACATCCTTGTAAATCTTTTCTGAACCTTTACAAGTTTCACAACATCCTTCTGATAGGAAGGAGACCAGAATTGCATACAAAAGTGGTCTAACCAATGTCCTGTACAGCCATAACATGACCCCCCCAACTGCTACACTCAATGCTCTGACCAATAAAGGAAAGCATACCAATTGCCTTCTTCACTATCTTATCCACCTGTGACTCTACTTTCAAGAAACTATGAACCTGCACTCCAAGGTCTCTTTGTTCAGCAACACTCCCTAGGTCCTTACCATTAAATGTACACGTCCTGCACTGATTTGCCTTTCCAAAATGCAGCACCTCACATTTATCTAAATTAAACTCCATCTGTTACTCCTCAGTCCATTGGTCCATCCAATCAAGATCCTGTTGTACTTGGAGGTAACCTTCTTTGCCATCCACTATCAATTTTGGTGTCATCTGCAAACTTACTATATCTCCAATGTTCACATCCAAATCATTTATATAAATGACCAACGGCAGTAGATCCAGCACTGATCATTGTGGTACGCCACTGGTCACAGGCCTCCAGTCTGAAAAGCAACCCTTCACACCACCCTCTGTCTTCTACCTTCGAGCCAGTTCTGTATCCAAACAGCTAGCTCTCCCTGTGTGCCATGAGGCCTAACCTTGCTAACGAGGCTACCAAGAGGAACTTTGTTGAACATCTTACTGAAGTCCATATAGATCTCGTCCAACTCTCTGCCCTCATCAATCCTCTTTGTTACTTCTTCAAAAAACTCAATCATTTGTTAGAGCTTATGTTGCATTCTCTCAAAATTAGAAATTACACAAGGTGATTGGAGTACATACAGTAGATTTTCAATTTATTTCATTACTATAAATCCATCATTTCAGCACGACTGTTCTAAAAGGATCAAGTGAATTAAATGAACATGCAAATTGGGCTGATATTGTAACAACTGATCAGTTTTTATGCGCAGGTGACAAGTTGAAAATCCACACTTCCAAAACTATGAAAAAGGGGGGGGAGTTTTACAACAATATGATAAAAGGAAATAGATGGAAATGTGTTGCTGGAAAAGCGCAGCAGGTCAGGCAGCATCTAGGGAACAGGAGAATCGACGTTTCGGGCATTAGCCCTTCTGGAAATACTCAAATAACAGGAAGTGAGATCAAGTTGGATCTAATAATAGATTAACATATTATAGGTTGTAGGACATAAACAACCCATGCGTTCTTTTAAGAAAAGCACAGAAATATCAAAATGTTAAAGAAACATGTTATTTAATGGCTTTAAAGTAAATAACACAATTCCAAAGGGGAGATCCACACAAGCTACAAGTAACAACAGAAACACAGTTTACATAAAGGGACTTTTAAATAAGGAACATGAAAAAAAATCCCTGTTTACAGTTCAAGTTATTGTACTAAGCAATGACAACTAAACACATTTTTACAGTATAATACACTTACAAAAACAAGCTTGTTATAGTCTGCTATAACATAATCCAGTAACGTTAGGGAAGACATTCCATGAACCAAAATTTGGTAAGAAATAGTTTTACAATATATAAACACATCTAACTGGATAACTAAACAGCATCCAGAGAGACACAATTTAAAAAAACATGTTTGTTATCTTTATCAGTGCAAACGTATTTATACAAGGCAGTCTTGGCTGCTCTACTCCCTTCTGCATGAAGAAAAAAAGCTGTTTGCATTTGTACTTAATTTGATACTAATTCACTCAGTTATTCACAAGAAAAATCTGTATTCCTTTGAAATTAGTCTGTAAAAATAGACCAACACTTGATGCAATCTCCTCAGTAAAGGTGTCTATTCTTGTAGCTTTGCTATCTTTCAAAACCAGACATCAATTTAAATTACTATTATTGTATGGACATTAGTTTGGAAACCACGCTTCAAGGAGTTAAAGCACCAGTGTAAAAATTCAGAAGCAATAGTCTGGTGAAAGTTTATTTATGAAACGGTAACAGAGTTGCAAAGATAGAGGGGTGAAAAGATGGTGAAGCCACAAAGATAGAAAATCATGCTACATCGGAGGTTCTGCTACCATTTCATAAATGTATGGAGGTAGTTATGTGCAACATGAACAAAATCTTAACTACAGTGAAAAAAAAATGTCTATGTTACATACATTGAAGGCTATTTCAGATCAACCACTGCCATATAAGGATAATGCATCTCATCTGCAATGTTCTATTAAAGGTCCTACTGTTGATGTAACAGATCAGGCACACTTATCTCATTAACATATATACATTGCCAGTCTTTTATTAAAAAATGTTTTCCTTGCCAGGTCATATTTAAACAGTTTAAAAACAAACTGCATGTTCTTTTGTGGTCATAGTTTTCATATGAACCAAATTATAAATTCTTCTCGTAATATTTCTGCCATTCACATCTTTATGCCTGATATGTACTTTCACAATGTCACAGATATAACAGGATTTTGGTGCAGTAGCAATAACTGCCATTTTCCAAACAAAAAATTTTATTTGGTTTTCTTTTAAATACACATGTTGTGGGATAAGACTTGTAGTAAAGACAGCAAAACCCAACCCAGTTTAACATGGAGATGCAAAACTACAGGACTGGCTTCACATTTAAGCATCCTTCCAATCTGTGAAACTGCGGCATCATCAGAAGCTTTGGTGTAACAAAAGCCACAATATGAAGTAATTTAAATATCTGAAATGGCATCACAGAACACAAAGGCAGTAATGGGCACAAATTAGAGATTACAGTTAAGTGTGAAAAGAATCTGGCACTGTGCTAGAATTGGTACTAAATAAAACACAGACCCAGGCTGCATGAGCCACTGTATCTAACAAACAGCTTTCCAGTACCATTTTATCTCTAACATCTGTGGCATCATGCACTTAAGCAATACATGCTTATTGATAATGCATGACAATAAACTATGCCAGGCCTCAGACTAATCAACCAAGAGTGCTAAGGTTCCACAATCAAGCTCATATATAAACTGCAGTGTGGAAAGTACTTAAGCTCGTTATAGGAGGGAGCGATTTATAGCAATATATTAATGGGACCCAGGTAAAGTGTTGGGTTGCTCAAATTTTGTCTCGCAGTGATTGAAATGCCTCAATTGTACTGCTTACTAACTTTTTCATACATGCAAAAAATATTTTTCTTAATTTGAGAGCTGCTTATTCAGCATTTTCTCTGAAGTATATTTATTTGCACAAAAAAATGCACATTTAATTCACATATCATATTGATATAAGATTTACAACAACTGTAAAACTTGTAGCAATTTAATTTTTTTCTCTACAGGGTTTGCTTTTGACACCTTCAATATTTATTTATATGTACAGTAACGAGATGTATAATCTTGTACAATAAAAAAGTCAGACATTATTTTACCTTTCAATAGTGCAACATGTATCTGTTGGTACCATATAGCTTTTAACAATGCTTATTGGAAATCACTGACCATAAGTTTGAAGATAGTATCTTCAGGTGTGTAAGACAGCCACGTATGTGCTTGTTCAGATTTAACACATGCACTGGTTTCACAAAATCACAGGAGTTATTTTGCTGGTTTCAAAATGCTCTAAAGACGATTACTTCTAAACATGAAGTTGTCATAGAATACCATCAAGAAACCAAGTCATGAAGTGCAAACGAATTTGTGCTTTTTTTTCTCTTCTTTATCAAAATCGCAATGGACGTTTCATGCAGTATGATGTAGGCGAATGCCATGCAGTAAGCTGCATTACCCACTCAATACCTAAAGAATGAAGAAGTAAAATTAATAAGTACTTATGAAAAAAGCTCCAAATCATATAAATGGCTTCTACATTTAGTTTACACCTCTTTTTAAAATGTATGAGCATGCCTGATGGTGTCATTGTGTTTCAAATCTCTCGAGGTGCAGGTGTATGACTGCTGAGGGTGTGATACAGAATATGTAGCTGACAGCTACGACTAACAGTGCTCAAACACTGGTAACGGAAGCTAGACACTTCATGGGCTTCTGCAGTTTCTCAGGTTCACTTGGTGCAGGATCTGTAGTTGTTCGGAAACTGAATGCTGACGTGCCTCCATGTCCCGGACTAAGAGCAGGGTTCTGACGCCTGTTGCTTTCTACTACGCTTGAAGTGTTAGAGGCCAGACTTTCACGAGTACTGAAAGACACCATGGATGGAAAAACATTAATGCTTCCAAACACTAATGCCACAACATTTAATCCTTCACAACTTTTGGCCTCATTGGGTGACTCAACTCAAAGAGGCCAGAAGTCTCCATTGTGTAGGAAATATAAAGTTTCAATGTATTGCAAAAGATATTGCTCTTCCAAAGTTTTGGTGGCAATGGAGTGGGGAGACATATTCAGGATGCTGCAGAAATTTTGGCATTACATTTGAAATGACAGTATCAGAATTTGAAGCTGTTACTTGGTGCAATGGAACTATATAGTACTCTACTGCAATCCTTTATCAGTACATACATATTTTTTCACAAGTGGTACATCTTTCACTGCCGGATATGGTTAGTTTATAAGTAAAAATGATGGTGCTTCCAAAATAAAAATGTAATCTTTAATCTTCTCAACCTCCAATTTTTGCTGAAAGTGCTAACAGTTATCATAAGAATCAAAATCAAGAATGGCTTAGAACAAATAGCAAAGCAAAACCGCATTAAATTCAAGCAGAATGAAAGAGGGTCCACTATGTTAGATTTATTATTAATATCAAATTTAATGCAGGCAGACTCCCTCGGTTCCTTTCTGCTACACATTTAAGGCCCAGATGAGACAGTACATTAGAACAGTATTTTCACCAACCTGGAGCAATTTCAGCTCATTGGCAGGATGAGACCCCCCCATCCCCACCCCCCCACCCAACATAACCTTTCATGCTCCAAAGCAAATGGCCAAGTATATGGAACTCTAGACCAGTTAACATTGGACATGTATGCCCCTTGTTCAAAAAGGGGAGTAGGGATAATCCTAGTAACTATAGGCCGGTGAGTCTCACTTCTGTTGTGGGCAAAGTCTTAGAGAGAATTGTAAGGGATAGGATTTATGCACATCTGGATAGGAATAATGTGATCAAGGATAGTCAGCATGGTTTTGTGAAGGGCAGGTCGTGCCTCACAAACCTTATTGAATTCTTTGAAAAGGTGACGAAGGAGGTTGATGAGGGGAAAGCGGTAGATGTGGTATATATGGATTTTAGTAAGGCGTTTGATAAGGTTCCCCATGGTAGGCTACTGCAGAAAATACGGAGATATGGCATTGAGGGTGAGTTGGAGGTTTGGATTAGGAATTGGCTGGATGGAAGAAGACAGAGGGTAGTAGTTGATGGCAAAGTTTCTTCATGGAGTGCCGTCACTAGCGGTGTTCCGCAAGGATCTGTTTTGGGACCATTGCTGTTTGTCATTTTTATAAATGACCTGGAAGAGGGGTTAGAAGGTTGGGTGAGCAAGTTTGCGGATGATACGAAAGTCGGAGGAGTTGTTGACACTGAGGAAGGATGTGGCAGGTTACAGCAGGATATAGAGAAGCTGCAGAGCTGGGCAGAAAGGTGGCAAATGGAATTCAATGTAGCTAAATGTGAGGTGATTCACTTTGGGAAGAATAACAAAAAGATGGGGTACTGGGCTAATGGTCGGATACTTGGTAGTGTGGATGAGCAGAGGGATCTTGGTGTCCATGTACACAGATCTCTGAAAGTTGCCACCCAGGTAAATAGTGCGGTGAGGAAGGCATATGGCGTACTGGCTTTTATTGGTAGAGGAATTGAGTTCCGGAGTCCTGAGGTCATGATGCAGTTGTATAAAACTCTGGTGCGGCCGCATCTGGAATATTGTGTGCAGTTTTGGTCGCCATACTATAGGAAGGATGTGGAGGCACTGGAACGGGTGCAGAGGAGGTTTACCAGGATGTTGCCTGGTATGGAAGGAAGATCGTATGAGGATAGACTGAGACACTTGGGGCTGTTTTCATTAGAGAAAAGAAGGTTTAGGGGTGACTTGATTGAGGTGTACAAGATGATTAGGGAGTTAGATAGGGTTGACAGTGTGAACCTTTTCCCGCGTATGGAGTCGGGTATTACAAGGGGGCATAGCTTTAAATTAAGGGGGGGTAGATATAGGACTGAAGTTAGGGGTAGGTTCTTCACTCAGCGAGTCGTAAGTTCATGGAATGCCCTGCCAGCAGCAGTGGTGGACTCTCCCTCTTTATGGGCATTTAAGCGGGCATTGGATAGGTATATGGAGGATAGTGGGTTAGTATAGGTTAGGTGGGCTTGGATCGGCGCAACATCGAGGGCCAAAGGGCCTGTACTGCGCTGTATTGTTCTATGTTCTATACCCATAATCTTTTTGTGCTAAATAGGCAGTTTTATTCAGATGATCCATTACAAAAACGAGTAATTTTCAAATTTTGCATTGAATTCAATCATATTTTTAACCAAAAAGTTTCTGATGATAATGTTTAAGTATGAGAAACCGATTGTCCAAACTATTGAACAATAGTCTTCATTGCATATTGACTAACGGTTATTAATTTCACTGCGATACAGTAAATGTTTCTAATATTTTTAATTCTTTCTTTTTAGTTCTTTCAACTCAAATAGGACATATATCCTAAATATATTGCTTCAGGTAGGAAGTAACCATTGCTGAAAGTCACATCAGATTTTTGGGAATGTATAGCCCAAGTGCTTCGAACTATTTGAGATGATAAAACACTTTTCATGGGCAGGAGGAGAAAGTTCAAACCAGAAGCATAAAGTCAGAGCATTACTTCAAAAGGAACTTTCCTTTATATTCTCTGATGAGATGCCAAGATTATTCCACTAATTTACTTGAACTGAGAGACTCACCAGGATATTGAGGGCAGTTAAGGATCAACCATGGTGCTGCGGGTTTGAGTCACATAGAAGGCCAGACCAAGTAGAAACAGAAGCTCACCTTATTTAGTGAACTAGGTGGATTCTTACAAGTGTTAAATAACTGTTGTCAATGTCATCATTATTGAGACTAGTTTTTATATTCCAGATTTATTAAATTGATTTTAAAAGTCTGCCAGCTGCTGTGGTGGGATTTAAAATCTGTCCCCCCACTCCTCTCCCCAAGCATCTGTCACTAGATGACTAGACCATTACCACCAATCACTACTTCATCATCTCCTGCTTCTCAGCAAGAGAAAGCATATTAGTTTGTTTATAAACTTCTCAATACAGCTTAAAAGAATTTATAAACATAAAATATACTGTTAGAGTAAATCACATTTTGCGTAAGGCCACAACCAGACAATTCTCAATTTTTATCCCTATATTTTACATGTTTTAACTTGCGTTGGCTACTTTCAAAGTCCTGTACAATGAAATAATCTAGCACAAAATCAAAAATATAGTACATGTCTCAAATGAATGACTGCTTGGATTTGTCATTTGCTTGCTTACCGTGGAGAATTAAATCCACTGTCTACAGTGATACTGCTGCTGTCCATACTATCTAATCGAGCAGAATGTAAAGCTTTCTGGCTGGTACTGTTGTCACTCTCTTTTGGGCTCAGAAGAGTTAGATTCTTTTCAAATTTTCTCTGGAGATTTTTCTCTTTCTCTCGTTCTAACAACCACTGCACAGTCCCACCATCATCTCGGCTTTTACCCTCCTCTTGGTTTTTGTTGATCCCATCTTCTGAGTCATCATCAGACACATTATAGTAGTCAAAGGAAGATTCCTGATGTCCTGTTTCATCCTCTTGTCCCTGTAGGACAGGCAGTGATTGCGCCACACTTATTAGGCCAACAAAGTTCTCACAGTCTGGATGAAGCACCTCCGATGGTTTATGTTGGGGTTCATATAAAGTGGGTTCCTGATAATTATTCTCCATGTGATTTACAGATTGAATTTCTGACTGTGATTTAAATACTTGTCCATTTGGCAATGATGGGGGAGATGCCTGCCCAGCTACAGGCAAATTAACGCTATTCATATCTATCGTTTCTGGATAATGTTTCTGCTGCAGTGACAATTGCTCAAGCTGTCCATTCACATTCTCTTCAATAGGTGGGTGCTTCAAGAACCTATCCAGAGGAGACAGCTTCTTGACACCATCTGACAAGGTTAACGTATCATAATCTTTAAACAGACACTCATCATTACAGTTAGCTGATGGAGAAGACACAGCCTGAGAAGTCTCCTTGGATGCATTACACTGAAAGTAATCATCAGCTTTTGCATCGATAGTACAGTCAGGTTCATCATTTTTAGGCAAACCATCTCCAAGTCTTGGGTGCTCCACTGGATTGCAGGCTTCACTAACTGTTGCTGCCTCATCAATATTTACACATTCCGGTATGCTTGGCTCAGTAACATGATTTGATGACAATCCTGGTCTGTGGTGACTGAGTAATTTGGAAGAACGTAATTTGTTATTATTTGACTGGCTTTCATCCACACTGCATTCTTGCATCTCTTCTGCTGTGCCTGATAAAGTCATGCCAAGAGGTCGATTAGAATTATCCATTGACCTAGACCTCTCCTTGGCTTTGCTGGCCCTATCAGTTCTTGATTTTCTGTCTTGAGTATGGCTGTGGCTCCGATGAACCTTGGATTGCAAACTTTCCCGAGAATGTTCATGAAATCGGCTCTCCATCCTTCGCTTGTAAAGATCACCAGACACATCCCATTCGGGGGTCACAGGAAAATGAGATTCAACCATGTTAATTTTATCATGTGAGAGAAACCCATTATCACCCTTCATTTCTACAGTGGCACTTTTCTCACATGGGGATCTGGTAATTGGGTCATAAAACTCATACTCTCTGGATTCTGCAACATCCAGATGGGTATCTTCCGATTGTTCCCCTTTCGGAGCCCTGGACTTGCTGTGTGACCGGGATTTACCATGGGACTTCTTGTGACTTCTACTTTTTTTGCTCTTGCCACTATGTTGGGCGGATGAGCCTGCTTTATTTCTGTGGGCCTTATCTTCTTCCAACTTCTTCATTAGCGCTGTGTGCTTCATGACGTTTTCCACCGTCAGGTCTGGATTAATCCGTTTGATTATCTCCTGTTCCACTTCCCTTGGTATAGAGGTTGGATTGTCCTCATCACGTAATGGCCATTCCTCGGGAGGGAACTGGGCTGAAAAATTCACTAACTGTTTTGACTTGTCTTTTTTAAAGCTCAATCTGAACAATTTCAGTCCAAATTTTTTGGATTGCTTTTCTCCATCCTTGGGTTTTGGCAACGTTTCAGTTTTGTATGAACAGTTAACTGTACTCCTGCTTTTCTCAGTCTGGGTTACCGGCATCTGGCTGAAAGAAGGAGGGCAATAGGAATCTTTACATTCCTTCATTGATCTTTTCTGGAGAGTGGAGGAATGATTGTGAAATTCTTCTCTAAAACAGTTGCAAGAATCACAATGGTTTCTGTGATGAGCTCTGTCTCGGAGGCAGCCAGAGTTCGAAGGAGTTATAGTCCCTAGCTGTGGTGAAGTACATCGAGCCCGGTCAGGTATCCTTTCATCTAGATGGTACCATTTACTATTTGTTCTTATGAGAGAAGGGGTGATAAAATAAGTCTGAGGAGTTACAATGAAATATCCATCAGGAGTTGGGTAAATTTTCCGCTCTCTTACGAGCATGTTCAATGTATGGCGAAGAATATCTTGACTAGGTGTTGGGACCCCTATAAATTAAAGAGTAAAAACATTTAAACAAGACTTATTACGATTCAATATGGCCATTTTCTACTGAAAAATTAAAAATCACTTAAGTGATTTTATGCATTTAAATACTAGTGATCTTAAATATAATTTACTCTACTTGTACAGTGAATACAACTGTTCAGTACAAAAACTTCACAAGATTCATTAATAATGAGAAAAATTACAGAATGCTGACTTGGTTAAATAGCAACTATTGTTTTCACGACATATCCAAGGTGAAGAGTCTGAATCTGTAAAGCAATTGTTTCTGGTAACAGGTATGCTAACCATATATAAAGCTAGTTACGTTATTTTTCAGTCAAGGCACTGGGATGTTGCAGCACAGTCAGTCAGTCAAAAAAAGGACACTCCATCTGTCTTGCTCTGGATTATTACTCCCTGCTGAAAGAGCTGCAATATGGTACAAAATAATGGAAAACATTGTAATACTCAGGTTGCCTTAATTTTCAGGATGTTGTGGGATAGGTTTTGATGAGTAGTAATAAATCATCAAAAGGGAAGAATTTTAAGAAACATTAAAATCATTTCTATTTACAGTTTAAAACAAGACTTGACGTTAAAAAATAGCTAAGTCAGACTGTATGTGCAGAGTTGGAAAGAGTTAACAAAATCAGACAATGAGCAAATTTTTGATCCCTGGTGAATGATGATGTTTTGGCACGAGGTTGTAGTGTGGCTGTATCCCTGTGTGGAATTTCCCCATCAAGGTGATTAAAAACATTCAATTTACATTGGACATGCCATTTAGCAAAGGCTAATGAGTACAGAAAGAGAGACAAAGAACAGTGGGAAAATTCAATCACCCCATATTGCGCTTACATGTCCGGTGGCTGGATCAAGAACTGGCAATGGGAGGTGGTTAGGAAATGGTGTGCGCAATCCAAGGAAACTGAAAGAGAGCAGGAAAAATGGAAATGAAAAATAAAAATGGCTGGATGGGGTTTGTCGGAGGTGGGTGGGCGGGGGTGGTTAGGCAGCTGTCAGAGTGAATGTACTACAGGGAGAGAATTCCTGTGTGATGGTGAGGGGTCAGGCTCCCAGTCAAGATAGAAGCATGGACTGCAGTGGTGACTTCACAGTATTAAGCCTCGATCTCTGATCTTTGCTCATGTTCAGACAAGTGGAGCCTTGCAACGTAAGTCTTGTAATGTAGTAAAATGATGGATGTGTTTATAAACAATGTATGATTTAATTAAACACAGTGCAAAATCTCACCCTATCCTCCCTCCGCAGTGTGGTGCTGATTCACAGATTAACAAGGTTCATTTTAAATTCTTGGTCTGTGCTGATCTCATCCAGGACACAGCTGTAGTAGTTACTACTGGACTTAGTGATCTAGGTTTAGGGAGAGACACATTAAAAAGAAACTAAGATAGAGCTTTCACTCTTCAATATTATCCGCAAAAAGTAGATGTGGACCTTGATTGATGGAAGGATCAGGTACTTAACGTCACCATTGAAGACACTCATATCAAGAACAGTCACTTTGATAAGGAATCAGGAACCATCAGCAACTTGTTACTGGCCAAGAATTCGTCACCACCCTCGCAAAAACCAGAAACAAAATTTGGAATTTTAGCTTTGGTATGCTAATGGCAATTGGAGCACTCACTTCCATTTAAAACTAGATAAACGATTCTCAGTGCAGTTTTCTAATGTTTTTGGAAATTGACTGTCCCCACTCACAAGAGAAGACTGCACAGTTTTAACTGGAAAATACCATCATTCTCAGCACGGAGTCAAAAGTGGAGAATTGAGACTTTCGTGCAGTATCTGGCCGATGTTACAATGCAGTAATATCACCATCTTTTCTTAAAGATGTGAACAGTCTGTCCGCTTAGGTGGACATGATCCCATGGTGCCAGATCAAGCACAGCAAGGAAACTCTTCTTGCTGTTTTGGTCAAAGATGATCCTTCAACCAACAATCACTAAATCAGAATATGTGGTGATTACCCCACTATGGTTTGTGGACTAGTTTGCACAAATTGACTATCATATTTGAAATTACAATTCAAAAGTATTTAACTGGCCATAACACATTTCCAGAATTTGAGAAACATAAATACAAGCCTTTTCTTGTTTTGTTCCTTGGTGTCCACCCTTTCCCATTCTACAACAAATTAGTGGTCTGCATCAGCTGCTGGTGTTCTTGAACAGGAACTCATGCCACTGGAGGAACAAGCACTACCTCATTTACACTGTTGGGTCTTATCCAATGCTGGCACTCTTATAGAAATGCAGCACTGTGTTGGATCAGATATTTGCCCTTGCCATTACCTTGTGCCTAGTACTAAAATGACCAGATCAGGGTAAAATTGGTTTGTTTGATAACACTCCACTAACGTATCTTGGAGCAATTTACCACATAAATGCTATTTAACAAGAAATCATCATTTGTACGGCCACTGCAACAAAGCAAAGAGGTTAGACAGACTTTTGTGCTATCCAATTATTTTATGATATAGCATAGAATGAGATAGTGATTCCACCTTGCCTGAGCCAGCTATTTGAAGGAGTTTTCTAAACCATCACAGTACTCCTTCCACAGAACCCCAAAAGCATTATGGCACATAAGGCCATTCGGTTCACTGTGTCTGCATCAGCTTATTAAACTAGCCATCCATCCCAATTCCACTTTCCCTCATAGGTTTCAGTCCTTCAGGTTCAGATCGTGGTTCCTTTTAAAAGAGTCAAGTATTTCTGCCTCAAAACCAAAATAGGACAGTGAACTTCAGACACCCACCGTAATCTGTGTCGAACAGTTTTCAGATCCTCTGGAACCCTCCTGTGCCTCCTGGTGACTGACTGCTTCACTAACAGAACACCATCCACTCTATCCAAGCTCTTCTTTATTTGATGACCTCTCAGCTCCCTCTACTTCTAAGGAAAGCATTCCAAGCCTATCCAATCTTTCCGCATAGCAGTAATTATCAAACCCTTGCAACATGCTTATAAATCTCCCCTGTACTCTCTCTCTAGATCAATTATGTCCTTCCTGTAATGTGATGAACAGAATGGTGGCTAAAGTTGTGACCCAGTTTTTAACAGCTTCAGCATTACATCCCTGCTCTTGCATTCAATCTTTCTTTACCACCTTACCTACCTGTCCTGCCACTTTTGGTCATTGTGAACATGTACTGCAAAGGCTCCTCATTTCCTCTACCCATCTCAATACCCTTCTGTATATTGTGTATTCCTTGCTCAGATTGCTCTGCCCAAATGCATACCTTAGTATATGTCCAGATTAGAATTCCATTTGCCACTAGTCCACCTACTCAACCAGAACATTGAAATCATCCTGCTGTCAATAGCTGCCCTCTTCACAATCAACCACGCAGGTGTATTTCCCAATCATGCCCCCGCAACATTTGAAATTTAAAATCATTAGTGAACAGCAGAAAAAGTACATGACCCACTACTGAATCCTGTGGCAGTGATTTCTACTGGAAACTACTTTGCAGTTGTCGTTAGCCCCATGAACTTTTCCTTCAACTAGTTACTCAATTTAGATTTAGATTAGATTACAGTGTGGAAACAGGCCCTTCGGCCCAACAAGTCCACACCGACCCGCCGAAGCGAAACCCACCCATACCCCTACATTTACCCCTTACCTAACACTACAGGCAATTTAGCATGGCCAATTCACCTGACCCTGCACATCTTTGTGATGGTGGGAGGAAACCGGAGCAAACCCACGCAGACACGGGGAGAACGTGCAAACTCCACACAGTCAGTCGCCTGAGGCGAGAATTGAACCCGGGTCTCTGGCGCTATGAGGCAGCAGTGCTAACCACTGTGCCACCGTGCCGCCCACAATTTCACTTCATTGAATCTGTTTCCAAATGCTGTGTCCAGCAGTGCATTTCAGATCGTAAGAACTTGCGTAAAATGGTAAGAAGCTGTGCAAGTATCATTGCTTCCTAAGCCACAGGATCTCATGCAACTGGCTGAATGCTGGAAGGTAGAACTGCTGGAAACTGGAACATTAATTTCTGTCCTTTTAATGAATACAGTAAATTCACCTTTCAAATACAGCAGTCTGTGCGAGACCCACCTTCAGGATCCTGCGCTGGCCTTGCACAATATGGAAATGTGCAATTCTTAAAATGATTCAAGATGGCGGTGACCCAGCAAGTCTGAGTCTGTAGTACACTGCCCAAGACTCAGGCAAAGTGGGCTGCCCGCCTCCACCACATCCTCTAAAACATTTTAAATAACTTTTACCCAGCATATTTAGTCATTTTGCACCAAACTTGAACAGTTTGGTGCTGTGCTTAAAATGATAAAGGAAAAAATGCCCGCAGCTCGCAACAGGCAGGAACCCCTCCCCCACCTCCTCCAGCAGCAGCGGAGACGTCCACGGCTGCCTCGGGGGACTTACCCGCAGAGGCGAGCCTGGTCTCCATAATTAACAAGCTGCAGGAGAGGATCGATGCCTTCATTGAAGAATCCAGGACCAGGTGGGAGTCACTCTCGGTCGTGCTGCAAAAGCACGACCAAGAAATTGAAAAGCTCGAACATCGCGTTGGAGGGGTGGAGCTAAAGGCCTCGGGTGGCACGGTGGCACAGTGGTTAGCACTGCTGCCTCACAGCGCCAGAAACCCGGGTTCAATTCCCGCCTCAGGCGACTGACTGTGTGGAGTTTGCACATTCTCCCCGTGTCTGCGTGGGTTTCCTCCGGGTGCTCCGGTTTCCTCCCACAGTCCAAAGATGTGCAGGTCAGGTGAATTGGTCATGCTAAATTGCCCGTAGTGTTAGGTAAGGGGTAGATGTAGGGGTATGGGTGGGTTGCGCTTCGGCGGGGCGGTGTGGACTTGTTGGGCCGAATGGCCTGTTTCCACACTGTAAGTAATCTAATCTTGGAGACTGCCGCTGAATTGACCGTGGGCCGGGTCCAGGCTCTCGAACAGTGAGTCCGGACCTTAGAGGAGCACAATGACGACCTCTATAATAGAGGTCGTTGAAAAAAATATTCAGTTGCTGGGCCTTCCCAAATGGGAAGAGGAAGGCCAGCTGGCAGTTTTTTTTGGGCAATGGCTCCCTGAAATATTAAAGCTGGAGTCCGGATCAGGCCAGGTACGGGTAGAATGGGCCCACTGGGTTGCTATATGCAGGCCTGGGTCAGACCAGCGCCCCCGCCCAGTCCTGTTCCGGCTCCAATGCTACAGAGAGAAACAGATACTCCTAGAAGCCTCTAGAATCCTGGGGAAGGATTCCCAAGCCATGGAGTACAAGGGCTCTAGGATTATGCTATTCCAGGATTTTTCTCCAGCCGTGGTCTGCAAAAGGAGGGCATTTGATGAGGTGAAGAAACGTCTGAGAGATTTAACCATCCAGTATTCCTTGCGTTACCCAGCAACGCTGTGCTTCAGCCATGAAGGATCCATTTATAACTTTGGATCACCAGAGAAGGCTAAAGAATTTTTGGACTCTCTTAAAGACTGTAAGAATTAAACCGTATGGTTAATTATGCTATTTTGCACCCCCCCTTCCCCTGGATTACCTTTTCTCGTTTCATCCCCTTTATTGTTTAATATCGTCTCCGGGGTGCAGTGAGGGGGGCTTATTTATTTGTTACCTATTATGTGATTTTCTTATTGTTTACAGGCTTAGTTGATTCGTGTGGGGGGGGGGGGGGGGGGGGGTGGGGGGGTCACATTTGCTCTGTCCTACCTCAAATTTTTTTTTCAGAGCGGGGTTTTTTTTTCTTCTTTTATTATACTTAGTTATCTATTACTTGCTGGGATTGTAACTTTATAGTGTTATATGTTTATACCTTGTATTATCTTTACTAAACGTATTCAAGTGTGGGTGGGGGTGGGGTGTGGGGCATTCACTTTTAACTTTGGTTTTATAGTACACGCGAATTTATTCACTCTATTATGTGGTACCTGGGTCGAGGGCAGGGTGCTGGTTGGGAGAGGATATGGTGGGTTTTTTTTAGATTAGATTAGATTAGATTACTTACAGTGTGGAAACAGGCCCTTCGGCCCAACAAGTCCACACCGACCCGCCGAAGCGCAACCCACCCATACCCCTACATTTACCCCTTACCTAACACTACGGGCAATTTAGCATAGCCAATTCACCTGACCTGCACATCTTTGGACTGTGGGAGGAAACCGGAGCACCCGGAGGAAACCCACGCAGACACGGGGAGAACGTGCAAACTCCACACAGTCAGTTGCCTGAGTCGGGAATTGAACCCGGGTCATCTGGCGCTGTGAGGCAGCAGTGCTAACCACTGTGCCACCCACTTATTGATAGGTAGTGATGCCCCCTGGGAACAAGAGGGAAAATCTTCTTTTAAATGTGTGTTTTATATTTTTCTTATTTAGAAATAGTTTTTAACTATACTGGTGTTAATGTATTAAAGAATTTCTACTTCTGTGAATTTTCTACAGTCCGTGCTGGGAGTGTTTTGGGTGAGGTTTTTCCTCCCGGGGGAGTTTCGGACTTGCTTGGACGATCATGGTTAGTCATTCGATTAGGTGGTGCTGCTGGAATGTCAAGGGGAGTAATTCTCCAATCAAAAGGAAGAAAATACTTGCAGAACTCAAAAAAGAAAGGGTTGATATAGCTCTGTTACAGGAGACACACTTACTGGATAAAGAGCACTTAAAATTACAACAAGGAGGATTCAATCAGGCCTTCCTTTCAAAATCTTAAATCAGATAAAAGATGAATCTGGATGGTATATACTGATCAACGCCCTCATAAATGGAGAGGAGTATGGAATTTTGAAACTTTATTGTCCCCCGGCACACCCCTTCAAATTTATAACGGAAGCGTTCTCCAAATTGATGGCTTTTGGGACTCGTCATACAATTATAGGAAGAGATTTTAATTGTACTATGGACCTAGAGATAGACTGGATACCCAAGAGTACTGCGGGTATATCTCCTAGATCCAGACAATTGGCGGATTTGAATAAGGAGCTAGGGTTAGAAGATGTGTGGAGGAGCCTTCATCCCCAGGGCAGAGACTTTACTTTCTACTCTAACCCACATAATTGTCATACTAGAATTAGTACGTTTTTTGCTCCCTCGACCTTTCTGAACTCCATAATATCCTGCAAAATAGGTAATATAATAATCTCTGAGTATATATGGAAGTTAAGACTAGGGACGATGAGACAAGCCACCGACATTGGCGTATGGATTCTTTCTTAATGAAGGATAGTAAATTCGTAAAATATTTCTCTCAAGAATTTAAAACATTTTTGGAAATTAACTTGGGCATAGCCAGTAACCCGTCGATGATGTGGGAGACCATTAAGGCCTATGCGCGAGGTCTCATTATTTCATACTCGGCAACACAGAAAAAACAAAAAGGGAGAAAGCAGCGTCTACTCAAGACTCACTTGAAGGCAGCTGAGATAACATATGTTGATAGGCCCTCTATTGCTAAATTACAAAGGGTTACAGCCCTTAGGACAGCCTTGAGTACCGCACTTACTCAAACAGCAAAGAGGGAAATATTATTTTCAAAACAAAGACTATATGAATACGGCGATAAGCCTGGTACATACCTAGCATATCTCAAGGAGAAAAAAGGCCCCTCAATTTAGCATATTCATTAGGGAAAGTGCCAGTACTTTGACTCATGACTGCAAAAGGATCAATACAGCCTTCAGAAAGTTTTATTCTGATCTGTATAAATCACAGGATTGTGAAGACAGAGCTAAGAAGACGGAGTCCTTTTCTAAAAGTCTGGCCTTTCCGGACTTAACCCTGGAACAGGTGTTGATCCTGAATGCTCCCTTGACAACCCAGGAAATACTTGATGCAATCAGGCAGCTTCAGAGCAGTAAAGCACCTGGCCCAGCTGGATTCCAGGCTGAATTCTACAAAGAGTTTATAGGGGTACTGGCTGGTCCACTTATAGACATGTACAATTATTCATATAGTCAGAGCTGCCTCCCGTCTTCGATGAGAGAAGCAAATATTTCTCTCATCCTTAAAAAAGGAACTGCCCCAGAAGATGGCATATCATACAGGCCAATATCTTTGCGAAATGTCGATTTTAAAATTCTTTCAAAAACATTAGCATTAAGGCTGGAGAGGGTTCTACCATACCTTATAAAAGAGGATCAGACGGGGTTTATCAAGGGCCGCAGATCATCTAGTAATATTAAAAGGGTTTTAAATGTGATCCAAGTCTGTCATCAGGAAAGAATACCAGGAATAGTAGTTTCTTTAGATGCGGAGAAGGCATTCGATCGGGTTGAATGTTCATATCTGTATTACACACTGGAAAAGTTTGGTGTCAGAGAGGTATTCACCAAATGGGTCTCAATACTATACAATGACCCCAAAACGGCCATGATTACTAATGGTTTAGGCTTGGGTAGCTTCAGTGAGGGTAGGGGCTGTCATCAGGGATGTCCTCTCTCACTGTTATTATTCACGCTAATAATTGAACCACTAGCAGAAGCTATAAGGGCTGATTCTGATATAATGGCACCGAAGGTTGGTTCAGGTAAACATAAAATTACCCTTTATGCAGAGGATGTTCTTCTTTTTCTTAGTAATCCTTTGATATCTGTGCCCTGCTTGATCCGGTAATTAATTTATTCAGTGCGTTCTCAGGCTACAAAATCGATTTCACAAAATCAGAGGCCATGCCGATGGGTGGTCTTGCAGTATGTCCAAGACTCGGTAGGGTCTTGCTTTCCCTTTCAGTAGTCTCTGAACGGTTTTTTATATTTAGGGATTTTTATCACCCCAGGTTTTGGTCAGCTGTACAAAACCAATTTTGTGCACCTATTAGAGAGGATAAGGCATAATTTTCAATGCTGGGGGGGGGGGTGGGAAATCTCCTGATATCTTGGTTAGGCAGAATAGTTCTAACTAAAATGAATACTTTGCCTCGTCTCTTATACCCTAGTGAGAATGCTCCCTGTGATGCTGCTGAGGCCAGCATTGCTTAAACTATACGGTTGGCTTGGTTCTTTCATTTGGAATCATAGGCAGCCCCTTATTAAATTAAAGAAGCTGCAGCTCCCACAAGCAAGGGGAGGACTGGATTTTCCAGACTTTAGGAAGTACCAGCTGAGTTCTCTATTAAGCTAGGTCTTGTGTGACCCGCAATCAATCTGGCTAGACATTGAGGCTTCTCAAGCAAAGTGTCCCCTTATTAATCTCTTATTTTTAGATAAGATGAAAGTCATTATGGACCATTGTAAAAACCCTATTGTATTAAATACAATTAAAGCTTGGAAGATAATGCGGCAAGATGAAGGTAATTCAGAAAAAACCTCTCCTATAGTGGGAGCATGGGATTTTCAACCGAGGCACACAGACGCTACATTTAAAACCTGGAGGTGCAGGGGTATTTCTTGCTTGGGGAATCTGTTTGATGGGGAAGTTATGATGTCTTTTCAACAGCAGCACCAGAAATTTGGGCTGCCTAATGGAGACCTTTTTCGATATTTCCAAATTTGAGGTTATATACAAAAGAAGACCACATTATTGAATAGCTCTTATAAATCAGATAGGGAAGGAAGAGTGTGTTATGGCCAATGGTCCACTCTCGCTCAGCACTCTTTATCACTCATTACAGAACAAAGTATTGAAAGACATGGAACAATTGTTTAAAACATAGATCAGGAATTGGGGTTGGAAATCGCTTTAGAAATGTGAGACGACATCTGGGAAAATGCCAGAAAGATCTCCATTTGTAATAGAACACAAGCCATCCATTTAAAGATACTCCATAGGACTGATATAGCATCGGAACGATTGGCAAAATTTAGGGCAGGAGCATCTCCAATGTGTCCTGAATGTAACATAGAAGGGGGCACTCTCATGACATGTCCATAAGCAGTGTTTAAGATCCGTAATTACTGGACCATAGTAGCAAATGCGCTGATAGAAATCTTGGGAGCGGAAATTGGAGTAGATCCAGTATCGTTTGTCCTGGGCTTTCCAAACCTGCCTTCCCTGGATATGCACGGGAGGAAATTATTTTCCATTCTCTCCTTTTGTGCAAGGAAAAATATCTTAGTAAACTGGGTAGCTGAGGGCCCTCCAGGACCTTCGAATTGGTGCAGGTTAATCATGGAGTGTATTCCCCTTGACTTCCTTACAAATATGGTGCACCAAAAAACTGAAATTATTCTATAAAATATGGCAGCGCTTCCTGAACTATATAGATACAGATATTTTGGCCATACTGTCAAGGGCTTTTATCTAGTGTGGTAGTGGTTCTGGCTGGTCCGGGGCGGGGGGGGGGGGGGGGGGGGGGGGGGGGAAGAATCCTGAGTGAATACGGATTTTATTATGTCTTGATGCTAATTCACTCTGAGCATGTACTTCATTATTTACTTACTATGTTATTTCTTTTTTTTTGAGTCATGCAAGATATCCTATTATAGGCCTTGGTTATTTGTAGGTTAGATTAGTTCTTCGTTGAGTGGGGTTTTTTCCCTCTGTTTTTGCATCTGTTGTGTTTTGGTTATTATTTATTGAATATTTAATGGTATATTAGTTTGTATTATTTTGTAAGTTTGCAAAAGATGTTTTAAAAAAATTCCTTTTTTCCTTCAATAAAAATATCTATATATATAAAAAATCTAGCAAGTCAGGCTACAATGGTGGGAATTTTCCAGGGTGTTCCTAGTCATAGAATCATACAGCACAGAAACAGATCCTTTAGTGCAACCAGTCCCTAACAAACATAATCCCTCACTAATTCCTCCTCCTGGCCCATATCTCTCTGAACCTTTCCTAGTCATGCACTTATCCAAATGTCTTTTAAATGTTGTAACTATGCCCATGTCTACCTCTTCCTCAGGAAGTTCATTCCATACTTGAACCACTTTCTAAAAAAATCTGCTCCTCAGGTTTTTAAAATATTCCTTCTTTCACCTTAAAAATGTGTAGCCTAGTTTGGAAATCCCCTCTCCTAGTGAAAAACTCCTATCAGTAACCCTATCTACACCCTGCAGTGTGTCAAATGTAACTCACCTGGTTCACTCATGTCTTTAATGAGAAGAGGTAAAAACAATGACTGCAGATACTGGAAACCAGATTCTGGATTAGTGGTGCTGGAAGAGCACAGCAGTTCAGGCAGCATCCAAGGACCAGCAAAATCGACGTTTTGGGCAAAAGCCCAAATCAGATGAAGGGCTTTTGCCCGAAACGTCGATTTCGCTGCTCCTTGGATGCTGCCTGAACTGCTGTGCTCTTCCAGCACCACTAATCCAGAATCTTTAATGAGAAGGAAATACATCATGCTCACTTGGTATGACCTACATGTCATGACTCTCTAATTTGAAAAAGGCTACAAAACGAGGGCAAAGGCAAGGAGTTCTGGGACAACTAACTCACTCCTATCTCCCAAAAGCCTGTTCACCAACTATAAATGGCACAAGTGAGAAGTGGGACAGAGTACTTTTCAATTGGCTGAATGGGCGCAGTTCTAACATGCAAGAAGTTTAACATCAGTCTTCACAGTGAAAGACACAAGTCATATCCCAAAATTGTCAAGAGAGTATGAGGGGGTGGAGCGGAGTACAGTGGCCATTGTCAAGGAGAAGGTGTTAGAAACACTGAATGACCTGAAGGTGTACAAATCACTTGTACCAGAAGGATGATACCCCAGCGTTCTAAGGGCGATAGCAGAGGTGTTAGTGGCAATCTTTTTGGAATCGCTAGAATCGGGGGGGGGGGGGTCCAGAGTACTGGAAAATCACTAATGTGACACCCGTTTAAAAAGTGGGTAAGGTAGAAGATGGAAAATTACAGACCAATTAGCCTAACCTCAGTCATGGGTAAGATCTTGGAATCCACTGTGAAGATTTCTGAATACTTGAAATCAGAAAAATGGTAAAATAAGGCAAAATCAACATGGTTTCATCAAGGAGAGGTCATGCCTGACAAATCTTCTAGAATCCTTTGAGAAAGTAATGAGCAGGTTAGACCAATCGATGTTACCTACCTGGACTTCAAGGAGGCCTTTTTCAAGGTGCCGCACAGGAGGCTACTGAGTAAGGTAAGGGCTCATGGTGTCAGAGGCAAGGTTTGAGCATGGGTAGAAACTTGGCTGTCTGGCAGAAAGCAGAGAATGGGGATAAAAGGATCCATCTCAGGATGACACAGTTGGTTATCAGTGGTGTCCTGCAAGGCTCAGTTTTGGGACCACATTTTGCTTTATACATTAACAATCTAGGTGAGGGAACTGAGGGCATTCTAAGTTTGTAGATAATACAAAGATAGATAGAGGGACAGGTAGCATTGAGGTGGAGGGGAAGCTACAGACAGATTTGGACAAGTTAGGAGAGTGGTCAAAGATGTGGCAGATGAAATACAAAGTAGGAAGTGTGAGGTCATTTATTTTGATAGGAAGAATAGAGGCATGGACTATTTTCTAAATGGGGAGAAAATTCCAAAACCTGAAGTGCAAAGAGACTTGGGAGTTCTAGTCCAGGATTGTCTCAATGTAAACTTGCAGGCTGCATCAGTAGTTAGGAAGGAAATGCAATGATGGCATTTGTTTTGAGAGGACTTGGATATAAAAGCAGGGTTGTACTTTGGAGGGTCCCCAAGGCTCTTGTCAGACCACATTTAGAGTATTTTCTGCAGTTTTGAGCCCCATTTCCCAGGAAGGATGTACTGGCCCTGGAGCATGTTCAGAGGAGGTTCACGAGCTTGGTCCCAGGAATAAAAAGCTTAACGAGGAATGTTGAGGACTCTGGGTCTATACTCAGTAGAACTTAGAAGGATGGGGGGGGGGGGAAATCTAATTGAAATGTACAGAACACTGAATGGCCTGGACAGAGTAGATGTTAGAAGATGTTTCCATTGATAGGCAAGACGAGGACCTGAGGGCATAGCCTTAGAGTAAAGGGAAGGTCTTTTAGAACGGAAATAAGGAGAATCTTCTTCAGCCACGGAATGGTGAATCTATGAATTTATTGCCACAGAAGGCTGTCGGCCAGGTCTTTAAGACTGAGATAGATAGGTTTTTGAGGATCAAAGGAGCAGCGAAATCGACGTTTCGGGCAAAAGCCCTTCATTAGGAATAAAGACAGTGAGCCTGAAGCGTGGAGAGATAAGCTATGCTACTTTCTCCCCAACCCCACCCTCCTCTAGCTTATCTCTCCACGCTTCAGGCTCACTGCCTTTATTCCTAATGAAGGGCTTTTGCCCGAAACGTCGATTTCGCTGCTCCTTGGATGCTGCTTGAACTGCTGTGCTCTTCCAGCACCACTGATCCAGAACCTGATGAATCTATGACTTTTAACACCATAAAGGATAGGGAATGCAGATGCATAGATCACAACCACCACCACCACATAACTTGCTGTCGCTCCTTCAGTGTGGCTGGGTGAAAGTCCAGAGTGCCCATCCCAACAGCGCTGCACGTATTGCTAACCTTAGCACTGCAGTGATTCCAATCAACTGCTTACCAGCACCTAGGGCAATCAGGGATGGGCAAATAAAACAAAAAATACTGGGCTAGCTAGTGACAGTCCATAAAGGAATTAAAATACAGTTAAAAATGTTTTCTTTTGTCAAGTTTATTTGCTTTTGGTTTAGATTCTAACTTAATTCAAATCATAGTGGTTCATTTTGCCATGTGCTTTTCTTCCCTCTTATTCAGCCTGAGGTGAAGATGACCATGCCCATCACCTGGGATGTATGATTAGATTAGATTACTTACAGTGTGGAAACAGGCCCTTCGGCCCAACAAGTCCACACCGCCCCGCTGAAGCGCAATCCACCCATACCCCTACATTTACCGCTTACCTAACACTACGGGCAATTTAGCATGGCCAATTCACCTGACCTGCACATCTTTGGACTGTGGGAGGAAACCGGAGCACCCGGAGGAAACCTACGCAGACACGGGGAGAATGTGTGGAGTTTGCACAGTCAGTCGCCTGAGGTGGGAATTGAACCCGGGTCTCTGGCGCTGTGAGGCAGCAGTGCTAACCACTGTGCCACCGTGCCGCCCACAAGGGTCAGGATTCCACCGTGCACAAGTACCTGCTAAGCTACTTGACATTTGGAAAGTTTTGTTGCAAATGGAACACGATGCTGAAGACAATGAAGTCTTGGTGGATTGGGATTTGCTCTCCATGCATTTCTCTCCTGCCTCCACTTCTGTCCCACCATCTGATCTTCAGAAGCTTCTGAAGTCCCCCAACAATCTTGAACTGAATCAATAAGGTGATCACTCATTCTTCTATATTCTAAAAAAAAACTAGTTGCCCAATCTACTCAGCTTCTCCTCATTAGACAGACAGTCACCACATGATCAACCTAGTGAACACTCTCTGGATGGTGTTCAATGATATTATATCTTTCCTTAGGTACAGATATAATATGTTTACAATTATTCTGATTGTAGTTGAACTGGTGCCTTGCAGAAACTTAGGCAAATCTCCCTACATTTATATCCATTCCCTTTGAAACAAAAAGGGGGTCAATATTCCATTTGCCTTCTCTCTTACCTGCTAAACATGAATGCAAGCTTTTTCTGCGATTTATGCACAAGGACCCCAAATTCTTCTGCACTGAAATTTTCTGCAGTCTTTTGCTATTTAAATAATTCAGCTCTTCAAATTTTCCTGAAGTGCATTACCTCACATTATATTCCAACTGACAAGTTTTTTGTCCCCTCATTTAACCCATAGGTATGTATTACAGATCTGTTGCAACTGTGACTGAGCACATTACTGAGCAGTTACTTTATTCCTGATATTGCCTATGTTGGCTCAGTGACAGGAAGAATAGAGGACCTGGTGTGGAGAAGACATTGCTCATGTAGTCAAAGTGCACAACCTTACTTTCTCCACATTATATTCCATCTGTTAAAGTATTTGCCTACTCACTTAACCTGTGTATATCCCCGAGCCTCTTCATTCACAGACTGGATGTTTAAAATCTGTTGAGGATTGCACTCATGCTAGCAATGTGGCTTCATTAACACAGACCATTTGAGTGTGCTGTGAAAGTAAGTGAATTTACACCCTGTTGACAGGGTCTGGTCATGATTTTGGGCTTGAGATAAACGTTTCCTGCAGCAAGCTAGTGTGCTACTGCCATTTTCTTCATGCTGATTGTAGGTCTGAGGTTGTCACATGCAACGAAAAATAAATGCATCACCAGCTCTGAACCTGTGGTTAGTGGACACAGTCAGCCTTCAGCAAACAGGAAATTGTAAACTATGGCCTTAGAGCCCTCAGCCTTTGTCTGGAATTGTAGGAGATTGAGCAGCTCACTGTCCATATGATAATTTGATACTAGGATCACTAGAATAGAAAGTAAGGTATCAGACAGCATAATGGAGAAAAACCATGAAGAGGGCTGGTACATACACACAGTCCTGATCAATTCCATTAGTGACTGGAGATGGGTCAGAAAATTCATCATCTGAAACAAGCAAAAGCATGCCAGTTTCTCTCAGGGCAGCTGAATTTCTCAATCACCTCGCAAAGCCCCTCATGACTGACTGAATCAAAGGCCTTGGTCTGGTTAATGAACCTCTACTTCCACACATGTCACCTACTGTATCCATTGCACTCAAAGTGATCTCCTCTACCCTGAAGGCAGGACACCAACTTGCAGATCATTTCAGAGCACATCTCTGGGACACCCGCACTAATCAACCCCACTGCCCTGTGGCTGAACACTTTAACTTCCCCACCCAATCCCCCAAGGACATGTTCTGTTCTTGGCATTTCTCCTGGAGCTGTCCAACTGCTAACACACTTAACCTCCTTGTTTGCTGTATACTTTATTGTAAGTGGCTAGTTACCAGTTTGCCTACATTGGTGTTGTATGCCAAGCTGTCCAACCATAGGAAAAGCCATGCCATTGAGGTAGCTAGATCTTGGACAGCTTTCTTCAAGATCCACAGCACGTGCCTTTGCCTCACCACTGTACTCAGTGTCCTAGACTTTGCAGACAGATTTTCTCCAATATGCCTCTCGATCTAGAGATGTGACAATTGCAATTAATCTACGGCAAATATTCAGAACCTAAATGACAAAATGGAATTAGCAACAGCATGTTTCTTTTTTAAACTGCAGAACTGCTTCAAAATGCCTGTTTGCAGGAGTTCTGGTGCTGTGAGAAATAAAGCAGGAAAAGCAAAAGGGGAAAAAAAAAAATCTTGGTTATTGAGAATCTTGCTAGCATAAACCTGAACATAAACAGAGGGAAAATAAAACAGCTTTGAAGTTTATTTGAAATATGCAAATCAGTTATTACAAAAAGAAAATAAATTCTCTTCAAAACCTATGCAACACATCAGACATCCAAAAGCTTTCCATTCGTATGTATAGGTCACATTTTCATGGAGTTCAGCTGTTATTGGAAGCCTTTCAGAAGTGTCTTGGGCACCTAAATGATGGTCGAAGAGTGTGGTGCTGGAATAGCACAGCTGGTCAGGCAGCATCTGAGGAGAAGGAGAATTGACATTTCAGGCATAAGCCCTTCATCAGGAACGAGGCTTCTGGGCCAAGGGGGGCTGAAAGATAAATGAAGGAGGTGGGGAAGGTAGCTGAGAGTTCAATCTGTAGATGAAGGTGGGGGGTGATGGTGATAGGTTGGAGAGGAGGGTGGAGGAGGAGGGTGGAGCAGATAGGCGAGAAGGAAGCTGTACAGATAGGACCATTCAAGAGGGTGGTGCCAAGTTGGAAGGTTGGGACTGGGATAAGGTAGGGGGAGAGGAAATGGGGAAACTGGTGAAATCCACATTAACATCTTGTGCCATGGCAGAAGATGAGGCATTCTTCTGGCAGGCATCGGATGGTTAGGGTTTGGCCCAGGACCTGCATGTCCTTGGGGGATTGGGTGGGGAAGTTAAAGTGTTCAGCCACAGGGCAGTGGGGTTGATTAGTGCGGGTGTCCCAGAGATGTGCTCTGAAATGATCTGCAAGTTGGTGTCCTGCCTTCAGGGTAGAGGAGATCACTTTGGGTGCAATGGATACAGTAGGTGACATGTGTGGAAGTAGAGGTAAATTTCTGTCGGATATGAAAAGATCCTTTGGGACCTTGGAAGGAGGGCTCTGTTTGTAGGTGGTGGAAATGGCAGAGGATGATGCAATGTATCCAGGAGGTTGGTAGGGTGGAAAAGGTGAGGACCGGGGGGATTCTGTACTTGTGATTGGAGGGGTAGGGTGCAAGGGCTCTGCATACATCGCATCATCCTTTGCCACTTCCACCACCTACAAACACATCCTACCACCAGAGATATATTTCCCTCCAATCTGCATTTGGAGAGACTATTACCCCCCCCCCCCAAAGACTCCCTTGTCCGGTCCACACCCCCCCACCCTCCCCTCCCGGCACCTTCCCCTGCCACCCCAAGTGCAAAACTTGCACCCACATCTCCCCCCTCACCTCCTCTCCGACCTATCACTTTCACCCCTACTTATCGCATTCTCAGCTACCTTCTCCACTTCCCCCCTTGCCCTACCCCCCTCCCCTCCCATTTATCTTTCAGCCCCCTTGGCCTCCAAGCCTCATTCCTGATGAAAGGCTTATGCCTGAAACATCGATTCCCCTGCTCCTCAGATGCTGTCTGACCAGCTGGGCTTTTTGAGCACCACACTCATTGAATCTGATCTCCAGCATGTGCAGTCCTCACTTTCCCCACATACACGAAGTCCTATTCCCATTATAACAGATCCTAGAGCTACCTGAGAGCAGGCTATTTAGATTGAGTAATATATACTGTGGTAAGATTAATAAGGTCTAACAGTTGAGGATACTTTGATCACAACATGCTAGAATTTCAAATTTCATTTGAGGGAGAGCAACACGGTGGAAATGGCATTGGTGAACTCAATGCTGAGTCAAACATGGCCCTGTTAAGTTCAGGTTTCTCTCAAATTTGAATCACATCTATCCTACCAGTGAAAATGGAATGTGTTGGAATTGTAAGCCAGGTCCTGTATCATTTTTAAAGGCATGTGGAGTCTCCATGAATCTGAAAATATGACCCCATCATTGGAGTATGTCTGAAGATTCATAAAAGGTGAAAAATCTGATTCGTTGTTTAATCCTAACAGGCAGGTCACTGCAATCATAGACTTGGCAAAACAGACTTCAAAGTGCTACTGTTTCTGCCCTGTAATCTTAACTCTATAAACTAAGAGAATTCAGTGGAACTCAATTCACAATTGCCAACTCTGCTTTCTTCACTTGGCTGTAAGCCCAACCTTCCAAGACAAGCTCACCCAATGTATATATACAAAATACATCTGTTATGACACCACATAAAACTCTGACACTGGCAACATGCGAATGAATGATAAGTGGTCTCAGTTGACCATAAATGAAAAAAAAAGTCATCTGGAATGTGCAGTACATCTTGAACATTGCAACATTTATATAAAAAAAAATTGGTTATATGCCAAATTCTTCTCATTCACAATATTCCAGTCACAGAACAACATTCTGCTTGGCCATTTATTATGGAGATTTTTTTTTAAATAACAGTTTTGGATAAGCAGGTCTTTTGTGCAACTTCGTCCTTTATGTGAAACATCAGCTACTTTTGCCAAGTGTTACATTAATTCGTAAAGTTATTGAACAGTTATTACAGAAAATGGATCTCAAATCCAAATACAGAATTACATTTTGGCATTTAAACTTTAAAGGTGGCTCATTAAAACAGGAGCAGAAATAAAAAGAAAAGAAATTAACAATTATTCCTCCTGTTCACTTGCATAGTAACAGTGTCCCTACTTCTAGGGCAGGAATCACAAATGTACAGCACGGAAACAGACCCTTTGGTCCAACTCATCCATGCTGACCAGATATCCTAAATTAATTAAGTCCTAGCCAGCACTTGGCCCGTATCCCTCTAAACCCTTCCTATTCAAGTACCCATCCAGATGACTTTTAAAATGTTGTAATTGTACCAGCCTCCATCACTTTCTCTGGCAGTTCATTCCATATACACATCATCCCCTATGTGAAAAAAGCTGCCACTTAGGTCCCTTTCTCCTCTCACCCTAAACCTATGCCCTCTTGTTCTGGACTCCCCCCACCCCAGGAAAAGACCTTGTCTATTTACCCTACCCATGCCCCTCATGATTTTATAAACCTCTATTAGATCACCTCTCAGCCTCTGACACTCTAGGAAAACTGCCCCAGCATATTCAGCTTCTCCCTATAGCTCAAGCCCTCCAACGCTGGCAACATTCATGTAAATCTTTTCTGAACTCTTTCAAGTTTCACAACATCCTTCCTAAAGGAGGGAGTAGTGTAAATCCCTTTTAAATCTTTCCCCCCCTCACCTTAAACCTGTACCCTCGCATTTTGGACTCCCCCCATCCCAGGGGAAAGACCTTGTCTATTTACCCTATCCATGATTTACAAACCTCTAAGGTCACCGCTCAGTCTCAGGGAAAATAACCCCAGTTTATTCAGTCTCTCTCTATAGCTCAAACCATCCAACCCTGGCAACATTCTTGTAAATCTTTTTTGAACCCTTTCAAGTTTCACAACATGCTTCTGCTAGGAGGGAGACCACAATTGCACACAGCATTCCAACAGTGGTCTAACCAATGCCCTGTATAGCTGCAGCATACTAACTCTAACTCCTTTACTCAATACACTGACCAATAAAGGAAAGCATCCCAAACACCTTCTTCATTAGCCTATCTACCTCCGACTCCACTTTCAAGGAACTATGAACCTGCACTCCAAGGTCTCCAGGAACTTACCATTAAGTCCTGCCCTGATTTGCCTTTCCAAAATGCAGCCCCTCATATTTATCCAAATTAAACTCTACCTGCCATTCCTCAGCCGATTGGCCCATCTGATCAAGGTCCCGTTGTACTCAGAGGTAACCTTCTTTGCTCTCCACTACAAGTCTCATGTGCTTCAGAGGAGTTAATTAAAAATATCTAAAAGCAGGTAATTGGGATTATTTTATTAATAAATAAGTGGGACTGGAGTATGGATGGAACTGTAAGACTGAGAAGTTAATAAACTTTACCGATAAAGAAAGACATCTTGCTTTCTGTCTTATCAATATCTTCAGAAGCTGGCTTCAATCCACAAAAATTGCAACTGATCCAGCACTGCAATGGAGTGGTCGACACTGGGACTGTTGCATGTGGGGTCATGACCACCACCCCGTCCCGTCTCCTTAAAAACGCCATAAAATGGCAATAACAGGACAATCCCAGGATAGTCTCACTCAGCTCTTATTCTCCAGTTTGACATAGGATTTCTCCATCCTGGTGGAACAAACCAAATATAAAAATTCCTTCAGAAAGTCCTGCAACAAACATTTGGGGGAGCAGCGGGGAAGGTGGGATGAAGATTCACCAGCTTCCCTTGGCCCACCAACAATTTGCAGAAAAAGTTAAACAAGCCTGGATCTATTAGATCCAGGTTCCACTCAAAAATCTGGGCACAGTATGCTTTGTAGCTGCTCTCGTTTGTTGGAATTTCAAAGACAAGGAAGTTTCATTTTTACAAAACCACTGTTGACAAATGGAAGTTGCGGAGACATGCGAAAAAAAATCTCCACTAATCATAATTATAATAAATAGGATGTCCTATGATGATTGAGATAGAAAGAAAAGACATACTGCAAAGCTTTTTTATCACTTCACTAGAATGGTCTGATATTTTCATACACATGGAAAGGCCCCCTGTCTTAGCAAAATTAGCAGTAGAGGTCCAGAATCATGACCTCCATCTCCAAAATGTGCATCCACTATTTTTGCAGGGACGGTGGCAGCTGATTCGGAGATTGTACATCTAATGGTTCACAACCACAAGCGCACATGTTAAGGTGCAGCTGCCTCAATCAGAATGAATTTTTAAAACATGACTTCTGGGGTTCAGAGTCAAGATTAGAGTAGTGCTGGAAAAGCACAGCAGGTCAGGCAGCATCCGAGGAGCAAGAAAATCGATGTTTCGGGCAAAAGCCCTTCATCAGGAATGAGGGCTAGTGAAAATTCAAAGATACTGGAGTTCTCTGGAGATACAGAGTACTTCTGAATCTGGACCTAGGACACCTTTGAGAGGGCTCAGGAGTAATTTTACATTGTTAAATGAAAGACATGCATGTCCATAAATTGGATATAAACTCAAAAGATAGTTGACTTGCTATCAAGGCAATATGATCTACTTTTTGAATTTTTGAAAGAGACTGCACTTATTTAAAAAAAGAAATCAGTGTTTGTTATTTTACTGCTGTCTATTACTGGATTAGTGTTAGCATGACTGATTTCATGATCCTTCATCGTCACAATGAGGTACCTGTAAATTGTCTGTTTAATGGACAGCTCCATGTGATTATAAACATTGAATTGGGATGATGACTTCAAATGCTTGTTTGAAGGCTTTAAAAATGTTTAGACAAAATGAATGGAATTTTACAAATGATAACATTCCTTTCAATAATGGATTTTTTCATTAAAATCTATTCAATCTCATGGTAGGTCCTGAGGTATACCCATGGTGGATACCTACGAATGAAAAGGCAAAGGGTGCTATTTAGGGAGCAGAGTTTGTCATTAAGGAGTAGTATTGGAAGGGTAGTCATTTGACCCAGAAACTGCTCCTCCATTCAAAAAGGATCATGGTTAATGCACCCCAGGCCTCAACATCTCTTTCTTGCCAGTTCAGCTCCTTGATATTTATCTGTTTAAATACTCTCCATGATCTCCAAAACTCTCTGGGGTAGAGAGCATTCACTACTCTTTGAAGAAGTTCCTGCACATCTCAGTTACAGAAAGAGGGACATTTATTTAAAACGATGTCCCTAGATCAAGATCTCCCATGGGTGGACACATCTTCTCAATATCCATCTGGTTAAGCCGTCTCAGAATCTTGTATGCTTCAATGTCACCTGTCCTTCTTCTAAACTCATGAACAAAATGGTCTAAACTGTTTATATATTCTTGCTAAGTTGGTCCCTTTATACCATGCATCAGTCCAGTGAAATCTCTTCCTCTCCAATACCAGTATATTCTTTCATAAATACAGGGGGCATAACTTTACACAGTACTCTAGGTGCTGCCTTAGCAACACCTTGTATAATTATAACAAAACTTCCCTGGTCCTCCTAGCAATAGGAGGCCAATGTTCAATTTGGCCTCAATTACTTGCTACACTCGAATGTCACCTTTTTGTGTTTCATGTAAAAGATCACTCCACTCAAGTGCTGCACTTTTTGTGGAGTCTCTCCCCATTTAAATAACAGTTCATTTTCTTGATTCGTCCTCTCAAAATGCATGATTTCTCACTCTCCAACATTACACATCATCTACCAAGTTTTTGCCCACTCACTCCTCAGAAACTATTTGCAGGAATGTATTTCTTTCCTCGAATACTGGTAACATAGCAGTTTAATTATCAAGGTCAACCATACCCATGTAAAGCTTTGCTGGTAATCATTGAGCTTTGCCAGCGACGAGAACAGATCATGAACAAGTCTGACATTAATTACATAAGAGTGCGGTTTAAAAATGCCAGCCACTACAAAGAATGAAACTTGATTTCAGAATAAGGAAATTTGCATGTCCACAATGGGATTAACCGCACTGCCGTTACATAAACAACAAATTCAGAAAAGCCTTGAAATCCAAAACATCAAAACAGGAAGTGCTGAAAGACAAATTGATGCCTATAAAAAGGCTTGTCGTACCAGAAATGGTCTACTTAATTTACAGGCACTGACCTTCTACACATTTTCATTGATTTACGTAAAGATTCAAAATGCAGAGAGTGAAGACCATTCCTGATTAGTCTTTCCTGTACTCACCACTTTCATGCACTGATTCAACAGAGGCATACAGCTTTGACGACAAGCTAACAAACCTTTCCCCCCAACCCAACAGTGAAGAAAACAAAAACTCTTTTCATATTGTCAAATTCAGAATTGTTGCTAACCTCAACATATTTGTCACTGGAAACATACCTGGAAAACAAGTAGCTAAGTGCTCCATGAGTGCCTCCTGTGTGACTGGCTTCCTTGAAGCATTCATTGCAGAGATGGCCAAGCAAAGTATTTCTCCAAGAGGAATAAACTGGGACTGGCTGATGGGGGACATGCTGATTGGTGACACATCACCTGTAGATCAGACAGAGAAATAGACTCCATTAGGTTCATGATATAAAATATAAGCTATATTTATTCTGCTTAAAAGCCACACCAACCCTCCGAAGAGTAACCCACCCAGACCCATTCCCCGATATGTACCCTGATTAAGGCACATAACCTACATATCTCTGAATTTGATGGGCAATTTAACATGGCCAATTCACTTTTTCTGCACATCGTTGGATTGTGGAAGGAAACTGGAGCACGTGGAGGAAACCCACGCAGACACAGGGAGAATGTGCAAACTCCACACGGTTGCCAGAGGCTAGAATCAAACCCGGGTCCCTGGCGCTGTGATGCAGCAGTGCTAACCACTGAGTCACCATGCCGCCCCAACTCTGCCCTCATCAATCCTCTTTGTTACTTCTTCAAAAAACTCAATCAAGTTCATGAGGCATGATTTCCCACGCACAAAGCCACTTTGACTATCCCTAAATAAGTCCCTGTTTTTCCAACTACATATAAATCCTGTCCTTCAGGATTCCCTCCAACAACGTGCCCACCACCAACGTCAGGGTCTATAGTTCCCTGGCTTCTCCTTAGCACCTCTCTTAAATAATGGCACCATGTTTGCCATCCTCCAATCTTCCAGCATTCTATCTGTGGCTATCAAGTGATACAAATATCTTAGCAAGGGGCCCTCAATCACTTCCCTGCAGAGCTCTAGTGTATACCTAAACAGGTCCCAGGGATTTATTAATGCTACAGTGAAATTTTATTAAAACAGTCACAGCCAAAGTCTATCTGAACATTTGAGGCCAGAGATATGCATTAGGCCAGGAACGATAAGAAGCATCCATTTTGCATATGAAGAAATGCAAAAACTTCATCTAGGTTGCAGACTGTGGAAAAACCTCCATTTTACCCACTGAACCAGGAAACTAACGAACAGTTTGAGAGCAAGCATAATAGAGAAACAAATATTTTATTATAAAACTAAAGTGAAAGCTTTATTAGATGGAAGCACTGCAGCAGTTTAAAAGCATGGAGACTTTAAAGGCAAGATAACTGAAACAGCATTAAGATACTGCAAGATTAAAAGCCATCAGATTACAAATAGCATTGGAATGGTGTATATTTGGAGCAGCTTTAAAATATTAAGAACAGATAATATTTAAAAAAAAAAGCAATGGCAGGAGCAATAACACCAAAGATTAAAGACACCTAAGGCAGGGCAAGTGACTGAGGTGTCAGTGCAGGAGCATATTGGGGCCAGAGACAATAATTCTATTAGTTTTAAAATAGTGATGGAAGAGGAGAGACCAGATCTAAAAGTTGAAGTTCTAAATTGGAGGAAGGCCAGTCTTTACGGTATTAGGCAAAAACTTCAACACCTGATTACTTGCAAAAATTTGCCCCCAAAAGGAACAGCTGGATAATGGAAAGCCTTAAAACATGAGATAAAGGAGAGTTCAGAGACAGGATTTTCCTCTTAGGGTGAGAAGCAAGGCTGGTACGTGTAGAGAATGCTGGATGAGTAGAGAAATTGAGGGTTTGGTTAAGAAAAAGGACAAAGCATTATGTCAGGTATAGATAGCAGAGGTCAAGTGAATCCTCAGAAGAGTATAACGGGAGTAGGAGTATACTTAAAAGGGGAAATCAGGAGGGCAAAAAAAGGGGACGAATAGAGTTAAGGAGAATCCAAAAGGGATTTTATAAATACATTAAGGACAAAAAGGATAACTAGGGAGAGGATAGGACCCCTCAAAGATCAGCAAGGCAGCCTATGGAACCACAGGAGATGGGAGAGTTTCTAAATGAGTATTATGCATCAGTGTTTACTGTGGAGAAGGACATGGAAGATATAGAACATAAGGAAATAGATATGGACATTTTTTCACGATGTCATTATTACAAAAAAGGAGGTCGTGCTGAATGTCTTGAAACACAAAAATGAATAAATCCCCAGGACCTCATCAGGTGTACCCTAGGGCTCTGTGGGAAGCTGGGCCTCTTGCTGAGGTATTTGCATCATTGATAGTCACAGCCAATCTCCAGTCTTCCAGCACCTCACCTAATGTGGTGCCACTATTTAAGAAAGGGGATAAAGAAAATGAATAAATTACATTCAATAGGACCTACAACTGATGACAAAATTGCCAAATTAAAAAAAAGCATAAAATGCTTTTGAAGAAATTCTAATCACTTTTGAGAATTAATTTAGTCCAACATAAAATTCTTGCTCTTAAAGATAAACAGACAAATTTCACATTCAGGAAAATCAGGTAATTTTAAATATGACATCTAAAAGACTAGGTTGGACCATTGGGAATATGGAACTTTGAATTCAGAATTTGTAAAAAAGACGAATGGGTTTCTGGATTAATAGTCCAGTGATAATACCATTTGGCTGTTGCCTCTCCTCATAGTAGAAAGACAAATGTTTATGATGATGATATTGTGATTGAAACTCTACTACTGCATAAAAAGATACCACAGCCATTCTTAGGGGAAATTCATAATTCAACTGATCAGAGTTTGACAGAAATGGTTTCTACCAATGGATACCGTATTAAATTTTGGGCTTGATACAGAAATAAAAGTATCACCATCCTGTCAGATTAGATACCATGGCTGAAGAAACAGAAGTTATTGTCTACACAGTGCAAGTAGAACTCCTCCCAAAATTACATTTATGCTACAAGTAACAATGCAAACAGCAGAAGACAAAGAATTGAAAATGTGCCCTTAATGCACAAGCAAAATTTCTCAGTTTTGAGCCCATGCACTTCTTGACCTCCACAACATTGCAGGAGCAGAAGAAATTCCATATGTTTCAAGAGAACAACCAGTTCAGAAACAAACCACTTGCTGACTGATCAGTAAAGGGGCAAAACAGTGGATGACATCATGGTGGCTTCCCTGTGTCATGGCTGAACCCACGCAGAAGAAATCAACTATCAAGACTAACTATTTTGGCAACAAAGAGAGCTGTTTCCTGTCTACACAAAAGGAAGATTGAGATATTATGGAGGTTGATAGGAATGGAAAATGTTTCCTCATCAATTCAGATGACAAAAAAAATTAACAAACTTTGCCAGAAGCAGCAAAGACTGGGAATAAGAATGCACATCACAACCTATATGAGCTCATTGATGAATTTATAACTGATGTTGTTCAGACAGCAAAAAGCCTGAACTAAAACAGTAAATTTAATTTGGATACCAGATATGGGGTGACCCAAATTCAATGTTTCCTTCTTTTGTCTTTTAAAGAGGAAATGTCAAAAATGATGTCAAAGACAATGCTACATAAGCAACAATCCTATTGTACCACAAGTGGATATGTTAAAATGTTTAGTTCACAAGAGGGGAAAATGGAAGCATCCAAACTTCTAATAAATTGAAATAAATAGTTTACATATTTTGATTGATTGATTGATTTTACACATTCATAGCAATAGATTGCTCCTTTGTGAGATATACAGGGAGATTTATCATACAAAATGCATCAGGGAAGCGGAACAGAGTGCAGAATATAGTATTACAGCTGCAGAGAAGGTGGAGCATGAGAGAAATCAGAATTAACATTGAAAACGTCAGTTCAGCAGTCTGATAACAGCAGGGAAGCTGTTGTTCTTGAATCTATTTGTACAGGATCCAGTGACAGAGGGGAAGCTCAGACCTAGGTTTCAGAGTTTAGAGATGAGAGTTTGTTTAGAGTTAAGGTGTTGAAGGAAGAACTGTAGTCAATATGTAGGAGCCTGATAAAGGTATCCTTGTTATCCAGATGTTCCAGGGATCAGTAAAGGACCAGGAAGATTGCACCCGTCGGGGACCTGATGTGCTCTTAGGCAAATTGTGAAGAATCAGGTAATTGAATAAGCTGGAGTTGATGTGAGCCATGACTAAACTCTCAAAGCATTTCATAAATATGGAGGTCAGAGCATTGGATGGTAGTCATTATGGCATGTTGCACTATTTTTATTTTGCTATAAAGTCTGTGTCTTATGATTCTGCTCCACAATCACCTGATGATGGAAGTAGTGCTTCGAAAGCTAGTGATTCCAAGTAAACCTGGAGGACGATAATCTGGTGTTGTGTGAGTTTTAAAACTTTGTCCACATCAGCCCAGCACCAGCACCTCCAAAATCATAATTTTTACTCGGCACTGGGATTATGGTGGTCTTCTTGAAACAGGTGGGGAAATTCAGATTGTGGTAAGGTGAGGTTAAAGACGTCAGTGAATACTCCGACCAACTGGAACACACAGAATCTGAGTGCACAGCCGAGTACTCCATCTGGGCCAGTCGCTTTCCAATGGGTTCATTCTCAAAAAAGGAGAAAGTGAGGACTACAGATGCTGGAGATCAGAGTAGAGTGTGGTGCTGGAAAAGCACGGGTCAGGCAGCATCTGAGGAGCAGGAGAATCATTGTTTCCGGCAAGAGAAGGGCTCTTGCCTGAATCAATGACTCTCCTGCTGCTTGGATGCTGCCTGACCTGCTGTGCTTTTCCAGCACCACACTCTCTACTCAATCTCAAGGAGGCCAATCTAATGTCTGCCCTGGTGACCATGGGTACAGGTGCGTCCGAAGCGGTTGGGATAGGTGATGTCGTTTCACTGCCCTTCTTTCAATGGGAGTGTAAAATGGATTGAGCTCATTGGGTAGGGATGTATTGTTGCCCGTGATTCTGTTCAACTTGTAACCTGTCATGTCATGTAAGCTTTGCCACAAATGATGGGAGTCTGTGTGCTTGGTCTGGGTTTCAACCTTAGTTTGGTATTGCCTCTTGGCATGTCTAATGGCCTTACAAAGATCATACCTTGGATTTCCTGTATATGTCAGGGTTGCCCAACTTGTAAGCTTAAGACCTGGACTTCCATAGGGAGTGGATCTCCCAGTTCAATCGATGACTTCCAGAGGAGGAACATTTGAATGAGCTTCTTTGGCTCACACAGTCTTCTATACGCTTACTAATAAAGTCTGTGATGGTAGTGGCATACATTTGTTTAGTTTAGCTGCTGAGGATTTGAATATAGATCAGTCTAAACTAATCTATCCTGTGGAAGCCCTTTTATTGCCTCAGTCTAACACTGCACTACTTTCTGAATTAGATCCTCATGCTTCCATTTCTGCCTGTAGGCCAGGAGAAGGAGTACAGCATTGTGATCTTATTTTCCAAAATGCAGAGGGAAGAGGGAGCAGTAGGCATCTTTGATGGTTGTATAGCAATAGTCAAGGATGTTTAGACCTCTGGTGGAATGGGAGATGTATTAATGGTATTTTGGCAGCACATTCTGGAGGTTGGCCTGGTTGAAGTCATCAGCTGTGATGAATGAGGCATCAAGGTATTCTGTCTCAACACTGTTTGGAGTGTTGTAAACTTTATCAAATGCACTCTTCACCTCCCTATGGGAGTGGGATGTAGACCACTTTCAGGATAGCGGAGATGATAGATTCTTGACCCAGGCAGTGTAACACATGGAGTCACCACATCTGAGCACCAGGTGGTGTCAATTCAGAGGCAGACTTCATCACCCCTTGCCTTGCCCGAGGACGCTGAGCAGTCCATTCAGTGACCGGAGAAACTTCAGGTTGTAAGGCAGTCAGGTGTAGGAGTGAGTCATGTCTCTCTAAAAAGGGAACACACAGCAATCTCTCAATATAAAAATAACTAAAAATCTTTGAATGTATAGGATGTAAACCACAGGGAAAAATACATATTCTATCAAGTAATCATTCTGAAAGAGCTAATGTTGAGATTATATTAGGTTCCACCAATCTGATAATCTTTCAGTGTTGGGTGGAGAATAGATGGGGTCAGACATGTCATCTCTTGCTCCTTTCAGTCTTAATTATCCAATGTAACTTGTACATCTTGCGATCATGCAATAATCTACACGTTGTTGTTAAGTACCTCTTTTGTTCCAGACTAAATAGTGGTTGTTTATCCTCTGCCATTGTTAACCGATTAGATGTTTAGATTCAGCATAGAAAAAAGGAGGATTGTTGGCAGTATTTTAAGCCAGCCATAAGCCTAATATGTTTAACACCGCAACATGTGACAATGCTGGAATTGTAACTTAAGTTAACCATCATTGACAAATACAGGTTTAAGCTTGCTTCTGGTGAACAGACAATTAAAAAAAAAGCAGCATTCTGATTTCCCAATCAGAAACCTCTGCTGCAAGCATTTGTACATAGTTGCTGGGCAAAGAAAGGATCAGGTTCACTGATGAAGTATGTGCAGTTTGATATACTGCTACTACCAGTGACCAAATCCACACATGAACAATGACCAACTGGAACAAGATTCTGGACTGCTTCCACCATTCGGAATACAATAGCACCCCAGCATAGATGCCTTTCAGCAAAAGATCGAAATTGGAGCGATTCCAAGTGGGGAAGTGAAGGGAAGAGAGATTACAATGCATCTCTGAGGAATAGTTTAGAAGAATAAATTGCCAACTAGAAACCATGTTTTTGCACACTTTTCATCAACTTACAGTTAACTACAATAGTGTTGCAAAAATATGTTGCTTTCAGAGATCTAAACTCATTTCTGTAAAGCCCTCTAACTAGGATTGCTATCAGAAAGGCCAGCTTAAGGAACCCCTTTTATTGTAGGCCCTCAGGATTGACAAGATACATACATATACACTTTATTTTCATTGAAGGTGCAACCAGTCTAGTGCTATGTGCCAGTGTAAACTGGAAATTGTGACACTGAGTTTTGCATTCCAATCTATAAATTCTCACCCTGTGACAAGACAGCATTGTTCTCTTGTGTACCAAGACTACTATTCTTCTTGATTGTACTGGTGCGAGAGGTTGCAAATTTGACTAAAACCATGGATTTCCCAAGGCAAAAATGAAGCAAAGAATAGACAAAAACAAGTTAACAAACCATTTTAAAATTATTGACATGCATTTGCCTCTTGTTGCTTTTACATTTTTCCCAATAAGAGGGAATGAGCTCAATGGTTATAAAAAAACATGTTCAAAATTTAGCCGAGAACTTCATAAGTCACCCAAAGAGTTCTATACTTGCAAATCATTTGTTAGTCGTTATTAGATCACGTGTACTTCATTCACATTTCTCACTGTCTTGACATTTCTATTCAATTTCACCTGCTTTAGAGTGCTTTGCAATTGTTATGTATTATACAAATGGAAAGTTTATGACATTTTAATTTATTCCCCAAAAGGTCTATTTGCCAACTGATGTGCAATAAAATTCTGGAAACTGAACTATAAGCACTTAAATCATAAACTGAGTTAGGGATTAGCACTCCATTCTTTGCTAGCTTACAATGCTACATTTGGAGCATATTTCCATGCTTGTTATACCGTAGAGAGTTATAATATTATAGCTTAACGTGGAGACAGCCTTACTGGAGAAAAGTCAGGTCAGTGTTAATTAGAGTTTTCCCCTTCTCTGTTTACCTTTTGCAGTTGGGAAAAGTGTTGAAATAATGGAGTTTCTGTCTCTAATGTTTAAAACCAGGGAGAAGTTGAAATTCCACAGATTTCAGTAAGATACTGGAGGAATGACAGGTCTAAAATTAAGAAAAAAGCAACTCAACAGCATAAATAAAAGCCAGAGGCACAGCCATGACAATTTTGAAAGGATTTCCTGCTATTATGTGCAGCCTCCATGCTGGTGTAAAATCATACTGAAAATACATTTCAATTAAGAAATTAATATTAACAGCGTGCAGCTAAACCACAAAAAATGTTACTGGTTTGATTAATTAGGGATTGAAATATTTACAAGTGTTGGTTATACATTTCAGCAGGAGCTTCTTACATTGAGTGTAACCTTGAAGTAGAAAAATATCCCAAAGTTCTTTGAAGATGCATAATTGTATAAAAAGTACTGTCAAGACAAAGTTGAAGCTAGGAAAGAAACAACCAAGAATTTTGTCACAGATGGCCTTTAAAGAGGATATTAAAAAAAAAGAGGGAGATGAAAAGATAGTGGGGTTTACAGAAAGAATTAAAAAGCATTGGTTCTAGATGACTGAAGGAAGTGAAGTAGTACAATCCACTGAAAATCTGGTTATTTATTGAAGAATTATTTATATTATTTGTTCACATATGAAGGTAGCCATTAAAACAGTGAACTGAGTGATCAGGTGAAAATTCATCTCACTGAAGGCTACAACATGAAATGTTTTGTTATAAAGTTAAAAAAATCACATAACACCAGGTTATAGTCCAACAGGTTACTTACTGAAAACGACACCACGTACATGCACACTAAGAACAAAATAACCTGTCGGACTATAACCTGATATGTGACTTTTTAAACTTGGTACACCCCAGTCCAACACCGGCATCTCTAGATCATGTTTTGTAATAGGTATTAATTGAGGATACGACTTTGCATTTTCAAAACGAAAGTTAGATTGATGTTGAAACAGTGGAAAATACAGGGTATCTCCTGGCAGGACAATGCGTACCAACATTCAGGGGATCCCCAACATGTTTGACCTAGAGTCCATGATGAGGCCATTAGCTGAGTCAGGTGACCCAAATGGGTGATGGTCAGATTGGCATGCTTTCTACTAGAACGATATCAAAACCAACACCTGTGTTGCAGATATCCTTGTAATCGAGTCCTCAAATTGACTCGGATCATTTTCAATACATGGAAATCCTTGCTGGTGACCAGAGTGCCTGGAGGCAAATAGGACATGAGAAAAGGAGCAGACAAAAGGAATGACCAATAGCAGAAAAGAGATTTTGCAGGAAGGAAAAACACTACAAGTTATTCAAGTTAACCTCGAGGCAACTTTATTCAACTGTGCCAGTTGTGGAAAGGATTATAATTTATTAATCCACTTCTCCAGCCACAATAGACAGTATGTTCAGTCTAGAATTGACATACACCCTGGGACTCTTGTTTCCTGAGACAGATGGATGCCATCAGAGGGTAAACCAGGGCTTTAAGCTGAATGGTTTTCCTCTGCAACAAAAAGCTGCCTGAGCCCGATTTCTTTTATTCCACTTAGCCTATCTCATGCTCATATAAAAGTCATAGCTCAACCTAAATTTTTATCCAAGACAACAAACTGAACTGTAAATAAATGGCAACTTTTGTCAACTCTACTGGTAGTATTATCCAATAAGCAGTGAATAATTCCTGCTCTCAGGCAAAGATGGTCATTTCCTTGCTAATTCTTTCAATCAAGTTTACTCTGCGGCAGTCACTACCCTATTTATCTGATTTTCCAGTGGCAATGTGATGAAAGCACTCTATTGAGGTCTCAAGAGGAGGACAGCTATATGCTGCAGAATAAATGACTAGTTATTTCCTAATTGTGACAAAAAAAAAAACAGATTTTTCAAAAACAGGTCATGGTTTGCTAATATTCCATAACAGAGTTATAGTTCCAGGATAAAACAGATCAGTGATTCTTCTATCAGGATACAGGCGGCAGGCAAGTCTGCATATGCTGTGGTGACACAAAGAATACACACATTCAAAGAAGCACTCAGCATCATTTTTAAGTGACCAAAAGCAGCAGCCAGTCTCAAAAGGTGGCATTGCCGGAAGTTGAGGAAATAGTTTCAGCTGGAGGTTATGCATTATCCAGGGTTTGGTGAGACCCTGAGATAATCATGCCACTGTTCCTGTCACATCAAACCCAGAGTTAAAGATCACTGTGGTTTTGTTATGTGGACGGATGGAATTCAGATTCTGTAATACAGTAGCCCCCCGTACCCGCGGGGGATACACTCCAAGACCTACTGCGGAAGCCCGAAACGGTGGATAGTAGCGACCCCATTCATTTAAAATGGGAAATTTACCTTCCCGGCGGCCCCTTGGTCCCTGGTCCTGGAATGTTCCATGTAATATGCTGAGGCTGCGGTAAACCGCGGGTAACTGAAACAGCAGAAACCGACTCCGATTTACAGCTGATGAAAAATGTTCATTTTTCATTTATATTTTAAAATTGGCAGCATTACCAAAATTTAAATTACAACACAAGGGCCCTTCTCCTTCCAGAAAGCAGTGACCTTATTTTATACAGAATACATGGTGATGATTTTGCAATTATGTGCAGATTCCCCTCCCTAGTGGGGTCTCCTCACTACCACTCCTTTTCCCCCACTCACCTTGGTCCCATCGCATCACCTGGGGAAGGGTTCTTCCCAGAGCTGCAGACAAACCTCCTGCTGCGCTTATTCCCTCCCACCTTCTGCCCCTTGTTAAAGTTTCAGGTATGCAGCCCCTACTCCAGCTCTGCCAAAGTCTCATTCCCAGAGGCGAGATATGGTACAAAATATATAGAATCATACAGCGCAGAACCAGACCCTTCGGTCCAACTCATCCATGCCAACAAGACATCACAAACTAACCTAATACCATTTGCCAGCATTTGGGCCATATCCCTCTAAGCCTTCCTGTTCATGTACCCATCCAGATGCCTTTTAAATTGCTGTAATTGTACTAGCCTCCACCACTTCTTCTGGCAGCTCATTCCATACTCGCACCAACCTCCGGTCCTTTTTAAAATCTGTCCCCGCGCATCTTAAACTTATACCCTCTAGTTTTGAACTCCCTTACCCTGAGAAAAAGACCTTGGCTATTCACCCTATCCATGCCCCTCATGATTTCATAAACTTCCATAAGGTCATTTCTCAGCTTCCCATGCTCTGGGAAAATCCCTGCCTATTCTGCCTCCAATCATGGCAATATCCAAGTAAATTTTTTCTGCACCCTCTCCAGTTTAACTATATAGCTTTCCTATGGAACAGTTAAGCACCTTGCCCAAGTCTCCCTCGCTGCATCTCTTGTAGTGAGAGAGATCAGCAGCACATGCACAGTGGGCCAAACTTATAAACGCAAGCACAGAAGACCCAGAACCGGTCTGACTGGAAGAGCACCAAAGTATAGAGAAAAACGTTAATCCGGTGTTGATTTAAAGCCAGCTGTGTACTGTTCACTTAAAACAGGTTTACAGATGCCTGAACACAACATTAATGAGGAATGTACCCCCTTCTCTTGGAGGGTGGGTTGACTCGGTGAATAGCTTGCATGACGGCAGGTAAAATTGCAGCCATCTGTCTGAATGACAATGAAGCTATTTACAAATGTAAGAGGACACCTCGCTTCATCTCTGAAAAGACAGGTGATGCTGGGGGATTGTAGTTTAGAGGGCCCTGTAATTTCACTAAAGCATTTCACCAGTGTTCATTGTGATTTATCTTCCTTGCTCACAAATGTTTCCTAATTAACATTTCATTGCCTTGGTGATAAAGACAGTAGATCAGACTGACAAATTCTCTGTTCAATACTTTCATCTGATCCTGCTTTGGAAGACCTGCCGTGGGTTTTTCTTTGCTGCATTATGCAATTCAGTTAAGACTTTACACTTTAAATACTGCACTTTGGAGTGCATTCCCATCTCATTGCAATGCTACTGCCAGGCTGCTTTGTGTGCAGGAACAGGCACATGCATGAAAAAGGATGCATCTCAGGGCTCGTGGAGCTCAGTCACTCTGCACCTACCTGAATGCTCACAGCATCCCTGCCTTGCCTTTTTGTGTTGCCGCATCATTCAGAACTGGCAGGCTTCTGTGCTTCTGACCTGCTTTGCTTTTCAGCACAGACAAAGCTAGGAAACATGTCATGTTTGTCAGTCATCTGTCAAAGAGTGCACATGATACTTTACTGCACCATGCTACATCCATGTCACAGATACATATAGCATAGCACTTTGAAAAAGCCACATTTTCAACTCAGACTCTCCAGCATCTGCAATCCTCTGTAATGCAGGTCTGTACTGTAAGCACCAAAAGTACACTGCTCCCTTTCCCACTGCAGCATGTACTAGCACCTTATGCAGAAGGCACACGAAATGTGGTTCAACCAAACGGCCATATCTCAAAGTCTAAGGGTCCACAGGCTAATCAGTGGGCATTATCCGATATCAGACCAGGAGCTTAGACATGGTCAGTGATAAATTAGGGGTGATCAATGTCAGGGGTTCTGCACCATTCCCTGAACTGTAATGGACCACACAGTCAGTCCTGAAGATCCAGCACAATCATACAGGAGGTTAGTGGTCAGATGGAGTTTCAGAGGTCAGTCAGGAATCTGGGCACTCGGCAATCAAGGCTGTCCTTTGGTCATGGAGTAGGCCATGGTCAGTCTTAAATGCAAACTTATGGGACACTGAGTTAGGAAAAGAGTACATTCCCTTAGACAGGGATCAAACATAGTAGGGCACTTTGGACGGGTAGCTTGTTAATGTGATTCTTGTACTTAGTGACAACATTGACAGGTAGGGTGTAATGTAAAATAGCAATACATTTATGTACTGGAGCCTGTGATAATGATGAAGTCTCACCCATTTCTCCTATGTGCTCTCAGACGCTTTACTCGCGCTTCCCTCCCACTAATGGCATAGTGGCTCAGGACCTGGGTTCAATTCCACACTCTCGTCTGTGTGGAGTTTGTGCACACAGTCTCCTCGTATCTGCTCGAGTTTCCTCCAGGTACTCCAGTTTTCTTGCACAGTCAAAAGACATGCAGGTTAGCTGGATTGGTCATTTTAAATTACCCAATATAGTGTCCAGGGATGGGTGGATTAGCCATGAGAAATGCAGAGTTATGGGCATTGGGTCTGGGTGGGATGGTTTTTGGAGAATTAGTGTGGACTGGATGGGCCGAATGGCCTACTTCCACACTGTAGTGATTCAATGATTCTAACAAAGGGTTAATCCTGGCTGGCTAGAAATGATTGGGTGAACAGCCTGGCCTTTAAGCATGGCAACATTGCAGAAATCCTAGTAAGGGTGTGTAACCCTGCAGTCGATGAGGGCAAGAAAGCAAAAAAAGCTACACTGTTAGGAGGTACAATGCATAAATAATGAAGTAAACCAAGAGCAAAATTGCAGGAGCTAATTCAGTAAGCTCATGGCGAGAAACCCTCCATGAAACTCCCTGAAATTGGCACTAAACCAATTTTGGGCAATGTTCAGGTCCATTCCAGTTTAAAAAAAAAGGTGAATTTTTGTCTGGTAAACAGTTATGTTATTTTATAAACATTAAATTCCTTTCTAAGGCAGGCTTGGAAGGGTAGGTTAGATGGATAAATGGCCTTCTTCAAACCGAGAGATTAAGAAAACTACAATTCAATCTCCTTTTGCACTTGCTGTTGCCAGCCGAGTGTGCTGTGAATCACAAATTTTCCTCTTATAGTCAGTCAGTCATAGAGATACGTACAGCACGGAAACAGATCCTTCGTTTTAACTTGGCCGTGTCAACCAGATATCCCAGATAAATCTAGTCCTATTTGCCAGCACTTGGCCCATATCCTCCAAACCTATTCATATACTCAATCAGATGTTCTTTAAAATGTAATTGTACTAGTCTCCAATTCCTCTGGCAGCTCATTTCATACATGCACCTTTGTGAAAGAGTTGGCTCTCTGGTTCCTTTTAAATCTTTCACCTCTCACCCTAAACTTATGCCCTCTAGTTTTGGACTCACTCAGCCCATGGAAAATACCTTGTCTATTTACCCTATCCATGCCCCTCATGATTTTATAAACCTCTATAAAGATCACCCCTCAGCCTCCAACGCTCCAGGGAAAATAGCCCCAGCCTATTCAGCCTCTTCCTATAGCTCAAACGCTCCAACCCGGACAACATCCTTGTAAATCTTTTCTGAACCCTTTCAAGTTTCACAACATCTCTCTGATAGGAGGGAGACCAGAATTTCTTATTCTACTGTTTTCAGCCTGTCTCTGTAACACTTGCAGGATTTATTGCTTAATACCTTCAAACAGAGTATAAGTTTTCTGCTTTTGCTTTACAAAAATAAGCAAGTGCAGATTTGTAGTCCCAGAACACGATCATTTCCCAGAATACCAGGTCATTTATACTAAAGGAGAACCATATGTCTCTCTCAACACTGCACCACTGTATAACCTGGATTACAAGTTTAAGTTGAGTCTGCATTTGTAAACTAAAAACATCCCTACTTATTGCAATGCTCATGTTGTTTTATACTTTGATTGATATCTTGCTAATGTTCTTTAAAATGCCTTCTCAATACAATAGCCACCACAATGCCTTTTTTCAAAAAAAAACAAATTGTATAGGAATTTAAAGTATGGAGTCAATTCCTGTGGCAACACCAAGTTACTGTGTCATAAAATAAAATGCTGACTGGTTTTCTCTTCACAGGCACCATTAAACTTTTATATCAGAGACTTCTTGGGGGTTGCAAAAATATCTTACCAGCAAACTCTTAGAGGCCTGCTGATGAGCTGTAAAATTGTGTGCAGGCACTTGTGTGCGTTTGTCTGTTTGAGTGGCTCAGAAATATCATACAACACTTCAAAAAAGAGGACAGGTTCTGGTGGTGGCCTGATGAAAATTCCTCTTTCAATTCAACATTACACAAAATCAAACAAATTAGCCACTCATTCACCACATCCATTGTTCTTGGCAGATTGTACTGTGCGCAAATTGGCTGTTGCGTTGTTTACATTTGAATGATTGCACTTTAAGGTATCCTAAGGATATTGAAAGATCCTACTGAAGGCTCCATTCATCACTACCTTCTGTGTGCTTTAAATTCAGTGCTCAAGTTCAGTATTATTTCCATAAAGTTCAGTGAGCCTTCCCACTCACAGTGAAAATTTTGTCAGAAAATTGGTCAGAGATGCTCTTTACTAATAATCGGCACTTTGCTTGTTACCAGGTCAATCTGCAAGTTGGCAGTAGGATACAGCCAGAGAGTACAAGGCAGTTAACCAAAACCTACCTGCCTGGGTATTGTGTCGCCCCGTCAGTGAAAAGATTATTTTATAGTCATTTCAAGTCTACATTAACAATGGTGGGGAAAGCGAAACATTAGACCAACAGGCGCTGTGACCACAATATAGGATTCAATAGTTTGGAAATTCATAATACGTCCTAAGCATTGTTACAAACAGAAATACTGCACAGCCACCATACTCCAATATTTATAAAAACGTTTGCTGTCTTAATTCTGATCAATAAGTATTGCACACCAATACAGTAATATTTTATTTGCAATTGTGCATCTGTAGGGAAGTGTTTGAGTCTAGTCAAATGGCTCAAAATGAAAGATCAATTTAAAAAAGGAGGCGGCCATTTGGTCTGGTTCACCTGCACAACACCTTCTCCTGTCTAACTACCTCTTGAATAACTTCCAATTTTGTTGTTAAAATTGGTTTGCATTCCTTTCCTTAGAAGATCTAATTTAAAAATAAGACATTTTAAATAATAAATGGATTTAATAATAAAAAAAGCTAGATGCAAAGGAATTATTCCCTCTGATAAAGGGAATGAAGAACAACACTACAGCTAAAATCAAACTATTTTACACATGAAGGATACTGGAAATTTGGATTTCTCTCTCCAAAGGCTCTGGATGCTATGTCAAAAGACATTTGCAAAGCTGAAATTGATAAGTATTTGTTAGATGTGAGCATCATAAAATAAAAGGCAGGTGATGGAAGAGAGGCATAGAGCAGCCATTACCTGACTGAACAGTCTACTTATCTTCTGATGTCTCCAAAAGCTGTCATCCTTAAAAGGACATTTCAGATTTCCCACCCTGTTCCTCACATAATATTCCCAAACTTAACTTTTACTACTTTCTGTTGTTCAACTGGAGACAAAACACATGACTGCATGGCTGGAAAGATGGAGGAGGGGCGCTTTAGACTGTGCGACACAAAGCAACTCTGAGGAAGATGGAACCTGTACAGGTTAGTCAGTTGTATCTGAACAGAACCTGGCCGGAGCTAAGTGCAATGCATTACATCAGCGCTGCTGGGGAGGATTTAAACCAGTTTGACAAAGGGATTGCACCCAAGAATAGATACATTGGGACAAAAAGTCAGAAATGAAAATGGAAAGTCCAGAATTAGTGGATGAGTCTTGAAAACAGAGGAGAAAGTGTTGGAGAATAAAAAAAAAAAAGGTGTTTTTAGTACTGAATAGCAATTTACTTCACAAAAGAGGGAGATGATACAATTTTTAAAAAAATTCATGGGCTTCACTGGTAAGACCAGCATTTATTGCCTGTCCATAGTAACCTTTGAGAAGGTAGTAGTGAGTTGCTTTCGAGCCACTGCTGTCCATATTCTGTGGGTCGACGAACAATACCGTCATGAAGGGAATTCCAGGATTTTGACAGACATCGAAGCAATACCAATATATTTACAAGTCTGGATGGTGAGTGGCTCAGATTAGAACTTGAAGGTGATGGTCCCCATGAATCTGCTGCTCTTGTCCTTGATGTTATGCTTGTAAGTTTGGAAGGTGCTAGTTAAGGATCGTTGAATTTTTGCAGTGCATTTTGTAGGTAATTCTGAACAACTGATCAATGACAGTGAATAGATGTTTGTGGAGATGATGTTAATCAAGGGGGCTGCTTCATCCTGGACTGCGTTATTCTTTTGGAGTGTTGCGAGATGCACTCAACCAGGCAAGTGATGAATATTTCATTAGTCCTGACCTGTGCCTTGTAGATGGAGTCTCTTACTGGAGATGGTCATTGCCTGGCATTTATATGGCACATATTATTTTCCAGTTTCCAGCCCAAGTCTGAATATTATCCAGGTCTGTCTGCATTTGGATATGGACTGCCTTAGTATCTGGAATCATGAATGATGCTAAACTTTGTTCAATCATTGGCAAACATCCCCACTTTTGACCTTTTTGATGGAAGGAAGGTCATTGATGATGCAGCTGAAGATGCAATCCTGAGGAAGTCAGCAGTGATATTCTGGAGCCGAGATGACAGGCTTCAAACCACCACAACCATCTTCCTATGTGCCATGTATGATGCCAACCAGAGAACAATTTTCCTCCAATTCCCAATGAATCCAGTTTTACTAGGACTCCTGATGCCATCCCAGTCAAATATGGCTTTGATGTCAAAGGCTGTCACTCTCACCTCATCTCTGGAATTCTGCACATTCGCCTATGTTTAAAGCAAGCCTGAAATGAGGTCAAGAGCTGAGTGGCACTGGTGGATTCCAAACTGGGTGTGAGTGAGCAGGTTAGTACTGAATAGATGCTAATTGATAGCATGATTGAGAACGCTTTCCATCATGTTACCGACAAAATCAAGTAGACTGATGGGGAGATAATTGGCTGGGTTGAATTGGTCCTGCTGTGTGTGCACAGGACATACATGGGCAATTTTCCACATTATTGGGAACAACCATAATTAATGAGGAAGAACTTGAATCACTGGCTGTGATAAGCAAAGGGAAAGTGGAAGCATTAATGTAATTAGCATCCCGTATAGCTGATAAAATAACCAGGGCTCGATGAAGTATTTCCCAGAATATTAGAAGAAGCCATGGAGGAAGGGTTCTGTGGTGCAATGGTCATGTCGCTAACTCTAGGCCGTGAGACCTGGGTTCAAGTCTCACCTGCTCCATAAAACGTGTAATGACATCACCGAAAAAATTGGTAAGAGAATAGATATGGAAGGATCGTCAGCATGGATTTGTTCAGTGAAGATTTGACGAGCTCGATTGGATTTTCTTTTGAAGAAATAGCAAGAAAGATTGAGGAGGGTAGTATAATTAATTGTGGCGGACGTGGATATTAGCAAGGTTTCTGACAAGGTCCCACACGGTAGACCGATTTGAAAAAAAAACCTCACGGGATCCAGGAGAATGTGGCAAGTTTGCTACAAAATTGGTACAGTTGCAGGAAACAAAGGGTAACTCACTAGTGTTTTAGGAAGACTAGAAGGCTGTTTCCAATTGGCTCTGCAGGGTTCAGTCCTAGTCCCCCATTTTAAACAGTGTCGATGTAAATCTAGAGGGCATGATCACAGTTTTGCAAATAACACAAAAATTAATATTTTGGTTGACAGTGAGGAGGATAGCTGTAGATTACAGGAAGATGTCAAATGGATTGATCAGGTTTTACAAGAATGTTGCAAGAACTTTAAAAATAGTTACAGAGGAAATATTGGATAGGGTGAAGATGTTCTCCTTAGAACAGAGAAGAGATTTGATTCACACATACAAAATGTACAGCAATATTACAGCAGTTGTTGCACTTCTAAAGAAGATTTTGAGTGAGAAATCATAAAGGTTTAATATAAACGTAAGGTCTTCCTTTCTCTCTTCTGGTGGTTTGAACACCATGAGCATCTTGTGTGTCCACACTAATTTTTACTGAGATATTTTGCACATTTGATTCCTCAAATCTGTCAAAGTGCGCAAAACTTGAGACAAGCTCGTTTCTTTCCTGACATTCTTTCTGCAATGAAACAATACTGAACAAATTAATGTGAACTTAGCATATAATAAATCGTCCATTTGGCTACATTTCCACATAACAAATACACCTGTAACAATATTGGTGTTCCAGTAACTCATGGTACTGAACTCAGTTTGGCATGTTCTGGTACTGCATTAGCAACAGCAAAATGTATTTCTATTTTTGCTGTAGTAAAGTTTGACAGTATAAACGTGGGAAAATGAAATCAGACTAGTTTACTCATGTCCAAATTCATGCGAGGCCTACTTATTACACTCATGAGGTTTGATGTGCTGAGTAAGTTTCTGACATTCAACAGTGTCTCTTTGTATAATTTATTCATGTGTGAGAACTGAAATTAATTTCCTGTTCCATCAAGTCCCAAAAGTACCTCTAAAGTTTAACGCTAAAAATAATTTCCTTTAAGTTTTCTTTAAAAAGTTGAGCTAACCTAAATTTCTCTTGATCATAAACTGTACACGCAAATAAAGTGATTAAACTGGTTGCTTTGGAAGGAAGTGACACATTCATGTCACTAGATGGTAAGTAGGATAACCACAGTTCAACACTAATGAGTTATATTTATTTAGTTGCCTGGGTGGTACAGAACTTCAGTGTTGCTGAAAGGAGAGACTTTGCTGAAGGCTTTCATCTCACACTCATCAGGACAGGAGGAAGAAAGACAATTTACAGACAATCATAAAAGTCCAGGTGTTAGAGAAAAAGGTGCTGATTGGGTGGCAGGTCAATTCTGATTTGCTTAGGCATTGACTTGGAGAAAGCAAAAGGTATATCTCCCCTTTCAGCAATTTATTTGATTTTGTTTTGAAAAAGGTATTTGATTTCTCTGCAATTTTCTTACTAAATCTCCCTTCCACGAAGGCAGTAACTCATGCCGGAGCGCAAATCCACAAGAAATTGGGACCCTCCTGTAGTTTCTATGGTTTAGATAATTCCTCTGTAAAGCTGGATGCTGCTTATAGTAGTACTCGCTTCTCAATGTAAGCGTCAAGGCTGACCCTCCTGTAACCTAACAGCGAGATATGTGCATTTAAATCAGCTATTGGATGAAAATCAGGACAATAGGAGCCCTCATCAAATCTTCCTCGCCCTACTTTGTGGTCATTCAAGTCATCCTGCTGGAGAAGAAAAGCAAAAGGAGAAAGGAATTATGTAAAAGCTGAAAAAGAGTCACACATGGCTGGTCAGAAAAAGGTTTAGGAAATTTAGTATAATAAATGAAAGAGCTGACAAAGCTGAAGAATTTGTGATGAAGAGGGCAGGAATCTAACGGTTGAGCAACAAGTTGACAATGGCGGAGCAAATGGCTAGGAATCAGGAGTAACCTAGCACAGGAAACCTTGGGTGGAAAAGCAGAAAGGCTACTGAAGAGATATGAAAGTTAATACAATAGGTTAAAATGCCATTTTTTGGGATAGTGCAGCATGCCAAGGGCACAAATGAAGGAAATAAACAACTGCTTTGGATAAGACGTGTGTTGCTGTATACGGAATGCGCTCTGCTGTGTGCATGGCAAAGATTGGATAATGCTCAATAATGAAGGTTAGACTTTCAGCAGAAAGTGGAGAAAACGATAGGTGGAAGTGATACAATGTTGAAAACAACCAACTCAACAGAGACCAGTAATTGATCCTGGATTTTCCTGGTCTATGAAACTCCAAATGTAATACATTGATCCTTTGGGAAGTTATGTATGCATATTCTTCACTTTTAAAGTGCTAGAAAGACATGAGGTTATAAAACAGCTTCGTGGTAGGTCATTAAATTATCAGATTTATAGATTGAAACTTGTCCATAAAATATTTAAACTTTTGACCACAACAGTTTGACATTCTGGAGAAAAATTTCTACAGAGGTTGATTTGTACTATGGGATCTTTAACAGCAACCTGAATAAATCAGGAAAATAGACTGGTCTATGGTTTAGCATTACAGTTGACAGTCATAAACACTTTGGCTTCCTCCGTGATAGACAGTTGTATACAATACTTAATGCATCATTGACTGGGATATACAGAGTTTATTAAATGAAAGATATATTGTGCAGTCAAGAATGAAAAAACAAAATAGAAGTTAGATTCTGCTGCACCCAATTTTCAACAAAAGAACTGGAGCAACAGACAATTTCTCAATGCTGTGGCCCAAATACATATATGACCATGTTGGATCAGCTGATATTGGCATGTACTTAGCAGCCACTTAAAACAAGCAGTAGGTGATTTCCAGTCCAGAAGACCAAGGTAGGCCAGTGAACACGAGTGATGGCTGAATGGGACCTGGTGCAAGGTCACTGTACAGCTTGTTTGCACAAATGTTTCATACACAGTGTTTGCAAAGGGGAGCCTAATGCTTGTTGTAGTAGCTCCCGATGATGATGATCAATGAGTGCTATATCTGCCATGCTTGACCCAACTGGTATTTCTTTTCACCCCCTCCCACAGGAGCCTCAGCAACCTAACTAGTCAATAAAAGGAATGAACGGTGAATATGAAACGGGTACATTTACATCTTTGAGCTTCTCTTGAAATAGAAGGAGACCCCATGCCACTACTGCAGGCTGCTGCCACATTGGACCCTGTCCTTTCTGCTCACCCTCACACAAGAGATTTGCTGCTAAATTGGTCACCTTCAAAGTGACAACCTGGTCCTTCTAACTGACTTCTGTTTAAAACTGCACAGATCAGTCTAATCTTTGAGCTAATTTTTTTTAAGTTACTTTTCTTTGGAATGCTACACCCTAGTGTGAAATTAAAAGGTTGAGTTGGTACCTTCAGATGCACGGATGACCAATTAAATCGGAGTGCTGCAGTTAAACAGGGCATGATTTTGTGGTATGATAAACTCCAATGATTGCGATTTTTGTGAAGATTTGTAACTCAGGTTGTGGTTCTGGTTGCAAGTTTGCTCTCTGAGCTGGTAGATTTGTTCTCAGACATTTTATCACCATGTTAGGTAACATCAGCGAGCCTCCAGTGAAGCACTGGTGTTCTGTCCCACCTGCTGGTTATGTGGCTTTGTCTGTTGTGGTGGGTGATATTGCTACTGGATCTTTTTCTGAGAGATTGGTAAATGGGGTCCAAATCGATAAATTTGTTGATGGAGTTCCCGTGTATGTCTTTGTTTAGTCTGTCCTAGGATGGATGTATTGTCCCAGTCAAACTGGTGTTCCTCTTTATCTGTGTATAAGGATATTAGTGATAGTCGGTCATGTCTTTTGGTGGCTAGTTGGTGATCGTGTATCCTGGTGGCTAGTTTCACCTTCCTAGATGTCACAGTGGAACAAAACAGCCAATGGAGAACTGCAGACCAGCGTCTTCAAGAAAGCAACACCCACTGACCAGATACTCAACTACAGGAGTAATACTCCATTACCCACAAACGGAGCTGCATCAGGTCATTAATTAAATGAGCAACAACACACAGCAGAAACCAGGGACTACGAGAAGCTGAGAAAAAAAACCTAAAAAACATATTCAAGAACGGGTACCCAATAAGCACAGTCTGCCAATTCTTAAACAACAAACCTAAACAGGAAGGCAACATGCCCAGAGACTCTGGCCACACTACCATACATCAAAGACATCTCAGAGCTGACGACCAGACTACTCCAACTTCTAGGCATTATGTTAGCCCACAAACCTACCAATACACTGAAACAGCTACTGGTGAATCTACAAAGGACCCTGTACCAACAACGAGCAAAACAAACGTCATATACAAAATACCCTGCAAGGACTGCAACAAACACTACATCAGAGAGACAGGCAGGAAACCAGCCACCAGGATACATGAGTACCAACTATCACTAGTATCCTTACACACAGATGAAGATGGACACCAATTTGACTGGGGCAACACATCCATCCTAGGACAGGATAAACAAAGGCACACACAGGAATTTCTATAAGCTTGGCATTCAAATTGGAACTCCATCAACAAACATGAATTTGGACTCCATTTACTAACCTCTCAGAAAGAGACCCAGAAGTGATATCACCCACCACAACAGACCAAGACACATAAATAGAAAATGAGACAGAACACCCGCGCTTCATCGGACACTCACTGATGTTACCTAGCATGGTGACAAAACATCTGAACAAATCTACCAGCTCAGTGAGAAAACCTACAACCAAACTCCAACGAGTTTTCATTTTAAAATAAATGAAGAGATGAGCCTTTTAGCTGGCCTTTTCACAGAGTAGAATTTTTGGCCTAATAAAGACTTTTCAAATGGAAAGGTCTCTTACATGGAACTGGAAAAATAAAAGCTTTATTTTTAAAATGAGAACTTACGCAACAGAGGCAGCCAACAAACTCAGCTTAGCAACCATGAAAGGAAACATTCCAACAAACCTGTCCACAAATGTACAGAAATCCACCCAGTCACCATGTACCTTCCTTAGCGTCCTATTAACAGCCAAAGCCTAGTGCTCTCTAGCTGTCTCAGTCCTTTAATTCACATTTCACCTAATGTAGAGTACTGCAAATAAACTCTGCATCTGAGAAGGAGGTCTTTCTGAAACATTGTGCAAACAAAATGCACAGTGACCTTGCAACAAATCCAGTTCAGCTATCACTCTGGCCTACATTGTCCTGAATAGAAATCATATCGTTAAGCCCACCTCTTCCCCCAAATCTTGCTTTCAAATTCCTCTGTAACATCCTCCCTCCACTATATTCCAAGAGCTCCATACCATTCCAATTCTGGTCTCCTATATATCCCCAGTTCTCAGATCTTCATCTTAAGCTGCCTGGATACTATACACTGGAGTTCCCTCTTCTCTCTGAATCTTTACTATTCTTTCCTCTTCGAGATACTCATAAAACCCGTATAGAAACAGATCATTTTTAGGCTGTAAAATCAGTAAGGGACATGGGATGAGTAAGAATTTGGTGCTGAGGTACAGATTCAGCCATGAGAGTATTGAATTACAGCAAGCTTGATGGACCACACGGCCTCCTCACTCTCACAATTTCTTTGATTCATACAATCAGAGATGTACAGCATGGAAACAGACCCTTTGGACCAACCCATCCATGCCGACCAATATCCCAATCTAATCTAGTCCCATTTGCCAGCACCCGGCCCATAAACCCTTCCTATACATATAATCATCCAGATGCCTTTTAAATGTGGTAATTGCACCAGCCTCCACCACTACCCCTGGCAACTCACTCCATACATGCACCATCCTCTGTGAAAGTGTTGTCCCTAAGGTCCCTTTTATATCTTTCGCTTTGACCCTAAACCTGTGCCCCCTAGTTCTGGGCTACTCAACCCAAGGGAAAAGAAAGACCTTGTCTATTTATCCTATCCATACACCCCCATGATTTCATAAACCTCTATAAAGGTCACCCCTCAGTTTCCAATGCTCCAGGGAAAACAGCCCCAGCCTGTACAGCCTCTCCCTATGGCTCAAACCCTCCAACCCTGGCAACATCCTTGTAAATCTTTTCTGAACCCTTTCAAGTTTCACAACATCCTTCTGATAGGAAAGAGACCAGAACTGCATGCAATATTCCAAAAGTGGCTTAACCAATGTCCTGTACAGCCGCAACATGACCTCCCAACTCCTCACTATCCTGTCTACCTTAAAAGTAGAGTGGACAAAACTATGAACCTGCACTGCAAGATCTCTTTGTTCAGCAACACACCGCAGGACCTTACCATTAAGTATATAAGTCCTTCGAAGATTTGATTTCCCAAAGTGCACAACCTCATATTTATCTGAATTAAACTCCATCTGCCACTTCTCAGTCCATTGGCCCATCTGGTCAAGATCCTGTTGTATTCGGAGGTAAGCCTCTTCGCTATCCACTACACCTCCAATTTTGGTGTCATCTGCAAACTTACTAACTGTACCTCTTATACTCACATCCAAATCATTTATATAAATGACGAAAGGTAGTGGACCCAGCACCGATCCTTGTGGCACAGCATTGGTTACAGGCCTCCAGTCTGAAAAGTTACCCTCCACCACCACCCTCTGTCTTCCACCTTCGAGCCAGTCTGTATCCAGTCTGTATCTAGTTCACCCTGTATTCCATGAGATCTAAGCTTGCTAACCAGTCTCCTATGAGGAACGTTGTCAAACACCTTACTGAAGTCCACACAAATTACATACACCGCTCTGCCCTCAATCTTCGTTACGTCTTCAAAAACCTCAATCAAGTTCGTGAGACATTATTTCCGATGCACAAAGCTATGTTGACTATCCCTAACTGCAGATTCCTGAAGAATACTGAAGAAGGATTCCTGAAGAAGGGCTTATGCCCGAAACGTCGATTCTCCTGTTCCTTAGATGCTGCCTGACCTGCTGCGCTTTTCCAGCAACACATTTTCAGCTCTGATCTCCAGCATCTGCAGTCCTCACTTTCTCCTATCCCTAATCAGTCCTTGCCTTTCCAAGTACATGTAAATCCTGTCCCTCAGGATTCCCTATAACAACATGCCCACCATAGATGTCAGGCTCACTAGTCTATAGTTCCCTGGCTTTTTCTTACCACCTTTCTTAAATAATGGCACCACATTAGCCAACCTCCAGTCTTCTGGCACCTCATCTGTGACTATCAAAGATACAGATATCTCAGCAAGGGGTTCAGCAATCACTTCCCTAGCTTCCCACAGAGTTCTCAGGTACACCTGATCAGGTCCTGGGGATTTATCCACTTTTATGCATTTCAAGATATCCAAGCACCTCCTCCTTTGTGATATGGACATTTTCAAGATGTCACCATCTATTTACCTACATTCTATACCTCCCATGTTCTTTTCCACAGTAAACACTGATGCAAAATACTCGTTTAGTATCTTCCCCATCTCTTGTGGCTCCACACAAGGGCTGCCTTGTTGATGTTTGAGAGGCTCTATTCTCTCCCTCGTTACCCCTTTAGACCTTAATGTATTTGTAAAGTCCCTTTGGATTCTCCTTAATCCTATTTGCCAAAGCTATCTCATGTCTCCATTTTGCCCTCCTGATTTCCCTCTAAAGTATACTCCTACTGCTTTTATACTCCAAGGATCTTTGCTGTCTATACCAGACATATGCTTTCTTCTTTTTCTTAAAAATAGCTCAGCTTTTCTAGTCATTCATCATTCCCTACACCTACCAGCCTTTCCTTTCACCCTAACAGGAATATACTGTCTCTGGATTCTTGTTATCTCATTTCTGAAGGCTTCCCATCTTCCAGTCATCCCTTTACCTGCAAACATCTGCCTCCAATCAGCTTTTGAAAGTTCTTGCCTAATACCGTCAAAGTTAGCCTTCCTCCAATTTAGAACTTCAACTTTTAGATCCGGTTTATCCTCTTCCATCGTGATTTTAAAATTAGTAGAATTATGGTTGCTGGCCCCAAAGTGCTTCCTCACTGACACCTCAGTCACTTATCCTGCCTTATTTCTAAAAAGTAGGTCAAGTTTTGCACCCTTCCCTAGTAGGTAAATCCACATACTGAATCAGAAAATATTCTTGTGCACACTTTTAATTCCTCTCCATCTAACCCCTTAACACTATGGCTGTCCCAGTCTATGTTTGGAAAGTTAAAATCCTTTGCCATAACCACACTATTATTCTTACAGATAGCTGCAAACTCCTTACAAATTTGTTTCTCAATTTCCTGCTGACTATTAAGGAGTCTATAATACAATCCCAATAAGGTGAACAACCCTTTTTTATTTCTCAGTTCCACCCAAATAAACTTCCCTGGATGAATTCCCAGGAATATCCTCCCAAAGTACAGCTGCAATGCTATCTCTGATCAAAAATACTACTCCTCTGCTCCCCCCCCACCCCACCCCACCCCCCCTCCCTCCTATCTTGCTCCCCTTTCTATCCTTCCTATGGCATTTGTATCCTGGAACATTAAGCTGCCAGTCCTGTCCATCCCTGACTCACATTTCTATGATTGCTACGATATCCCAGTCCCATGTTCCTAACCATGCCCAGAGTTCATCTGCCTTCCCTGTGAGACCTCTTGCATTGAAGCAACACATTGAAAACTTCAATGTTTCTAAACCCAATGTTTCATCCAAGAAAGAAGATATGGAGTACAGGAGTTGGGAGGTCATGTTGCGGCTGTACAGGACATTGGTTAGGTCACTTTTGGAATGTTGCGTGTAATTCTGGTCTCCTTCCTATCGAAAAGATGCTGTGAAACTTGAAAGGGCTCAGAAAAGATTTACAAGGATGTTGCCAGGGTTGGAGGATCTGAGCTACAGGGAGAGGTCGAATAGGTTGGGGCTGTTTTTCCTGGAGCATTGGAGGCTGAGGGATGACCGTATAGAGGTTTATAAATTCACGAGGGGTCACCAGGGACATGGATAGAACAAAGTTTTTTTCCCCGGGGCAGGGGAGTCCAGAACTAGAGGGCATAGGTTGAGGGTGAGAGAGGAAGATACAAAAGAGACCTAAGGGGTAACTTTTTCCACGCAGTGGGTGGTACGTGTATGGAATGAGCTGCCAGAGGAAGTGGTGGAGGCTGGTACAATTGCAACATTTAAAAGGCATTTGGATGGGTATAGGAATAGGAAGAGTTTGGAGGGATATGGGCCAGTGCCGGCAGGTGTGACTAGATCGAGTTGGGATATCTGGACAAGTTGGACCCAAGCGTCTGTTTCCATGCTGTACATCTCTATGACCTGTCCTGATTACTCAATATGGAGAACAATTTCAAAACTGGTTTGGCAATTCCTTGACGTGCGTGCCATGAAATATTTTGCCACGTTAAAGTTGCAACAGAATGCATGTTTTAGATGAATTAGAACCTGAATGTACATCTTTGGGAATGAAAATCTCTCTTACCTCCCTGACAATGTACATGGGGTAGACATTATTAGGCTGATCAGAGTCAATGTTCCTGCCCACTGTCAATCAATAATCTTAGATCCCCTTGATTCTCAAAATCTAAATATTTCTGCCTTAAAAATACTCAAAAAAAAATTAATGGAGTCTCAAAACCTCAAGGCTGCCTGAGGAGAAAGAAAGATTCGCCTTAACTCTTAAACCTCTTTTTTAAAAAAGGTTTTAGGTTTTCCCACAAGAGGAAACATCTTCACAGAATCATTACTGTGCAGAGGCTATTCAGCCCATCGTGCTCGCACTGATTTTAGTACCGAGAGCCAATCTCCTGCCTTTCCTCCACGTCCCTGCACAGCACTTCTTTCCAAATAATCATCCTGAACGCCTCAATTGAACCTGCCTCCACCACATTTCCAGGCAGTGCATTCCATACCCAAATTACTCGCTGTGTGAAAGGGTTTTTACTTACATCACAGTTGCTTCATTTGCACATCACTTTAAATCTACCCCTCTCACTTTTTTCCTTTATGAGGGGGAATGGTTCCTCCCTTACTATTCTACCTCCAGCAACACAAGAAGCCTGACACCCTCCAGGACAAAGCAGTGCACTTGACTGGCACCACACCCACAAACATTCACTCCCTCCACAACTGATGCAGCTCAGCAGCAGCAGCAACGTGTACCATTTGCAAGATGCACGTCAGAAATTCACCATAGCTCCTTTGATAGCACCTTCCAAATCCAAGACCATTACCAGCTAAAAAGGACAAGAGTACCACCTGCAAACTCCCCTCCAAACCACTCACCATCTAGATGTGAAAATACAGCAGCATTCCTTAGTGTTGCTGGCTCAATATCTGGGATTCTCTCCCTTATGTCATTATGGGTCTGCCTACAACAAATGGACTGCAGTAGCTCAGGGTGACAGCTCACCACCATATTTTCTAAGGGAAGAAAGAATGGACAATAAATATTTGCCCAGCCAGTGACACCCACCTCCTATTAGTGGGTAAAAACAAGCAATCATGCGTGATCCTCCATCTCAAAGCCTTCCTGCTCACTCCTGTATTCCCTGACACTTTTAGCTTTTAGAAATCTATCTATTTCTTTCTTAAATATATTCAGTGGAATTGTCTCTACAGCTTTCTCTGTTTCACCACCCAGAATGAAGAAACTTCATCTCAATCCAGAATAGCCTACCACATCCCAAGACCATAACTCCTGAACTAACTGCCCACATTCGGGCCCCATCCAGTTTTTGCCAGGTCCCACATACGCACACAACCCTGCCCTCTTCTTCTCCCCTCCTCAGTGTACAACTAGAGGTGGGATGGATATTACAACATGGTGAGTTTGTAGTGTTTCTTTGTTCTCTCCTGGGTCAAGGGATGCTTATCATGAGGAGCTCAGTGTGCGCTCAAGGAAATCAGCACTAGGAGAGAGACAGATGCCCACTGTAAATCAACCCCTTTCCTTTAACTTCTATTTCCCCATCTTCCCCAGTGATCCCCACTGCACTCTCACAGACCTCAGGCTCTAGCAGCTACACTGCTGGCAAATACCTTTATGCTCCAGGAGGCACTGCTGCAATGAAGGATTGTCAGCCTCTGATCACTGGCACCTCTTGGGAGGTGGTATTTCAATCTCTGGGATCTTTCATCCCAAAGGCCAACCATTTGCCAGTTACATGACTGACACTTCAGTGGTATGACATGGAGTTCTTGCCATCTCTTTAACTTGTAGGGGTGATGCCCTGTTGCCCAGATTAAAATTTTTGCCCACATAAAGGATTTATAACCATAACCGATTTATAACCATGGGCAGACACAGTAGATATGTTCTAATTAACCTGTTCAGAGATGGAATTACACACCACTTGAACTGGAGTTAGGGACACTACTATAGCACCACAAGAGCCTCTCCTAGGCAGACTTAATATCTTTTGGTGCCAATGCAGTGGAACAGCTACAGTGATGACCTGTAATTAAATTATAGAATCAGAGAATCACAGAATTATAGAATCCGAGAATCACAGAATTATAGAATCCCTACATTGTAGAAGCTGGCCATTCGGCCCGAATCTGTACCGACCCTTCTACCCAATCATCCTGCATTCTCTATGGTTAATCCACCTAACCTACACATCTATCCCTGGACACTATGGGCAAGTTTACATAGCCATTCCACCTAGTTTGTACATTTTTGGACTGTGGGAGGTCACCGGAGCACCTGGCAGAAACCCATGCTGACATAGGGAGAATGTGCAAACTCCACAGTCGCCCAAGGCTGGAGTTGAACCCAGGTCCCTGGTGCAGTGAGGCAGTCCTAACCACTGAGCCACTGTGCTGCCCACCCATATCATTCCTTTAATGTAATAAAGCTCAAGAGGCTGTACTTGGAGCACTGCAGATATCTCAGGCATTATCGGCTTGAGATGGTAACAGATAGGGTGGGGGAACGCCTGAAGGAATTTGGAAACCAGGATGAGAATTCAGATTTGCTTAAATTGGGAACAATACAGATTACCAAGTATAAAAAAGAGAATCTACATGGTCACAACAGAATCAAAAAAGGGACACTTATGTAATCCCAGTGTGCTAGAGATTCTCACAAATGGAAGAAAAGCAAAGAACAGATTTACCTCTACCTACTGCCATTCATACAAAACATATTTTAAATCTCCATTTAAAGCAATGTCGAAGCACTAAATCAAGTGTACGATGCACTTCAAGAAGACATAAACACAAGGAATCACCTTACTGCTAAAGTTCACTTTAAAGTTGTCTGATTTATGCACATTTTCTTTAAAGTCTGTGCAACAGGGATTCCCAGACTCCAACATTTTTGCCACATATCATGCCAAAAAAATTGTGCAATTGCTTGCCCTGCACCAAAAAAACCTTACACCTTAAAAGAGAAAGTTTGCTTATGCTGGGCAACTTGTGATACACTAAACTAGGTCCCCAAACCTGGAAAATACACTGAAAGACAGGCTTGAATTAGGAATGCTCGAGTAGCAAGTGCAGACTTGTTCTTTTTAATTAGAATACCCTCGATTAGTAGAAACTTGAAAACCACACAGAAAAAAATTCTAAAGAATACGTTTAATCTTAAAAATCGAACTAAGCACAAGGTTGTTATTTATGATAATCTCAATATCAACAAACATTATCCTTTACTAACTGACAGATCAATCCCAGTTAAAGAACGTTGAATTCTGCAGCCCAGAGAACTGATGCAGCAGATCAAATACTGCATCAGGGTGAGGGTGCAGTCAGTGAACGCACCAAAATCATTTCACTGAACCTCAAAGGAGGCTCGAACGCGTATTAAATTATACCTGATTTGTTCATTTTCTTTGCAGCTTTTCTGAAAGGCAAAATGGGGACCCTGAGGTGGCGCATAGAAAAAAAATGCTGGAAATCGACAAGAGAATAGAGAGAGAGAGAGAAAGAATTCACGCAAAACAATTGCCCATAAATTAACCCGATTCTTGGGTTTCAGATCACGAACGTTTAAGATATTATTTCTCACTTTCTCTCTCTGTTTCAGGACTGGTTTCCTTTAGGTTTGCAATCCCTGATAGACACACACAACACAAACAGCCATGAGCAGCTGTTAAACATATGACATCATGACTCAATGCTATCTGTTGTTCCAGCTTAAAACAGTTCACCTCCTCTCTCCTGGCCTTCCAACATTTCCACTCTGTCTGAAATCCCCGCGCAGCTCCTCAGCACACAGCTACATTTAGCAGCAAGGAAACAGAATCCTTCATATCTTGGCTTTCCACAGACGCTTTAATCCCCAGTGAAGAGTCTGAGACATTTCTTCAGTGCACCCTCCTGATATATTCACTTTGCCTTCTTACCCAGAATGCGCAGGCCATATAAAGACAATAGAGGTGTGACCATTTGCATTGTGATCTGGTAGGCAAATGTTTGAAAACTCCTTCCAATAATGGCTATTGACACGCTAGTGGGCGGCCTGCTGCACCTGTTGCCATGGCAACAAGGCTTGGCTGCTCCCTCACTGGATCCCAGCACTTTCCTCCTGTCGCACAATTAAAAATTTAACACCTGAGTTTCGCTTAAAGGCTGAAAAAAAAAACAAACAGGCTTCTGCCTAATGCTGACGTTTTCTCCACCGACGACCAGACTGCTCCCTGTCTCAGAGCAGTTTATGTTAATCGTTTTAGACGGTGTTTGAGCAAGGCACTCCCGAAAACATGCTATTTTCTTCCATCTGCAAATAATGCATGAAAAACGACCCGTTTTGTGGAAGCTTTGTGTCTCGCAAAATCTGGCTTTATTCAGTACTACTCAAGTTCTGTGCTACCAAATGACTTTATCAATGCACAAAAGCTGTGGCTGCATTTTTCTAAACAGTACACCATTTTCAAAAATACTAATGTTTAACATGTGATTGCAATACGTTTGGAGATCTACTGCTAAATTACTCTCATCAGTTCTGAAACCTTTTCAAAAAATAATCATAACACTTATGGAAAGCAAACTTGTACAAATATACAATATAGGACTAGCAGTAGGCCATTGAATCCTTCAAGCCCGATTTCTCCATTCATTAAGATCATGACTGATCTGTTTGTGTTTTGAATCTCATCTGTCCATGTGCCCTGATAACCCTAGATTCCTTATCCAAACTTTGTCCTGTGGAGGGTACTTGAATTTGAAGGTTAGTGTCCATGCCTTTCAGTCGTGTCTCACAAACTTGATATTGTTTTTTGAAAAAGTAACAGAGTTACTGATGAGGGCAGAACAGTTGACATGATCTATATGGACTTCAGTAAGGCATTCAACAAGGTTCCCCATGGACTGATAAGCAAGGTTAGATCTCATGGAATAAGGGAGAAGTAGCCATTTGGATATGTTAGAAGACAAAGGGTCGTGGTGGAGGGTTGCTTTTCAGACTGGAGGCCTGTGATCAGTGGAGTGCCACAAGGATCGGTGCTGGGTCCACTACTTTTCCTCATTTATGTAAATGATTTGGATGTAAACAGAAGAGGTATAGTTAATAGGTTTGCTGATGACACTAAAATTGAAGGTGAAGTGGACAGCGAAGAAGATTACCTCAGATTACAATGGGATCTTGATCAGATGGGCCAATGGGTTGAGGAGTGGCAGATGGACTTTAATTTAGACAAATGTGAGGTGCTGCAGCGGTGTGTAATAACAACTCCACAACAGGTTGATATAGAAAATATTTTTTCCATGTGTCTATTTAGGTACACATAAAAGGCCTCATGGCATTACTCAAAGTGCAGCAGGTGTATTCTTCTAAGTGTCGTGGTCAACATTTACCCTCAATCAATGTCACTGAAGCAGATTATCTGGCAATTGTCTCAGTGCTGCCTGTAGGACATTGATGTATGCAAGCTACCTGCTGTGCTTTCTCCATTACAACAGTGACCAGTCTTTAAAAGAAATTCACTGACTGTAGAGTGTTTGGGATGTCTTAAGGTTGTGAAAGAAGCAAGATAAATGCAAGTCTTTGTCTCTGCAGTCCTTGCTATGAAAGGATTGTCTTAAGAGCAAAGATTAACTGGGTCGGGACCCTATTCACTGGAATTTAGAAGAATGAAAGGTCCTGTAATTTAAATGTGTAATGTTCTTAAGGAGCTTGACAGGGTAAGTGCTGAGAGGTTGTTTCCCTCATGGAAGAATCAAGGACAAGAGTGCATAGTCTCAGAATAAAGGGGCACCAATTTAAGACTGAGAAGAGGAGGACTTCCTTCTCTGATGACTGAGAGTCTTTGGAACTCCTTGTCACAGAGAGCTGTGTATATTTAAGGCTGAGATAGACAGATTCTTGATCAGTACAGAATCGAGGGTTACAGGGAAAATGCAGAAAAATAGATGTGAGGAATGTCAGATCAGCCATGATCCTATTGAACGGTGGAGCAGGCTTGAAGGGCCGAACAACCTACTCATGTTCTTAATTTTTATGGTCATCTGGTCTTTCTTTTTTCTCTTTTTTGTGATAATTTGTTGATTTTTTTCATAATTTAGTTTTGTTGTTGGTCTCCTGTAAATTTGGTGTCATACTCAGGATTATTACTGAATATGGAATTACAGCTGCACATCTTTAATGCAAATATGGTGGTGATGTTCACATTATACTGTGAGGATTAATCTGTATTGTCTTCTCATGGGACCCATCTAGAACAGTCTTTTCAGTGGGTGGTGGTCAAGAAATATCACCATTCTACTGGAGTCATTTCTAGGAAATAATGCATCATACATGTCTATTACATGGATGTCAGGTGAGTACAAGACAGGTTCTGCTAAAGGTGACTCCAATGTTTGAATATTAACACACTGCTGACCATCTATTCTTACAAGTGATAAAAGATAAATGGCTTGAGAAAATACTGGAGGACTGACTGTAGAACTATACAAGATTAGAATGGTGCTGGAAAAGCACAGCAGGTCAGGCAAGATCCAAGGAGCAGGAAAATCGACGTTTCAGGCAAAAGCCCTTCATCAGGAATGAGGCTGGGAGCCTCGGGGGTGGAGAGATAAATGGGAGGGGAGGGGAGTGGGGCTGGGGAGAAGGTTGCTGAGAGTGCAATAGGTGGATGGAGGTTGGGGTAAAGGTCAGAGAGGAGGGTGGAGCGGATAGGTGGGAAGGAAGATTTACAGGTGGGCCAGGTCATGAGGATGGTGCTGAGGTGGAAGGTTGGAACTGAGGTAAGGTGGGGGAGGGGAAATGAGGAAACTGGTGAAATACACATTGATGCCATGGGTTTGGAGGGTCCTGAGTGGAAGATGAGGCTTTCTTCCTCCAGGCATCGGGTGACTAGGGTGTGGCGATGGAGGAGGCCCAGGACCTGCATGTCCTTGGCAGAGTGGGAGGGGGAGTTGAAATGTTTGGCCACAGGGTGGTGGGGTTGGTTGGTGCGGGTGTCCCAGAGATGTTGTCTGAAGTGCTCTGCGAGAAGGTGTTCAGTCTCCCCAATGTAGAGGAGACCACATTGGGAGCAATTAGTAGAATAAATGACATGTGTGGAAGTGCGGGTGAAACTTTGATGGATGTGGAATGCTCTTTTTGGGCCTTGGATGGAGGTGAGGGGGGAGGTGTGGGCACAGGTTTTGCAATTCCTGTGGTGACAGGGGAAGGTGCCAGGAGGGGAGGGTGGGTTGTTTGGGTGCGTGGACCTGACCAGGTAGTCGTGGAGGGAACAGTCTTTGTGAAAAGCGGAAAGGGGTGCGGAGGTAGTGTGTCTGGTAGTGGGGTCCATTTGAAGGTGGCGGAAATGTCAGCAGATCTCTCTACGTATAACCACAAAGCATATTTCACTTGAGATCAGGGCAACTAATAGTTAAAACTTATAAATGCAAAGTTATTGCTCATATTCTAGAAGTAGATAAGGCTGAGTTTAATAGAGACTATCTTCAGCAAATAGAGCAAAATGGTCAATGAGTAACATCACAAAATATCAGTGGGAGAAATTTAAAAAGTTAATCATGACTTCCAAATGACACACATTCTACTTGTCAAAACATATAATAAGAGGTGAGAGATAAAGTAAACAAAGAAAGCACACAAAAGTGCAAAAGCAAAGCACAGGTCCTATCGTAAAAATTGAGAAATAATGCACATGATGAGTATAATCACAAAGGAAGGGATTCCCATTTAAGAAAGAGATGAGGAAGAATTGATTTTCTGAGGGTAGTGAATCTGTTTTCTCTACCACAAAGGCTACAGAGAATGGGTCATTAAATTTATTCAAAGCTGAAATGGGCAGAGTATTAAACAGTTAGGGAATCAAGGAGTATGGTAAAAAGGCAGAATAGTGAAGTTGAACATTATCAGATCAGCAATGATCTCACTGGATGGCAGAGCAGACTTAATTGGTAATGGCCACCTATGCTTCCATTCGCCAATTTTGGTCTTGTGGTCTTCTGTTAAATAATTACTTTACATTAGCATGTGAAGTAGACTGTGGCATATTGTTAATGAAACCAGACTGGTGATCCAAAGACCTCGGCTGATCCTCCGGAGGTATGCATTCAAATCCACCAAAACATCTGGTGGAATTTAAATTACAATTAATAAATCTGGAATTGAAAGTCAGTATCAGTAATAGTGACCGTAAGCAATCATCAGCTGTCATAAAAATTCAACTGTTCCATTAAAGTGAAGAAAGTCTGCTTTTCTAACCTGATCTGACCTACATGTGACTCCAGACCTCTATTAATAAGGTTGAATTTTAACAGACCTCTGAAATAGCATAGATAGCCACTCAGTTCAAGGGGCAATTAGGAATGGACAACTAATGTTGGTCTGACCTGTGATGCACATATCCTAGGAACGAATCAACTTATCCACAGAAAAAAAAGACTTGTATGTAACATCTTACATGATTGCAAGCTGTTCCAAAGGCTTTGCAGCAATTGAACAACTTCTAGCTGCAATGTGATGTAGGAAATGTGGCGACCAAGCTGCTGCACGTTCACCCACACATCAATGTAATAATGACCAGATAATCCATTTTTATGTTGTTAATTTGGGACACTAAGGGTGACTTCCCTGCTCTTCATCAAACGAGTGCTGAGGAAATGTTCATGTCCACTTGAGAGAGCAGATTGGGCCAGTTTAATGCCTCATCTGAAAGCCAGCACTTCCAATATACTGCACTCCTTCAGTTGCTGAGCAATTCCACAACCAAGGGACTAGATCTAACCTCTACAGTTCTGTTGCTACGAACGTTGGTGGCTAATTAAAAATTGAAGGATCAAGCTCCTCAAATATCTCCATCTTTAATGATGGGTGGGGGCAGAGGGGTCATGGGTGCAAAAGATAAGATTGAGGCATTGTTCAGCAAGAGGTGCCAACTGAATGATCTCTCTTGGCCTCCTCCAGAGATCTTTGAGGAGAAAGTGAGGTCTGCAGATGCTGGAGATCAGAGCTGAAAATGTGTTGCTGGAAAAGCACAGCAGGTCAGGCAGCATCCAGGGAACAGGAGAATCGACATTTCGGGCATAAGCCCTTCTTCAGGGCTTATGCCCGAAACGTCGATTCTCCTGTTCCCTGGATGCTGCCTGACCTGCTGCGCTTTTCCAGCAACACATTTTCAGCTCCTCCAGAGATCACCAAGTCACTGATGCCATTCTTCAATCAATTCTATTCACTCCACAAGATAGTAAGAAATGGCTAGAAGTTCTACGTACTGCAAAGGATATGGGCCCTGTCAACATTTGGCGATAATACTGAAGACCAAGGTTCCAGAACATGCTGCACCCCTCACCAAGGTGTTCCAGTAGAGCTGTAACATTGGCTGACAATGTAGAAAATTGCTGAGGAATTTATCCTGTAAGTAAAAAGTGAAACAAATCCAACCTATCTAATTATTGCCCTATAAGTCTATTCTCAATCATCAATAAAGTGATGGAAGGTGTCATCAACAGTTTTATCAAGCAGCACCTGCTCAGCAATAACCAGCTCACTAATGCTCAGTTTGGATTCCACCAGGGCTACTCAACATGACTGCATTACAGCTTTAACTCAAGCATGGACAAAATAGCTTAGTTCCAGAGAAGAGGTAAGTGTAACTGACTTTGACATCAAGTCCACATTTCATCAAGGAGCCCTGACAAAACTGGGGTGAATGAGAAGCAGGGGGTAAGGTCTCCACTGGTTGGAGTCATACCTGGCTCACAGGAAAATTATTGTGGTGATTGGAGGTCAGTTATCTCAGCTCTAGGACATTTCTGAAGGTGTTTCTCAGGATAGAGTCCTAGGCATAACTGTTTTGTCAATGACTTTCCTGCTTCATGAGGTCCGAAGAGGGGACATTTGCTGATTTTCAGCACAGTTTCGAACTCTTTCGATACTAAAGCTGCATTACTAAATGCAGCAAGACAAGGACATTATCAACGTTTGGGCACGTACCACGCAAGAGCCAGACAATGACTACATCTTACAAGAGAGAATCTAATAATTATTTCTTCACATTCAATAGTATCACAATCTCTGAATTCCCCCAGTATCACCATTCTTGAGGTTAAGATTGACCAAAAATTGAACTGAACCAGTCATATATATACTGTGGCAACAACAGCAGGGCAGAGGCAGTGAAGAATTCACCTTCTGGCTCCACAGGCCCTGCAAACTATATACAGTGGTGCTGGAAATTATAATAGATGATTGTTTTTGACTGGCACAGATTTTATAGGCTGAATGGCATTTTTCTATGCTTAACTATGAATATAACAAGACATGAGTCAATAATAGGATGAAATACTCTCCACTTACCTAGACGTATGCACCTAGACCTGACACATAGAGGACAAAGCAGCTCACTTGATTTGCAACCTCTTCACAATATTCAATCCCTCTATCACCTCTGCTCAGTAGCAGCAGAATGAACCATCTACAAAACACACTGCAGATATACATCAACAAGTCACCTTAAACACCACAGTTCAAACCCACCATCACCACCATCTAAAAGGACAAGGGCAGCAGATACATGGGGACACTACCAGCTGCAAGTTCCCTTCCAAGCCACTCATCATCCAGACTTGGAAATATAATAATATCATTCCTTCAGTGTCACTGGGTTAAAATCCTGGAACACGCTTCCTCATGGCATTATGGACCTACGTACACTAAATGGACTTCAGCAGTTTAAGAAGGTAACTCACCACCTAAAGGGGAGGGCAATAAATTCTGTCCCAGCCAAGTGATGCTTACATTGCAATAGCGAACAAAAAAATGTATTACACTGGAATGTCTGTATGAATTTTGTGCTCAATCCCTGTAGAACATTAACCCATAATCTTCAGACTCAGAGATGAAAGTGTAACTGAGTCACATGACAGTGCCAACATAGCTGAGCTGTCAAGAAAACTAACATTGAATACAACCAAGAATGTGGCAAAATTAATGTAAACAAAAAAACAATATAATGACACTAGGGAGTGAGAAATCTCCAGACTTAAATGACACATATTTCAAAAGTTCTAAAGGAGTTGGTAAGTCCTAATGATAATTTTTCACAGTTCCCTTGATTTGAGAGTCATTCATTTAGAAATGAAAAGTGCATATTTGACTATGCCACCATAAGAAAGGTGAGGGAGGGTTGAAAAATGTAATGACAAATCAATTAGCTGAATGTCTGTTTTTTATGGAAATTACTAGAATCGTAATTAAACGTAGGGTGTAATGGATTCCTGAAGGCTAAACTAAGCCTGACAAATCTGACTAAATATTTTGAAAAGGTTATTGAATTATTGGGCAGGGAAATGTCTTATCATTATTACTAATGTGGATTTTCAGAACACATTTGATGAAACTATTCATAAGACAGTGTTAGCTAAAGTCAAAGCTCATGGAATTGAAGGCAAATTATTGATCTTGATGAGGAAAATTGGCTGACTGACAGGAGGCAGAGAAAAGCATTAATGAGCATATACTATAATTGATGAGGGCATTTGTGGGACAGCTGTCATGTCCCTACCTCATGGCCAGGAGGCTGGGTTTATGTCCCACCTGCTCCAGTGGTGTGTCTCAACATGTCTGAGTAGGCTAATTAAAGATACCTGTACTCTAATTGGCCACACTGGACTAGTTGTGTCCCACAAGACTCTGTGTTGTGACCTCAACTCGTCACGATATTTGTGAACAACTTAGATAATGGGATAGAAAGCCACATATCCACATTTGCCAGTGACCCACAGATTAGGCAGCATTATAAGCAATGTGAATGGAATTACAAAATTATAAAAAGGTATTGATTGATTAAGTGAATGAACAAAACTGTGGGAAAAAATTCCAATACAGAGAAACTTATGATCTGTAATGGATGGGCACATGGTATATTCTAAATGGTGAAAAGCTGACAAAGTGCAGTTCCAGACAAATTGGCCTGGGTGTGTGGGGGCTAAGGAGAGAATGCAGGTCTAGGTATGTAAGATATTAGAATGGTACAAAGAGGTATTGAAAATAATCCAAACATCTGACAGAATGCAGGTCCTCGTGCCTAAAGGACTTAATATAAGGAGACAGAAGTCATGAGTCAGCTACTGCAAAGTTCTGGATAGACCAATATGTGGAATACTCGGAGCAGTGTCAACAAGGTATCCTTTAGGATAGAAGTACTGACCATGGAGGGAGCACAGCATTGATTTGCCAGAATGATACCTGGACTTCAAGGGTTAAATAAGGAGGAAAGATTGTGCAAATTAGATTACGTTCTCAACAAATTAGAAGGTTAAGCATATTTTGATCAAGGTTTTAAAATATTAAAAGCAACAGAGAAGGTTGATTGAGGTAAGTTATTTCTGCTGGTTTAGAAGTCTAGAGTCAGGGGGTATAATCTAATTTCAGGGATGGAATTAGGAATCACCTTGACACACATAGATTGACACATACACAGTTTAGAACTCTTTTCTGCAAATGATAATTGATGCTGGATTACTTATTAAAGTATGAGATTTCTGGAATTTTGTGAAATACAAGATTAATGGATTTGGGACAAAGGTATCAAAAAGGGAGGAAGCAGAAAGTAGGAAACCATAAACTGGTTAGTTTAATGTCTCTTGTTCAGAATAGAATCCATTATTAAGGAAGTAATATATGACAGTTGCAAAGTTAAAGCGCAATCCATTAGATTCAGCATATTTATGAAAAATAAATTGTGTATGCCTTATTTCATAGTGTTTTTTTAAGATGAATAGGAAGGGTTTGGAAGGATATGGGCTGGGTGCTGGCAGGTGGGACTAGATTGGGTTGGGATATCTGGTTGGCATGGACATGTTGGACTGAAGGGTCTGTTTCCATGCTGTACATTTCTATGACTCTATGTAACGAACAAAGTGAATAATGGGCATCCTGTAGATGTACTATATCTGGATGTCCAGATTACATTTGATAAGATGCAGCACAAGAAGTCGATAGACAAGGTAATTTCACATGGGTAGGGGTAATTCATTTGCTTGGATAGAGGATAGGCCACCCAATAGAAAGCATAACATCAAGATAAATGGGTCTTTTTCTGGTTGGAAAAATGTAACTAACTATTTACAATCTGTATTCATGACATGGATGCAGGAGTAGAAGGTACAATAGTAAAATTTACTGAATGCACTGAATAGGTGGGAAAATAGATTGCAATAGAGAAGAAATCTACAAATGGATATGGATAGGTTAGGGGAATAGGCCAAAATTTGCTAACTGGAGTTTAAGATGGATAAGTGTGAGGTCATTCATTTTGCTCAAAAGAATGAAAAGGCAACGTATTTATCGAAATGGAGAAAAACTTCATAATGTTTTGGTGCAGAGGGATCTAGATGTGCTTGTGCATGAATCGCAGACAACTAGCATACAGGTACAGCAGGTAATAAGGAGGGCAAATGGAATTCTAGCATTTATTGCTAAAGAATTAGAGTATAAAAGTATGATGTGGAGGTGCAGGTGTTGGACAATGGAAACAAAGTAAAATATTTCACAACACCAAGGTTATAGTCCAACAGGTTTGTTTGAAAGCACTAGTTTTCAGAGCGCTGATCCTTCAGCAGGAAACTAATGGGGCAGGATCATAAGACACAGAATGTATAGCAAAAGGTCACAGTGATATATTGAACAAACCTCAATTGCTGTTAGGACTTTCAACTTTTAGAATGAGGGTGCAAGTTTTGGCTCATTAATACGTAATTAGACTAGATTCCCTACAGTGTGGAAACAGGTCCTTCGGCCCAACAGGTCCACACCGACCCTCCGAAGAATAACCCACCCAAACCCTTTTTCCCTCTGACAAATGCACCTAATTGACAATTTAAGCATGGCCAATTCATCTTTGGACTGTGGGAGGAAACCCACGCAGACATGGGGAGAATGTGCAAACTCCTCACAGGCAGTCACCCAAGGTTGGAATCGAACCCGGGACCCTGGTGTTGTTAGGCAACAGTGCTCACCACTGAGCCACCATGCCACCTCATTGCATGCATTGCATGACACTGTGATCTTTTGCTATAAATTCTGTGTCTTATAATCCAGCCCCACTAGTTACCTGATGAAGGAGCAGCGCTCTGAAAGCTAGTACTTCCAAATAAACCTGTTGGACGATAACCTGGTGCTGAGTGATTTTTAACAGTATTAAAGTAGGGAAGTGTTACAACAGTATAAGGCATAAATGAGACCACACCTTTTTATTTTGGAGTATTGCATATACTTGTGGTTCCCTTGCTTGTGTTATGGACTAGGCCAGACCACTCAAAACATTCTTAAGCAAGCAGCCCTAGAACTAACTTCGCAATTTGTTTTGATAAGTGTACAGTGAAAATTACCCAGAGTAAGATAGCTAGGTTGACTATTAGATTTTAAAACAGACAAAGACATTTATTCACAAAATTACACAATGAAACACAAAGAACAGAATAAGGAACCCCCACAGAACTCAATCTATCCAAACTAGACTTATTTATGCAGTTCTGAATATACACAACATTCACAATAAGCAAACTCCCTTTAAAACCCAGTATAAATGGAACACATGCTGACAGGTTGAAGTTGAAGAGCAGAAAAGAGAGAGAGTTTCCACATAGCTCCCTGTTGAACTTCCCAGTTCAAGACTGAACTAAAAACAGCTCAGTTCAGCTCAGCTAAATAGAGAGCTGACCACTTCCTTCTGTTTATACAGGTCACTTCTAAAGCATGACCATATTGGCCTGAAGTCTCATCTGTTTACATATAAACAAAAGGCCTCTCAAAATCCTTTTCATCTCTGTACCAAATCAGACCGATCAGAGCCCGGCCTGGTTTATTGCCCCTCTGAAAAAAATCTAGGACAGAGTCTCCTTGAGCCAAGGAACAGCTTTTAGGGAAGAAAGGACTAGCTTTGTGACATCTCCCCCTTTAAAAAAATGAACCATCAATACCAAAAGATGGCTTCATTTTTAACCCTTCAAAACCCTGGTTGTAGTTTAAACACACATATACACTACATTAACTATAAACATGCAAAACCACATGCAGATTCAGGCTGCGGTACACCCACCACCGAACGCCTCCGTATCTCATTTGAATCTTGATAAGGCATCGACAATCACGTTTTCCTGACCTGCCACATGCACAATTGTCAAATTGAATGGTTGCAACAACAAGCTCCATCTAAACAATCTGGCATTTTTGTCCTTAAACTTTTCCACAAATGTCAATGGGTTATAATCGATGTATATAATTGTCTCAGATGCATTGCTAGTAATATAAACACTGAAATGTTATAATGCCAACACCAAGCTTAAAGTCTCTTTCTCCACTGTTGAATATTTTTGTTGATGAACGTTCAACTTTCTGGAAAAATACCCGATGGGTCTTTCTATTTCCATGTCATCCCTCTGCAGACCGCACCGACAGCTACATCACTGGCATCGATAGCTACCTTGAAAGGCTTCATGTAATTTGATGTGGACAATACTGGGACAGTTGTAACACAGTGTTTAGGCTGTCAAATGCCTTTTGATGGTCCGCTGTCCACTGAAACTTCTTGCTCTTTTTTAATAATTCGATGAGTGGAGCAGCCACACTGCTAAGGTTCAGCACAAATGTTGGGTAAAATCCATTCAACCCCAGGAATTGTAGTACTGCTTTTTTTGTCAACGGTATGGGAAATCTCCCAATTAGTTTCATTTTTGCAACTCGTGGGGGCACTTGTCCATGTCCAATAACATGATCCAGGAAGGTGACTTGGGCTTTGGCACATTCATTTTCAGCTAGGTTTACCACGAAGATGGTCTTCCGAAGTCGATTGAACAAGTTCGATAAATGCTGTAAATGTTCCTTCCACAAGTGGATAAAAAAAATCACCAGGTCATCAATACACACCACACAGTTGGGTAATTCGGCAATGACCTTATTAGTCAGTCTCTGAAATGTGACTGCAGCGTTTTTCATACCAAATAGCATGACTTTAAACTGATATAGTCCAAAGCTGAAATAGCCTTTGCTGTCTCTGACAGAGGTACTTGTCAGTAGCCTCTGAGCAAGTCCAATTTAGAAATGTAAGTTGCTTGTCCCACTTTTTCAATACAGTCCTCCAACCGTGGAATTGGATATGCAGCAGTCTTTGTAACGGCATTGACTTTGCAGTAGTCCACACATGACCGTTGGGTACCATCTGGCTTTGGCACCATCACTATGGGTGAGCTCCAGTCACTGTAATTCACTTTGATTATGCCATCTTGGAGCATGCCCTCTATCTCCTTCTCAACTTGTGCCAGCTTTAAAGGGCTATGCCCATAAGGATGTTGCTTAATTGGAACAGCATCGCCTATATCTACATCATGCACAATTAAATTAATACTTCCTAGTTTATTTATGCATATCTCCCCATGTGATAATAATAACTCTTTCAGGCCATTTTGATTTTCTTGTGGAAGGTAACTCAATAATTTATCTGAATGTTTGACAACTTCCTTATTGTCCAATTTGATCTGAAGAATGTCCAATTCAGAATCCTCTGAACGTGGTTCTTCCTTCTGTGCTGTAATCATTAACACCTCCTCTTGCTTTCCTTCCCTATCAAAATACCTTTTGAGCATATTCACACAACACACTGTGTGAGATTTCTTCCTCTCTGGAGTCCTTATCAAGTAGTTCACCTCACTCAATTTTTTCTCAATTTGATAAGGTTCACTAAAGGCTCACCTATTATTGGAAGTAACACCAATACCTTATCCCCAATTGCAAAATTGCGAATTTGTGATTTCTCATCCACCTCCTGTTTCATTGTATGCTGTGATACCTTTGAATGCTGTCTAGCCAACTCTCCAGCTCTATTTAATCATTCTTTAAAACTTCATACATAGTCCAAATGAGTGGTGTCTGAATTCTGACTTATTAGTTTCTCCTTAATCAATTTTAATCATCCTCTTACTTCATGTCCAAAGATTAATTCAAATGGACTGAATTTGATCAATTCATTCCATGCATCTCTGATCACAAAAAATACAAGCGGAACTCCCTTATCCCAAGCATCTGGATAATCCTGACCATAAGCCCTTAACATGGTCTTTAGTGTTTGATGCCATCTCTCTAGTGGTCCCTGTGATTCAAGATGGTACACAATAGATTTGAATTGCTTTATTCCCAAGTTATCCATAACCTCCTTGAATAATTTGGATGTGAAGTTTGATCCTTGATCTGACTGGATCTCTATTGGCAGTTCATATCTAGTAAAAAATGTAAGTAATTCATCTACAACCCTTTTAGCTGTGATGTTGCTTAATAGGATTGCCTCTGGAAATCTAGTCAACACATCCATTATTGTTAATAAATACTTATTTACACTTGTTGTTTGAAGTTGGGGACGTACGCAATCAGTCAAGACTCTTGTGAAAGGTTCCTCAAATGCTGGAATAGGTATTAAAGGTACAGGTTTTCTAACTGCCTGTGGTTTTCCGATTAACTGGCATGTATGACACGTCTGGCAAAATTCAACTTCATCCTTGTGTTGTCCAGTCCAGTAAAAATGTCTTTGTATTTTAGCCTGTGTTTTCCTCACCCCTAAATGACCTCAAAGTGGTAGCTCATGCTCCACTTGCAGCACCTCCCTTCTATACCCTACTGGCAAAACAATTTGATGAATCTCTGCCCATTTCTCATCTGCTTGAATGTGTGATGGCCTCCATTTCTTCATTAAGACATCTTTTGTTAAGTAATAACACACTGGCATGCATTCACTTTTATTCTCAGTAAATGCCTATTTTAACTCCTAATTTTTCTGCTGTAATTCAATCAGCCTAGTTGAGCTTAAAATACTGGCATGTTTACCTATTTGCTCCTTCTCTGTTCCACTTATCTGATCAAATCAAGGTTCGGATGACACTACGTCAGCTTTTTTGTCTGTGCCTTTTGATCTCTCTTCCTTTAACCTGTGCTTCCATAATCTTGTGATCACACCATCAGGGAAAATTCCTGGATAAACATTCTCCAGGTCTTCAGTTGCCTGCGTCTCCACAGTCTTTTCAACTAGAGTAGGCAGCACGTCTACCAGTGAATCTGCAATTGCAAGGACAAATTGTACTCCTGGTGCTGAGAGTTTGTCCAGAAGTCCTACTACAAATTCTCCACTCTTCTCTGGACTCTCTAGCCTCACTTTACATAACTGAGCACCTTTTGTCTCACCATGAATTCCTGTTTCCAGTATCTTCTCTTGCAATAGTCTCTCAGGAGTGCATATCTCCTCATCCTTCAGCATTACAGACTGAGAGGATCCTGTGTCCCTTCATATTGTAACCTCCTTACCTATAACTCCTGGCCTGTGTGAATAAACTTTACCCTTGCATGTATATTTTTTAAGCAGATCTGGCACTTCCTCTTTAATCAACCTCTGAACATCTTGTACACTCTGAGGCAGTTGTCTAACTTCCCTTGTGCTTTTTGTTACTAGTCCATCAAAATGTCCAGGCTTGTCTGGTTTTCCTACCTCTGGCTTTCTCCTAGCCCACCAACACAGATTTTGTGTGGCCCACTTTATTACAATGAAAACACCGGAACCTTTTAACTTCTTTGTCCCCCTCAAGGGTTTTTCTTTTACCCTGTGGTAAGTTATCCCTATGATCTTCACTGAGATCTACCTTTCCCTTTCCATGTGAGGATTTCTCTTTACCCCAATTTCTATCTCTCATGGACTGAAATTGATTCTGGAAGCCAAACTGAGTTTTATGGACCAGCTCAAAATCATGAGCTGCTTCAGCTGCTAACCTTGCTGTTTTAACTCTCTGCTCTTCCACATGAGTTTGCACTACTTCAGGCAGTGAGTTTTTGAATTCCTCCAAAATAATTACCTCTCTAAGGGCATCATAGATTTGCTTGATTTTTAAAGCTTTTATCCATCTATCAAAATTACTCCGTTTGATCCTTTCAAACTCAACGTAGGTTTGACCAGGGTCCCTCCTCAGATTCCTGAAATGTTGTCAATAGGCTTCTGGTACAAGCTCATATGCACTTAAAATGGCTTTTTTCACCTCCTCATACTCCCCAGATACTTACTCTGATAGTGATGCGAATACCTCACTAGCCCGACCTACAAGTTTCTTTTGGATCAACAAAACCCACATTGTCACTGGCCACTACATTTGTTTAGCCACCTTTTCAAATGAGATGAAAAAGGCTTCCACATCCTTCTCATCAAATTTAGGCAATGCTTGAACATATTTAAACAGTCTCTCACTAGGCTTCTGAGTACCAGGGGCTTGCTCATCCTCACTCTCTTCCTCACTATGCCTACCCTCAGCCTTTATCAGCTGACTTTCCTTTTTAAGTGTCAGTTTCTGAAGTTCAAAAGCTCTCTCTTTTTCTCTCTGTTCTGCTGCTCTCTTTTTCCCTCTCTTCTGCTTTTAATCGTAACTCAAACTGTTTCATTTCTGCTGCCCTTTCCTTATCTCTCACCTCTAACTCAAGCTGCTTCATTTGTAATTGAATTCTTGCCATCTCTATAGATTCTGATGGTTTCTCCAGCAAGTTTAAATGCTGTCCTACTGTTGTAATGATCTTTCCTTTCCTCACAGAAGCAGGCAGTTCCAATTCCAGCCTCTCTGCTAGTTCTTGCAACTTGGTCTTATTCACTTTTTGCAAAACCTCCAAAGTCATCACACCCACATCCAGAAAGCTTTTGGCGACTGAAAAAGCCATTACTATCCCAAGCTTTGTCTACCCAACCAAACCGACACCCGAAATAAAGACACTAGCACTCGCTGTTTAAAATCCTGCAAAAGAGCCCCCAATCTGTTATGGATTAGGCCAGATGACACAAAACATTCTTAAGCAGGCAGCCCTAGACATAACTTTGCAATTTGTTTTAGTAAGTGTACAGTGAAATTACTCGGAGTAAGATAGCTAGGTTGACTACGAGAATTTAAAACAGATAAAGAAATTTACTCACAAAATTACACTATGAAACACAAAGAGCAGAGTAAAGAACCCCTACAGAATTCAATCTATCCAACTAGACTTACTTATGCTGTTCTGAATATACACAATAGTCCCAACAAGCAAACTCCCTTTAAAACCCAGCAATAAATGGAACACATGCTTACAGGTTGAAGTTGAAGGGCAGAAAAGAGAGAGAGTGTCCACACAGCTCCCTGATGAACTTCCCAGTTCAAGACTGAATTAAAAACAGCTCAGTTCAGCTCAGCTAACTAGAGAGCTGACCACTCCCCTCTGTTTATACAGGTCACTTCTAAAGCATGACCACTTTGGCCTGAAGTCTCATCTGTTTACATATAAACAAAAGGCCTCTCAAAATCCTTTTCATCTCTGTACCAAACCAGACTGATTGGAGCCCCGCCTGGTTTATTACCCCACTGAAAAAAATCAAGGACAGTCTCCTTGAGCCAAGGAACAGATTTTATAGAAAAAAGGACTGGCTTTGTGACACCTGAAGAGGGAGGTAGTTACTTTGGAGGCAGTTCTCTCAAGATTAATAAGAGAAAATCTAATTGAGGTGTATAAAATGCTAAAGGGGATTGACAAAGTAGACATAGAAAGGATATTTCCTCTACTGGGGCAACCTTGGTATTAGTTTTAGGCTAAGTGGTAGCAGATTTAAAACAGAGACAAGGAAGAATTATTTCCCTCAATGGGGCTGAATCTGTAAAATTCGCTACCTTAGAATGTGCTGGATGCAGGGAAATTAAGTAAATTTAAGGAGAACTTTTCATTAGCAAGGTTGAAGGATTATGGGGAGGGAGCAGGAAAGTGGAGTTGAGGCCAAGCTGAAATCAGCCACAATCGTACTGAATGGTGGAGAAGGTTCAACGGGCTGAATTGCCTTGTCCTGCTCCTTGTCCTTATATGGAGCTAGGTCATAAATTAGCCAAAATATGTTTCAGTAATGACAAAGCAGATTCAAGGGAATTGTCAGCATAGATTATGAGCTAATATACCAATACAAACCTGAAGCCATTCAACATTACTAGGTGCACATCACTGAGGTAACGCATTAACATTCAATTGACAGTCCACCATTGCTAATTATTTGGGCCCTGCAATGCCAAATAATGAGGTAAAATGGCCAGGTGCAGGTGCATCTAGTTCGAGCTGTTTTACATTGGATGCCATTGTGAAGCAGTTAGTCTGTGTCTAATGAACAGCTTCTGGAAGGATGCAGAGCAGGCAAAGCATGAAAAACAGTCCATTTTTAAAAAATTCATTCCTAAGCAGGCAGCACAACATGGATCAGCAGTAATTAGCTATCCCAATTAAGAGTCAATCACATTGTTGTGAATCTGGAGTCACATGTAGGCCAGACGAGGCAAGGATGGCAGATTTCCTCCCATGGAGGCCACTCACAAAACAGATGGGTTTTTACAAATATCGACTATGATTACACAGACACCATTAGACTAGCTTTTAATTCCAGATTTCTATTGAATTAAAACCATCTGTCATGGTAGGATTCAAACCCTTATTCCAGAACATTATCCTGGCGTTTTGGACTACATGACCAATGACAATACCACTACACTCCCAACTCCACTGTTTTCTGAGTTGATACCACTGATGCTATTCTGCAGCAAAATGCTTCAGCTATGACTTCTTAATCTCAGACAACTGAAAATGTATTGTGCATCAGAAATTATTCCTCCCATCAACTCTATTTAAATGGGTCAACAGCTGCTTGCAAGTTGGTTGCTAGTTGACTTTGCCTCACGGAGAGTTGTCCCATGCGAGTGAATAGCATGCGCAGAGGGCATGTGGTGTTGCGGATTGATGTGGGTCACTGAGGGTAAGGGAAGATGTTGTAAGTAATAGTGAGAGTGGCAAAGCATGAGCCTTGGTGAGAGATGAGTACAATAGCAGAGATACAATGAGTGCGAGGTATCCAACAAATTGGTAGCACTTATGCTAGCAGGGTGGGAAAGGATATTGACTTTCATCCTACATTGCTGAGCATTTCTTGAGACAGCTGAGAATGCTTTAACAGGGGTGGCAACCTTGGGTCAGTCTGGCATGGTCTGGTGTTGTCGTCTTTACTCAGCTAGTCCTGGAGAAGAGGAAATCCTGCCTCTGCATCACCCAGTCCAGCAGGATCACCACGACCCTACTTACAAAGAAAGATACAAATTTCTCCCAACTGCCATGTCTGGGGCAACACATGAACCATACATGACAGTTCTGGACAGACAGTGCTGGAAGTCGTGGATTTGTTCGCCAAGCCGATGCGCTTTTTCTGCCAAGTTTTGTCGCCTCACTGGGTGACATCATCAGTGCACTTCTGATAAGGTGTTGGTGCTCTGTCCTGCCTGGTATTTATGTGCCTGTGTTTGTTGGTACTTCTGGTTCTGTACCTGAATAGTTTGTATACAGGGTCAAGTTCAATGTGTGTATTGATTAAGTTCCAATTGGAGTGCCAGGCCTCAATGAATTCTCTGGGGTGTCTCTGTTTCGCCTGTGCAAGGATGGTTACATCGTCCCAGTTGAATTTGTGTCCTTCGTTGTCTGTGTCGTTGGAAATGAGAGAATGCTGGTCATGTCTGGCAGTGGCAAGCTGATGTTCATGCACTTGTATGGTCAGTTTTCTTCCTGTTTGTCCTATGTGGTGTTTTTCACAGTCTTTGCAGAGTATCTTGTAGATAGTGTTCGTCCTGTTGGATGTGGATGTCGAGTTTTTAACCTTTGTGAGGAGCTGATGGAAGGTGTTTACTGGTTTGTGGGCCACTAAGATTCCTAGGGATCTGAGTGGTCAGGTTGTTATCGCTGATCTGTCTTTGATGTATGGTATGGTCGTTATCATGTCTGGTCATGTAGTGTTTTCATCTTTGGGTTTGTCCCGTTAGTACCAGAGAATAGTCCTCTTGGGGTTACCTGTTTCATTTAAATCCTTTGAACAGAGGCTTGTCTGGATGTACAACAGTATTTCAAAGATATGGTTAATGTGAAGGGATGCCAATTAATTTTGTGAGTGATGATTTGTTCTGGGAATGATGCTTGATAAGGTATAACCAAAGTCAGATGTGAGGACACACAATAGGATAGCTACTAATGGATATAACAAGAGAATCACTATGATTCACAGTGGAAAACCTTCCCTAAAAAAAACACAACTCAGACCTGGCCAAAAATACATAAGTTTTAGCATTTGATTTCTTTCACTGACATTCACGATATCAGCTCCCATTACTTTTACACCAAGTACCTGAAAGTCTTCTGAACCCACATGGACACAGGACATCTCTGCTATTTTCCATTTCCTCCAATAAGGCTTCTCATCCAGCATTTGAAAACCTCTGTGCTCAATCTTTCTCATTTTGTGCCATTGTTCAATATGTCTCAGGTCGGCTCTCGCATGCATTAGTTTTCACAGAATCATCGAATCCCTAGTGTGGAAACAGACCATTTGGCCCAACATGTCCACACTGACCCTCCAAAGAGTAACCCACCCAGACCCAGACCCTACCCTATTACTCCACATTTACTCCTGACTAATGCACCTAACCTACACATCTCTGAACACAATGGGCAATTTGAGCATGGCCAATTCACCTAACCTGCACCTAACCTGCCCATCTTCGGACTACACTAAAGTAGTACAGGTTAAGTTTCATAGTACTTGCCACAAACAATACTGCCCCCTGAAGTGGTGAGCAACCAAAGACTATTAGTTCATACTAGCTGGATTCACTAGTCTTTTAAAACAGCAGGCAACTCAACTTCACATGCTGCCTGTATTGTGTCAATGTATATGGGTTAATTGTGCATCTCCACTGTATATACATAACGATTGATGGAGCTCATCAAACAATATGTCCCTTTGCTTGTGCACAATGAAATGAATACTTACTGGACTCAGAACAGAGGTACAGAACCCAGTATCCAATATTAAATGCAAGTCCCAGTTGCACAACATTTGCTAAACAATCCTGCTAGTACTAAGAACTATACAAGCAACTAATCTACGATTGTCAGTTGGGCTTGCAATTTGGCTCACTTACATCCCCTAGAAGCTATGCAATCACATACAGAGCTCTGTCCTTTGCAAACAGAAAGAATACAGTAAAGGTAAAGCCACCATCCTCTCAGAGGACCATAAGGTTGCTCTCTCATTACAGAGAGATTATTGGTGGTAGTTTAACCAAAACACCACCAAGCTTCAAGTGAGGGGCGAGTTGAGAAAGTTGGGCCTTCATGGTAACCACGTCGCTCTGCATTGCAAACAAGCTATATAGCCAAATCAGCTAATCAATCACAGGAAGAATATGACTACCTATTGTACAGTTTTAAGTTTTGGCGTCAGCTATTCCCCAGTGCATAATCAGTGTTGACTTGCCTGATTGGACCTGAATGAATGATTGGCAGTTTACTGTTTGCTGGTACATTCTCCATGGCAATACCTCTATTAACAAAAGTCTACTTGCCATCCAATCAGCACTTTCTACTCATACATTATAAGTTTTTGTTCACTTTGAGATTTGGAATTCTTATGATTCTGTCATGATGATTTCAAAACAAAAAGCATTGACATCATGTCTCTTTACTCAACAACACTCAAGGTCTATATTAGCAAATGAGTCTTTCACAAATCGGGCTTTGTGATCCGACACCATTTTCAGGACTATCAAATGTAGCCTCTAGTAACTTTTAAAGAGACAGTTTTAATGTCATAAATACAGGGAGATCATTTGATATCCTCTCAATGCGTTAAATATCAGTGGGTCACTCATTATCTTGCATTCTTGTGCTCAAGTTGCCGCAAACTACTGTTGGAAAATTGAATCCTTGGTTCACATATAATACTTGGCAACCAATCATAGAACTGTAAAGCTTAAAAGGAGGTCACTTGGGCCATGATTCCTAGCTTGGGTATTTCAAAGATTTGCTTCATTATACTCACTATCCTGATCTTTCTGTATTGCCCTGCAAATTCTTCCTGATCATATTTTTATTCAACTCTATTTTGAAATTACCAAATCTTCTTCCACCATCATTACAAATGATAAGAACTTGCTGTGTAAAAATAGATTCACATCCTTCCATCATAGACTCTCTTGTCAGTTACCTTAAACTTGTGTCTTACAATTACTAGTCGCATCCCCCGCAAAAGCAAAGTAGACCAATCTTTCACAACTCCATTGATATGTTTTAGCCCAATCTCCAGAACAGTATCTCTCACCCTATCTTGGCAACTTCATCATTTCCAATATTGATCAGCCTCGTAATTTCTCTGCAGATTTCTTGTTTATAGTCATTTGGTACTAAATTGCACAATCAATTTTTCTATTTTGCAAAACTCCACACTCTATCAAAATGATAGTAGAAACACAGATACAGCAATGTAGTCTAAACTGTCCAGGTTGCACTTGTCACTAACAAATTTCTGCTTGAATACCAGAGCCTTGCAATATGGTCTCCTCTGACTCCAAATCCAAATGAATCTGTATTAAATCTTCGAAATTTTACATAATGCAGTTCCTTCAAAGCAGAGTCGGAGGTAGATAGGATAGTGAAGAAGGCATTTGGTATGCTTTCATTTTTTGGACAGAGCATTGAATATAGGAGTTGTGAGGCCATGTTGCGGCTGTACAAGACATTGGTTATGCCACTTTTGTAATAGTGCATGCAATTAGAGTCATAGAGATGTACAGCATGGAAGCAGACCCTTCGTTCCAACCCGTCCATGCCGACCAGATATCCCAACCCAATCTAGTCCCACCTGCCAGCACCCGGCCCATATCCCTCCAAACCCTTCCTATTCATATACCCATCCAAATGCCTCTTAAATGTTACAATTGTACCAGCTTCCACCACTTCCTCTGGCAGCTCATTCCATACACATACCACCCTCTGCATGAAAAAGTTGCCCCTTAGGTCTCTTTTATATCTTTCCCCTCTCACCCTAAACCTATGCCCTCTAGTTCTGGTCTCCCGACCCCAGGGAAACGACTTTGTCTATTTATTCTACCCATGCCCCTCATAATTTTGTAAACCTCTATAAGGTCACCCCTTAGCCTCCGGTGCTCCAGGGAAAACATCCCCAGCCTGTTCAGCCTCTCCCTGTAGTTCAAATCCTCCAACCTTGGCAACATCCTTGTAAGTCATTTCTGAACCCTTTCAAGCTTCACAACATCTTTCCGATAGGAAGGAGACCAGAATTGCATGCAATATTCCAACAGTGGCCTCACCAATGTCCTGTACAGCCGCAACATGACCTCCCAACTCCTGTACACAATACTCTGACCGATAAAGGAAAGCATACCAAACACTTTCTTCACTATCCTATCTACCTGTGACTCCACTTTCAAGAAGCTATGAACCTGCACTCCAAGGTCTCTTTGTTCAGTAACACTCCATAGGACCTTAAGTGTATAAGTCCTGCTAAGAGTTGCTTTCCCAAAATGCAGCACCTCACATTTGTCTGAATTAAACTCCATCTGCCACTTCTCCGCCCATTGGCCCATCTAGTCCCGATCCTGTTGTAATCTGAGGTAACCCTCTTTGCTGTCCACTACACCTCCAAGTTTGGTGTCATCTGCAAACGTACTAACTGTTCCTCTTATGCTCGCATCCAAATCATTTATGTAAATGACAACAAGTAGAGGGCCTAGCACCGATCCTTGTGGCACTCCACTGGTCACAGGCCTCCAGTCTGAAAAACAACCCTCCACCACCACCCTCTGTCTTCTACCTTTGAGCCAGTTCTGAATCCAAAAGGCTAGTTCTCCCTGTATTCCATGAGATCTAATCTTGCTAATCAGTCTCCCATGGGGAACCTTGTCGAAAGCCTTACTGAAGTCCATAATAGATCACATCTACTGCTCTGCCCTCATCAATCTTCTTTGTTACTTCTTCACAAAACAATCAAGTTTGTGAGACATGATTTCCCACGCACGAAGCCATGTTGACTATGGCTGATCAGTCCTTGCCTTTCCAAATACATGTATATCCTATCCCTCAGGATTCCCTCCAACAACTTGCCCACCACTGAGGTCAGGCTCACTGGTCTATAGTTCCCTGGCTTGTCTTTACCACCCTTCTTAAACAGTGGCACCACCTTTGCCAACCCCCAGTCTTCCGGCACCTCACCTGTGACTATTGATGATACAAATATCTCAGCAAAAGGCCCAGCAATCACTTCTCTGGCTTCCCACAGAGTTCTCGGGTACACCTGATCAGGTCCTGGGGATTTATCCACCTTTACCCTTTTCAAGACATCCAGTACTTCCTCCTCTGTAATCTGGACATCTTTCAAGATGTCACCATCTATTTCCCTACAGTCTATATCTTCCATATCGTTTCCACAGTAAATACTGATGCAAAATATTCATTTAGTATCTCCCCCATTTTCTGTGGCTCCACACAAAGGCCGCCTTGCTGATCTTTGAGGGGGAAAGTGAGGACTACAGATGCTGGAGACCAGAGTTGAAAAGTGTGGTGCTGGAAAAGCGCAGCAGGCCAGGCAGCATCCGAGGAGCAGGAGAATCGACGTTTCGGGCATAAGCCCTTCTTCAAGAATGAGGCTGGTGTGCCAAGTGGGCTAAGACAAAAGGTGGTGGGGGGGGAATTTTGGGGAGGGGTGCTGGGAATACGATAGATGGAAGGAGGTGAGGGTGAGGGTGATAGGCCAGAGAGGGGGTGGGGGCGGAAACATCGGGAAAAAGATTGCAGGTCAAGAGGGCGGTGCGGAATCCGGGGGTTGGGGCTGAGATAAGGTGGGGGTAGGGGAAATGAGGAAGCTGGAGAAATCTACATTCATCCCGTGTGGTTGGAGGGTTCCTAGGTGGAAGATGAGGCGCTCTTCCTCCAGGCGTCGTGTGGCCAGGGTCTGGCGATGGAGGAGGCCAAGGACCTGCATGTCCTTGGTGGAGTGGGAGGGGGAGTTTAAGTGTTCAGCCACGGGGCGGTTGGGTTGGTTGGTGCAGGTGTCCCAGAGGTGTTCTCTGAAACGTTCCGCAAGTAGGCGGCCTGTCTCCCCAATGTAGAGGAGACCACGGTTGGTGCGGGTGTCCCAGAGGTGTTCCCTGAAATGTTCCACAAGTAGGCGGCCTGTCTCCCCAATGTCAGGCCCCAATGGATCCTTCCATATCCGTCAGGCCCCAATGGATCCTTCCATATCCATCCACCTCCCTCCAAGGCCCCAATGGATCCTTCCATATCTGTCACAAATTCACCTGCACCTCCACACACATCATTTACTGTATCCGCTGCACCCGTAGTGGTCTCCTCAACATTGGGGAGACAGGCCGCCTACTTGTGGAACGTTTCAGGGAACACCTTTGGGACACCCGCACCAACCGTGGTCTCCTCTACATTGGGGAGACAGGCCGCCTACTTGCGGAACTTTTCAGGGAACACCTCTGGGACCCCTGCACCAACCAACCCAACCGCCCCGTGGCTGAACACTTTAACTCCCCCTCCCACTCGACCAAGGACATGCAGGAACATTAAGCTGCCAGTCCTGCCCATCCCTGAGCCATGTTTCTGTAATTCCTATGATATCCCAGTCCCATGTTCCTAACCATGCCCTGAGTTCATCTGCCTTCCCTGTTAGGTCCCTTGTATTGAAATAAATGCAGTTTAATTTGTTCATCCTACCTTGTCCCTGCCTGCTCTGACTGTTTGACTCATTTCTGTTCTCAACTGTACCAGTCTCAGATTGATCTCTTTCCTCACTATCTCCCTGGGTCCCAACCCACCCCCCCCCCACCCCCCCCCCACCCCCCACCTTACTAGTTTAAATCCTTCCTATCAAAAACTTGACAGGGTTCAGAAGACATTTACAAGCATGTTGCCAGGATTGGAAGATTTGAACTATAGGGAGAGGCTGAACAGGCTGGAGCTATTTTCCCTGGAGAGTTGGAGGCTGAGGGGTGACCTCATAGAGGTTTATAATATCATGAGGGGCATGGATAGGAAAAGTGTTCAAGGTCTAGAACTGGAGGGCATAGGTTTAGGGTGAAGAAGGGAAAGATTCAAAAAGGACCTAAGGGGCAACATTTTCACACAGATGGTGGTGCATGTATGGAATGAGCTGCCAGAGGAAGTGGTGGCGGCTAGATGGGTATATGAGTAGGAAGGGTTTAGAGAGATATGGGCCATTGCTGGCAAATGGGACTAGATTAGGTTAGGATATCTGGTGAGCATGGACAAGTTGGACCAAAGGGTCTGTTTCCATGTTGTACATCTTTAAGACTCTATGACCCTATGTAGGATCTGTGATAATGTAAACTTCACAACTTTAATAACCTCATGGATTTAAAAATCAGCGATGACTCTCTCTGGAATAAACTGTTTCTTGTAATGAAAGGGACAACAAGAAGCTGTTATAAAGGACTTCAAAGCACCATGTGAATTAACCATCTCTGGGAAGAAGTAACATAAACAACCTGATTCCTGGGAGAGAGAAGATAATAATTGCCTCATGACAAAGGGGCAATTAAGTCTGTCTTTAGAATAATGTCCTTAAGTAAAGGGATTAATTGCAGAAACAGAAAGCTAGACCCAAATGTAACAAGGAACAGGGAAGCAACTTGTTAAGATAAGAAGGTAAGCTACAGATTTGAGTTCTTCAAAAGTATCATTAATGATGGGGATGAAAGAATCTAATGGATCATCAATAATGTCACATGAAAGAGAGAAAGCTGTATAAAATTCCAACTCCAGAAGAATTTAGTAGCAGAACTCTGGAGAACAACTTTGCATAAGCATTGAACTCTGGACACTTCCAAAGCCAAACCGCTGCTAGTGGGATCATGGTCATGTTCCACCATAATTTGGGTAATAGCCGAGTTGGGTTGTGAGGCTAACCTGCTTAGCTGAGCTGTCTTATTTAGGTTGCTACACGCAATAAAGTTTAAATCATTGTTGCGGTACTTGATTATCTGTGAGATTTAAGTAACCAAATTAAAGATAACTTGTGGTATTTACCCTGAACAGATCCTTTCCATCAGAAGACAGATCATTCTTATCCCCTCAAATTGAAGCATAAATTAGAAATTTACAGAACAGAATGACATTTGGCCAAGTGTGTTTCTGCTAATTTGTTTATGTGCGAGAATTGCTAGCAAGTCCAGCATTTATTGTCCATCCCTAATTGCCCTGGAGAAGGTAGTCCATCCCTAATTGCCCTGGAGAAGGTAGTGGTGAGCTGCCTTCTTGAATTGCTGAGATCCTTGGGCTATCAGGACTTCCACAGTGCTGTTAGGAATAGAATCCTGTGATTTTGAGCTAACAACAGTGGAGGAACAGATGACAATTAACAGCCTCATTATTTATATGACAGGTGCAATTCAGTTTCTAGTTAATGTTAATCTCCAGGATGTTGACAGTGGGGGATTCAGTAATATCCCTGAATGCCAAGGGGCAATGGTCGAGTATTAACTGGCACTTGTGTGGTACAAATGCTACTTGCAATAAGAAGATAGATAATTCTCCTCACATTCCACCCTGACGTTAAATTTACCTGGACCATCTCTGACACCAGGGCTGACCCATTGTCTCAGCATGTTCCTGCTCCACTGAACTCATCTCTACCTACTTCGACACTGTCCTATCTCTCCTAGTTCAGGAACTCCCCACATACGTTCGAGACACCACCCACGCCCTCCAGCTCCTCCAAGACTTCCGTTTCCCCGGTCCCCAACGCCTCATCTTCACCATGGATATCCAATCCTTCTACACCTCCATCCGCCATGACCAGGGCCTCCAAGCCCTCCATTTTTTCCTGTCCCGACGTCCCCAACAGTACCCTTCCACTGACACTCTCATTCGTTTGGCCGAACTGGTCCTCACCCTTAACAATTTCTCCTTTGAATCCTCCCACTTCCTCCAGACCAAAGGGGTAGCCATGGGCACACGTATGGGCCCCAGCTATGCCAGTCTCTTTGTTGGCTACGTAGAACAATTGATCTTCCATAATTACACCGGCACCACTCCCCACCTCTTCCTCCGCTACATTGATGACTGCATTGGCGCCACCTCGTGCTCCCGCGAGGAGGTTGAGCAATTCATCAACTTCACCAACACATTCCACCCTGACCTTAAATTTACCTGGACCATCTCTGACGCCTCCCTCCCCTTCCTGGACCTCTCCATCTCCATTAGTGACGACCGACTTGACACTGACATTTTTTACAAACCCACCGACTCCCACAGCTACCTGGATTACACCTCTTCCCACCCTACCTCTTGCAAAAATGCCATCCCGTATTCCCAATTCCTCCGCCTCCGCCGTATCTGCTTCCAGGAGGACCAGTTCCACCATAGAACACACCAGATGGTCTCCGCTTTATAGACCGCAATTTCCCTTCCCACGTGGTTAAAGATGCCCTCCAACGCATCTCGTCCACATCCCGCACCTCCGCCCTCAGACCCCACCCCTCCAACCGTAACAAGGACAAAACGTCCCTGGTGCTCACCTTCCACCCTACAAACCTCCGCATAAACCAAATCATCCGCCGACATTTCCGCCACCTCCAAAAAGACCCCACCACCAGGGATATATTTCCTTCCCCACCCCTTTCCGCCTTCCGCAAAGACCGTTCCCTCGGTGACTACCTGGTCAGGTCCACGCCCCCCTACGACCCACCCTCCCATCCTGGCACTTTCCCCTGCCACCGCAGGAACTGTAAAACCTGTGTCCACACCTCCTCCCTCACCTCCATCCAAGACCCTAAAGGAGCCTTCCACATCCATCATATCCACCAATATCATTTATTGTATCCGTTGCTCCCGATGCGGTCTCCTCTACATTGGGGAGACTGGGTGCCTCGTAGCAGAGCGCTTTAGGGAACATCTCCGAGACACCCGCACCAATCAACCAAACCGCCCCGTGGCCCAACTGTTCAACTCCCCCTCCCACTCTGCCGAGGACATGGAGGTCCTGGGCCTCCTTCACCGCCGCTCCCTCACCACCAGACGCCTGGAGGAAGAATGCCTCATCTTCCGCCTCGGAACACTTCAACCCAGGGCATCAATGTGGACTTCAACAGCTTCCTCATTTCCCCTTCCCCCACCTCATCCAAGTTTCAAACTTCCAGCCCGCAATGTCCCCTTGACCTGTCCGGACTTGTCCGACCTGCCTAGCTCCTTTTCCACCTATCCACTCCACCCTCTCCTCCCTGACCTATCACCTTCATCCCCTCCCCCACTTACCTATTGTACTCTATGCTACTTTCTCCCCACCCCCACCCTCCTCTAGCTTATCTCTCCACGCTTCAGGCTCTCTGCCTTTATTCCTGATGAAGGGCTTTTGCCCGAAACCTCGATTTTGCTGCTCATCGGATGCTGCCTGAATTGCTGTGCTCTTCCAGCACCACTGATCCATAAATCTGGTTTCCAGCATCTGCAGTCATTGTTTTTACCTCGTTGATTTTAACCCTACTGCGAATCCTCTTGCAAGGATGCCTGCCTTGAAGAAGTTTTCCTCCTCTCTCTACAAGAATCTCAGGGAGTCTCTCTCCCACTGCAACTCCCAGGTCATTTCCTCTGCCCTGAAGCTCTTCAACCATGCCGTGAAACAAACTCGCTACCACAGCCACATTTGCTTCCTCAGTGCATGCCTCCGTAACCAACTCATCCCACACGGACTCCGGACCACCTTTAAACTAGCAGAGTTCGGACCCGAACAGGACAAACAGTACAGACTACAGACTCAAAAACACCAGCAACAGTTCTCCTTCAAGATCCTCTGCTCCACGCTTGCAGCAATGCGCCGGCACCTAACCTCTCTACAGTCTGTCCTGCCTCAGCTGAGGACCACACTCTCTCAGAATTGCAAAGGACCCACTCTGTACTACATCCTCAGGAGAATTCATACTCTCAACAAACAGTATTTCAATTCCATCTCAAACATCAAAAACTGTAAGTACAACAAACTTTTATCCACCCACCTCCATAACCAGCGCTCCTCAAACATTTCAGAAGATTCCCCTGGCCTCGGAAACGCCATTAGCCATGCAGCTGATGCAGCTACCACCCCCACGCTGATTGATGATGTCACTTCTGCCCCCATCATGGCCACTCCCACAGCCATTTCCGGCCCTCACATCATCGCCGATGCCACACGCTCAGTGACTTCCGCCACCCCTACTGCCGTGTCTGCCACCACTTACGACCCCACCAGCGCCACTCACCTGCATTCTGCTGACACGCCCCCCACAGACCCCACTGTCACTATCCCCACTCCCCAGAACCCCGAGGGGAACACGACCTGTGTTCATGCCTCCACCCCCATTCCCCCTAGCTCCACACCCACACCAGCTCCCAGCTCCCAGCCCTGCCGAGTTTTCACCATCCCTCCAGACCTCCCACTGACTGAGGACGAACGATCAGTCCTCAGCAAAGGACTCACCTTCATCCCCCTCCGTCCACGCATCAATGAATTTAATACACGCCATGACATCGAACACTTCTTCCGTCGCCTCCACCTCCGAGCTTACTTTCACAATCAGGACTCCCGCCCACCTTCCGAGGACCCCTTCGCCCACCTCCAACACATTGCATCCACCTGGACACCCCGCGCTGGCCTATTACCTGCCCTCGACCTCTTCATTTCCAACTGCCGCCGGGACATTAACCGCCTCAACCTGTCAACCCCCCTCCCCCACTACAACCTCTCACCCTCACAACGCGCAGCCATCCAATCTCTCTGCTCCAATCCCAACCTCACCATTAAGCCAGCGGATAAAGGGGGCACAGTGGTAGTCTGGCGCACTGACCTCTACACCGCTGAAACCAAACGCCAACTCGAGGACACCTCTTCCTACTGCCCCCTCGACCATGACCCCACCCCCCATCACCAAACCATCATCTCCCAGACCAGACAGAACCTCATCACCTCAGGAGATCTCCCACCCACAGCTTCCAACCTCATAGTCCGGGAACCCCGCAATGCCCGGTTCTACCTCCTTCCCAAGATCCACAAGCCTGACCACCCTGGCCAACCCATTGTATCAGCATGCTCCTGCCTCACTGAACTCATCTCTACCTACCTCGACACTGTCCTGTCCCCCCTAGTCCAGGAACTCACCACATACGTTCGAGACACCAACCACGCCCTCCACCTCCTCCAAGACTTCCGTTTCCCTGGTCCCCAACGCCTCATCTTCACCATGGATATCCAATCCCTCTACACCTCCATCCGCCATGACCAGGGCCTCCAAGCCCTTCGTTTTTTCCTCTCCAGACGTCCCCAACAGTACCCTTCCACCGACACTCTCATTCGATTGGCCGAACTGGTCCTCACCCTTAACAATTTCTCCTTTGAATCCTCCCACTTCCTCCAGACCAAAGGGATAGCCATGGGCACACGTATGGGCCCCAGTTATGCCAGTCTCTTTGTTGGCTACGTAGAACAGTTGATCTTCTGTAATTACACCGGCACCACTCCCCACCTCTTCCTCCGTTACATTGATGACTGCATTGGCGCCACCTCGTGCTCCCGCGAGGAGGTTGAGCAATTCATCAACTTCACCAACACATTCCACCCTGACCTTAAATTTACCTGGACCATCTCTGACACCTCCCTCCCCTTCCTCGACTTCTCCATCTCCATTAATGACGACCGACTTGACACTGACATTTTTTACAAACCCACCGACTCCCACAGCTACCTGGATTACACCTCTTCTCACCCTATCTCTTGCAAAAATGCCATCCCGTATTCCCAATTCCTCCGCCTCCGCCGTATCTGCTCCCAGCAGGACCAGTTCCACCACAGAACACACCAGATGGCTTCCTTCTTTAGAGACCGCAATCTCCCTTCCCACATGGTTAAAGATGCCCTCCAATGCATCTCATCCATATCCCGCACCTCTGCCCTCAGACCCCACCCCTCCAACCGTAACAAGGACAGAACGCCCCTGCTTCTCACTTTCCACCCTACCAACCTTCGCATAAACCAAACCATCCGCCGACATTTCCGCCACCTCCAAAAAGACCCCACCACCAGGGATATATTTCCCTCCCCACCCGTTTCCATCTTCCGCAAAGACCATTCCCTCCGTGACTACCTGGTCAGGTTCACACCCCACCCCTACAACACACCCTCCCATCCTGGCACCTTCCCCTGCCACCGCAGGAATTGCAAAACCTGCGCCCACACCTCCTCCCTCACCTCCATCCAAGGCCCCAAAAGAGCCTTCCACATCCATCAAAGTTTTACCTGCACATCCACTAATATCATCTATTGTATCCGTTGCTCCCGATGCGGTCTCCTCTACATTGGGGAGACTGGGTGCCTCCTAGCAGAGCGCTTTAGGGAACATCTCCGGGACACCCGCACCAATCAACCAAACCGCCCCGTGGCCCAACATTTCAACTCCCCCTCCCACTCTGCCGAGGACATGGAGGTCCTGGGCCTCCTTCACCGCCGCTCCCTCACCACCAGACGCCTGGATGAAGAACGCCTCATCTTCCGCCTCGGAACACTTCAACCCCAGGGCATCAATGTGGACTTCAACAGCTTCCTCATTTCCCCTTCCCCCACCTCATCCTAGTTTCAAACTTCCAGCCCGCACTGTCCCCTTGACCTGTCCGGACTTGTCTGACCTGCCTAGCTCCTTTTCCACCTATCCACTCCACCCTCTCCTCCCTGACCTATCACCGTCATCTCCTCCCCCACTCACCTTTTGTACCCTTTGCACATTATGAGGTCAATGCTGGATATCACCCAGGTCTTACTGTATACAGGCAGAGACTGCTTCAGTATCTGAGGAACTGTGAATGATGCTGTCCTCCTCAAACATCTCCATTTCTGACCTTATAATAGAGGAAACATTAGTGATGAAACAGCCTATAACAGTATCCTGCGTAAATCCTGAAATTATGTCCTAAGATTGAGATCACTGACCTTCGACATGCACAACTTTTTTACCTAGCCACCTTTATGCTAGACATGGCTCAAACTAAGTGCTGAAATTTCACCACAATTCCATGTCTTCAAAAGTGCATGTCGTCAGCGCAATGCCTAGAATACTGACAAGACCCATATTCTTTGCAGGATCTAATGTCTTCACCCATATTTTCATATCATATGGGATGAAATTAATTGGTTGAAGACTGCCATCTGCAATGTTGGAGACCTCAGTTGAAAGCCGAAATGGATCCTCCACTCAAGGTTTATTAGATTTGCAGGCATCAGAAATGTAAGGCATGCAAATATAACCTACACAGTGCAGTTTAGAATGCTTAACAGAATTTAGATGAGCAATTATGTGCATAAAACATTATTACATTTAGGGACAAAAGTACTGGAAGAGAGAATTGAAAAGGATCTAGGATATGCCAGTGTTAAAATTTTTCAAAACTGAAATAACTGCATATGATGAAAAGCAGAAACAAAAACTGAAATTGCTGAAAACTGAAAAGTTCAGCAAGTCTGTGCAGAGAAATCAGAATTAACATTTTGGATACGTTGACCCTTCCTCCGAACAGTGCTGAGGAAGTGTCACTGGACCAGAAACGTTAAGTCTGATTTCACAGACCTGCTAAGCTTTTTCAGCAACTTCTGTTCTTGTTAAAAAATTTTCAATAGCTGCATATACTTTTCTCAAAAACATGCGTAGAAGAAATGCAAATTGTAATCTAGAGCTTTAGAACAAGAATATAGGTGCAGTTTTATTTGCCGACAATGCCATTCAGTGGTATGAATGGAGGAGATTTCACAGCATTGGGCATGTTTTTGAATTTCTTCAACTAAAAGTAGCTTTATCTTCAAGAATTTTGACATACTGTATAAGTAAGATGTTTACTATGATAATAAATTTCATGGATACCACTATGAAAATGGTATACCCAGTGTTGGCCATTTCCAACCTGGCAATTACATAGGAAATAGTTTCTGCCAATCTTTTGATGGTCTAACAAAGGATTGCTGAGAATGATGTTTGTTCAGTGGACCTTCTCTCTGTGCTTTCTCTCGGCAGATGCTGTCTGACCAGCTGTGATCTCCAGCGTTTGTTGGTTTCAAGGCAAATGGAATGTTGCTCTTCATTTCAAAGGGAATGAAGTATAAAAGTAGGGCAAGGCACTATCTGACCACGACTAGAATAGCAAAGCGAAACAGTACCCATTGACAGAAGGATCAAGAATCAGAGGACATAGATTTAAGCTGATTGGCAAAAGAATCAAAGGGCGTGGCTAAGATTTGTATCCACTGCCTGAAAGAGTGGCGAGGGCAATTTAAAAGTGGCTTTCAAAGGAAATCGTATAAGTAGGTGAGGGAAAAGAATTACTTAGCTAGAAGAAAGGGCCTTGGAGGTCAACTAGGTAAAATGCACTTACATATAGCTGACATAGACCAATGATCTCCTTCTGTGATGTAATCATTCTGTGATATTATTCTATGGTCTGACTGGGAAATATAAACTAAGTTAACAGATGTATACTATGAGAACTTCCATCATGCATGACACAAAATTCAAACTCAGATGGAGCACAAGGTCATGGCAATCAGCATGGATTAGTTAGAAATGTGCTATTGGATGATGAATATAGCATTAATCGGATAAATGGTCCATGCCTAAAAGGGAAATTCAGGAATCATTACTGTAGTTTGTGAAATAAATGTAACTTTATTTACCATACAAAACCTATCTTAGATTGATTTGTTATCTGAAAAAAACTCAGCATCTGTTTTCAATTATCTCACTCCCATCTATGCACCTAAATCATATAAAACGTGAAACATTTCCATAAATTAAGTGGAGACAAAACTAAACATTTATGCTACTATTCAAGAAGTAACTTTTGCACTCTCTCTTTTCCCAAGGTGTATTAAGGCACTCACTGCTGCCCTGAGTGAAATCAACTAACTCAGCACAGGCCAGAAGTTTATCCTGGAACTGTTCTTGTATGACTTAGTCACTTGCTGATTCAACCCTGTTCAAGAATGGAAACTTACCTCCATTAAAATTGTCATGGACTTTCCTAAACTAAAGGCTTTAACCAAGGGATGGCTCACAGCACCAAGGTCCCAGGTTTGATTCCAGCCTTGGGTGACTGAGTGGAGTTTGCGCATTCTCCAAGTGTCTGTGTGGGTTTCCTCCCACGGTCCAAAGATAAGCAGGTCAGGTGAATTGGCCATGCTAAATTGCCCATTGTGTTAGGTGCATTAGTCAGAGGGAAATTGGAGTGGGTGGGTTACTCTTCAGAGGGTCGGTGTGGACTTGTTGGGCCGAAAGGCCTGTTTCCACACTGGAAATCTCTAATCTCTAAAAAAGGAAATTAAGTATTAACAACAATAAACCACATCAGTAAAATAAAATATTAATTATTTCCTGCTGGATAACAAACTATGACTCAATGGGCAGATCTTTTGCTACTGAGGCTGGTCTGCCATGTCAGGCAATTTCCTCAATAGAAAATGCCCCCTTATGAGCTAGTTTCACTCTAGAGAGGTGGATGGGAGTAGGGCTGATCCTCCTGGAAACAGGTTGGAATTGTCCAAATGGTTGGCTGAGTGGCAAGGCTTCTTGAAAGGCAATCCTAAGTTCTCTGGGACTTTGACCACATTGTTTGTTAATGTGTTACACTCTCCAGCACTCAAGCCACATCAACATAGTTACCTAATCCACATGGCATTTTCATATCCCCATGCCAAGTTAATGGAATCTCATGTCCCGTCCATCCACCACCCTGCCCCCTCTATCACCCACTACCCCTGTGGCTCATTATAGCCTCTTGCCAAATTAATGTCAATCCTTGCCAATGCACTTCCAGTAGTCCTCCACACCTTTTATGCTAACTCGTCACATATTAGGGATGTTGTTCTATGTTAAAGGCACTGCATGTTGTTGTTATTCACTGAACTTTGTCTATTGACCAGCACTGTAAAGATTTTAGGTATTGAGATTCCATTACTGGGTATCATTACCTATCCATCAATGAAAGTAGGCAAGCAGGTGCAGTGAACAATTAGGAAGGCAAATGATTTATTGCATTTGGGACTAGGATTTGAATCCCAAAGCAGGGATGTTACACTGAGGCTATACAGAGCCTTGGTGAGTCCACACCTGGAGTACTGTGTGCGGTCTTGTTCTCACTATGAAAGGGTATACTTGCTAAAGAGGGAGTGCAGCAGTGATTCACTCAGCTGATACCAGTCATGACAGGACAGCAGAGTGATTGGATCTACATTCTACATTGGGCCGATATTCATGAGAGTTTAGAAGAACGAGTGGGGATCTGATTGAAATGTATGAAATTCTAAGAGGACTAGTCAGACTTAAATGCAGGGAGGATATTTTCCCTGCTTGGGAATCTAGAACTGGGAGTTGCAGTCTGAGGATCGGACTGAGATAGGAAAACTGTCTTCACTCAAAGGTTAGTGATAGGGACTGAAAGCGAGGCATTTGTATAACACATTGCATGGCCACTGATGTTTCAAAGTATTCTATATGTAATGAAGTACTTTGGAAGTGTAGTCACTCTTGTAATGTCGATTTGATTGATTTAGATGAATTAGCAGGTTTATTTGACTGTATTTAGTACTCTTCTGGGTACAGCACATGTAAAAAGAGAAATCTAAAACTTCCAAGTTTTTTGCTTTGAAACATGTACAGGGTGGGGGAGGGAACATATTTCACTACAATCATATGTTATGAAGTGTACTGTACCATTAAGAGAGAGTGAGTGCTGTTTTGCACTGAGAGTAGTCCCAGAGTGTACTGGAAAACTGAAAATATGTAACATTTGGCTGTGAAATAGATAACTGAGTTGGTTGCTGTTTTGACAATAATTCAAATTTAACCAATCAGTTTAAATTATGCCTCAGGATACTAAAGCCCAAGCGAGTTTGAATTTATTGCTTTTACCAACATTAAACCAATGAGATGATTCAATGTTGGGGGTATAAAAAAGGCAGGCAGTTTGAAAGTCAGACAGAGTAACTGCCATTGAAACACTCTCTATCAAAGGTATCTTTTCATATAAACATATTCACAGTAAAAAGAAAGAAGAAAACCCAGGGAGATCTTCAGCTGGAAGAAAAAAGACATGGATGACGACAGCTGCTGTATGGTTTTGAAATTAAATCAATGCAATTTTAGTGGGTGTAGGAACAGTACATTGTTATAGTGGTGGAGGCAGGTAATAAGCAGTTAACAGAAATAGGGGCTTAGAGTTGTGAATAGTTGTTGTTTATTGTTCACTTTTAGAGTTAAAGAATAAATTGGTATGTTTTCTTGAGATAGTGGAATTTGGGAGCTCTCTGTCACTCATGTTTTAACAGATTACGAGGCGAGGTGAGCTTTTCTGGGTGTTTGGTTTAATTAACAGAAGGGTTCACTGCTGTATCATAACACATATGTGGATATACAAATCCGGCTTCTCTGATTCCAAAAATGTCAGGTAACTGTGCATTAGACAATTTGAAATCACAAGACTTCCAACAGACTCCAAAATACATTTGCTTTTGAACTTTCCAAGCTTCTGGTGACCTCTAGGGTCAATTCTATGAGATGTCTGTCATGCAGAAGAAATGCTAAGGAACAGCAGGTGAGGTGATAACAATAAGCAAGAGTAAATAATTGGTGTGAAAGAATGAATTGTCAATGATTCCCTGTCACATGCTGATCAAAGAGGGTATTAAATCGTGTGACAAATGATTTATTATCTTGTTTGAACAACCACTGTAAATATAATTCACAGTTGCAGAAGTAGCAAAAGATAGCAGAATTCTGCTTCATATTGTAATTTTATATTCTTTGCTAATTATACATTTCTGAAACCTGATTGTGATAACATTCCAAAGCTAAATAATAACATACTTTTTTTTGTATACTGCAACATCTGCTTCAATCCCATCAAATGAATGACTTCAGGAACAAATCATTGTTCTCAGTAATGCAGCAATTCTTTGTCATTCTTTATTTCTTTAACTACTCCCCACAAAGCAGCTAGCATACTTAGAGGGAATGCTGTCACAGGGATGGTGAAACAACTGTAGGAGGGCATCAGTGATCAAAAAAAGCTTTTTGGTCAGCTGCATTGCTTGCTACAGAGGGATTGATCGTGGACGACCAGCCATAATCCAGGATCACAGTCACAAAGAATGTCATCTGGGATTTAAGACTCATTTCAATTCTGAGGAAACAGAAAAGCAGACAGGATGAACTCAAGCGGTCAGTTTCATGAAAGTTGACTACAGACTTGGGAGGCAATGACCTCTCAACTCTGACTTGACAATAAGCACTCAAGTGGATGTGTCTGAGACTTGTTAAAGAAAAGCAGCCATCCAAACATTACTTTTCACTTTACTGAATCGCTCCACTGCATTGTTAAAGTGTATCATTTATAGCATGGGGTGGATTCAAATTTCGCACATAAGCAGGTATCAGGAATTGCCATTCGCATCTTTGTCAATACAACTGGTACATTCCTCAATGTTATTCGAAAGTTATTATAATTTATGATGGCAAAGGCTAGCCTGCCCAGGGAGCTCAATCCAAAAGGTCAGAAAAGGGACTAGACATATTCCATTATCCAGAAGCATGTTGCCTAATTCAAAGGATCCTTGCAATATTTACACAGCTGCCTGCTTCACTTTCCAGTTTCTTCAGTAATTCTGGATACACTTGTTTCAGAACAGAACTGTGAAACTACAATCGCCTGTCAGATTTTTGAACTCACACTCACGTTAAATTATCTAAATACCCGGTTCAGGGGATATAGATTTTTGTTTAGTCTGTTATCATATACTATAAAAGCATTGGAATGGGTTAGAGGCAATCTATACATCATTAACTTGTTAACTGGTGGACATATCAGATGTCTAAAACAATCAACACACTATCAAGCTGAATTATTTTACAAAATTCGTCAACCGCAATTCATATTTTTTACTGTCTACCTCTCTTGCTGTTGAGCAGGTGAAGTCAAAATTTGACGTAAACTTTATGGTATAAGCAAGACTGCATCAAAATGATAAAACTTTAACAAAGGCAGACTGTATTTTAATGGTCTCATAAGACTGTGGGACTCATCAATCACTCCATTCTCAGCAACAGCTTATTTGGGTAAACTGGTTAATAAATACTTTTCTCAGGATTAGGTATCCCTTTGAAATTTTAGACAGCAGTAATTTACAGAGCGGAATATTGGAGCCTCAATATTTACATACCCCAGTTATTCCAAATTACATTCAGACTTATTGGTCACTCACTATAACAACAGTAAGAGCATTAAAAAATTGGCAGCTTCTTACTGTCTGACCTGTTACAGTTCTAAGTCTGAAAATTTTGTAATATACATATTAAAACAGAACTACGTATGATGGAAATCCAAAATGAAAGGAGAAATAGCTGGAGAAACACAGCATGCCTGACACCATCTGTACAGAGAAAGTCAACACTTGGGGTCCAGTGTTCTGAGTTCTGAAGAAAGGCCACTGGATCTGAAACATTAACTCTGATTTCTCTCAGTAGATGCTGTGTTTCTCCAGGGTAAAAACAATGACTGCAGATGCTGAAAACCAGAGTCTAGATTAGAGTGGTGCTGGAAAAGCACAGCAGGTCAGGCAGCGTCCGAGGAACAGTAAAATCAACGTTTCGGGCAAAAGCCCTTCATCAGGACCAATCTAGAGCTGAGTTTCTCCAGCAATTTCTGTTTTTGTTGTAACTGCTTGATCATTCCAAAGGTATTGTCAACTGGAAAGGTATTGTTCCTCTTAAGGTCTCACAACTACTAACTTACCCTTTAAACTATAACAGAAAATGCAGAAAAACTTCTTTTAAATGTTCTCGCACCTTGCATGGTCTCACATTAATAGGGATTTTTGTGCTCTTTCTTCGTTGACAGTAGTTAGAGAAGTCTGACACTACAAACAAGATTGAGTTGAACAGAAATATTTAACACATGTTACATAGAAACTTCATAAACATAGTCAGGTGTGAGTGAGAGATGCTGAAAGTTTGACTTGGATATCACATGAACAAATAAAGGATGCTGCCTTCTGTTAACCATGAAATTGGAGATTGGATAAGCAGATCAGCATGTCCGTATCAAAAAATGCACTTCCTCAGAAAAGATCATAGATTATCTGAGCCTAAGTAACCTGTTTTCTACAAACAGGGAAAGATAATTTAAAATGTTTAAAACTAATGTAAATCAGAGTCATATACCCTACTTCTTTATTTATTCTTTCAAAGAATATGGCCATTGCTGGATGAGTCAACATTTATTGCCTATCTTCAGCTGCCTTTGAGAAAGTGGTCGAACTTCCATATCTAGTACACCAAGAAGTATACCAAGAGTGCTGTTTGGAAGGGTGTTCCAGAATTTTATCCCAGTGACATTGAACAAACAGCAATATATTTCCAAGTTTGGATAGTGAGTGGCTTGGAAGGTAACTAGAGGTGGAGTATTTCTCATGATCTGATGCCTTTGTTGATCCTTGTACAAGCTGTGGAATTGAAAAGTGCTGTCAGAGGAGTCTTGGTGAATTGCTGCAATGGTCCACACTGCTGCTACTATGCATCAGCGGTCAGAGGAGTGATTGTTCAAGGTGGTGGGTGGGGTGAGAATCAAGCTAACTGGTATATCATGGTGAGGTTTTTGAATGTGGTTCAAGCTCCACTCTTCTAGGCAGGTGGAAAGTAGTCCATTACACTTCTGAGGTATGCATTCTAGATGGTGAACCAGAATCAGGAGACGAGTCACTCATTGAAGAATTCCCCACGTCTGATCTGTCGTTGTAACTGCAGTATTTACTTGGCTTTTGGTCAATTTTGATAGTGGGGGATTCAGCAATGGCCATGCCATTGAAGGCTAAGGGACAGTGGTTAGATTCTCTTTTGTTGGGGATGGTCACTGCCTGTTATATGTGTTGCATGAATGTTATTTGTATTAACAGGACAGATAATTCTTCCCAAAGTATTAGCCAAATAAAAATGATTTTATGAAAATAAGTTACTGCTACTGTCTGTGGTTCCAAAAACAGATGACCATCACTTTCTCCATAATAAAAAAAGCTCAGCATAATTTCTGTCCTGTACAATTAGGTGCACAGGGGAAAGAAAATTGTTTTGAAAATAAAAAAAGTACACAGGAGCCTGACTACTAAACTAAAGATCTTAAAATTAAGGTATTCCATTAAACAGGTTAATTCTGCAATTATAATTAAAGGAAAAGAAGCACTTGCATTCATAAAATGCCATTCATGTGTTCACAATGTCTAAAGGCTTTATCAACAATGATGTAGTTTTGATTTCATGGAGGAAATGTGGCAGCCAATTTTAACTAAAGCTGTGAAATGAGGTGCTATACATGAATGAGTTCAGTGTTGCACTGAATTGTGTTCCAGTGGATGAATAAAGTGGACCTGGCGAAATGTGGGCAGTTTAAAGTGAAAATTCCAAATGAACATATGCAGAGGGATAAATGATTTGTGTATTTGTGTAATCTTTCTTTCTCAGCATTTTTATTTGCATCTTGGAGCTGAGAACATTTTTTAAAATTGGTTTGTTGGTGAAGGATTAATTATTTTTATGTTAGGTAAAATGGGAGAAAAGCCTATTTTTCCTTCATGAGACAACCATTGTTGTTTGACCGGATGTTAAACCAGACATTAATACTAAAACAATTGCAGAAACATGCAGTTTTTAATCATGCATTTCCATTTTAATAAGGGGCAAGGATGTAATCTGAAAATCCACTGCACCTGGAATAATGATGGTAACATTCTCGAGCAGCCAACAAGTCATTTAAAGCATGGATAAATGGCAGAATGTTTGTTCATTTATCTTTAGTCATGGAACAATAATCAGAAATTGCTCTACGAGAATTGAGAAAACGCTGAAACAATTTTTCAAGGTTTACCCCAGTGACCAGGCTGGATGGGATGATTGACAAGTAAAGAGATGACACCAGCCACAATTGCTACTTGTAAGATGATTACTTTAGGCATCACAGTGTGCCATTTGGAGAATGTATAAAGATAGAAGTTCACACTCTTAAGGTATACCAAAGCATCTACAGCCAGTAAGTGCTGTTGGAAGATGTTATCTAAATCATATACAGCAGGATCACATAGACTGCCACTTGACACTCAATAGTGTTACCATCACTGTCCTCTGCACCCCCAACCCAAACCCGCACCCCCCAACCATTAACATCCTTTCGGTCACCATTGATCAGAAACTCAACTGGACTTGCCACATAAACACAGTGGCTACAAGAGCAGGTTAGAGGCTAGGAATAAGGCAGCAGGTGACTCACCTCCTGACTCCCCAAAGCCTGTCCACCATTATAAGCCAGAGGTCAGGAGTGTGATGGAATACTCCCATTTGCTTAGATGGATGCAGCTCCAAAAACACTTAAGGAGTTTGACATCATCCAAGTAAAAGTAGTTCATTTGATTGGCACCACATCCACAAACATCCGTTCCCTCTACCATCTCAGTAGCAGCAGTGTGATTTGATTTTTTAAGTTATTGTCACATGTATTTTGTAATGTGAGCAGTGTTGTATACTGATGCCATCTTAAAACAAAAATTAATCAAAATATAGAATATAAAGGCAGAAAAATGAAGAAATAAAGAACAAGTGTGTACCATCTAATGGATGCACTGTAGTATCACACCAAAGATCCTCTGGTAGCACCTTCCAAATCCTGTAACACTTCCATTTAGAAGGATAAGGGCTGCAGGTACATCATCACCTGCAAGTTCCTCTCCAAGCCACTCACCATCCTGACCTGTAAAAATATCACTGTTCCTTCACTGTTGCTGGGTCAAAATCCTGGAATTCTCTCACTAAGGGCATTGGCACATGTACTGCAATGGTTCAAGAAGGCATCTTACCACTGCCTACTCAAGGGCAATGTGGGACTGATAATAAGTGCTGGCCAGCCAGCAATACCCATGCCCCACAAGTAATTAAAAAATAATTGTGATTACAATCAGACTATCTGAGTGGTTTTTTTTGAATGGATGTTTTCAGGAAGATATTGTAAACAGATTATCAAATTTTCTGCAGGAGTGAAGAGGGAGTTCTAACACCACACAATATAATGTAAAGTTAAAAAAACATTGAAAATAGGGACAGGTGGAGGCCATTGAGCCCTTTACTCCATTGTTTAGAAGGATCATGGCTGATCATCCAAGTCTGACCCCATTCCTGCTTTCTCCCGACACCCTTTGATCTTTTTAACCAAAAGAACTATATCTTTCTTGAATACATTCAATGTTGTTGACCTCAACTCTTTGACAGAGAACTCAACAGCCTCATCACTCTTTGCGTGAAGAAATTTCTCCTCAGCTCAGTCCTAAATGGCCTACCCCATTTCCACAGATTTTCTAGTTCTGGACTCCCCAGTCTTTGGGGAACATCTCTCCTGTGTTTACCTTGCCTCATCCTTTTAAGAGTTTTATAGGTTTCTTTAAACCATCCCCCGCTTCTTTTGAACTCCAGTGAATATAATCTGAACAGATCCAGTCTTTCTTCAAACATAGGTTCTGATATCCAAAAAGTTAAATTTGTATAAATATTGGAACAATTAAGTTGTAGTTTTCAAAATAGAAAGGAAGGACTTGGAGTTGCTCTAATCCTGCTCCTCCACTGCAAGTGCACTGGGTTGTGGCTTCTGGCCAATTGTCAACCTAATTCAGGTTTATTTCTCGGTATCGTGTCGATTATATTTCAGCTGGTGGAAAGCATATGTGCATCACTGGGGTATCTGCCTGAGATTGGGGGAAGGGAAATCATCACTGTGACTTGTTGCATAAATAGGCCTCACTGTCATTTCTGAAAAAAAAATCATTTTTAAAGGAGCTGGCTTTTAATGCAACTATTGTTCTGTATCAACTACAGTTTAAAAGTAATCCTCTTCTCCCCCAGGACCTCAGCAATGCTAGATACCAGGGACAAGTAGGCTAGCAATATAAGCTGTATGGTATATTCCCATCATATGTTTTCCATTATAATATCCCGACGGAAGAGTTGTCTTCCTGATTTTCTTTCTGATTTTTGCACAGAGGAAAAACCCCTCCACAAAGTAAAAACACAGGAAAGTCCATCCCCTATGTTTACTGGCCAATGAAGTGCAGCAATTATTATTAGAATAAATTCACACAGAAGATTAATTTAGCATCAGGGTATTGACAATACAGAAAGGACAGAATGAGGCCATTCAGTTCATCCCGTGTGTGTAATACTTGTTCTTGAACTGGAGCTGTCTATTCTACTCAAATATTTTTCTCATTCAAGTTAACAAATTCAAAGAAAACAACTGCGCAAGTCAATAAAAATCACTCATATAAATTTCTGCCTTGACAGTCTCTTGTAAAAAAAGTAGCTTGCCCTCATGTAGCATGACCGGCAACCTCACAATATAATGTAAAGGTAAGAACATAGAAAATAGGAAGAAGTGGAGGCCATTGAGCCCTTTACTCCATTATTTAATAAGATCATGGCTGATCATCCAACTCTGTCCCCTATTCCTGCTTTCTCCTCATACCATCAGTGTCGATAGCCAAGGACTTTCTGAATGCTGAGATAGCAAAACAACCATTAAGACCCTTCAATAATAATGCAAGCATGATGAGCAGATTTCAGACATCAACTTTCATAGCTATAAGAACATAAGAAGTAGGAGCAGGAGTACACCATCTGGCCCTTCGCGCCTGCTCTGCCATTCAATAAGACCATGGCTGATTTTTTCATGGGCTCAGCTCCACTTACCCATCCACTCACCATAACCCTTAATTCCTTTACTGTTAAAAAATGTAACTTTGCCTTAAAAACATAAGATGAGGTAGCTGAAACTACTTCACTGAAACTACTTATGAATTCCACAGATTTATAACCCTTTGGGTGAAGAAGTTCCTCCTCATCAAAGTCTTAAATTTGCTCCCCCTTATTTTGGGGTTATGTCCCTAGTTCTACTTTTACCCACCAGTGGAAACAACCTCCCTACTTCTATTTTATTATTTCCTTCATACTTTTATATGTTTCTATAAGATCCCTCTTTGTCCTTCCAATGAGTACAGTCCCAGTCTATTCAATGTCTCCTCATAAACCAACCATCTCAAGTCTGGAATCAACCTAGTGAACCTCCTCCACACCCCCTCCAGTGTCAGTACATCTTTTTTCAAGTAAGGAGACCAAAACTGTACACAGTACTCCAGGTGTGGCCTCACCAGCACCCAATACAGCTGCAGCATCCTCTCCATATTTTGAAACACCACCCCTCTAGCAATGAAGGGCAATATTTCATTCGCCTTCTCAATTACCTGCTACATCTGCAAACCAACTATTTGTAATTTATGCACAAGGACACCCAGATCCCTCTGCACAGCAGTATGCTGCAATTTTTCACCATTTAAATAATAGTCTATTTTGCTGTTAGTCCTACCAAAATGGGTGACTTTACATTTACCAACAGTGTACTCCATCCACCAGACTCTGGCCCACTCTCTTTGTCATTGCTTCGTGATTCACTATGAATCATCAGCCATTGACAAAAATCATGATGCCTGCTGTCAACTGGCTTGGATCTTCATAATGACTTTCAGTGGCTTGACAATAGTTGGCAAAGACAAAAACTACTGTGCAAACTTGATAAATGCATGTGTGGCACATGTGGAAGAATCTGCCTCTCAATGATTCAGTCATCAGCAAAGATACACAATGTGAAAACGCTCCCAACTGAAATGCATTAGTTTATTAGGTGTCCATCAGCTTCCATAGGTGGAAGCATGTCCATGACAATAACAAAATCTAGTCACTGTTAGAGGGTTATTGCAAAGTTCCATAAACAGAACGGGTAAATCAATGACCATTTCAGGAATGTTGTTTGAAGGATAGATATCGGCCCAGCAAATGGAAGAACTCCGCTGCTCTGTTCTCAAAAATTTTATGGGAACTTTTATGCATACCAATGAGGGCATAGGACCTCACTTTAACATTTCATCCAAAGAATAGCATCTTGAACAGTGACGCACACTGTCAGTAATACACTGAAGTATTACATTTTCACCCTGGTGAGCTACTGCTCCCCAAACCTAGAATATCTTACAGTAAAATGCCGTCCCTACTGCCGGCTGTGTGAGTTTATCTCCGCCATCTGACAGCAATCTACAAACCACCCCAGGCGGATGTGAGGAATGTTCTGGGTGAAATTTACACCGCTACAAATGCCCTGGAGATGAAATTTCCTGAGGCCTAAATCAGTGTGGCTAGCAACTTCAACCAAGCCACGTTCATGACAGTGCTGCCAAAGTCCCACCAACATATCCCCTGTCCCATCAGAGGACTGAACATCCTTGACCATTGCAACACAATCTTCAAAGGCACCTACCACTCCATATCCCATGCACTTTGTAAAATCAGATCACAATGCTGTGTTCCTCCTCCCAGCTGACAAGCAGAAGTTGAAATGAGAAGATCCTTCACAGAAAGTAGTACAATGCTGGCCTGAGGCAGCAGAAGAGCTTCCCCAGGATAGTTTGGAATCGATGGACTAGACCATATTCAAGAATTCAACAGACAGCCTAGACGAGGATGCCACCACCATCACTGATTTCATTAGCAAGTGCATGGAGGACCACATGCCAAAGAAGTCAATCCGTGTGTTTTCCAACAGGAAACCTTGGATGAACCGGGAAATCCACTGCCTACTGAAGACGAGGTGTGTGGCATTCAAGTCAGACGATTCAGACCTATACAGAAAATCCAGATGTGACCTCCACAAAGCCAACTGAGATGCTTCATCGACCAAGTGAGAGGCCTAAACAAACCATATGGACACCTGCTGCTTGTGGCAAGGCCTACACAACATAATAGGATATAAAATGAAGGAGGCACAAACACAACCCTCCTGATGCACTCAATGCTTTCTATGCTCAGTTTGAGCAGAATGCCAGCGGCACAGTGACACATGCCCCGGCAGCCCTGAACAAACCTCTTCCCACTTCAAATGTCAGATTGGTCTTCCTGAGAGTAAACCCGAGGGAAGCAAGTGGCCCAGACGGAGCCCTCAGCCGTGCACTTAGATCCTGTGCAGACCAACTGGCAGAGATATTTGCTGATATCTTCGACTTCTCCTTGCTACAATCTGAAGTCCCTACTTGCTGCAAGAAAACCACCGACATCCTAGAGCCAAAGAAGGCACATGCAACATGCCTCAACAACTACTGCCCAGTGGCTCTGACCCCCAAAATCATGAAGTGCTGCGAGAGGCCAGTCATGGCCCACATCAACTCTTGCCTCCCAGTCTGCCTCGATCCTCTACAATTTGCCTAATGATGAAACAGGTCCACAGTGGATGGCACTTCCCTAGCCCTACACCTAAATAGTATGGATACTTATGTGAGGTTCCTACTCATCGACTACAGCAGCCGACAATGTGTATGTCCCTGCATGTTATGATCTGATCTGCCTATGTTGCTCGCAAAACAAAACCTTTCACTGTCCTTAGGTACATGTGACTACAATAAGTCAAATCAATGTGCTAAATCAAATCAAACTAAATTGGGAGTTCAAGTTTCTAGAGTGGGATTTAACATGGAACCCTTCTCCCTCAGAAGTAATGGTAAACCTCACTCGAATATGTTTAAAAATTTATTTTAACTTCCCCATCATTGTTCTTTGTTTGTTCCTCCATCAACAGAAATAATACAGGTTGTTCTGCCATAAAATGCATTTTGTCAACACAAATTGGCTATAAACCAACTGACCAATTGTGGATGTTGTTTGGATAACGCAAACTTTCTGCTGAATGGGTATAGCCATTTTATACTAGCAATCTTGTACAATGTGATTTTCGATTGTGGTTTTCCATAGCGTGATTTTCTGTGCAAGGTGGCAGAGGAACACCACTGACACGTTATAACAGAATAACCTGTACCCCTGAAAACTGTAATCCACCTCCTTCATTCAAATGTGACAGAATGGAAATCCCAATTCATCGGAATGGGGCGAACACTGCTACAATTTCTAGGCTTGCTCCATCAACATAAAATCGGTAGATTCCTGCACCAGTACCAAAGTAGGCTAGATACCTAGTCATGGAGTTATACAGCACAGAAACAGATCATTCGATCCAACCACTCCACACCAACCAACCCTCAAACTAAACTAGTCCCACCTGCCTGCAATTGGCCCATATCCCTCCAAACATTTCTTATTCATTAAAATATGTAAATATCTTTTAAAGATTGTAAATATACCTGCATCAACGACTTCCTGTGGAACTTCATTCCACACATGAACCACCCTCTCTCAAACAAATTGTCTCTTGTGTCTTTTTAAAATCTTTCTCCTGGTCTTGAAATTCACTCACTCTAGGGAAAAGACAACTGCCATTTACCTGTCATGATTTTATAAACCTCTATAAGGTCACCCCTCACCCTCATATGCTCTAGTGAGAAAAGTCCCAGCCTATTTAGCCTTGCCTTATAACTTAAATCCTCCATTCCCAGCAAATCTCACTGAACTCTCTCCAGCTTAATAATATCCTTCCTGTAATAGAGAGACCAAACTGGACACAGTACTCCAAAACAGGCCGGAGGAAAAATGCAAAATGTAAATGAAAATCTGTTTGTATATGAATATATGATGGAGAGGTGCTAGTGTTTGACTGGGGTGGACAAAGTTCAAAATCACACAATGCCAGGTTATAGTCCAACAGGTTTATTTGGAAGTACAAGCTTTTGGAGTGCTGCTCCTTCATCAGGTAGCTACCTGAAAAGAAGTGCAGCTCTAAAAACTTATATGTTCAAATAAATCTGTTGGACTATAATCTGGTATATGATTTTTAACTATATGAAGATAGTTCAGGAGAAGGATATTTGACTCCTTGAACCTTGTTTAAAAATATTTAGTATGGGATGTGCTAAGAACCTTTAGTTGCATTTGAACTGAATGGCATACTAAACTATTTCAGAGGCAATTAGGAACCAACCACTTTGCTTTGTGTCTGGAATCACCAAGACTAGTGTAAGGATGGCAGATTTCGTGCCCTAAAGAAATCAGTGAACCAGGTGGGTTTTTATTTATGATTTACAATGGTTCTATGGTCGCCATTAGATTGACTTCTTTTTGTTACTGAATTCAAATTTCACCTTACACTGTGGGATTTGAACCTACTGTGGGATATACAATGCTTGCATTGGTGCTTAATTTCCTTCAGAAATTGATGATAGATGCTCTGCTACTGATCTATAAAATGAAAGAACTTATTTTCTCCACAGCCTAGCTAAATGTTATGAAGAAATCAGTAATTTAACATACATAGAGAGGTAGAAAGTTTGAAACGGAAATCAATTAAATATTGTGAGCAGAATTAAAGCATATTATTCCATTGAAGGTATAACGCACACTAGACAGAAAGGAGGCAAAATGTGGATGAAAATCTTGGAAAGCAATTAGAGGTCAAGGGGACAAACATTCAATGTTTAATCTCCACATCTCTGTATTTCTGATGCTCTTCTTCTGCCCCCGTTCATCTTTTTCTCTGTTTATATGCACAAAGGTGCAAATGATTCCTAGCACAGTTTGCCAAGAGTTCCTGCACCCGATTTGTTAGGGGTTAAAGGCCACCTGGTGGGAACAACATCAATTTTCCTTGATTCTCAGAAGGTTGGCATTAGAGCCGAAAGATGGGAAGCAATGGGTAACAGCCCAGGTAGCTAGATAGTTGGGATTCACTTGATGGTTCCAGTGACACAGTATTTAGCTATACATAATTTGAATTTGAAAGTGACCATATTAATTATTACTACGGTACACACTTCTCAGCAACAGAGTACAGAAGGGTCATTGATGCTTTCAGAAGCATTGAAACTGATGCTCCTGAGCTTGTACATGCCTGTTTCTGGACTAGATTGAGTCCGGTCTTTGTCTTGGTTCCCCCATACAGGAGCTTGTGGAGGTTTGTTGAATCCCAGCAGTAAGGGATTACATCTCTGTTCTCCACCTCCCTCCCCCACACCCACCACACACCCCATGCCACACACTTTCCTGTCTCCTCGCTTTCATCATCACTGACTCACTTTGGTTATTATTTCACTCCTTCTCCACTGTCAGTACTGGCTGCTGTAATGATCAAGTTCTGATGTTTCCAGAATACCATAGGTCATCTGCGACATGACGATTTATAGACCACAGCCTACATGGGCTGAATTTAAGATCTTGTGTCAAGATCTTCGTTGTAATTTCAGCAGAGCAGACAAGGGGCCACTCCATCTGCCGTCAAGATTGGGGAAAGATGGAAAAAGGGTCAGGGCAGGGAAAGGGGAGTCTGAGTTGAAGTACTTTGTGTCTTTTGACTTGACAGTCCCATCTATTACCTTTGTAGGGGCTTGTCAAAGCATATGTACTTTGGGAGTGAATGATCTATTAAAATGAGAGTATCAATTTTTGTCTCAGGAGAGAGGTTTTCAAGATACACTACTTTGCCAGACAACAATTTTCAACAGTGTTAATATTACAAAGCAGGCAAGGTCATGACCAACCACAAATTACACTATTATGTGAAAGCTGTAAAATTGAATGTTTACAACTAATGCAGCTCTACATGAGAAGCTCATTCTCCTGTTTTAGGAAATGCACTCAGCTCCAAAACAGCTATCAAACTGCAAGCATGGCTGAACTCAAAGGAAAAGAAGCATCAGTTTCATTTACAGATTTTTTAATCCTCACACATAAACTCACAGCATGAGAAAGCAACAAGATATTGCTGTAGGGTTAGCACAAATGTTTGATACACAAGATGTTTAAAGTTATTGGTGCAATTTGTTACAATTGACAACCCATCTAGTTCAAAGAACCAGTATTTGTCTAGTAAACCCTGCTGTGAGTTAATAACAGGGTGTATGGCTCCGTGGTGACTCAGTTCTGTTGCACACCTATTCTAAGAGTTAGGAACACTGAACGTAGAAACCATAGAAACCATCAAAATGATGCAGCACAGAAGAGGACCATTTGGTCCCATCAAGTTCATGCTGACCCAATTACACACAGGTAACCTTTCTAATCCCATCTTCCTGGTCAATATTCCTGCATCTTAAAGCACTTAGGGTCCAGATCCAGGCACTTTTTAAAAGATTTTAGGGTCTCTGCCTCCACCACAACTCAGTTAGAGACAAAAAGACTGCAGATGCTGGAATCCAAGGTGGACAAGCAGGAGGGCTGGAAGAACACAGCAAGCCAGACAGCATCAGTCCTGAAGAAGGGTTATTACTGCCACCTCAGGCCTCCTGCTTGGCCACTGCGAACTCAGGCAGTGTATTTCACACTTCACCCAATTTGTCTCCTCTAATCCTTCTGCCACTTATAAGGCTTGAATCAATGACCCTGGTTTTTGCACTCTCTGCCAAGGAAAGCAGATTGCTCCTGTCTACTCTATCTGTACCCCTCACAATTTTCATAGAATCCCCACATTATGGAAGCAGACCATTCAGCTTATCGAGTCTACGCCAACCCTTTGAAGAGCATCCCATCCAAACTCATCCCCTAACCGTATAACGCTGTATTTCACATGGCTAATCCACCTAGCCTGGGCATCCTTGGACACTATGGGCAATTTAAAATGGCCAAACTACCTGACCTACACATCTTTGGACTTTGGGAGGAAACTGAAGCACACAGAGGAAACCCATGCAAACACAGGGAGAATGTGCAAACTCCACACAGACAGTCACCTGAGGGTGGAATTGAACCTGCGTCCCTGGTGTTGTGAGGCAACAGTGCTAAACACTGAGCCAGCATATGTCAATCTTGTCCTCCCTCGGCCTTCACTGGTCTAAGGAAAATAATCCCAACTTGTCCAATCTCTCCTTGTAGCATGAATTCTCCAGCCCTGGCAACATTCTAATTAATATTCTCTGCACTCTCTCCAGAGCAATTATATCCTTCCTATAATGTGGTGACCAGAACTACACATAATATCCCAGTTGTGGCCTCATAAGCATCTTATGCAGTTTCATCATTATGTCCCTACTTTTGTATTCTAAGCCTCTACCAATGAAGGAGAGCATTCCATATGCCTTCTTTACAACCGTATCTACCTATATAGCTACCCTTGCACATCAAGATCTCTCAATTCACCCATCCCTCAATATATTCCCATTTATTATGTTTTATTATTGTTTGACCTCCCAAAATGTATTACCTCACACTTATCAGGGTTGAACTCCATCTGCCTCCCTCCTGCCCTCCGTCAACCCATCTATATCATTTTGCAGCTGACAGCTATCCTCTACATTATCTAATACACAGCCAATTTTTGTGTTGTCTGCAATTTTTCCAGTTGTGCACCACACATTCAAGTGCAAGTCGTTAATGTACAAAACAAGCAGCTAGAATCCCAAAACTGAGTGCTGCGGAATACCACTTGAAAGTTTTCTATTGTCAAGGGCAGCCATCCACCATTACCCTTTGTTTAGAACATAGAAAAGTACAGCACAGAACAGACCCTTAGGCCCATGATGTTGTGCCGAGACTTAATCCTAATGTAAAATATAGTAACTTAATCTACGCATCCCTGAACTCATGGATATCCATGTGCATGTCCAGCAGTCACTTAAATGTCTCCAATGACTTCACTTCCACCACCTCAACTGGCAATGCATTCCATGCATTCACAACTCTCTGCGTAAAGAACCTACCTCTGACGTCTCCTTTATACCTTCCTCCTAATATCTTCAAACTATGACTTCTCGTACCAGTCAATCCTGCCCTGGGGAAATGTCTCTGGCTATTGACTCTATCTATTCCTCTCATTATTTTGTACACCTCGATTAGGTCTCCTCCCTTTCTCCTTCTCTCCAGAGAGAAAGGTCTGAGCTTATTCAACCTTTCTTCATAAGGCAAGCCCTCCAGTCCAGGCAGCATTCTGGTAAACCTTCTTTGCACCCTCTCAAAAGCCTCTGTATCTTTCCTATAGTAGGGCGACCAGAACTGGACACAATATTCCAAGTGTGGTCTCACCAGGGACTTGTAGAGCTGCAGCAAAAACTCGCGGCTCTTAAACTCGATACCCCGTTAATGAAAGCCAAAACACCATATGCTTTCTTAACAACCCTATCCACTTGGGTGGCAACTTTGAAAGATCTATGTACTTGCACACCCAGATCCTCTGTTCCTCCACTCTGTCAAGAATCCTGTCTTTAATCCTATATTCAGCATTCGAGTTTGACCTTCCAAAATGCATCACTTCGCATTTATCCAGGTTGAACTCCATCTGCCATTTCTCAGCCCAACTCTGCATCCTGTCCATGTCATGCTATAGCCTGCAGTAGCCCACTACACTATCGACGACACCTCCAACCTTTGTGTCATCTGCAAATTTACTAACCCACCCCTCAACCTCCTCACCCAAGTTATTTATAAAACTGCAAAGAGCAGAGGCCCAAGAACAGAGTCCTGCGGGATCCCACTCAACACTGACCGCCAGGCAGAATATTTTCCATCTACAACCACTCTCTGCCTTCTGTCAACCAGCCAATTCTGAATCCAGATAGCCAAATCTCCCTGTATCCCATACTTCCTGACTTTATGAATGAACCTACCATGGGGAATCCTATTTCTTGTTGCTAAGTTAACTTTGAATCAATTTTGACATATTACACTGTATCCCATGGGCTTTTACTTTTTTGAGCAATTTGTAGGATCTTGTCAAATGCCTTACTAAAATCCATGTGGACACCATCTACTGCATTACCCTCATTGATCGTCTTTGTCAGTTCCTCAAAAATTCAATCAAATTTGTAAGTTATGACCCTCCCTTGACAAGGTCATCCTGACCATTCCTATCTAGACCATGCCTTTCTAAGTGATAGTTTATCTGATCTCTAAGGATTGATTCTAACAATTTACCCATCCTGAAATTAAGACTAACTGGCCTATAATAGTTTGGCATTTCCTTTGAACCCTTTTGACTCAACAGAACCACATTTACATTCCTCCAATCCTCCGGCAACTCATCTGTGTCTTGTGAAGATTGAAAAATAATCCTCAGACCATCTGCTAATTTCTCCCTAACATCATTCAACACCCTGGGGAACACATCACCTGGCCCTGGCAACATGTCCACTTTCAAGGATTCCAACTCCTCTCACACTTCCTCTTTCATTGTGATTATTTTGTCTATTTATTACAGAGCTCTTGGATTTTTATATCCACATTATCCTTTCTTTGTGAACATGGAGACAATAAATTCAATTAAAATTCTTCCCATATCCTCTGCATCTTCATATAAGTTCTCATCTTCACATTCATACAAGATTGGAAAGACATGCCCTCCAATCCAGGCAGCACCTTGGTAAATCTCCTCTGCGCCCTCTCTAAAGCTTCCACATCTTTCCTATCATGAAGCAACCAGAACTGAACAAAATATTCCAACTATTCCTTTCCCCTCATGGGCTTATCCACCTTTCCCTTTAATGTATCCAACCTGTTCCCCTCAATTATTGTTTAGCACAGAGTTCTACATTCAGTCCATTCAGATTAATCAAGATGATTTGACTCTAGGATTTAAAAAATTCTCTGCCTCCTCGGATTTATTTTTATTTGCTCTTGGGATATAATGTTGCTCGCTATGCCTGCATTTACTACTCATCCTTAGTTTCTTTGCAGAAAGTGGTGCTGAGCTATCTTCTTGAACTGCTGCAGACCCTGGGGTCTCAGAATACCCAAAATGCTGCTGCGAATGGAGTTCCAGGATTTTGGCCCAGTGACAAGGATGGTGAATGACTTGGCGGGGAACATGCAGATGGTGGTGTTCCTATGTATTAACTGCCCTCCTTCTAGGTGATACAGGTTGCAGGTTTGAAAATTGCTGTCACTGGAGCCTTTGTGAGGTACTGCTGTGCATATTGTAGGTAGCACACACCTGCTACTGTGCATTGGTGGTGAAAAGAGTTATTTTAATACACTCAGGGGATGTGGTCTGGGCTCATTGCATCAACATTTATTACCCACACCTAATTACTCTTGACCCATGTGGTATAGATACAGGCATAATGTTGTTAGGAATATTGAATATTGAAAGTGGTGATTGGAGAGACAATTAAGTGGGCTACTTTGTCCTGGATGTTGTCAAGCTTCTTGAGTATTGTTGCAACTGTACTCATCCACACAAGAGGAGAGAATCCATCACATTCCTGACTTGTGCTTATAAATAGAAAGGCTAGGGAGATGCGAGATGAGTTAGATTTCCAGCCATTAGTCCAATCTTGTAGCCACAGTATTATATAACTGGCTCAGTACTGTTTCTGGCCAATAATGTCTCTCAGGATGTTGATAGTGAGTAATTCATCAATGGCCAAAGGTCAAGAGGTGATGGTTAGGTTATCTCTTATTGGAGATGGTTATTGCCTGGCAAGTGACACTTGTGAGCGCAAACCTGGTTGTTGTCCAGGTCGTAGAGTCACAGAGCTTTTACAGCAGTGAATGAGGTCCTATTCCAATAGTTTCACTATCACGGATGTCAGACTCATTGGGCTGGATTTTCCTGGATTATCTCGACCACCCTTCTTGAATAACGGTACCACATTAGTCATTCTGCAGTCATCTGGCACCGCTCCTGTGAGTAGAGAGTGTTTGAAAATTAACGTCAGAGCCCCTGCAATCTCCTCCATTGCCTCCCACAGCAGTCTCACTTGGGTCACGTGACTTATCGACTTTGAAACCTGCTAAAACCTCCACTCTCTCGATGCTGATTTTTTTCAAATATATCACAGTCCCCCTCCCTGATTTCTAGATATACATCCTCCTTCTCTACAGTGAATATAGATGCAAAGTACTCATTTAAAATCTCATGAATAAATTGCCACTTTGGTCATGACTGGCCTTATTCTTTCTCTGGTTGTTCTCTTGTTTCTAATACATTTATAAAATGCCTTTGGTTTTTCCTTAATGTTACCTGCCAGTGTTTTCTCATGTTCTCTCTTCACTCTCCTAATTTCTTTTTTAAGAAACTGCCTGCACAATTTTACTCCTCTTGGGCATCCACTGCTTTGAGCCTTTGAGCATCTTTCTTCTTCTTATCCAATTTTATACATCTCTTGACATCCAGGGTTCACTGTGTTTGTTGATCTTACCCTTCACCTTTACAGGAACGTGTTGGTCCTGCATTCTCACTCTCAGCCTTTTAAATGTCTCCCACTGCTCTGAGTAGAGTCTTCCCCAAGTAGCAGCTCCCTGTCCACTTCGGCCATATCCTGTCTTTTCTAATTAAAATTAGCCTTCATCCAATTCAGCACATATATTTTCCAGTCTCTCTTTATCCTCGTCCACAATTACCTTAAATTTACTGAATTATGGTCAAAATCAGAGAAATGGTCTCCCAATGCCACATCTAACACTTACATGGCTTAGTTTCCTACAGTTAAGTCAAGCAATGCCATCTTTCTTGACGGACTGTCTATGTTCTAGCTTGAAAAGCTCTCCTGGATACATTTTAAGAATTCTGCCCTCTCTAAGCATTTCAAATCTTGGGCCTTATGGATGCAGCTGCTACAGTATCTGAGGAGTTAAGAATGGTGCTGAACATTGCAGAACCATGAGTAAACAGTCCCAATCATGACCTTCTGAGGGTAGGAATGTCATTGAGGGAAAAGCTGAAGATGTTTGGGCTGAGGTCACTGCCCTGAGGAACAGTAATATCCTGGTGCTGCGAATGATTGGTCTCTAATAAGCGCAACCATCTTCTTATGGGTCAAGTATACTATAGTACACTACAGTACTTTTCTCCTGATTCCTATAGTTTCCTGTTTTCCTGAAGCTCCTAGTAAAAGTAATTAATGAACCAGATGAGTTTTTATGACAATCAGCAATGGCTACAAATTACATGATCTTCCACAGTGGGAATGAATTGATGTCTCCAGATTGTTTGCCTATGTTCTGGATTACCAGTTAAGTGTCATCACCATGAGACCACCTCACAACAACTCCCAAATTCATAGTTAAGTTTCATTCTTTTGTTTCCTTCACTTCTTGTCCAGTGAGACAATTATCTGGAAGGCAGGACTATATTTGATTTTAGTGCAAATTAAACTTCTCTTTTTATAACTCCAGTGACTTTGGAGGTGAAATTGCTCCTTGTTGCACCCGTTTCCTGCTTTCAGTAAATGGATGCCTGGGGGTCCAATTCAGGGCTGACCTCACCCATCCGCACGATGTCAAAAACATGTCTGACTTCATATTGGTTAGAGCTGTAGGGGCATTCTGCTGAATGCTGAAACAGGCCTTAGACCCTTACAACTATACAAATAAAAACCTAACACTTCTTTTGGAATATATCCCGTATAATGATTGGTCTAAGTGGAGCAGTCATTTCAGTCTAAATGCGACCTGACCAGAGGCTCTCAATAACAATAAAGTAATAAAATGACAACAAATACTGCAGCTGTCCCCAGTCTTCTCTGAAAAGAAAATGTCACCAATGTCTTACCAGACCATAGGGCTGCTCTCCCATCAGAGAGGGACAACTAGTGATCATTTAACCTGAAGATCATAACACTTCCAGTGAAGGGAGAGATTGAGAAAGAGAAAGCAGGAATTGAACCCATACCATTAGTATCATTCTGCATTACCAACTGAGCTAACCAATTACGACCCAATAGCCCTTCTGATGCTGTTAGTGATCAAAGTATACCACATTGCCAAGCCGCCTCTGAAAGCACAATGAGGGACAACATTTCCCTGAAATATTAAGATGATGCCTGGATCAATTTTAGGTGATCCCCTTCAGGATAATGCTATATGAAGATTGGGTGCAAAGCAATTTACTCACGAAGTTCTCTCACTAGAAAAAACTGCAAAAAATCGGTTCAGCAAGAGATGATAAAATTGGAATGGTGGAGGATAGTAAAAAAGGGAAATATAAAGTACAATAAAACTAGGGTATGCACAACAAATGAAGTCAATTCATCATGATGTTTTGAGGAAATAAAGCTGATTTCAAATAAATTTGTCGAAAATCTCTATGACACAAAAGGCCTGAATTTTCCCTGCCCTGTGTTGGTGGGCTTGATAGTGATGGGGAGGAAGGTCTGCCCAGCAACACAGTGAGAGCCACCTTTCTTTTTTTCCATCAGGAGACCTAACCATGATGGGGAGATGGGAACAAAGTCAGTAGATTGCTCCATGGATATAGGCTGCCAATAATTAAGGCCCCAGTTGGAGCCAACTCTGTGACCTTTCTGTCATTTTGCCAGTGGCAGAGCAGCCTCCTGGCAGCTCAATGAAAACAGCATCCTTGTAGCAGGCTGGACAAGCCATCAATGGGAGGTTTAACACAATGCTGAGATCAGGTTTCTCCTCCACCTCCAACCACCCACTAGCCTATATCACAGCTGTTTTAAGTTTTAATGTTTGGGCCTCCAGGTTTTGGTGCCCTCATTGTCTGAGCCTGTCTCAGTACCAATGGCTTCTTTCGGGTGCTCCAAAGTTGCCTGAACTCTGACTAGGACAGTAGCAGCTCACTTGTCACCCTCAATAAGACAATTATGGAGGCAACTAATTAGAAAGACCCTTCTGGGAAGGGAGTTCAACTAGTCTGGTTCCCAGCCAATCAGGCTCACGATCCCATTAAATCCCCATAATGTTATGATTCTGAAGCCCATAGGGAAAAGAAAATATTTATTAAAATCTCCTCATTTAATCCTTCACTATAGTAGCAAGTGTTAAAGCAGATTTACTCGCAATTTGATTTTTCTTATGATGGAATATGTCGGTTTTCCAGTAATCCATTTGCAGCATATATGATTTCTGTGGTGGGAAATGACATTACCAATGGTGTTTTCTTTTAATTTAAAAATGACTCTGACCTCTGGAATGCTCTGTTTTTCTCATTACTGCCAATCACAGACATGGAACCAAACGTTAGTTGAACAGTGTGGAAATCAATGCCATTCATAGAGCAAAGTACTTTCCCTACTTTAACCCTGACCACAGAAAGTAAATAACTTAAAAATGGATTTGTTTTAAAAGTATTTTTGGCTTCCTTCATTACCTTTCCTTGGAAAGTTATTCTATGTGTTGGTCCAGCTTTACCAACTACTCCACATATGAATTACCGTTTTTGCTTTTGGCATACAAATGACATGACACATAATGAGCAATTGTTCTATAATAATTAATATAATTACACTCATTTTATATTTTATTATTAATGCGGTTTTATCATTGCTTATGTTACAGCACTGACTGTATTTCAAATGTACTGCACTGGCCATAAAGTGCTGTGGTCTTAAAAGTTTTCTTTATTCTTTCATTGGATTTGGGCAATGCTGGCAAGGCTGGCATTTGTTGCCCATCCCTCTTGAATTGAATGGCTTGGTCGATCATTAAAGAGGGCTATTAAGAATTAACCACACTCCTATAGACCTGGAAGCATGTGCATACAAGACCAGGAAAATATGACAGATTTTCTTCCCTCAAAGACATCAGTAAGCCAGATGTTTTTTTTTTACAGCAGTCAATAAGGGTCACTGGCACCCTTACTGAGTTTAACTATCAGTAATTTTGCCATAGAAGGGGACTTCAATCATGTCCCCACAACATTATCATGGGCCCTTTGATTATTAATCCAGTGCGATTACAGCCATGCCCCCATCTCCTCCTGCTATATATTATGCTACATAAATACAAGATTTGCTGAAAAAAAGAGACATAATGTCAAACATTTTCGTCTTGCACTCAACAGGACAGAATATCAAATTTCAAACAGACCAAAAGCTTCATTAGGGCAGAATGATGGCCCAGGGGTTAGCACTGCACACAGCGCAAGGGATCCGGGTTTGATTCCAGCCTCAGGCAACTGTCTGTGTGGATTTTGCACATTCTCCCCACATCTGTGTGGGTTTCCTCCTGGTTCTCCGGTTTTCCTCCCACAATCCAAAAATGTGCAGGTTAGATGAATTGGCCATGTGAAATTGCCTACTGTGTTCAGGGATGTGTAGATTAGGTGCATTAGGCAGGGGTAAATATAGGGTAGGGGAATGGGTCTGGGTGGGTTACTCTTTGGAGAGTCTGTGTGGACTTGTTGGGCATGTTTCCACACTGTAGAGATTCTATGATTCCTGTACTACATGAGAAAAGTTTTCAATGGACAGGAAGAAGATTATATCAACTCGACTGATGCTTTGCAACCTTTTATGCTCCAGCCCACATGTTTAAAAAAGTCATAGAGTCATACAGCATGGAAATAGACCTTTCGGTCCAACCACTCCATGCCGACTATAATCCCAAACTAAGCTAGTCCCATCTGCCTGTGCTCGGCCCATGTGCACCCAAACAATGTATCTTAAATGTTGTAACTGTACCTGCATCCACTGCTTCCTCTGGAAGTTCATTCCACACATGAACTACGCTGTGTAAACAAATTGCCCCTCATGGCTTTTTAAAATCTTTTTCCTCGCAGCTTAAAAATATGCACCATTCTTGAAATCCTCCATCCTAGGGGAAAAAACCTGCTATTCACCTTATTTATACACTCATTATTTTATAAACCTTATAAGGTTACCTCTCTGCACTCCAGTGAAAAAAGTTCCAGCCTATCTAGCCTCTCCTTATAACTCAGACCACCCATTCCCAGCAATATCCTGGTAAATCTCTTCTGAATCCTTTCCAGTTGAATAATATCCTTCCTATAACAGGGAGACCATAACTGGACACTTTACTCCAGAAGACACTTCACCAACAAACTGTACAACCTCAACACGACATCCCAACTCCTATACTCAACGGTTTGAGCAATGAAGGTCAGTATGCTAAAAACTTTCTTAACTACCCTATCTATATGTGATGCAAACTTCAAAGAATTATGTACCTGAATCATTAGGCTTTCTCTGTTCTACATCACTGCCCAAGGCCCTACTTTTAGTTGTATAAGTCTTGTCTTTGTTTTACCAAAATGCAATATCTTGTATTTAGAGTCATAGAGATGCACAGCATGGAAACAGACCCTTCGGTCCAACCTGTCCATGCCGACCAGATATCCCAACCCAAACTAGTCCCACCTGCCAGCACCCGGCCCATATTCCTCCAAACCCTTCCCTATTCATATACCCATCTAAATGCCTCTTAAATGTTGCAATTGTACCAGCCTCCATCACATTCCAACTGGCAGCTCATTCCATACACGTACCACCCTCTGCGTGAAAACGTTGCCCCTTAGGTCTGTTTTATATCTTTCCCCTCTCACCATAAACCTATGCCCTCTAGTTCTGGACTCCCTGACCCCAGGGAAAAGACTTTGTCTATTTATCCTATCCATGCCCCTCATAATTTTGTAAACCTCTATAAGGTCACCCCTCAGCCTCTGACACTCCAGAGAAAACAGCCCCAGCCAGTTCAGGCTCTCCCTATAGCTCAGATCCTCCAATCCTGGCAACATCCTTGTAAATCTTTTCTGAACCCTTTCAAGTTTCACAACATCTTTCCGATAGGATGGAGACCAGAATTGCATGCAATATTCCAACAGTAGCCGAACCAATGTCCTGTATAGCCGCAACATGATCTTCCAACTCCTGTACTCAATACTCTGACCAATAAAGGAAAGCAAACCAAACGCCTTCTTCACTTTCCTATCTACCTGCGACTCCACTTTCCAGGAGCTATGAACCTGCAACTCCAAGGTCTCTTTGTTCAGCAACACTCCCTAGGACCTTACCATTAAGTGTACAAGTCCTGCTAAGATTTGCTTTCCAAAATGCAGCACCTCGCATTTATCTGAATTAAACTCCATCTGCTACTTCTCAGCCCATTGGCCCGTCTGGTCCAGATCCTGATGTAATCTGAGGTAACCCTCTTCGCTGTCCACTACAACTCCAATTTTGGTGTCATCTGCAAACTTACTAACTGTACCTCTTATGCTCGCATCCAAATCATTTACATAAATGACGAAAAGTAGAGGGCCCAGCACCGATCCTTGTGGCACTCCACTGGTCACAGGCCTCCAGTCTGAAAAACAACCCTCCACCACCATCCTCTGTGTTCTACTTTTGAGCCAGTTCTGTATCCAAATGGCTAGTTCTCCCTATATTCCATGAGATCTAACCTTGCTAATCAGTCTCCCATGGGGAACCTTGTTGAACGGCTTACTGAAGTCCATATAGATCATATCTACTGCTCTGCCCTCATCAATCTTTTTAATCTTACTTAATCTTCTTCGCTATCCACTATACCACCAATCTTGGTGCCATCCGCAAACGTACTAACCATGCTTTCTATATTCTCATCTAAATCATTTATACAAATGACAAACAAAAATGGACCCAGTACCAATTCCTCCGGAACTCCACTGGTCACATGCCTGTTGTCCTGCTCTTGGAGGTCCTCCTTAAATGTAAGTTGGCAGGCGTTCTTTAACCTGCACCATCCTCTTCTTCCATCTGGGGCAGTGCATTTTACTGCCACTCTGGCTGGTCATATATCTGTGAGGCGAAAGATGTATCCTGCCAGTCTCAGTTGTTTCTCTGTCACAAACTTGACTAAACATTTGTAAAAGCAGCTGAGTCCTTCCAGACACTTTGCAATATTTCCAAACATTTAATTCACCTATAATTAGAATACTGGTTCATTTTAACAATATCAGCGCAGGGTTCACCTTGTAGCTATGAGCTTTCTTTCACTTCAGCGATTAGCCGAAATGTTGCCTGAATATTTGTTGCCCAAATATTGGATCCTTGCAACACTGGTCAGGGTCTTGAGCATTTCAGGATAACAGGGCTCACCAGTGTGCATCCTTATTCTGACAGAACTCTATGTGGCAAATCACTCACAAGATGGCAGATACTGGTAGCACTATACAAAGCAATCTCTCCCCACCGGGAGTACTACTGGCAGCATGCGTAAGTTGTTATATGACCTAGATAAAAATCAATGGCGATAGGATTTGTTGCAAAGTACCAGGATCCCAATATAATATGTAACCCTCCGTGGGCAATGGCCTAGTAGTATTATCACTGGACTATTAATCCGGAGACCCAGGAAATGTTCTGGGGACTCGAGTTTGAATCCCACCATGGCAGATAGTGGAATTTGAATTCAATAAATATGTGGAATTAAGAATCTGTGAATCTGGTGCTGATTGTTGGGTAAAACCCAGATGGTTCACTAATGTCCTTTAGAAAAGGAAACTGCTGTCCTTACCTGCTCTGACCTACATGTGACTCCAGACCCATAGCAATATGGTTGACTCTTAAAATCCCCTCTGGGCAATTAGGGATGAGCAATAAACACTGGCCTAGCCAGCAATGCCCTCATCCCATGAATGAATAAAAAAAAACAAGTAGTTATTGCTATTCCCAAAATGCACTATTTTTTTCCAATTTCCATATGAGTACAACAGCTTCCTAGAATATTATAAACATGACAAGCAACTTCCCCAGTGTCCTTTGTTGCTTGGCGTTTGTATGGTGTCATTGTTGGCTCATTTTAGGCACTTTGTATTGAAGGAGCACTGACATTAGTGAACTGCTTTTTTTTTGGTTGGTGGGAAAGTAAGCTTTCTCCCAGATGTCGTGCTGTTAACACTGCTTTCCAAAGGCCACAGCAGATGCAGAGAGCAAATCTGCTGACAGCCTTCAAAAATTGGATTTAACAGCCAAAAATAAAAGCGCAAAGTAACTCACAAAAACTGGGATACCCAGAGTGCTCCTAGATCCAGCACATGAAGCAGCTTTGCTGGGCTTGGTATCCCACCATTGGGGTTTCAAGTAGTGTAAAGATTTATTCTTAGGTGCTAATTCATCTGTTTTCTCTTGGCACAGACAGACTTAAATGCTTTCAGCATCTTCTGTCTCTGTTTTCTAGAAACTTCAATATTTTATTCTCCACAGTATTGCTTGATGCCAAATGGCCAGACCCCACTCCTGCACTACATCATGGGTCAGATACAGACGAGTTACTGTCCCATCAGAAACTCCCAGGGAAGATATAACAGAGAGTAAATACAGAGTTAAGTATAACATTTTTTGTTTTAAAAGGGCCAATTTTCTTGAAATTAAAGTAAGGGACAGAGAATTGTCTGCAACTTTAAGTTATATTTGTTACAATTATTTTCTGGCTGAATCCTTTCTTCTCCCACAATGTAGACAGTTAACTAAATGTGCTGGAGTGTACTCTTTGTCATTGCAATATCACCAAAGTTAGCTTTTCTTTATTCTACCAATCTGCTCCATACTTAATGAGCCAATTAAGTTGGCAACTGAATAATGAATGCCCCAAGTAAGTATTATCGGGAGGCTATCCATATTAGCTCTTTTGTTTGCATTGCCAAAGCATAAAAGATGCAACCTGGTTGACATTCTTCTGTCTGTGAGATAGGCAACAATTCAACCTCAGGAAGAACAGCTTTGAGGTCAGATGAGGTCATCTGCTGCACTTCTTTTCATGGCTAAGCAAACCAATTCTTGAAAGGGATCATCCACCAGAAGTGCTATGTAGGCGGTTGGCCCTTGCTGGGAGTGTGGGTGATCTCTGCTGATGCTTTGCTTGCAAAACTAACATAAGCTTTGGAGGTTCTCAAACCACATGTCATGGTGTGGCAAATTCCTATCCACAGCTGGTGTTGCCGATTGCATCAATTGTCAGTGAAAGTTTCTCACTTGCCATGATCAATGTTGAGGGCTTTCAAGTCTTGTTTTACAGGAATCGTGAATCCAAATTTTAGGCAGACTGCTGGTTTCTCGTCATGAGCTAACTCACAATACAACGTATCCTTGTAGGTATAGCCATCTTCAATCCAGTGCACTTACACAAGCTAGAATAGCATTTAGCTATTGTTCTTAGATATTCTTACTGCTCTTAGTTAGCATGGATCAAGATCCCACAAATAGTAACCATGAAAGACAAGTTTGTTGAATGAGTTAGGCATGTTGTGTATAGTTTTTAACTTTTATTTAGAACTAATTTTATCAGGGGTCTTTCCTTGAGAATTTCTGTCTGCTGAGTTCTAATTAAGTTAATCCCACAATGATTCTACATGTTCTGTAGGATTGACATAACCATCCACAGAGGAAGAAGTTGTCCAAGAATTGTTACATTCCTCCAAATTGCCTGCATAATTTTGATGAGCCTTAGTAATGCAATAAATCAAATACTCTGAAGGTCTGAGATTTGTCTCTCCAGAATATATACTTTCCCATTTAAGCAGTATATAGGATAGGTTTCTTTTCAGTTGTGACAATAAAAATAGGAATTGTTTACTAATTTTATAATTTTATTAATGGAAATGAATACATAATATGCTTTGCGTGAAGAAGCATAGATCTCCCAGCCTCATGATCCTCAGGGTGAAGCCCAGTGCAGTCTGGAACCAGGGCCCGGTGTGGACTTGAGGCTTGGTGCTAGCGTGGTATAGGTTGGAAAACTGTGGTTCTGACCTTTTATTTCTGCATTGCTGGACATTTTACTTCTCTATTTTCTAAGATCTTTTAAGTAAAGAGGCTGTACCTAGGTACCTTTGCAGCTAAGATGGTGCTATAAGTGGCGAGGTATAAACTTTTCACTGTTGTCGTTGAATCTATTTGACAATAAAGTCTAATTCTAATTCTGTGCCAAAAACTATCAAAAGATATAATACAAATGTAATTGAATCCAGTTTGATATTATTTGCAACTATTCTAGACTATTTAAGAAGAGCTAAGAAAATAATATCTAATAAGTAAAAATAGAATTTCCATCAACATTTGAAGTTTTACTTTAAACTCCTGCAGAAAATATCTGCATCAGGAGGAAGAAAATATCTTTTGAAAAGTATTATGAGTGTCCCTAATCCTTCTGAAATTTCAGTGAAAGGGTCTTATTTTCATATTGTTAGGATTCTTCCTGCTTTGAGAATATGGTTAATAACCCTTTCTATCAGTTCCTCCTACTTTCATATGATGCTGTATAATTTAACATTATGCCTTAATTAATTGGTGAAGATTCCTTATTGAAGCTGCGAGGTATTATCTCATCAAATTATTTGTGAAGTTTTCACTCTTACATGGATATTTCTTTCATCTCTCTCCTATTCTTTCAAACTTAAAAAGAATCCTTCATTAAAGGTTTATCAATGAGGATGTTTCATTTCTCTGAGTAGCTGTCTTTATAAGTATTGCCTTATTGCTGGTTTCTACGGTACTCATGTGATAAATATTTTTATAGAGGCATCATAGAAAGCATTCTATCTGGATGCACCATGACTTGTATGGTAATTGCTCTGCTCAGGACAGTAAAAAACTACAGAGATTTGTGAAGACTGCCCAGTCCATCATGCAAGCCATGCTTCCATCCATTGACTCCATCTATACTTCTTATTGCCTCAGGAAGGCAGCCAACATAATCAAAGACCCCTCCCACCCCAATTATAATCTCTTCCAACCTCTTCCGTCAGGCATAAGATACAAAAGCTTAAATTCATGTACCCAACAGATTCAAGAACAGCTTCGTCCCCGTTGTTATTAGACTTCTGAATGGACCTCACAAATTTTTAATTTAATGTTGATCTTACTCTTTGTGCATCTTCTCTGCAGCCATAATGCTGCAATCTTTGCTTTGTTCTGTTACCCGAACACACTTTGTCTGGTATGATCTGCTTGAATTGCATGCAAAACAAATTTTCACTGTACCTAGGTATACGTGACAATAACTAATCAAATCAAATCAAATCAAATCAAAATCTTTGCCATGTCTTATCAGTTGGATCATTCAAGTATTCATCCTGAAATGAACTGCTTTCATTCCCAGCTGAGGTATTGCTACATCTCTTTCCAGGCCTTACTTTGTTAACTATTCTTTATTCCTTTTTGTTGTCAGTGCTTGATTAGCAGCAAATGTGTATTGTCTCCACGAAAAGTTTGTACAAATTTCGATCTTCTGAATTATTAGATTTCCTACAGTATTGAAACAGGCCATTTGGCCCAATAAATCCTGCCAGTGAAACTTCTGCCAGGCAAAAGGTATATTCTAATTTCAAAGTGGTTCTTTTTGGCCTTTTCTGCGAGTTGCTTAGATCTCTCAATGATCATTATCTTTAGTGTCTGTGTTAGTCCCACCTAATTTGTTATGCTTATTTCTCTGTCTTTCTAATCAGATATTGTTACAATTCAGGCCAGCGGAATGAGTCTTCTTCTTTAAATAGTGCCTTGGTATTTTCAATAATCACTTACGCTGGGAGGGATAGCCTTGATTTAATAGCTGATCTAGATAACAGTACCTTCAATACAGCATTGCCCCCAGTACCATGCTGTGGATTATGTGCTTTAATGCTGGAGGAGAATAAGAAAACAATAACCTTAAGATTCAGGGACAAAAATAACACCAACTAAGGCAGAGTAATATGCATCAGAGTGAGCAATTCTTTACTCTGAAAAGGTTTGTGATAGGTTATTGTAAATATTATATTTTCACATAAACTTTCCTCACTGTCATCACCTTCTTAAGCGAAAAAGTTCATACAAATTTCAATCGGCTGAATTATTAGATTCCCTACAGTATGGAAACAGGCTATTTGGCCCAACAACAAACAACAACAATTGTAGTGGAGACTGAATGATAGAGTCAGAGAGTCATAGTGGTCTACAGCATGAAAACAGGCTCTTCAGCCAAATTTACCCATGCCATCCAGTGTTCACAATTTAAATTGGTCCCATTTGCCTGCCTTTGGTTATATATCCCTCCATACCTATCCCACCCATGTACCTGTCTAGACGTTTCCTAAATGATGAAATTGTACTCGCTTCCAGCACTAACCCTGGTAGCCTGTTCCATCAAGTTCACCAACTTGATTGGATTTCTTTCTACGGCTTAAAGTACGTGGTGTTGCAATTTATAAGTAGGTTGTGTTTCAGGTTGCCATGTGCAAAATATAGCTTCATTGGAGCTACAGTAGAATCATTAATATTGATCTTCTGAGAACATTGATTACTGGACCATGCATAAAGATAGTCACATATACTGATTCTGTTTCTCACATTCATCTCTTCCCAACTTTTAGAAAAAAAGGAATACTTGGATTTCTATATTGTTTCAGGACATGAGTGTGTCCCAAACTGTCTTATAGATAATTAAATTTGGTTTTGAAATGTAGTCAATATTGTAATGTGAGATAAATTTGCCAAATTTGTTTTATTTAAATGATTTTTTTAGGACTAAGCTTTCTTGGATGTAGTCAGTCTTTCTTAGTTCCTGGAGCAGCAACATATTTTGGTGATGAAGTAATGGCACAGTGTCATCAGGACTCTACATTTCATTTGTATACTGACCAAAATGTCATAGGCATTATGAACTCACACAAAACAAATCAGCAGTGTTCCATAGCTTGCAACATTCTGGAGAAAGAAAATTTGTTTATGTGATTAATAGATCCCCCAGTCACAATAACAGCAGCTTGAGATGGGACATCAACTGCCTTTCTGTCCTAACGTTTAATATGATGCACAAGACACCCTCCTGTTTTCACTGGGGCAGTGCATTAACTTATCTTGATGCTACCACTGCATGTACAGAACCCACCCTATCACAGTCAGCAGCTAAAAACCAATATCGATGCCATATTTGTACATGGTATTGAATTACTAGCACAACCAGGCACTTGTTTTCCCTTAGAAATCACAGGAGATTTTGGATTAGGCATTTACCCATTCTAATGATAATCTCCAGGATGCACAACTGATTTTAAATCTGTTATCAAGAGATGGGAGTTTTAGCTCAAAACTACAAACACGTAAATAGGCTCAAATATGTACTAAAGATCTGGGGCAAATCTGGATTAACAGATATGGTTTGAATGGGTCCACTGATTGTTCCACTTATGCACAAGGTTTCACAATATTACGTATATTTATGTACAATAGTACACAGAGAAACAATCCATTTGGTTATGGTCTTTGATTCTGTTCATACTCTACATGAGTTTGTTAGAGTCATAGAGTTATACAGCATGGAAACAGGCCCTTTGGACTAAGTTGTCAGCGCGGAACAATAATTCCAATCTCTTCTAACCTTATTTCATATCATTCAATCAACAAATCCTTTTACTCCTTTCTCCATTAATATTTACATAGTTTTGCTTAAATGCATCTACTTCATTTGCCTCAATCATTTCCTTGGGAGTGAGTTCCATTGTTGGTCAGTCAATTGTTACCACTGCTGGGCTTCAGGTCCTCTGGGAGTGGGTTGCCTTTGGTAGCCACTTAATTGACTACTACTGGCAAGATGCAAACTTGGGTCCTGGTAATTAGAAGCAGTCTTATGGTCTTCTGGGACTATAACAACTTCACTTTTAAATAAGTTAAATATAGCTTTTAAGATTTTGAATTATATGCTTTTAGAAATGAACCCAGATGGGCAGGAACAGAGATCATCCATTGTCTAATTATTCAGTTTCATTCTTATGTTGCAACAGTGACTATACCTCAAAAGGACTTTATTGGTTGTAAAGTGCTTTAAGATGTCCTGAGGCACTCATGATATCTATGTTTTTCTGTTAGCTTTTGTGTCTAACCAGCTAAATAAACAACTTGACATTCAACATCCTTGGGGTTACAATTGACCAGATACTGAACTGGACACAAATACAGTGACTACAAGAGCACATCAAAGGCTAGGAGTCCTGCAGAGAGTAACTCACCTCCTAACTTCCCAAAGCCTGTTCACCATCCATAAGGCATAAACTAGGAATGTGAAAGAACACTCTCCACCGGCCTGAATGATCCAGGATAAGCATCCCTCTTAATTTGTACCACATCCACAAACATCCACACCTTTCAACACCTGGCATCAGTGTGTACCATCTACAAAATACACTGCCGAAATTCAACAACAGTCTTTGGACCAAACCTTCCAAACCCACAACCACTACCATCTCGAAGGATAAAGGCAGTAAATACATGGGAATATCACCATCTGCAAGTTCCTTTCCAAATCATTCACCAACCAGATTTGGAAATATGTTATTGTTCCTTCAGTGTCTATGAATCAAAATCCTGAGACTCCATTCCTAATGGCTTTGTGGGTGTATCTACACCAAATGGACTTGGACTGTTCAAGAAGACAGGTCACCAACACCTTCTGAAGGGTAACAAGGGCTGGGCGATAAACACGAGCCTGGCCAGCGACACCCAAATCCGACCAATATATATATTTTTTAAACTTGCTTTGTGAATTCTGTCTCATTTTTTAAAAAAAACTTTTTTCTTAGGCCTCTTTCGTACCAAAATAATCTTGTCTCAGTGTCTATAGATGTATGCTTGAATTATATCCACTGAAGAAAAAAAGAAACACAAGTTTCCAAACATTTTGAATATGCATAAATGTATTAAAACTTTTCCAATTAAGTACTCAGTTTCTGTTTCATCGATTTGCCCTGCACGAAACACAAAGGTATAAATACCTAAAATGCCTTAAAAATTAAACTGCAAAGTATCCATTATGGTGGAGGTAGAATATAAAATAATCTTTTAAAGGAAAAGTAGATAAATATTTGCAAAAGGAAAATTTAAAAGAGTTTAAGGAAAGAAAAACTAAAAAAGTAATGAAATGGACAGCCACCTTAGAGAACAAGTACTGATAGGCTGAATGCCTCCTTCTGTGCTGTTAAACACCAAGACTAAATAAATTGGTAATGTTAAGAAAAAGTGGAAGGCTGAGTTAAAAGTGAGAGGAGCTGTCTACATATTATGTAAAGAATTATATATAAGGCACAGCAAGAGAATGGGTGGGGAAATACTCACCCATAATACGAAAGCTTCTAAACTGACTATTCCAAAACATTCTGAATCAGATTTTGCTAATTTAGTGTGCGGAGATACTGCTGAACTGAGGGTTGCACAATGTGACTGATTGTGCAGATGGACTGTTGCCTTTGGAAACAAGAATTATTTTTTCTTAATCCTTCAGCCTTAAGCAGAAGAATGCTAAAACATTTAGTTTTGATAACTTCGCTGTTCAAGCTCCCCGCAACATGTCCAGACAATAATGCCACAATTTACTTTACAATATGTTATGAAAGCAAATTTCAGACCTATTATTTTCTGCTCTGAGCAGTAGTTAGCGAAATGGTTACAGCTTTTGCATTTCCCTTTTCCACTTAGTGGCGATCCATTGTAAATGGGATCATTACCAGACTGCCATTTAATCAATACATCAAAATTATTTTGAAAGCCTATTATTTCTTTGTTAGCACATGGCTTAGCAATTCTCATTCAAGCAATTGCAAGTTAAATCTCAATAGATAATATATTAGGCAAAACATAATCACTTTTCATATCAGCCTGATATGCATTTAAAATTTGCAGAGCAAAGTCTTTTCAATTTTCCATAAAAAATTCTACTGCAGCCATGGGATAACAGGCCTGTTGTATCTGTGCTATAACTGTAGATCTTCTTTCTATTCTCCATACTGAGCTTGGTGACTCTTTCTTCGACATACCTTATGAATATTTTGGTAATTCTCGTTAAATTACCTTCCCATCTTTCTCAAAAGTATTTAAAGTCTATTTTAATGTCAAGATGATTCTTCACAAAGAGACTGATCAATATGTGAAACAGATTCCTGAATAAAGTGGTGAGTGAAAATCCTAAAAAGATAAAAGAGGCAACACAATGATGCACTGGGGGATTTTTTTGTTTTGTTTTCAATAAACTTTCACCTTCATATTTATCTTGTGGTATCATAATATATGTTAATTTACAGAACATTTATTGTTCTTTTCTGTGATACCTATGAACCAAAATTAGCACCATGGTTGTGGATAAGTGTAGGGGGAAAGGATTCAAAATAAGTTTCAAATTTATGGTGCTTCAAAATTGGAACATTGTTCAGACGATGGTAACAGGGTTTCAAGTCAGACTGAAACACTGCTTTCAGTATTTTTTTTTACTGTAATAAGGCATTATCCTTTCAAAAATGCTAACTGAATTCTGGATCATACTGTCCGAATATAGACATTGCTAGACAAAAATTACCATGGTGCATCTGGTTCACCATCCTGACTGTCCTACGATACAGCAACAATGGAGTTGTTGGCTAACCATAGCAATCAATCTCTATCATTAGTGTCCAAAAAACTCAGAAGCGATAAAAAGAAAATCCCAGTGGTGGCAAACACTAGGGACCATGAGCAGAGTTTTCCCAACAGTAAGCATTTTTCAAGTGAGATTCATTGCGGTTAATCTGCCAAGATTCCAAGCAACTTTTCTCACACAATCTTTCACATTTCACTCATTAATTATACAACCAGGGTCTTAAGCACCCTTCCTGGAGAATTTCTCACCGCTGCTGGGACCATCTGGCATGCATGTGAATAGGTTGATGCCATGTTTAAAGCCCAGCTGAACCCCATTTTAGATGCTGCAAGCCAGGAAACCAGCCCTCACAATATGGCGCTGACCATTATGACACAAAGGAAAGTTTACACCCTGTTTAACCAAGGTTGACCTGGAGTTGCTGGTGGACAATGTGAAGGACAGAATGATTATTCATTCCCCCTAGAGGCTACACCACCAAACCAAGACAGCGTGGCCCTAGGCAGCAGCATAGGTCATTGCTGCATCTCAAGTCAACAGGATGTCCAACATTGCAGCAAAAAGGACAATGATCTTCTGCATTTCACAAGGATAGTTGTCACTATTTACTTTCTCGCAGGGTCACAATTCACTCTAACTTGCCACTGCACTCACCTCTCTCAAAGGTTTATAGATTACAACTCTCTCTTTTATATGGCTTTTACTAATCTCATATTCCTAAACTACTAGCCTTTCCTGCCCTCTGTGATTCCTCCACACTGATTGGGACCATTCCAACTCCTTCATTACCAATAACTGCTTTTCCATTCATTTCCATCGTAATCAATTTCTCCTTTTTCTCTTGATGCAGAAATATTTGGCCCACTCTCTGTGCTTTTGTCTCCAGAGCACCCCTACTGACCTACCTGTGGACAGATTGCTCTTGCCCTCCAAGACTTACTATGCCTCAAATACCTGAAATGCAAGGACACGGACCTTTGAAATTTGGTAGGACTAAGCTCCTGACTAACCACGACCAATCATCTGGACTTGAACCTGGCAAGTCTCTTGACTGACTGTTGGTTACCTGACTGATTGTAGTCCCCTTCTCCCCACTAAGGGCTGGTCCCTCTGACTTTCGCAAAATGGTTGAAGGCCATGTAGTATGTCCACAGCGCAAATGGCTGACATATGGTATGGGTGTGACACAGATTTTCACACCCTGCCTCTCACTTTGCAGTGAAAGGGAATGCAAGCCAGAGAGGCTGGCGGCCCTTAACTGAGCACTGCAGACTATGAGTACTGAAAAGCAATGTGACCCACACGCAGTCTGGCAGACTGTAAGTCAGTTCAGGCATCAGTAAATGTGCTCTAGAAAATATTGTGAAGTGCACGAGGCTCCAAGTAAATGCAAAGAGAGTGAGTTCTAAGAAAGCAAGCTAAAAGCAATAGCATGCATCTTTGCAAATGCACAAAATGCATGTGTCCTTGAACAAGTTCTTGAATTAAAGTGTTGAAGTAGTGTAGAAAATGGCCCAAAAGTAGTCATGTTGATGTAATAAGACTAATGGTTTGTCGGATAAAAGGTTAAGGAGCATGGCGTCCATAGAGAATGCAAAGATTTTGTTGTGAAGACACAGTTAGATGTTTGGCCGGGATAAACATCTGGTAAGCTGCAGCCGCCAGGCACCATTCTGATTTACATGTTGGGAATTTGTATTGTCTACCTTTAGGAAAGGAGAAGAGGATTGGAAGTAGTGTTAAATAAGGTGGCTGCATCAATGAGATGCAAATACATATAAGTAAGTTATTTGCCATTCAATGGCAAGATTGCAAAGTCCTAATTTCAGGCTAATTGGCAAATCACAAAAAAATCCTCAATGTTGATTTTTTTTCATTCTGTTTGTATTTCCAAACATTTTCCCCACAGCAGGGAAGGATAAATTTTGCCTCATAAGTCCAACTATTTAACCATTTTTTCCCAATTATGCTGCTTGATCCCAAAATATTACTTCCTGCAAAAAAAAACCTAATCTACTTAATTTTTATTTAAATGAATAAACTGCATTTCCAGGGAATCTGTTCTGTTGATTGACTGGTCATTCTCTTCCTGCAACCTTAGCTTTGAATATTCTTATTACCTTATTCATAGCATATTGCTAGCACTCCTGTTCCAAAAACTGTTACATACGTCTTTCATAATAGGCTGATATTCAAAACAACAGAAGATGTCAGCAACAGGGCTATCAAGTAGCATTTACTGAAAATCTGCTTAGCGATGTTCAGTTTAACTTCCACTGGAACCACTCAACTTTATGTCTGATTGTAACCTTGCTCCTAATACAAGTGTAGCAGCTGAATACCAGAAAAATGTGACATTGAGTTCCAGTGACAGCAAGTCAGCAATGAACTGAATATTGGCTTGGGAGTGGGTGCTGTTGTTGACCTATCTTAATCACATATCCAACATTAAATCCTTAATTACTCATAGCCAGTTCTGCTGTGCAGGACATGTCACTTGTCTGCCTGACACCAGACTTCCAAAGCAATTTCTCTATTTTGAACTCGGTTGCGAAAGGAGATTTCCAGCACGGTAGTGAAAACATTTTAGGGATGTCCTCCAAGCATCTCTGAAGAGATCAAACACCTCTCACCCACCCCATGGGAGTCCCTAATTTACAAGTTATCATAATGGAGAAGAATAATTCAGGAAGGAACTGAACACATTATGAGAGACCACTTTTTTGGACTATAAACTGAAAATTGAAAGTTGGCCTGCTATATGACTAAGCTGAAAATGTGTTGCTGGAAAAGCGCATTAGGTCAGGCAGCATCCAAGGAACAGGAGAATCGACGTTTCGGGCATAAGCCGAAACGTCGATTCTCCTGTTCCTTGGATGCTGCCTGACCTAATGCGCTTTTCCAGCAACACATTTTCAGCTCTGATCTCCAGCATCTGCAGCCCTCACTTTCTCCTGCTTATGACTAAAACTACCAGGAGCAGTTTTGTAGCTTGAAGACTGATGGATTGTGTGATGCACAGGTTAGCTGCACAAGATTGTTAGACAGGGGAAGAAACGTCTGCAACACAAATTCCCAGCTCGGCGAACAGAACCACAAGATTGTTACTGTTTGGATCAGTGATGTGGAGACTTTGAGACAGAGTTGCATCAGGAATTTTTGTGTTAAAGAACAACTGCCTAACTGCAACCTTTGGATTAGTCAGGATACAGTTTGTTACAAGCCAGTGAGCACAGTGCATTCAGAGATATTCAGAAGCCAACAACCATCTTTCAGCATCTCTTCTTGTCAGTGAAAATGACAAAGCATGCAGACTCTGAAAGAGAGTTTGAATATAATAAGAAAAACTACTACATCCACCAAACAGCTATTGCATCAAAGACTGAGCTTCAGTCTTCAGACAACATTGTGCTAACATCACTACAAAAAAATCAAAAGAACTAAAATAAACAACTCATCCCACCCCATCTGGTTAGGAGTCCTGAACATCAAAATTTGCTTTTCTCTGTTTATAATTTTTCCCAAAATATTTGTGCCAAACTCTCTATTTTTGTCTATCTTATTTACAAATGAATGTGTTTGTGTCTGGGGATTTAAAGGTATATAGGTTAGGTTGAATAGTAATAATGAGGAATCCACTTTTATTTACCATTTGTTAAAGAATAAGTTTGTTCACAATAAACAGTTATTTTCTTGCTATAAACAAAATCTGGTGTGAATTACTTTTCTCCTGAATAGCAGTCAGTCAAGCAAATCAATAATCTTGGTGGTTGAATTGGGTATGACACATTTTTGATGGTTTGTGGAATAGTGGAACTCAGTCGTCAAAACATTCTTCCCAACTGAATCACGACAACATCAAGCGATCACTTGTCTGGAACAAACTGTGGAGACAACAGAGTGAATGTACAAACCTCCAAACACTTTGTGACAACTAATTTTTTTGGCAGAGCATGAGAGAATTATGAACTGCATGCTAATGTGGTGAGATACCAATGTATGGAATTAAGGTCGTCATCACTTATTAATGAGATTCAGAACTCGCATTGGAAAATTTAAAGGGAAATTTTTTTTTGAGAATCAGATTTTTTTATTCTCCCACATTTCCCCAGACATTTCAGCATTTCCCCGATCATTCAAGGGTTGGGAAAATTTCACCTCCCATCTACCCAACCCTTCAAATACCATCTGTCCCACATCTGACAGAATATGCAGATTCCCCATTGAACTTCAGATCCCAGTGAATTGGAATGGATGTCAGTCATACTTGACCCCAAGGAATTGCCTAAGACAAAGAAGAATATTTAACTGAATGTGACACTGAGGAAGCTTAGTAAAATTAAAGCCAATGGGGTTTGAGGGAAAGGTCTCTTGAATCTGTAGAAACTCCTGCTGGCTCATTGGAGTCTCATCATTTCAGCCCAGAATATGGTTGCTGGAGTTGCTCCGGACAACAACCTAAGCTGAAGAATTCCCATGAGAAAATAACTACCTCATAGAGTCATAGAGTCATAGAGTCATAGAGATGTACAGCACGGAAACAGACCCTTCAGTCCAACTCGTCCATGCCGACCCAAAGTACCCAACCCAATTTAGTCCCACCTGTCAGCACTTGGCCCATTTCCCTCCAAACCCTTCCTATTCAAAAACCCATCCAGATGCCTTTTAAATGTTGCAATTGTACCAGCCTCCACAAGTTCCTCTGGCAGCTCATTCCATACACGTACCACTCTCTGACTGAAAAAGTCGCCCCTTAGGTCTCTTTTATATCTTTCCCCTCTCACCCTAAACCTATGCCCTCTAGTTCGGGACTCCCCCAACCCAGGGAAAAGACTTTGTCTCTTTATCCTATCCATGCCCCTCATGATTTTGTAAATTTCTATAACATCACCCCTCAGCCTCCGACACTCCAGAGAAAACAGCCCCAGCCTGGCCTATTTAACGTCTCCCTATAGCTCAAATCCTCCAACCCTGGCAACATCCTTGTAAATCTTTTCTGAACCCTTTCAAGTTTCACAACATCTTTCTGATAGGAAGGAGACCAAAATTGCATGCAGTATTCCAACAGTGGCCTAACCAATGTCCTATATAGCCACAACATGATTTCCCTACTCCTGTACTCAATACTCTGATCAATAAAGGAAAGCTTTCTTCACTATCAATAGACAATAGACAATAGGTGCAGGAGTAGGGCATTCTGCCCTTCGAGCCAGCACCACCATTCATTATGATCATGGCTGATCATCCTCAATCATATGCTATCTACCTGCAACTCTACTTTCAAGGAGCTATGAACCTGCATTCCAAGGTCTCTTAGTTCAGCAACATTCCCTAGGCCTTACCATTAAGTGTATGTTCTGCTAAGATATGCTTTCCCAAAATGCAGCACCTCACATTTATCTAAATTAAACTCCATCTGCCACTTCTCAGCCCATTGGCCCATCTGATCAGATCCCGATGTAATCTGAGGTAACCTTCTTCGCTATCCACTACACCTCCAATTTTGATGTCATCAGCAAACTTACTAACTGTACCTCTTATGCTCACATCCAAATCATTTATATAAATGATGAAAATCTTGACATTTTATGACACTGCCATCAATGAATTTCCCTCCATAAATATTCTAGGCATTACCACGAACCAGAAACTGAACTAGACCTATCACATAAATACTATAGCAACTAGAGGAAGTCAGAAGCTAGATATCTTGCAGTAAAAGACTTACCTTCTAGCTCTTCTTAGTAGTGTGACAAATTTATTCATTGGCAGTAAAGTATCCTGATTGCTTTAAAGTTTACATTTTCTCAATCTGTATCAATCTCTTGCATGACAGATTATCCACATAGAAATCCAAGGAAGGTCAACTTTAAATGTAAATACAAGTAGAGGCTGAGCAGTACCATTTTCCAGGAGAAAGTGAGGATTGCAGATGGTGGAGATCAGAGCTGAAAAATGTGTTGCTGGAAAAGCGCAGCAGGTCAGGCAGCATCCAAGGAGCAGGAGAATCGACGTTTTTGGCATAAGCCTGAAGAAGGGCTTTTCAGCCCAGTACCATTTTCTATTTGTATTTAGCATTTAATCAATATCAATGAACAATGAAGAATTTACTTCTAAGTATATAACAATGCACCTAAATCTGTAACTCACTTTGGATGTACAATGCTCTGAGGACTCTGTTCTCAATGGAAATTCTTCCAATGGCTGGCAGCTTCCATGTAAGTACTTCAGGACTGAAGTTGAATGTTTAGACAGGCCACGAACTAAAGCAAAACTGAATTATCTTCTAAAGTCTCGGTAAAATAGTTGAACTGTTCGATAATCTCATAAGGAAATGCACCAAAAATGTAAGTATACAACAAATCAGTAGTCACTAAACTCAATCTTCAGTCAATGCTGATGGCTGACTTCAGACAAGTCAGCAGTAGAATTGAACTGAATTGAATTAGTTTTATTGTCACATGTAATCAAATGAGTACAGTGAAAAGTTTACTAGTCGTGACTTACAGTGCCATGGATATTGGGTTTGGATATGTCTCTAGGATCCTGATTGCTAACCAGAGTTCCTTCTTGGAAAGTTCATATCCATGTACATTGGGTAAGAACATGAGCTCAATGTACAAAAAAACCCTTCCGAGATTATAAAAGTTTTTTTTTGATAAAGCTATCTAGAACAAATGATCATTTTAGTGCAATCAAAACCATTTGGCAAACTATACTAAATGAAGGAATTATCATTTTCTTTAACTGTTTATGCCTAGCTAGATTAAATGGTGTTGCAAGACTTAAGAAATCTGGTGAAATGTATTCTTTTCACATAATTAATGATTGTCAGGTCAGCTGTGGGGATGAGGGTAATCATTAAAATTTACATTTAGAAACACTGCATTGCGAATCTTGATGTACAACAATGCTGTGCAGTATCTGGTTACTAACAGGATGATCAAAGGCAGTTTGAGATTCAGCATTATTTTAAATGTGGCATGATAATGACATAGACTTTTAAAGGGCAATGCTTTAACATGAGATCAATGATAATCAACGCAACATGCTTCAGAATGCAGATGTCACTAAATATCTTCAAGAGGTGATGAATCAACATCATGTTGACATTAGCATTACACGACATTAAAATCATCCAGTCCAGACATTTTTACAGCTTAACGATGCCAAATCATTTACAATGTTAATACTACCCTGAAGATAGTTCACCTTTATATCCACAGACTGTTCTAGAATATTTAGTTCTCTTTTGGGTATACTACAAATCAATGACAACTGGCAGCTTGAATTATGTTACCTGCCTTATCAAGTCCACCAGCTGACTCACTCTTGACTAAACAGCAATCTTCATTTTCCATTTTTTTTTTTCATTTTAAAGGTTAAATGTTAAAAACAATTAAAGTTAATTTCACAAATGGAAAACAACTTACTCACTTCATGGTCCTCCCATGTGCTAGGTGATGTGTGACAAAGAACACATTATCTTAAATCACAGCAGGCTTTTTAAAAAGATCACTTCCTATAGGCTTCCTGTGAAGGAAGTAGCTTCCTTAAGGAAATGAATGAATGATTACTTAGCCATGCCTGAGTACATTCATATTTTTTATGGCAAGAATATTGATCATTAGGTAAAAATGTCAGCTGCTAGATGAAGTGTGTTTCATAGTAAGTACAACATGAAGTAATTAACCCTGTCCCTTAGAGCTCTGTTTTCTGATTGCTTGGCACAGCAGCCGTTCAGGATGGTGAGGGTCAGAGGTTAAAACCGTGAAAATAAACAGCCTGGGCCCATTTTCCCCTCGCATTTGGGCACAAGTGCCACTTGATTGTCAGAAAGTGATCTTATCCAAAATGAAAAGTCAAAGTGATCAGTTTAGTTCCTGACAAAATTTGCCCTCTTCTTTTTGCACCACATGCTATCTTACACAGCACTGAATTTTCTTGAGGGAGAAGACAACGGTAATAGGATCAAACAGGCTGAATTAAATAAATGAAAAAAAATGTACTAATTCTAGATTACTATATAAATACAAAGCACCAATAAAACAGGGATAGACCTAGAATGAGGTTCCCTCATCAGAACAATGTTATGCACACATCTTCAATAAGATGATGGTAATAAGTGCAAATTACTTTGCAAAACTATTTTGCAAAGATAAGGATCCTGCACATATTGACTCTCATGGACAAGGAGAATGTAGCCACAATCAAGGCCATTCTGCATCATTTTGTGATTATTTGAATGTTGCTGTAAGCCACAGTCATACGTGAAGTGAAAATGTCAGAGTTGCTCCTGGACACAACTTGAATATAGAACAGAGAACAGTACAGGCCCTTTGACCCTTGATGTTGTGTCAACTTTTATCCTACTCTAAGATCAAACTAACCTACATACCCTTCATTTTACTATCATCCATGTGCCTATCCAAGAGTCGCTTAAATGTCCCTACTGCATCTGATTCTACTATCACCGCTGGCAGTCCATTCCATACACTCACCACTATCTGCTTAAAGAAAATTGGGTGAACATTTTCTTTAAATTTCTGAAAGCAATCAAGAGAGAAAAGCAGGACCCTTAGTAGAGTTTCTTTTCATGCTGCATAGTACAAATACATATTTTCCTTAACACAAATATAGGCAGAATGTATTCTTGTCTAACAGTATATAATTATTAAAGGAAATTTAATTGAAAATTATTGCACAGGACAAATTCTGAATTTTTTAATATTTCCACTTGCAAGCACACGTGGCATGAATAAAGCATTTATCCTTGTTATTATTTCAGATCAAATCACGTATGTGGCTTAAATTCTAGGGGATTTTCTGAAAACATTCCTGTGTGACCACTATAGCAACAGAAGCAAAACACATTCATAGGTTTCCTGCAGCTGCCAAAACCATCAATTACATTGGCTACTTCCTTTGAAAATACTTGGCACTTGCTCCTTGAAACATTGAGAAGTCCAAATACTAAAGCAGAATAGGTTCTGTCAGTCCCGGCTCAACTTGAACTTAGCAAAGGGAGTTTTTTTTTAAACAATTCTGCGTATTTGAGCCAAGAGCTCCACTCATTTTGTTAAAACAAAATTTGATGGTTTGCCAGAGTAAAATATCTTTACCATTAGTAATAGAGAATTGTATTTATCCAGGGTCAGCATGTTGGAATAAAAGCTTGGAGCTCTTTACACTGCTCCATGGCAAGCTTAATTCCCTGCAGAGCTAGTTCCTGGTCTCAACCATGAGCAGTTGCTGAATTGAGGTTGAATATTTCTCTGCACAGAATATCAGAACACCCAAGCTGTGCTCACCCATCTTCAACTAGCTGACGAAAAAGGAGAGTTGGCAGTATTCTGAGGGTTAATCCTCTATGGCAATTCTAAAAGTTATACATCAGAACTTTCATGAATATTAAACAAATTAAGGAACTCTTATTCAACTGCAAATTTCAGCTGAGCAGAAGAATACATAGTTTATAAACTGGACTTGATCTACAATTATATTTTGCATATCACTTTAGGCATTAAATGTAGTTTCACATCATTCTTTCTATAACTGTTTTGCAATTCCAGTTTACTCATGCTACAAATTTTAGTGTTCCCGCAAAGCTGGTTTAGTTCTTCATTATATTAAATTTGTGAGGGGTCAATTAGATGTGTAGGTTTGAACTGATTCCAAAGTTAAGCAGTATGCAATTCTCTCCTTGGCAGAGTCTCAGTTCTATTTAGATTCATAGAGTTATACTGCACAGAAACAGAATTTCAGTCCAACTTGTCCGTGCTGATCAGATATCCTAAACTGATCTAGACTCATTTGCCAGAATTTGGCTCATATCCCTCTAAACCCTTCCTATACATATACCCATTCAGATGCTTTTTATATGGTGCAATTGTACCAGCCTCCACCACTTCCTCCGGCACCTCATTGCACATAGGCACAATCCTCAGTATGACCAAATCCTCAGGTCCCTTTTAAATCTTTCCCTTCTGTTCTGAAACCTTTGTTCTAGCATCGGGTCATAAGCATCACTGATTCCAGAATCAGGCTTCAACTGTATTACAACTATCGTACACCGAAACCCACTTAGTGACACTACAGCTCTAAGCATGCAACTTCAATTGCACCATCTAAATATAACAATGCTGTTCAAACAACAAGTCAAAGAAGTGCACAACAGCACAAAAGATGGTTGCATACGGTAGCCATTTGCTTTTTGATTTGCTGAAGATTGTTTTGTAAATTATAAAATAAACACAACAATTGAACAGAATCAACTTCTAGTCACTAATTCCCTTTCATGTACCTACTGTTTCACAATAAAGGAGTTTCAATTGGTGACAGATCAGTTCCAGGATCTGTAATTCTATACTGAAGTATCAAATGTAAAGTAGACGCTGTGTGAAACTTCTTCACAAAACAAATTCATGAATAATGGGCAAAAAGGGCTGCAATCTGCAACCTTCAGAAAGATTCATTAGTTCTTGGAATGACAGAAATTGAAGCCTTTGTTAATACAGAATTAACGTAAAATCCTTAAAATCCACAGAGCACTGACATGCTGCCATGGCAACAGATTCCATCTTGCTATTACTTGCTGCTTTTCTGTAAAAACCAGCATATCCACAATCAATTCTGACGTTTTGGCTAATGTAGGACTGTAATTATTTTAGAAGATTCCAATTTGTATCTCACTAGCAAGTCAAAATACAGGTTAGATATTAATCAGATTCATATATGTTATCACTCATCTATGCCACCGAGTAACAATAGTATTGTGACAAACCTGGCTGCTCCTACCCCAAAGCAGAAAAATAGCCCACAAACCTGAAGTCAGATAGCCCCGTGATGCAGAAGAAATAAAAGCGGGTGGGAAATGTTTGTGCAAGCGATAGTCCTTTTCGCTGCGGGACCTAATGCGGTCTGAGGCCCGGTCTGAAAAATCTGAGCTAGGCCAAGCCCGCCGTAAGGTTGTACTCCTTGTTTTCTTCATTTGGAGGCTACATGCATCTAATCCTTTAGCAATGTGAATCAGGCTCCATAGCTCTTGCTGTGCTCTATTTGATTAGAAATAAGCCAACGTGCTGTAAGGATTAGCAAATATTCTGGTACTGCCTCCTCCACATCGCAAACTGCAGGCTTGCTCCTATACCTTGACTGATCCAATTTTACACACATCCCACAATGCATTACACTTCATTTAAAATCGCCACTGCTTATAGTTTCCAGCTTCACATAAGAAAAAAAGGCACATAATGTGGCTTCTCAGCCAAAGAACAGGCAGCGATTTTCAGCGTGAAAAGCCTTGGGATCTCAGACAATAGCTCAATTCAGCATAGGAGTACTTGGCTAACTGTGAGCCAGAAAACAAAAGGCCCAAACAAATTAGGAACCCAGCCTTGGGTTTTGACCCAAGCAGTACACCCAGGAACTGTAGGATGCAACTTCAATCCCCACTGTCACAAGATTAGAATAATGCTTTGATGACAGCGAAAGTGGTCTTCTGCCGACAACAAAATCCAATCAGTGGAAAAGGATGAGCAGAATACATAAATCAGAAACCAATCTCCAGTTCAAAAGCCCTGCAGCTGCATTCACACAGAGAGGTTGTGCGCGTATGTCTGTCCGCAGCTGAGGATTAGAGTTCCTGCAGGTATCTGTGAAGCAATCTATTTCTGAGAGATACGCAACTAATGACGACCCAACGTCATCGCTGTATTTTCTTTCACTCCCCGCAGAAATTTCTCAGAGCCTGGTTTCCACTTCAGCGTGGATAAGAAAAGCTGGACTACAAGTGGTTCCAAATGTTTAGCTTTCAAATTTTGTTAAGCGTAGAGTCGAGTCTGCTGTGTTGCTCTGGCTGCTGTACTGATGAATGGCTCCCTGCTTCTGAATACAGTGAACAGCTATTGAACGGCAGGAAACGAGTCAGCCACCCAGTCCCATGCTAATCAAGGAGCTGTCTTATGTCAGACGCACTGATTCCGTCAAGCTTCGCAGTTTTAATGTACAACCCTCAGGCCCACTGCTAACCTGGCCAGATTCCAAGAACTATAATCAGAATTAGTGTATTTACATCTAAAACTGCATATCTTAGGGTGGCCCAAAGTGCATCTTAAACAGAGCCTTTTGATGCTAAAGTACTGCTGGTAGTGTGCCTTTCTAATTAACATTTATTTGTTAAAAAAAGTCTGCCAAGGCAGGTCAGCTCATGCAACAGATGTAATAGACTCCTGACACTAGAAAGTTATTAAATGCATCTGTAATAGCAGTCGAAACAGAAACAATAACTACACACTGGCTGTTAACAACTGACACAACTACCCTCAAGTTTGCAATATCCACAAGCTCAGTTTCGGATCAGCTGTTTTCTGGCATGTAAAATCATTCTGTGCTATAAAAGAGTGGAACACAAGGGGAAAGCTGCAACAGATGCAACTCTATACTTTGCACTGCACTGTATAGCAAATCTCTTGTGAAAAATTAATCAATCATAGTTAGCCCATCTACTATAAAGTGAGAAATAGCTTGACACATTGATTATAATTAAGTGCTTTCCCACAAATTTATGAGACACAAAGTGAAAGAAATCAAACAAAGACTGACCAATAGAAACTGCCCTGGGAACAGTGATGCCTCCTACCACTGAGTACAAAAATAAGCAATGGGAAAGCGAAGAGATTTCAAATTTATTAGATGCACCTTCTTGAGAAAGAGAAAGAGAAATTGAAAGGGTATGGGGGCTGGTGATAAGAAGATTTAATGTTTCTGTTGAAATTTACTCTAAGGAACAGGATGGGGAATTTTTTCCCAAAAAGGGTGTGCTGGCAAGATTCCATTTGGGCTGAGAGACTATCATACATTAAACTGTGAATGTAATGTTTACAAAAAAGTTGTATTTATTTTAAATTTCAGGACAAGTATTTTCATTCACAGCTTTCTGGTGGAATGCTTGAAACAACAAACCTTCCAACTCACCAACTGTCCTTTAATTTTATGGGTGGATATTTAATTGCAAACAGCCACAAAATCACAGCTACCTCCTGGTTACAGAGAAAAAAATAAAGCCCTTGACCTCTTCCACATTAACTGCACCAACAGAATTCATCACAAAATTGAATTTTCTTTGTTGAAAAGATGGCAGGAAACAAGGCTCTCCCATTAAAATGTGGATCTTGTTGTGGAAGTTTGGCACATCTCAATTCATGCTTTAAGAAAGAACGCAGATTCCATTTTCCAAGTTTTTGTTTGGAAACTCACTAACAAAAAATTACCACTTCATGATGGGGAGGGCATTGGGTGAGGGATGGCTGCATGAACCGAAGACAATTAAAACAGACTTGGCATAAAATTCACACAGGATTTCAATGATGTCAAGGAAACTACCAAAGATAGTACTCAATTGCCAAGCCAAGACAGTTACACTAAACTGGGCCCCAGGGGCTGTAAGTGCTTTCTGTAAAGTGAGAAAAGGGTGGTGCATCTCTTCAGCTTGAAATGATCTGCACCAGCCTCCATTACTAATTTTGGCAGGGTTCTTTGTAATCAATATGCTTTCTTATGACAGCACTGTGCAATGCTGGAATTGACTACTTTCACAGAAAGATGAACCATTCTCTGAATGTTGATTTGAGTATTCCTAAAAATGTTTGAAATTGCATCTGCACACATGCATATCTGTACAGAACATTTGTGATGATGTTGTGATTTGGGGGTAATTGTGACACATCCCACTTTATAATTTTCCATGGCAAACAGGAGCCACCTAAACCCTAGGAGAATCAGCACAACAAGCAACACAAAGACCACATATTAATTCAGCAAATCCCAGGGTATCTTGATTAGACGGGCCAATGGGCTGAGGACTGGCAGATGGAGTTTAATTTAGATAAATGCGAGATGCTGCATTTTGGGAAAGCAAATCTTAGCGGGACTTATACGCTTAGTAGAAACATCCGAGGGAATGTTGCTGAACAAAGGGACCTTGGAATGCAGGTTCATAGTTCCTTGAAAGTAGAGTCGCAGGTAGATACAGGTGAAGAAGGCGTTTGGTATGCTTTGCTTTATTGGTCAGAGTATTGAGTACAGGATTTGAGAGGTTGTGTTGCAGCTGTACAGGACATTGGTTAGGCCACTGTTGGAATATTGCGTGGAAGGATGTTGTGAAACTTGAAAGAGCGTCTATGAGGGATGGCGTTATAGAGGTTTGTAAAATCATGAGGGGCATGGAAAGGATAAATAGACAAGGTCTTTTCCCTGGGGTGGGGGAGTCCAAAATTAGAGGGCATAAGTTTAAGGTGAGAGGGGAAAGATGTAAAAGAGATCTAAGGGGCAACTTTTTCATGCAGAGGGTGATGCGTGTGCGGAATGGGCTGCCAGAAGAAATGGTTTTGGATAACTGCGTGCAATTCTGATCTCCTTCTTACCAGAAAGATGTTGTGAAACTTGAAAGGGTTCAGAAAAGATTTACAAGGATGTTGCCAGGGTTGGAGGATTTGAGCTATAGGGAGAGGTTGAATAGGCTAGGCTGTTTTCCCTGGAACGTCAGAGGCTGAGGGATGACCTTACAGAGGCTTATAAAATCATGAGGGGCATGGATAATCTTTCCCTGGGGTGGGGGAGTCCAGAACTAGAGGGCATAATTTAAGGGTGACAGGGAAAAGATAAACTAGAGACGTAAGGGGCAACTTTTTCACACAGAGGGTGGTGCGTGTATGGAAAGAGCTGCCAGAGGAAGTGATGGAGGCTGGTACAATTGCAACATTTAAAAGTCATCTGGATGGGTATATGAATAGGAAGGGTTTGGAGGGATGTGGGCTGGGTGCAGATGGTACTAGATTGGGTTGGGATATCTGGTCGGCATGGACAGGTTGGATCAAAGTGTCTGTTTCCGTGCTGTACATCTCTATGACTCTTTACGACACAGAGAGTGAGGAATCAATTTCACCACAATGAGCATGTCCTGCCTCAAAAAGAAAAATG